>NC_045638.1:35882162-36482162 GCF_009829145.1 Chiroxiphia lanceolata | reverse complement strand
ACTATTTGGGAAGAAATCATCACAACCAAAACAGCTTTCTTACTACTCTAGTTATCTTCCATTGTATATAAATCATCCAAACATAAATGTTTAAAATGTTGGACACAGGTGGACTTATCAGCAGAACAGCATAGCATGGACATACATCACCTTTAACCATGTGTTACCCTGGCTGGAGTCAGAGGCAGTTTAGACACAGAGCTGGGAAAAAAATTATATTTCCAGCTCCAGGGGGTTTATGACTATAAAAATGTTCTCTTCCCACAACCCTCAGTGCTTTAAACACATAAAAACATAACTCAAGATGATATTAGTATTCCATGAAATACAGTATTATGACAGAATGAGAGTCACATTATTTATGAGGGAAAGAGAAGGGGAAGGGGAAGAGGAAGGGGAAGGGGAAGGGGAAGGGGAAGGAAATAAAAAACATTCAGATTAATGCCAGAGAAAAGAATATAAAAAACAAGGAAAAAAGCTGCAGTGAAGTCTCAAGAAAGCCTGAATAGAAGAAAATTGTACACAAAAAGGCATTATAGAGAAAAAAGGAAAAGCATAGTAACACGAAGAAACAAGATGAATCAAGACAGGATGAGGATAAAATAGAAAAACTGAAGGGTTGCATAGAGATGGTGAGACTAGGCTAGAAGAATGAGTAAGATGTTGGAAAATCCAGGCAGAGTGGAGAGAGGAATAAGTTGCACTTACTGCTGACTACGAAAATTTCATGCAAGAGGATAGTATAGGGAACCATCACTTATTATAAGAATTTCATTTGTCAGACTTGCTTTTAGGACTGTTTTAAATTAGGTTTTACTCTTTTTTCCCCACTTAGTATATCCATAATATTCTTTGGTCTTTGCTTGTTAAAAAGATACCATGACTGACTTTGAGATAAAACCACACATCTGTCATAGTTCACACAAAAGTTCATTCTTTTCCTTTTGATACATTATTTTTCCTGCAGCACAGAACTGCTAGCCTGGGACATACATTCAGAGAAATCCTGACCTTTGTAGACCTCAAGCTTTATGAATGATACCACTGGAAATATGTACTAACAGAGATAGTCTTTGCCAAATGCTTAATTATATCCAAATCCAGGAGCCTGATTCTAGACACATTGATAGCTGGTAGGACGCTGTGTCCTATCCAAAGGCCATCTTTGTATGTACCTTTAAATTTTCCCTGTAATTGAAGATCCACAGTCCAGAATACCTTATGTGGTAAAATGATTTTCATGGTTGCTTTGAGAATTAAAACCCACAATAGCAGTATTTTTGTTAATGTTTACAAGATTAAAATGGCACTCTTGGGTGGCAAATCTCTTTTGTTACACAATACACATCTTTATTTTTCTGATGGGTTTTTTTATGAGAGACATTTCTAATCCATGGAATAGGATGCAGCATATAAAACTGAACTGTTGGGCTGGATTAGTCATGTATGGATTACCTGACAGTGCAAATGACATACAGGTAATAATAATTGAATTAATTAGCACATGTATAGCACTTTGTATCTTGGAAGCGCCATACAAGCATTAACTAATTAATTCTCACAACACCTCTGTGAGGAAAGGAAGTAATTATCCTGAGCCCCATTTAACGCATGGAGAGGGGTTAAAGCATTATTCCTGCTGGAAAATGTAAACCCTGGACTGGTACTATGCTGGTTTATAATCGCGATTTCTCAGTGATATTGCTCTTCAAGACCCAAGCCTGTGAGCTGGGCTGTTACTCTGGCAGAGGAGAGGGTACAGCTTGACTGGGCCAGCCTGTACCATCATACCCTGGCCTGCTATGTGAGAAGAGGACATGCTCCTGTGATCCATTTTAGGAAAAAAATCCAGTTCATTTCAGTGAGAACAGTTACTTGTGTGACTTCAGAACTAAAATTTGCCCTCTTCTGTGCACGTAAAATAAGCTCAAGAATTTATGTAACTCCCAGACTAATTCTGTGAACATATCGTGCAGAGGTAAAATGCGTAGTGCCAATTGAGCAGTCCAGGTGTTGATACAACAGGTTGACAGTTAAAAGAAATCATCATCATCATCATGGCTAGGCTTCGCGAACGAAGATTTGGGAAGGGTTCTATCCACATCTGCTACAGGTGCGCTGGTGGCTAAAGAGGCCAATGCAAGATAGACAAGATCAGTTGCAAAAGGCACAGCACAAAGACTCCTTGGATGGTATCGGCAGGATACGATTCTTTCTGCGTTGTCTTTTCTCTTCAATGGCATCCTGCGTGCGTTCCCAAAGGAAGCAGCAGCATTATGGATTGTGTGTCTCCAGACCTCCCAATTGGAGGCCAGAGTAGAGCAGCGATGAAGATCAATATGGCCAAGGCTGAGATGTTGTTTCAGGGAGTCCTTGTATCTCCTCTTCGGGGCTCCTCTCTTGCGGCAGCCAGTTGAAGTTCATCATAAAGCAGGATCTTAGGGAGGCAGTGGTCCTTCATCCTGGAGACGTGTCCTGCCCAACACAGCTGTGTTCTCAGCAACATGGCCCCAATACTTATAACTGCTGCCTGTTCTAGAATAGATGTGTTAGTTACATAACACAGTGGATGTTTAGGATTGTACGGAGACAGAGTTGATAGAAGCGTTCTAGGAGTCGCAGGTGGTGGCAGTAAATGACCCATGATTCGGATCCATATAAAAGAGTAGACAGCACAATGGCTCTGTAAACACTGATCTTTGTATTTTTCTTCGGGTGTTTATTTCGCCAAACTCTTTTATGGAGTCTTCCGAAAGCTCTATATGCCTTTGCTAACCTGCTGTCTATCTCTCCGTCAATCTTACCATCCGAGGAGACGAGGCTACCTAGGTAATTAAACTGCTGGACTGATTTGAGCTCTGATTCACCAATGGTGATATGGGGATGATGGAAGATTTCCTGAGGTACCAGTTGATAGAGAACTTCCATCTTCTTTAAGCTGACTTCCACCCCAAAGAGCTCAGCAGCCTCAGCAAAGCAGGATGTTAAACGCTGCAGAGCTGCTTCTGTGTGAGCGACGAGGGTGTCATCATCAGCATAAAGCAGCGCCCGGACAAGATGGTTTAAGGTCTTAATATGGGCCTTCAGTCGCCTTAGGCTTCTGAATAGGCTTCCATCGGTACAATATTGAATGTAGATACCATCTTCTTCATCATCGAGGTCTGCCGTGGCCCTTTGGAGTATTATGTTGAAAAAGACTGTGAATAGGGTTGGAGCAAGAACGCAACCTTGTTTCACATCACTGGATATTAGGAAGGGCTCAGAAAGTGCATTGCCATATCTGACTTGGTCGCGCTGATCCTCATGAAGTAAGATGATCATTTTAAGGATCTTGGGGGGGACAACATAAACGTTCAGACCTTTTCTGCCCACAGTATCGAAAGCCTTGGTGAGGTCAACAAAGGTTACAAGAGACCTTTGTTCTGTTCCCTACACTTGCAGTTGTCTGAGAACAAATGCCATGTCTGTGGTACTCCTGGTGGCTCTGAAACTACATTGGCTTTCAGGAAGAAGGTATTCTGCTATAGCGGGTATTAGTCTGTTCAAAAGTATTCTTGCCAGGATCTGCAATGGAGAGCAGAGTAATACCATGGTAGTTTGAGCAGTTTGATTTATCTCCCTTCTTCTTATACAGGGTGATGATGACTGCATCACGAAGGTCTGATGGTAGTTCGCCTAGTTCCCAACAGCGCACCACAAACTCATGAAATTTAGCATGGAGTACTTGGCCCCCACGTTTCCAGATTTCAGGTGGAATTCCATCAACCCCAGCTGCCTTGCCAATTTTCACCTGCTGTATGGCCTTAGGAGTTTCTTCCATAGTAGGGGCAGTATCCAATTCATTCTTCAGCGATTGTTGTGTAATGTACTGAATAGCTGAGTCTTGAACTACACGGTTGGTACTGAAAAGAGTCTGAAAGTGTTCAGACCATCGATTCAGAATGGAGGTTTTATCTGTCAGAAGCGTTTGACCATCTCTGCTGAGTAGAGGGTTTTGGACCTGGTATGTAGGTCTGTATGCTGTTTTCAGGGCCTCATAGAATCCTCTGTGATCACCCATATCTGCGCATAGTTGAACTTTGCCTGCTAGACTGATCCACCACTTGTTCTGGATGTCACTTGTTTCTGTTGGAGCTTGCTGCATGTGAGACAAAAGGCTGCTTTTCTTTCATGACAAGATGGCAGTGCAAGGTGTGCTTGGTGAGCGGTTCTCTTTTTCCTCAACAATTCTGGATCTCTTGATTGTTTTCGTCAAACCAGTCCTTGTTCTTCTTGAAGGAGAACCCCAAGGGTTCCAAGAAATATTACCAAATTAAAATATATAAAGGTCTACAGTAGTCAGGACTACATAAGATTTCTATTAGAATTTCCATTTCACTACTATGACTTTGTAATCCAATCTGTTATAATTATGCTTATGTAAAGGTTAGGCATTTCCATTACTCATTTTGGAAATCACACCATTGGGCTGGATGGTGCCTTTAAAAACGTGCAAGTTCAAATATGCAGAAAAGGATCCCTGTTTTCTAAACCTGTGCTGATATGATTTTGAAACTACAAACACCTGCAGAGGTTGTATTTTTCCTATCTGTAAAGCACAAAAGGTCCAACAGTTAGTTACTGTGTTATAATTTTTGTTGTAATAAATTTGAAAATTGAGTGTGCTGTAATTTTCTATTCTTAGAAAACAGTGAGAATAGGTAAATACAAGGGATTGGGGTAAGGTTTTTCTGAACCTGCTTTGTTTATGGATTTTTCTGAAGAAGCAGTGCTTTATCTCAGACTTATAATAACACTTCTTGTTCAGCTAAACTTTTAAATGTTATCTCTTAAAAAGAGGCACACTATCTGACAGATATAATATCTACATGTAAATCTTTCTATGAGGTAAAACAAGTTCAGAAATCAAGTCAGATTTCACTCTATATGAGAATGAAACAATTAAGTAATTCATCTAATTCAGTATTACATATTTTTGAAACAAAATTGGTATATCAAGAGAGGTACTTTATAGGAATTAGTCATCTATCATCTTTGCCAGAACTTCAATTGTCAACCGCAATTATGCAAAAATTCTTCTCATTAACACAGATTTGATCATACAAATCTAACTTAACTTGTAAGTATGGCAGGGCCACCAGACCAATAGAAGTGTCTCACAAGTAAACAAACAAAATATTCTCCAATAATATAAAACCAGTGTGGGGAGAAAAAAACCCCAATCAATCCTTCAACCATTCATTCCCACGATGTCTCCAATATCCATGTTGAAAGATTTGGTGCTTTATATCCAGCTTCAGTAAGTGAGCCTTGAATTGTCTAATAGAGTAGGAACAACACTGTGACATCCCTAAATCCTTCTTGCCGTAGGCAGTTGTTTGGGGAAATAATGCTTCTTTGGGATGCATGAGTTTTCCAGGCATCTTTATGTTTCCAGAAACACCAACAAGGTCTGCTCCATAGTCACTTCAGACTGACTCATTTTCTCTTTGTATCAGACTGGGATCTAGTGTCAGAGTGAATGCATCAACTCCATTCTGACTCTGTATTTGCAGATTTGTAAATTCACTATTCCTGCACTGTCTGAAAAGTAAAACCCTCTGTGCTTGGAAATTCACTGCACTGGACTCTCTTTTTGTCATCTACTTTGACTTGGTTGGTAAAATACATGAAGTGGCACTCCCAATATAAATAAGTAATTTAAAAGCTTTCTGTGCAACATTTTATCTCTCCAATAAAACTACATATTAAAGAAAAAAAGGCTATATGTATGTTTATATCCACATTAAAAAAAAATTATTTTGAAATCACTGATTAAGATAGAGTTTATATTTTATAATTAAATGAGTCTACACAACTGCTGGTATGGGAAATGTGTTTAAAATTCATATATACTCCTTAATAAAAATGCCAGATAAACAGAGAAGAAATTAATAGAAAGAATCAGTAGCTGTCATATTGCACTTTTAAAATGTTTGATTGGTAAAGTTTTCAGCTGAGGAGGAGTGTTGATATTTATTTGAATATTTTAAATAGAGAAAAATACCTCAAAACTTTATAAAGTTACTAGAACTTAGTGATGTGTTTTTATTAATATAAATATAATTGAAACATATTTCAAATTAGCGTATGTTTCTAAATAATGAGTCAGACATAGACTTCGACATAAGAATTTGAGTAATTAACTAATTAATAGATGGCTTCAGTAGTTATTTCCACAGCCGGCTGTGCTTAAACGCTAGAGTTGCAGCTGCATTTCTACAATTGACTCAATAGGTGGCACCAGGAATTTCTAGAAAATATCTATAAATTTAACACATTTTTTGGTTGCAAATTAGATTCCAGGTAATCAGTAGCCAAACTAACAGCTAGTTATAATTAACAATTAAAAGCAGTAATTGGAGTATTAAGAAAGGAAAAAAAAAACCAAAAACAAACCAACCAACCAAACAAGAAAACACCAACCAACCAATAAAAACAAACAAACAAAAAAAAAAAAACAAAAAAAACCCAAACCAAAAATCCAACAAACAAACAAAAACAAAAACCAAAACAAAAAACAAAGAAACCCCACAAAACAAAGCAAAACAAAAAAAAAGAAAAACCAAAAAAACCCCACCCCACCCCAACTAACAAGAGCTATGAAACTCAAAAACAGATGGAATAAGAAACAACAACCTGATCAGAAACAGATGGGATAGGTTTACAAGAACTGAATCCTAGCAGCAAGAATACAATACTATACAAGTTGCTGCAAATTAGAAAGGCACAAATTAACAAGGCACGCATTTCTCTGATGTAACTGCTCTTCAATTCAGAAAACAAGATCCTTATAACATGACTCAAGTTAGACTTCAAAACTTAAAGCACTCTAAATAAAGGTTTTGGGAAAATATGAACATTTGATCTGTATGCAAAACTTTAGATTATGCCAAATCTAAATGAAAATGAGTGAAAGGACAGCACATAGAACGTGAAATACTCCCAAGAGGTGACAAACTGCACCTGTGGCCCAGGAAGGATAAAGAAACATCAGTCATATGATATCCTGTCTCACAAAGGCTTCCAGTGGTTTTTGCAAAATTTGTAAAGCATGCATGGAGGTGCTGCCATGCCAGAACATATTAAAAGGAACAAAACAGATGATAGGTATTTCTAAGAAAATTGAAATACTAGTCACAGGAATTTACTGCTGGATCATATCTGGAAATGTTACTACCTAGTCAAGTACTGCATCACATAACATATAACAAACATATATCCAAAACTGAGGGGAGACCTCATCACAGTCTACAACTTTCTCGTGAGGGGAAGAGGAGGGGCAGTCACTGATCTCTTCCC
The DNA here is from genome assembly GCF_009829145.1 of Chiroxiphia lanceolata. Taxonomy (NCBI): domain Eukaryota; kingdom Metazoa; phylum Chordata; class Aves; order Passeriformes; family Pipridae; genus Chiroxiphia; species Chiroxiphia lanceolata. The sequence goes on along the minus strand of NC_045638.1, from coordinate 36,474,821 downwards.
TGTGGTCACCAGTGACAGGACCTGAGGAAATGGCCTGAAGTTGTGTCAGGGGAGGTTTAGGTTGGATATTAGAAAAAGGTTTTTCACTCAGAGGGTGGTTGGGCACTGGAACAGGTTTCCCAGGGAAGTGGTCACAGCACCAAGCCTGCCAGAGTTCAAGAAGCATTTGGACGATACTCTCAGGCATATGGTGTGACTGTTGGGGATGTTCCTGTGCAGGGCCAGGAGTTGGACTCGATGATCCTTATGGGTCCCTTCCAACTCAGCATATGCTGTGGTTCTGTGAAAACCACTCACACACACAGACACAGACACTCCAGAGGTTTGTAGCATATTCTTCCTTCCTCTCCTCACTATCAAGACAAATTTTCCTATGGAGACTATAATTCACTGAAGAAACTTGCCCCAGAAAGGTAGCCAAAATTATTGTTTCCAATATTTTACCTAAAATATACATTAAAAAAATATGCGAAGAAAATTAAATAAGTATGCTATGTGAATCTAAAGAAAATTAATTTTAAAATGTTTTACAAAAGAGCAGATGACATATCAAGGAAAACTAGAAAGCAAAACCTTTCAAACAAATTATGAACCTTTTCCTAAGTAAACAAGGATTTGATTTGTTTGGTTTGGTTTCATTTTTTAAATAAGAATATGATGGAAGATACAGACATTTGGACATTTTTTGAAACTCAACTATTTGAACTTAATCCCAAAATTTGTATTTACTCAAAGCTGAAATAAAAATGGTTTACACCCAAATAATATTTAAATAGAAAGCTACATGACTATGCACATTTCGGAGGGAACATAGTGAGATCCATTAACAGAATGAAAAGCTTTATTGTAAGTGCTGAGAAACCACATAAGGAATAAGATAATGCGAAAACATATTTTTTAATTTGCCTCCTAAAACTCAAAAATTCTGGAATTATAAACTTGACATTGACTCAAAATGCTGTAAAAAAAAAAATCCTTCCAAACTGAAAGAGCAAAAACAGACACAAAGAGCCAAGAATTTGCAAATATCCAAACTTTCATGGTTCTGATAACTATAAATATCTAACTGAAACACTCTACCAATACTTACTGGGGCTCAGTAGACAAAACTGTGGATGCTGAAGAGAAAAAATAAATCATTTCAGCTTTTAAAACCATCTCATTAAAGAGAAAGTTAGAGACAGATCTTATTAACATCTGTGACAGACTCATATATACAGGCTTCCAGGAAATAATAACAAATATTTGTGCCAACACACAAATACACTTTTTGCATTAAAGAAATTGTAAAGGAATTTAACAAAAAAGATCTTTATCAAATTTTCTACTGTAAAAGACCCTTTCAAAGGATCTTTTTACTCAAAAAGTTGAAAAATCAATGGCAACAATGTAAATTCTGGAACGGAGGAAATATCAATCATAATTACATGAAATTAAACAAGTTGCAGTGGGAAAAAATGTTGAGATGTATTTGACTAGGAAATTAAAATTTTATTTTTTTAAACCAATGTAAAAAAAGGGAGTGAATATCTAATTGTAAATTAAAATTATTTAAAAAATTTTCAAACAATTCACCTTTGGCATTCAGAGAAGGTAAATCACTAAAACAACTAAAGAGTTTACAAACACTTTGGCATGTCATATCTGAATAGATTTGTTAAGGAATTACATTAAACAAATTAAATAATAATAATTTTTAAAAAAGTCTTCTGCTTCTCACTCCTACTTTACAGACTTCAGAGGAAGAACCCAGGGCAATGCTATTCACTCTATCCTATGGCTGTACAAATACTTAATTATTCATTTCACTAACCACTCACTAGAGTAGGGGTAACATAAAAAGATAATCTGGAAAGTAAAAAAAAACTATTTCAAGTCAGATAGAAAAAAATCCTTTATAGGCAATCCTTTACAAAAGGGAAAGAAAGAAAATGTTTTGAGATATTTTTAATCTGGATTTTGGCATCTTTGTAGACAGAAGTCTTGTTTCAAAGCAAAAATATATTTTTATTTTGTATTAAAATAGCAAAAGGATATACTTTAAAGCTTCTCCTTTTCTTCCTACGAAAGGTCTTAAATTAGATAATGAACAGATAATGACTGATGATCAGTCTATCATCATAAAGTCATGTTACTGAAGAATTTAATGTAAAATCACACCAGGATCATATGAACTTGGCACAAACATCCATATAGAAGTCTATAGGCAGTCTAAAATGTGTGCTTATCTAAATTTCTTTTTTTTTTCCTAGCCAGCTTCTACAAATTGGCTTCTGCTGATGAGAGATTGCCACTTTCATCTAACAGGGAAAACCTTTCAACCCTATTCAAGGAAAGACATTGCAGAAATCCCCCTTTTCTCTGGCTGAAACGCCATGTCTATCCCATGCAGAAAAACTGGGGGTTTAAAAATAATAGAGCCACATCTTCATGACAAAACATCTGAGCATTTAAGCCTTGCTCCTCCACAGTGAGCATTCAGTGCTGATTATTCACATGCTCTGAGATACTTTTTAAACCTTACTGTTTATGATAAACTATCATTTAAGATGACCAGTTGCCTAAAATTATTTCTGAATTAATTCCATCTGTGCTCACTGGTAGCTGGTATTTCTACTGTCCTTGAACTTTTTTGTAATAAATTAAAACCTGCAAGAATTGGCAAAACTTATACTGACACCATTCTCAATTTTGTTATAAATGTTCAGCAATAGCAACAGGTCATGACTTGCTTTTATAGGTTGTTTAGTTGCCATAAAATAGGGTGGCATCAGGATCTAAATATGGAACACACAGAAAAAGAGATATCCAAGGAAAATATAAGTGCTGTTTCGTGCACTGTATTTCTATTGTGCATCTCTTCTAGTTCAAAACCTCATTTTGTTCAGTTTTATAGAACTCTGACTCACCCAGCTACACAGTCTAAGATAGACTGGTGAGTTCTACTAGTCCTAGCAGGGAGATATTGAGGAGGAAATCCACATCAGTATGGATATCACCATTTGAGCTCAAGGCACTTCAGGGATCAAGGCAACACAGAAATAAAATTGGCTCCATCTCAAATATCTCCCTTGGAACATTACCTCAATACAAAAAGGAATTTATCAACATGGGACCCAAGTGCTTAACCATGCTGCTACATTCTGCCTTGTCGCATTAGTAATTTGTTTGGCCTCCCTAGTATGTGGCATGGATTGTGTTTCCATTGCAAAGCAAGGGAAAACATTCCCTATTCCAAAATGCTTCCATAATAGAAGAAGTTTGGTTTTTTTTTTGAATGCAGTGTTTTCTAGTATAAGTAACTCAAGCTTAACACATGGCAGTGACTTAACATACTCATGAGGATTTTTCTGTCAGTTAGGAGCAGAGTGCTTTTTGCCTGTGCCTTTATAATAGTTGAGGAGTAGAAAGTTCTCATCAGGTCTTTGGCCTAAAGTTCAGATTCTACCACAGCCTCAGACAAATAAGAGATTCACCCTTATCCTTAAGTCATTCTGACCGGTCTTGCTGGATGTTGACTTTGCAGACTGTATCTCCATTAGGAATCAATGTGGTGCAACAGCAGTGGATCCATAGCGCAGAACAGTTGCTGCAGTGGACCTGATCATCACACTGCACGAGTCAGGGGAAGTTTACTCTCAAGTAGCTCTGATGAGGTCCTGTAAAGGGAGCATTCATTAGCAGTCAGAGCGCACTAGGAAAGCTTCTGGAGTGTATCTTGCTGGCTAGTTTTACTTGAAAGGAGTCCACTGTGAGATCATAAAACCAGCCACTTTTTGGAGACTCCTCTAAAAGTGCATGTCTGACCTGCATGAAAATACCAATGTTGGCAGACCACAGAGTATCACCACAAGAACAGGCTATGAACAATGTAGGAGTGCACAGGCTGAGAGGGCAAAAACAAATGCGAAAGGTCCTCTCAGAAGAGCAGGAAATGAACATAAACATTTTCTTGTTGAGCTGAGGCAATATAATAGAAGGAGCAAAGACAGTATCATAGAATAACAAAATTAAAATAATCATTTAAAGGTACATTAAAAATAATCTCTTCTGTGAGCAGGGATACCATTCACTAGACGAGGTTACTCTATCTATCAGTGATGTTGAAACATAAAGAAATAACCCGTTGGTCTGTAGATTGTAAAATAGAGCTCTAATTGCTGCACTATATAAAAAAAAATAAATCGGCAACTACTATCCCCAAATGCAGCATTAATTAGCCAACAGCAGCTCTAGCAGAAGAGATAGATTTGTCCAACTACAGTCTATCATTCCTTTTGAGTCTAGCCCTCAGTTATTGAAAGATACATAGATACCATTAAAGAGTAATAGGGGAAAAAACAAAACATCTCTCAGCTCATTTGTTCTGCAATTGTGACTGTTTTTGAGATTAAGGTCTGACCAAAAAAAGAAATAATTTGTTTTGCTCTTTTACCTAGGGCTTTTTATTTGCCTGGTTATGTCAAGCAGGAGTATGCTATTTTATGCATGTTTCTAGATTAGGACACCATCATTTATGATAATGAAAAAAAACCTGGAAATCTTTTAGAAAGATGCTTTTTTATGGTTTAATTTTATGCTTTCTAGTTATACTTGGTGCATCAAAATAGCAGTGTTCCCATACATAATAGAAGACAGCATACTTTTAATAATGGAAACATGTCATTTTACTCACTTTACATAGTTTTTACTGAACTTTATTTTTAAAGTTTGCTGTGTGCTTTAAAAATTTTGTCCACCTTAGCTCAGACACAGAATTAGAAATTCTGAGTTTTATCACTATTGCTTGCAATATTTAAGTTTGCTTACTTATATTTACATTAAAACAATTGATTCCTAACATTTGATTGCATTTTCTGAAGAAATTCATAATATTTATGTTCAAAAAGTATAGTAATGAAAGATACAAAGTTCCTGCGCTTTCCACAGTGTTAGAAACAGGACAGCTCTTAAAAGAGTGGGGGAAAAAGCCAAACACAGTGAAACAGTAGCACTGATTTAAATCATATTATCCAGAAATAGCTGCATAAAGCAGGTAAAGTTCAGCAGAGCTACATGCCCTTGTGCTGCTTTAGAATGCAGTCAAGATTATGCAACACAACTCACCCTCTCTCTGCATTTTGCTCTTGCTACTTGAAAACACACTGTTAAAAAATTATTTGCATTCCAATGTCTATTTAATGACAGTTGATCTATTTTAACAAACTTTTCAAATACTGTTTCCGGATCTCTATTTTTATTTTTAATAAGGCTATGTAAAAAGCAAGTATAAATAAAGCCCTAATACAATAGTACTACATAAACACGTGTTTTGCTCAGAACAAGAACTCTAGAGAGATAATTAACTCAAATTGCAGGGGTTTTGTCCAAATGCTCTGCAGTTACTGACAATTTCTCTACTTTTAACTACCTTATAATTATAAATGGTCTATATGCCAGATCAGTTTGTCATTTTTCTATTGGCTAACAAGAAATAAAAGCTCAAGCTGTAGTCTGCCTTCTTTATTGTGCCTTCTTTATTCCATATGGTGCCATCTCCATGGCTGCTGTTACAATTGAGAGAAAAGGATAACTCTAGCCTTAAAATTCCCTCCAGCCAAGATGTTACTAATTTGTAAATCCCACTGACAGTCATGAATAGCAATGTAAGTTTACCCGCACTTGCATGTCTTAATAAAACATACAAATTCCTTTTAAACAACAGTCATTATGTTCACATCTGTATACCCATTCATAATGAGAGTGAGATTTTGTTATATTATTTATTTATTTATTTTTAAATAGTTTTATTTTTATATAACAGTTTATCTGATGTTCAGGACATGATAATATTTTCTTTCCTGTGTACCTAACCACCATTGTTACAGCAATGCTGTCCATAGAACATGGTCCGAAGTGTCTGCTCATAGAGTGTGATGATCTGGCAAAATAAGCAGATTTTAGGCAGGTTTTTGGCTGTTTTGGTTAGAAAATGTATTTGTTCAAATTAAGGTTGTGCAGTAGCTCTCAGTCTGAAAGACAACAGTATTATTCATCTTGTCAGCAAGCTGAGCTTGTTTTAAGATTTTGGATTAGTTGCAGGAAATGTTTCTGTTTGGTTGAATGTAGCTTCCTAGAAGCTACAGTAGAAGTTTAATTCAATCTGAGCAGATACTAAGATTAATGTTGCTTTTACATGTGTATTCGACCAGCAGATCTGTCTGAATGGTCAGAAAAACATGTTTAATTTTTGAGGAAGTCATTACGTTTTCCTTACGGCAACATGAGCATTAAATAGCTATCGCTGACCATTGAAAGAAAGAAAGTACAAAAATATCTTATATGAACCTCAGCGTCTCTTCTTTTCTCCTGTATTTTTTATGATAGTTTCTATGTAAAAGCTCTAGTGATGACAACTTTCTATCTTCCCTTCTCTCGGTTTCTAAAGGAGCAAAGACAGTCATTCTAGAGAAAATACTGGTCTATGAATATTGGTCAATTCTGATAAACTGATGAACTGCCAGTGTTCTGTTAGCCTGTGTAAGCCACATACTTCAGTATGCAACAGTCTTTGTGGACCAATTTTCTATTGCCCTTGTGGGGTTCTCTATTTTTAATGAGCACAGAGGGCCAAGGGAATCACTTTTTCAACACTGTTCACACTCTGTCATGATCAAATCCCAACTGAACAGACTAATATCAAAATTGTTTCATAAAAATCTTAAAATGAAACTTTTACAGAGTAATGGTACAGCAATAGAAAATTGATTTCAAAGAATTACACAAATAGCATGTCTTACATTAAGAGAAAGAAACAGGACACATGACCACACATTTGAAGCATTGGGTTTTATTTTTTTCTATTTATACAAGGAATATCCATAAAACTAATTTTTCCTATACCTCACGAAACTGATTATATTGCAGCCAACCTTCAAATTTATGCATCAGTACACATTTCTAAACAAGCTTTATGTATTTGTGCAATATAATTATAGTGTATACCAATGCAACATAGTTGTTATGGTAAACAAAAAAAATACCCACCCCACTTCTATTTTGCATCCATGCAGACCTAAAGCCTGAAACTAGTTTGGTGTCTGGAAAGGTTCCTTTGATATGAATGACAAAACTCCTGATGATGTTAGTTGAGCTAACAGCCCACTCTAAGCAACCTTGTTTCCTTCAAATAGATTTTTTGCTTTTTTGTCCTGGATTTTAAAAGTGTTTTAACCATTTTAAATTATACTATATGTATTTAATCACCTCTCAGTTGAGTAGTCACCCCTCAGGCAAAGATCTCATCAATAGGAATAAAGGTTATTAGATCTGACTGTAATTAATGACCGTAAAAATGTATAAAAGCCATAAATTTATAAACTTTAGAAAATATTTCTAACTCAGTCCAGTTCTATTTCAATACCAGAAATAAAAAAAGATTTAATCTTATCATAAGATATTTGACATTAGTGAGGCACCTTTTACTTATCCAAATGATTTACTGTACCCTCCCAGCTTCTTGTGCACTCCCAGTCAACTTGCTGGAGTGGAATGAGAAGCAGAAAGGGGCTTGACTCTATGCAAGCAGTACTTAGCAGTATCTAAAACATCCCTGTGTTATCAACACTGTTTGCAGCACAAATCCAAAACATGACACCATGCAAACTACTGTGAAGACAATTAACCAGCACATGTACATACCCCACACGTATACAAGCTAATATTTGTCTTTTATGCTATGCTACTTTCTGGGTTTGCTATTAAGAAAATCAACAACAGAAAAAACCACCCAAAGTCATCTTGGATAATTAAAATATATCCATATTAGACATATATAAGAAATGCAGAAAACTTCCTTATCAGCAATTATTAAAGTTCAATGAAAAAAGCCCACATTATGCTATTTAATTTCTTATACTAGCCAGAAATTCCAGTTTTCCCAAGACTAACACTGTGATGAGCTGACATTGCTACTTGCAAGTTTACAACTTGCACTGGTTATAGAACCAGGTGGTAGTCAGTACTGAACCCCTGGTCTTGCTCCCATTTTCCCTCTCAGTGAAAGCTATGGCACAATCACCTATAAGAACAATGGAAATCCTTCTCATCACTTCTGAACACGAGAGAAAAAAGACAAAGTGTAAGAAGATAAAATACTGACTTGAGTCAGTAAAGCAGCATTAACAGAATTAGTATAGGGGTTCCATTAACAGCAGTGAGGTCATTCCCACCCTGGATTTTAAAGATAGGTGGCTATTAAAAACAAAAACACTGCCAAAAAAGCCCCACTAAAATGTGGAGGAAGGATAAATATTAACAAAGGAAAAACCTTTGGTAACCTTCTGAAAGGTCAACAGGAGAGTTAACTGGAAGCGAACAAGTGAATTCTCTTAGTCACTAGTGTCTTACATCAAAGGTGAATTGAATGTTAGGTTTGACTTTGCGTCAGAAGACATGGTAGAAACGTTGTATGATCTTTTCTATGACTGTAGGGAGAAAACACAGTGATAAACATACATAAATAGGAGGAAGAGAAGAGAGAGTTCCAGGATGCAAGCTCACAAAAAATGCCAGAGAAAGGTAGTTTCCTTCCTAAAATATGCACGTGAATAAATATGAATATTTTTTAATACATGTATTTAAATACCCATAGACTACATATATTACATTAAATTATATATTTTATGCATATAATACATGTCTTACATATTATACATATGCATAAAATCAGTGAGTATACCCTACCTCCATGAGGAAGTAGATTAGGATAACAAACATGGTAAATTAGAGCTTTTTGTAGTAGATAGGATGGTGTAAGCCTCAAAGATATTTTCAGTGGGTTTTAACTTGTTTTGGAGTATGTCAAGAAGGTTTGAAATAGCCATGTAATACTTTAGAATATGCATATATCAGTACTGTTGTCAAAAAGCTGAACTTCTGTGGAGAATATTTCCACAGTATGGTACAAACATTGGCCAGCATATCATTTTGCAGAACTGCTCCCCTTGTTAAACCTTAATTGTGCTTTTAAGTTTCTTTGATTCCTCGTCTGGGGAAAGGAAAGGAAAAAAATCTGTGGTAGCTGATTCTGACTGTAGTGAAACCTATTGAGGAAAGAACTGACCTGCTGCTGAACTCAGATAACAAGCAGCTTATGCCTACACCCGACAGCTCATGCTCTTTAGTGAAAGGAGACAGACAGAGGCAGCTGCACTGGCAATTGCACCGAGTATTCTATCTTCCATTCATGAAATGAACACATAACCCAGTTCAAAATCCAGTCAGAGGCGTCAGAAATATGTAGGAAGGTAGTTAGATTTCAAAAAGCAATGAGGAAGACAAGAAAATAAGTTTTTAATTCACCAAGTTGTATTTTTACAAACTATGCTGACCTCTTTCCATCCACATTTTTTCCACTTCATACATTGTCAAAATTCTTTCAAGTAAATGCAGTCAACTGACTTGAATATATCTTAGTCTGCTCTCATTTCGCACGGTGGAAAGAATAAAGATGTGTCAGTGGATGAGAAGGCAGTAGTCACTGTGTCTTAAGTATAATAAGCAAATAATCCTACTTTCCAAATATATTTTCAGAAACATCTAAGTCTGAAATAACGCTTTCATGGACATATTGAGGAGCTGCTGGATTTTTGTAAAAAATACATGGCACTATTAAGTGTCAGGTTAAATCTGATTTCCTGGTGGAAGAATTATCTCTGCCACGGTTCATCTAACAGCAGAGGTGAACCCAACAACTTTCTTGTATATATAACATTTTTTCTAAGATTTCAGGAAAACAAGTTAATGAAAGTAGGGTGTTGTACAGCAGAAACACAATGAACCATGGAGGCATACAAAGACTTCTCTGGACCTAAAGCAGCTGTGCAGAAAGAGTGACTTTTGGATAGAAAAGATACAAAGGAACAGAACAGGTGTCTTAAGTACAAGCTCTGTGCATTAGAGATCAGTTATCTAATGTCAGATGATTTTAAACATTTTTAGCATTAATTCACAATAACAACTGCAGACGATTCAGCCATAAAAAGGAGGAATTAGAAGAATTTCTGAGAATGTTAAAATAATTTCATGGTAACTTTTTCCAAAATGAAACATTTACTTTCATTTCCACAAAATTTTTCCTTTCAGAACTAGCAAAATAAAGCTTCTTAAATTTTGAATCAGATCTTTTTATCTTGCAAAAATATTTCGAGTCATTAAAATGAAATGAGACATTTTCTATGCATTTACTCAATATAGTTTTCTTGAAAATGACTAAATCTTAGGAAAAAAGGTTCCAGTTCAAGAAATTCCTTATTTTCCTTAATTTTATTTTATCTACTGAGTTAAAAATTGATTATATACTTAGCATTGACCCTGAACTTATTTAATAGTTCAGGTAGAAACACATATAAATTTTTTAACAAGAACTCTTTTAAAAAATATTTCTGAGTTTGATAATATGGAGTATATAAAAAAATTAAGACACCTTTTAATTAGTGAGACAGAGAACTTCTGCTGTTACAAATTGGGTAATCTTTGCTGCATCTTTATTTTGACATGTAAAAGAAGAGCAGGGAGATTATTCAGAAGCTGAAGGCCAGGTAAAATTAGTATGTTAATATCAGTAATGTATTAACACGGTTGGGAGTTATAATGGTATTGAATTAATTATTTAAGACTGGTATTATGATGAATATTGATATTTCTGTTAATGAATATAACTTCAATAGTTCAGTTTATTTATTTTGGTGGACAGTTTCTTACAAAACTCTAATTTCAAATCTTTTAGTTTTACATTTAGTCATCCTTGTCTTCCAAAACCCTGTAATTTAGAATACAAATAAATTTGTGTTTAACTCTTTAAAGGTAAGAGTCCTCTCTACTGTACTGTCATGCTGAAGCCTGAGGGCACAAGGTCCAATTAGCTTTAGCACCTGAATTAGAAGATGGCTTTTAGCAGAAGCTTGTTGGAGCATGTTCCTGGAACTAGCAAATGATTGTGATCCAGTATTACAAAAATAAGAATCAGGAGAGAAACTGGAAAACTCTCAGCTTTTAAAAGTTCAAACTAACAAGGAGACACATTCAGATTCACTTGAACCTTCTCTTTCCAGAACTAAGATTGGGATCCTCTGGGCAAAATACTCTGGTGGGCAAAAATCATATAGTGGTACCTATGAGCTGATTCATTAATCTGTAATTTGCTGTTCAAGCTCTCTCTGCGTCACAGTGACTTGTGATGAAATAAATGGAATAGATCCCATACTCCACTCTCTCTTTGATAGGAAACTTCCCCAGAACCCATTGAGATAGGAAGGCTCTGCATTGACTCCAAACCCAGGGATGCAGACTGGGAGCACAGCTAAGGCCACATAGTACCTTAGCATGTTGAGACAGAACAAAGACAGAGCTTTTTTCCTTCAGTTGTAAAAGAGACACAAAAGGAGAGAAGCAGTTAATGGGACGCTATGAACATTTGTCTGCTCTGCTAAACAGTGCTATACTTGCCTAAATTTTGTTACTCTTTTTATCCATTCTAACCAAGGAAGGAAGAAGAACCCTGCCATAAGGAAAAACACACATTTCTTTTTAATGAATGAATCTTTCCATCATTAAAATATGTTAATCACCAAATAACCAGGGACATTACTTGGATAATTATTATAGACTTATGAAACAGAGGTTATTGAAAATGAACACTTAGCTGCTAAAATTAATTCCACAGCATTTATGTTTCCTGCATTAACAAAATATATCTTTAGCATTTGGTCTTCAGTATGCATTTACAGATAGCAAGTGAGGCTATCCATGGTTTATTTATATTCAATGAAGTATGTGCTAAGAAAGAAAAGATGTCACTCTGCCTATAAAAATGTTAGCAAACAAAGAGGAATTTAGAGGAATTTAAAATATGGTTCAGTCACAGTTTTATACACATCCAGAACGTAGCACAGAATTGAAACATCTTGCCTACAAAACTAAAGGCAATAATCAAGATGACCTGTCTAGGTTTACCATTCCAGAGGCTTTCTCATGGGATGGAAGCTGACTTGTAGTCATTCATTAGACATTTATTCCAACTTTACCACCAAGACATCGAAGCATGTTTTAGACTGGATGAGGAACTAAGTTCTTAAACAAAAGATGGCAATGCTACCACCTCATTCTGAATCAAAAATACCCAGACACCTTAAATATCACCAAAACAATGAAAATTGAAAGCTTGTGATGGAGTGCCTCTAAATTATAAAACAATAATACAGCTGATAGCAGAAGTAGCAATACAGATGTATTAAGTCTGAGACTGTACTTACCAGACTAAAGGCAAAAGTCTTCTTACCATGAGGAACTTATCCACTATAGAAGAGTGGTTGGGCAGAGGTTTATCAAGAGATAAAAAACCTTTTAAAAAGAATGCTGCTCACATTTTAAGTAGACATGAAAATAGACTATTTGAGGAAATGAAATGGTGTGAAGAATGAAAAGACTTAGTTAAATTTTTATGTTTAGGGTATTTTTCCAACTTACTGACCACCTTTTGCTTCAGCACAGTTTCAACGTACTTTCCAAAAAAACCCGTATTATCAATTTCACAAAAATCTACGTCTGCCAAGCCACAGCAACAACAGTGAGCTCCATTTTATACTTTAATAGAGCTCAATTTTGCCCAGATCACTGGTAAGAATTATTGAATATAAATGCACATGTCTTCATTACATAAATTAAATCTTCTTAACAGGTAGCATTATAAGTATACTTGCCATTTACAGAAATATCTGCAGGATTTTTTTCTCCCTTGTGGACATTATGCTCAGTTAGCAAGAAAAAACCTTGGTTTCAATATTTAAATACTCAATACTCTGTTTTACTACCTGACACTAATAGAATTATTTATCTAGAAACAAAGGAGCTGGTTAAGACAGATACTGAAAACATTGGATTATGAGTCATACTCCAGACATACATTAGTAGTTACTTATTCCAGTTTCTTTTCAATTTCTAGTGATTCAGTTTGTAGGTTTGTCAGCAGTATAACTCAAAACCGGTGTCTTCAATCAATTAAAAATTTCCTGGTTTTGATCTACACTATAAATGCAAATACAACTAAGTGTATTTGCATATATTTGTATAAAGAACTCAAAGACTCACCAGCACAGAGCACATGTGCACATATTACAAATCTGAAATGTGATATCCCATCTCTAAAGCAAAAAAACAGTCCCTGATCTTTACAATGCCCACCATCCCCTGGATATTGTTAAATCTCACAAACTCTTATTGAGGTAAACTGCCTTTTTTTTTTTTGTTTTTTTTTTTTTTTTGTGGAGGAGTCACTATTGAATGGCACAGAACCCACTTGTCTACAATGTGATGAAGGTTGGCTACAGAAACTTCTCTCAACTTGTGCATTTGACCTCCTAACAAAGGGCTTCCAAAGAAATGACCATGAAATCATTTGCAGAAAGCTTTTTAGATTTAGTAGGTTGGTAAACATACAGAAGTGAACACCACATATTCTCACCTTTCAGCATTTTTCAATTAGATTGCTATCAAAAAGATAGGTGATCTGTAAAGAAAATAACAAGAATAGGACAAGACAGAATAAGTTCAAACATATTAATAAAATCTTTTAGTAATGCTTCGAAGTTTCATAGTAGTTCTTTCTTTTGTACACACATGTGCACTTGTCTTTTTTCCCATTTCTAAACATTTCTTGAAATCAAAGGGTCTGTAATTTTTCAAAGCATATTGGGGCTTTTCACTAAAACTCAGGCAGCACATAAAACAAACAAAACAGCAGAAAATAAATATCCTTTAGTAAGCTAATTACTAGGCTTTATACAACCAAAAGAGGTCTGAAATTTTCTAATTACATAGTGAATATATGAATATTTCCTCTGGCATATGGTATTTAAGGATCGAGTTTGAGAAGATATGAAAGGAAATGAGGACCTTGAGAGATCAAGTATGGTACCAGCTTGATTCCATTACAATAATTTGTCAGCTGCTGTCTGATCAAAATGAAAGAGAATATTCAGGCTCCTTTTTTTTTTAATTATAATACTTACTATGACACTTACTAGAAACCTTATAATGAAGTTCAAGACTCTATGTGACAACTTACTAAATTTCAAGTTATTTACTATTATTTCTTTCTTTTTTCAGAGTTTAACCTAAGTCCAGTCAGACTTGGCTAGCCAGTAAAAACTGCATTTTTTGTTGCAGGAAGTTGGAAGCGATTTTGTGTAAAAAGCAAAGCTATTTCTTAAAACTTTATATGATAGATTAAGATCACAAAACACCACAGTAAAAGAAAAAACTTGCTAAGATAGTTTAAGGGGTAAAAGGAATATGAGGTATGCATGCTTATTTCTATAAAGTATGTAGAGGTTCATGGTAACTTTTCATTATTTAGTAGTCATCAGCTACTAGATAGCAACCCAGGGAAGTGGTGGAGTCACCATCTCTAGAAGTGTTTAAGAAATGACTGGACAGGGCACTTAGTGCTGTGGTTTAGTATTTGGTCAAAGGTTGGACTTCATGACCTTGGAGGTCTTTTCCAACTTTAATAATTCTATGATTCTATGACTCTGACTATACTGTTTCTTGAGAACTGTTGTTCCTCACAGTTCTTAATATTTCCGTTGACTCTGTAGGCAGCCAAAACACCTTCGCACTTCCCTTTTTCTCCTGTCCTTCTCCCTCCCACCAATAAACAGAATTTCCTACCAGATGTTACACAAAATATTTTGAAGTGATTACTTATACTGTAGTAAATTGTATACATGCATGCATATACTTTAAAAAGATAACTGAGGCAGTAATATGGTCTGAGGACAGACGAAAGTAATCAAGATGCTTTTGCTCTTCCTCCATGAAAAGATCAGTTATATTACATCCAATATGCTCAGGTATAACAAGCAGAACAATAGCAAGATATTATCTGCATGGCCTCCTGCACAGTAGTACTTCATGAATCTATATTGACTAGATTATCTAAAGCTGACAGAGGTGTGAAAGAACAGGGAAAGAAAAAGAGGGAATTGGCTGTGCACATATATAACCTAAGAATGGCTTACCTGTTTTTCTTGAATAGCAATTTATAAGTTCATAGCTCTAGCCCATGCCACTATTTATTATGGAGTCTCCCATCTTGCAAGGCAGCTGAGCACAAGGAGCATTTCTCTATAGATAAGAATCTGTAATAGAACACCCTTAACCTGAAGATGTTCAGACTGTTGACATACTCTTTTGTGGGAAAAGCTGGACTTGAAAGACAAGAGACTACATCTTCTTGCCAGACAGTTCATATAGATTTCTTACACATTGTAAAAACAGTTCTAAAGGAAAAAGCTGCGTTCCAAAAATATGCAAAAGAGATTTAGGGGGTTTGTTTGCTTGTTTGTTTGTTTTGGATTTATTATTTTTTAAGGAAATAGGAGAAATTACCTGTGTCATCTGCTTTGCTAGCATGGACCGGCTTTATTTCGAATCGGATTGATGGAAGCCTATTAAGAGTCTAATAGAATCCTAATGCTTTTATCTCACACAAGGTCTCAATTCAAAAAAGAGTAGAAAAGATAAAAGACCAGGCTTCATGTACAGATCAATTTCTTAATAAATCGTTTGATATTTTAAATCACTTCATTTGCACTTCTACAGCTCGATTGGCAGGCAATCTGAAGTCTAAACAGTATTTAATAGAGCATCTCCTACTATTTTTACTAAGGTATGTATGTGTGTGTGTAGGGCAGGGCAGATGGGTTTGTCTGAATGATTTAGCCCTTTTCCACCAGCACGGGGTCAAGTGGACACTGTAACTGATCTGTAGCAGGTAATTTTGAAACTTAGGCCACTAAAGGTTTGTGAAGCGATTTTACTCTAGGCAGAATGGCCCTTTATCTAACTTATTTTTTGTTTGAAAGGATTGTAAAAACCTTGTAACATTCCATTAAATGTTTTACAATATTAAGTATGCACTAATAAAAATGTGTTTGCATGAATATGACAAATTGAAGAGATAATGAGCTAAAATAAATTTGCATAACTATTTTATATATCAAAAAAGTTTAGCTAATTTTGTTTACTCTTTTCAAATGTGAGATTTTTATGCAGTGTTTTAAATCCTTCATGGAAAAGCATCCCCAAAATTACTTTTAAACAGCTTTTTTTTTTTTAAATATCATCATTTTCCCATCAAGGTAATATTTTTAAGGAATTACTATTACCCAAAATTTTATTGTCAATTTGTAAGATTTTCTAAAGCATGCAGTCCAAGCAGTGACTAAAGCAGCCAAAGCTTTTGTGTGCATCTACGCAGGTGTGCATATAATTTTTCATCTACAATCCCTGAAAATATTTCCTTAGTAATTTTCATTTTAAAAAATGACAAATGAAAAGCATCGACTCTTTTCCAGGAAATGTGCAGTAGGTCTTCAAAAAGATTCACCGATCCAAACAACTTAAATGATAATAAAACTTATATTCCTTTCATGAGGATAATTTGTGTTGACAGACATTGCCTTTTTCCTGAATCAATGACCACTATGCAATTATTCTTTTCTAAATCTCACTATTTAACTCAGGCAGCCAAAGCCACTTCATAATTTCCTTAGCTCGATTATGCAGAGGTCTAGATTGGGGTTTTTGGTGAGGGGTGTATATGTTTTAAATTAAAATCACTCTTTAATGACTACTTTCTTGAAAATGTGTATTTGACAAGACTTTATCCTTTCACATTTCTCTCCCTTCCTTTCCATTACTGCAGCCTCAGTTGGCCTAATACCTTTCTGCTCCTCATTTCCTTGAAGAAATTTGCAGCTTAAACAGACAGAAAAATGCTTAGACAGCATGAAGCATGCTGTCCCTCCAACTAAAGTGGATGTTAAAGAGTCTGTAATCTCTTCAGCAGGAACCTACTTGAAGCACGTGTACAGAAAAATATCTACTTCTAATAACCAATGCTACTGCAGACACCTTTTAAGTTAATGTTACTTTATGTGACTGTTGCCTTGTGTCGTAGTTTCTTTACTAGATGTCATGATAATAAATCCATTTAACATTCACAGGAACTGAACCAAGAACAAAAATTGTTTTCCTGGGCAACTTTTGAGGTTTTCAGAATTATCTTTGTCTCTTGATGGAACAGATGCTTTTTGAGCATTTTAGTTAAAACAGCATATGGCAGAGTACCATTTTCCATACAACAGAGCATTGTGGGGAAAGAAATGTCCTCCTCAGCATTTGGAGTGGCTTAGTAAAAGTTGCCCGTTCGAGTCCATGGGCTTCCTGATCCACAGTAGAATTTTTCATTTCACATCAACAGAACAAAGCTTTCAACCACATCTCACTTCTCTAAGTCAGAATTTAACTATTTAAGTAAAGCTAGAATTTGTTTTCTCTGTTCTCATACCTCTTGAGGTTTGACAGAGCCACTGATTGGACACAAGAAGGACAAGATGATTGGGAACAGTCCCTATGGATTTGCCAAGGATAAATCCTGCACAACTTACCTGATTGCCTTATGCGCTAAAATGCATCTGTGAATAGAGAGGGCTGTGGATATCTTTTACCTATACTTCAGCCAGGCTTTTGACACTGGCACCCTGGGAGCTGGGCAGGAGCCAGCAGTGAACCTTGACAGCAGAGACGACCAGCATTATCCAGGGTTGTGTCAGCAGGAGCACTGCCAGAAGCTCAGGGCAGGGGTTGTCACCTCTGCCCAGCACTCATTGTTTGATCACATCTGGATGCCATGACTGGTTTAGTGCCCTCCAAAAAAAGAAAGACATTGATAACCTGAAGGGAGTTCATCCCCACGACACTCAGGGCTTGAGGGTGTCCTATGAGTCGAGCCTGGGACAGTAAGGCTTGTTCAGCCTGGGGCAGAGATTATTTTGAGGAGTTCTCACAGACATCCCAGTGCCTACTGGGAGGGGATGAAGAGGGGGAAGATGGGCTTTTTAGAGCTGTGTGTGGCAAGGTAAGAACTGAAATGAGAGGAGTTCAGGCTGGTTACTGAAACCCTTCCCTGTGAGGACAGGCAGAGCTGGGAGCAAGCAGAGGGACAGGTTGCCCAGGTTCAGCAGGCTCCAGTTTTCAAGTCCAAGGGGCTTCAAGCCCCATTTAGGCAATCTCAAGCAGCCTGGACTGACCTCACAGCTGACCCTTCTTGAAGCATGGGTGCTTGAGGGGAGTCCTGACGTACCTTCCAGTCGGAATGATCCTAAAAACATGTGATATTTCAGTAAAATATAATTTTTCAGCGAAAACGTTTTGATCAGATTTAGTACTTAACCTTCCAGGTTTTCACAAAAGAAAACTCGTCTGATATCTGGCTCCCACAAACTGACAGGGACTTTTTAAGATTCGAAAGGACTGCAAGCAACATCTTGGCTATTCTGCTAATGAATTATGATAATTTCTTAGTTAAAATATCAACAGGACAGACTCAGAGTATATGCTGAAATATGAAATATTCAGTAAATTACAATTTGATCACTTAATATTAACTAAAAATCATAAGCATAAGAAACTAAAATTAACAAGGTTGAGTCCATGCTGAGACTAATTTTACGTCATGTGAGTTATTGATTTAATACTTATATGGATAAGAGAGTGGAAAGATATATGGGAAATATGAGGTTAAAACCAAAACAATTGTTAGTGACTATAGGATGGCTGAGGCAACTGTTCGCCTCCCAGTTCAGTTTCTCCACACATTGTTTACAATGTTCAGAAATTACACTGTTCCTCCTGAAGACCATTTGCTCTCTTTACGTCAAACACACATCACGTATAAAAACTGCTCTCCTCTTTGTCATCCATACACCCAGGACTGTTTCAGCCACTGCTGAAGAAAACTAGTATTCACATCTTTCTCAAATTTTTACTTTTCCCTAGGTTGCTAATCTTGCTTCATTTTCCTTCACTTTGACACTACGGAAAGTAATGGAGCATTTCATCAGTTTCAGGTTGTGGGACTTCGACAACCAGTGAGAAAATGTCTTTATTTGCTGAAACATTTCCCCACAAGTTGCTAAACAGCAGCACAGATTTATGTCTCTGAAAATGCTTCATCACACAATTGTATCTACAGGCTTCTGCATGTCCTGTGTAACATAACATGCCTTCATCAGAGCACTTCCCTTAAACAGGCCTGAGTCATAGTCAGCTTTTTCAACAAAAAGAGATAAAGCATTTCATGAAAGAACAAGTCAAAGGAAGATTCTCCAATACAAATAGAGTTTATTTTCAAATTACTAGAGAATCAATTTTTCTGCCACTTTAAGTATACTTTGAGATGTCAGAAGGAAATAAGAGCAGAGGCTGTTGTGTGGGAAAGTCATGGAAACAATCCAACAGATACGATCAAACCTGTAGTCGTACAGCAAGACTTTCTGCACTTGATCTCATAGGGTGAAGATGCCCTAAGTTTCTTTATTGGAAAATACTGGAGGACTCTGAAACCTCAAGGTGAAACGAAATAATGAATTTGACCTAAAAAAAAGTCTAAAAACTCATCAGACACCCTGCCTTGTTATCACATTAAAACTCAGACTGCATAGAAGCGAAGGAAGATCAAATCTCTTTTCATAAGATGTCAGGAGAGAGATATTTGTTTTCTAATAGGCAGAATTTATCTCCAGGAAAATCAGTAATAGATTGAGAAATGATCACTGGATACAGGTTATTTCATTTCTGTTTTAAAAATGAAACCCTGGATGAAGGAGTCAAAAAGGAAGGTAGTCAAGAGGTTTCTCAAGACCAAAGAAGTTCTGAGAAGAGCCGAGCACTGGCACTGCGAACAGACATGCTGCAGCTGACCCAGGGAATTAATTTTACTTGAAACTCATTACTGTACACCTTGGAAACAAGCATAGGATAAAGACATTTTAGAGGTTTGAATTCCTGAATAGAGTCAAGAAAAAGTAAATAAATAAATATATATATATATAGCAGCTGCTTAGAAAAACTTGTCTAATTCTGCCTGGTTTATATATTGCATAATCTTGCCAAGCTATTAAGCAGCAAGATAGCTTCTAGATCATACGTTATTTCCCTCCACTGCTTCAATGACAAATGAAGGAAGGTAAATCACCTCGCTTACCACATGCCTGAGGTAAAGCTTAATCTAAAATATTTCAAAGATAATAAAACCTGAGTGAGCAGGAAAAAAAACTAGAATTTAACCTCAGTGAGAAAACAAGGTCTAAGGACTGTGATTAGCTTTCTAAACAGGATTTGTAGTGTAACAGAGCTCCCCACATGCAGAGAATTAAACGCAAACATACACCTTTGTCAGCTCAAGGCTTGCAACAGCGTTTTTCTGAATTCCTGAATTATGTTTTTTCCTAACTCTGTTCCTCAGATGCCTGCAAGAAAACACTGAAAAGCTGTTTAAAAAATTTCTATCTTCAACTACTATTTAGATAGCTAATGTATATATGAAAAGATGCTTACAGGAAAGTCAATTGGAGTTGTGCAATTAGTAAATTGATTTTCCAATCATAGACCACATGCAAAAAGACAATTTTCTGCAGTGACATTGAACCAAATCGGTTCTCAGATTTTATCTGAACATTTAAGCATACACTTTTAAGTACTGTCACATTTTCTTCTTCTCTATGCTATATTGAAATTCTGTGTTTGTGAAAACTGCTCTTCTTCAGTTTCTTTGTTGGAAAAAGCTAAAAAATTTTTGGTTTAAAAGTCTCACATTTGATTTGTAGGGGAGTTTTTAATTGAAAATTTCTAGGAAATAAAAGGGGACTAAAAATTAAAATAACTCTGTGTGATACTTACTATGCCTTTTTATTATTTTTGAAAGCAAACACTAAGTCTGTGTAAGTCACATTGCAGGGTGGGGAGGAGGTATTACAAAGGTAATATCCAAGTGGTAGAAAGAAACATAATGAAGCATGCTTGAGAATAAATCATAAAGATTGTGAAAGTATACAAAGAAAGAAAAATGTGTTATTTGTTGTTTTGTTTTCCTTTTTTTTTTTAAGTCACAGTAAAATTATTTGGAGTTCAGTCATTAGTTTTGGAGCTGTTATTTTATGTAAGACTGTTGATTTTCTCACTGTTAAAGAAAAATACTTGGATTGGTACAATGTATGCATATTTCACTTGAGAATTTTGTCATAGCCATTTATTATACAAACCCCATGTATGCACATAATTGAAGGACTCAACAAACATTCAGTAAGGATATAAAAGTGAACAGAGAGAGAAGAATAAACTCACAAGGCAATCAAGAAGAACTCTGTCCAAGTACATGTTAAGAATATATTTTATTATTATTTCTGACACTAGAAATACGCTTTAGGTTCAGACTCAACAATTTTGTAGAACTATGACATGACTTATTTTTCAAGATCACCCTACATTTCTGCATGAACTTTATATTATTTTTCTTCTTTTCGTGACTTTAATCAGGTCTCCATTCATAAAGACAGTGATATTACTGCTGAAAGAAAGACATATAGACATTAAAATCTATACAGGCATGAATGTTAATAATATGTTTAACTCACCCAAGTTTCTACTGAAAATTCCTCAAACTAAGATGGAATTTCCAATTCTACAAATTTTAATCGAGGTAAAGAAAATATCCCATTAAAAACCACCAATATTTTTCTAGAATTCAGAAAAAAAATTGAACTAAGATAAATTAAACTGATTAAGAGAATTCCATTTCACAAGTATGTAGGTGATATCAGACAAAGGTTGTTTCATTTGTCCCATCTCCAAGTTATCATCACAAAGAAGCAAACATATCTTACACCTTAACCTTAAAGGTTTAATAAAGCCGAAAACCTCATTTAGGCCAGTAGAATATTTTTTATAGAAAATAACGGAATATTATTCACAGGAAAAAATAGTTTTGAAGTAATTGTTTGTTTTATGTTCAGCATTTCTTTCAAGACTGATGATTCTCTAAGAACCATTAGTATGCAATAAGTATCGATGTCTTCATATGATCTTTCAAAAATACACACTTTTTTGGGATAACTTTTCTTCACCTCTTAAAGAGCAGTTCCATTATCTTAAAGTGGATTACTCATTTTATGAGAATCATGTGTGCTTAGCCATAAATTGATGATTTTTTTTCTGCTCTGAAACATAAATAATTTCAAGCCTGTAGAATGTTGGGGGAAACAGAGGTACAGTGAATAAATGTGTACTTTCCCGTGGTTCAAACATTATTGCACATTTCCTCTCTAGCATCCTGTGCCACTTGAGAATTTTTTCCGTATTTCTATTTACTATTTTTATTATCAACTATCTACAAGATAGTTATCTTTGTAGAACATGTAGTTCTATTTATAGAACTTATAGAACAATTCAACATTCTTGACATACTCAGAGACCATAAAAAATTGAAAAGATGGAGATTTCATGTATACATTAGGTCAGGTGAATCTATTTTCCCAAATAAAAAAAAAAAAATCACAACTTCCCTGAATATAAGTCACTGGAATGATCCCTTGAAATGTTGTTTTTCTTTCTAGCGTAGCACACTACCTCCTGAGATAACATTCACAGCAGTAGAACTATTGTTGGGCAAACAAAAATGACCCCATACTGAAATATAAAAAATTCAGAAGGAAATTTCAGTAAGATTTATTGAACTGACCTGCTACTTTGAAACTCTAACTTTACCTCTCCATCACACCTCTGTGCATTCCACTGTGTAAACTTTTGGATCTTTATTTTCTTCCTTTCCATGGAATACATGAAACAGACCTGCAGCACCATCTCCCAGCTTTTATGTAAATCCACTGATTTCAAATGAGTGCTGAATGCGGTACTCCAGGTGGAGTCTCACAAGAACAGAATAGAGGGACAGAACCTGCTGGCCACAGTGCTTTTGATGCAGACTGCGTTTCATTGACTTCCTGGGCTGCAAGCACACACTGGCAGCTCATACTCCATTTTTCATCCACCAAGTCTTCTGCAGGGTTGCTCTCAATCCATTTATTAGCTCTGTCTCTATTGACACTGGGGATATTGCCCTGACCCAGCTGTAGCCTTTCATTTGGCCTCGTTGAACTTCATGAGGTTCACATGGCCTCACACCTCAAGCCTGTCAAGGTCCCTCTGGTTGCATCCCTTCCCTCAAGCATATCAGCTGCACCACTCAAGTTGGTATTATCCACAAACTTGTTGAGGATGCATTCAATCCCACTGTCTGTGTCGTTAATAAAGGTACTGAACAGTTCAGGTCCCAACATGGACCCCTAAGGGACATTTGTACTGATCTCCATTTGGACTTCGAGCCATTGACCAGAATCAGTTGGATGCAGCCACCCACACAATACCTTATCCATGTAATAGTCTGTCCATATCTCCCCCATTCAGTGACAAGGCTCTTATGCCGGACCATGTCAATTGCCTTACACAAGTCAAGGTTCACTTGACTTGATCTTGCAGCTAAGAATAAAATTTCTGCTACTAAACCAAAACAAACCCCAACAGTTTTGCTCAAAACTGAGGAAGTAAGGTCACTTTCCACATATTTTATGTCAGTGCTTTCATTCCACTAAATAATGCAGTAGTGAGTTAAGAATGACAAATAAAACATGAAGCAAACATTTATTCTGAATGAAGGCTCTCTCTCCTTGCACGCTCAGTCAGCCATAATTCCCAAATGCATCCGGAACAGACAAAGGATGCTTACTAGATGGCACAGTTGAAGTAAAGGAAGTGCTGACTTTAAGCTGAGATGACAAGACCCACATAAAGAAATACGGAGACACTGTTCTAAGACACTGTAGCTGGCTTAGTCTCCTTTAAAATTAATTCACATCAAATTTTCTACTCCTCAGAGACTTCAATCAGGTCCCACACGTGGGAAGGACAGAAAAACAGCAACTCAGTTAAAAATGTCACTGAAACTTTAGGCTATCAATCAAACATAAGCTCAATCAAAAAGTTTAGCATTTTTTTCTGTAATTCTAAACATTGATTGAGTAAATAGAGATACAATTTATGGTTTAGCAACAGATGTGAAAGAACACTGATCCTAGACTTTACTGACATTTCATATTTCTGACACATCTGAGCCCATCTGTTGCTATTGATTAGATTTCACTAAGTCTTTCAAAAGCTCACATCTTTGCTCTGATTGTTTTGTTACACACTCCTCCCCTTTTTTCATCTCTGTTTTATTTTCTCCACAGTACCAGTGTGATATGCTATGCTATCCTGTCTATTGCCTTTTTGCATTTCTCATCAGTGGATAAGCAAACTACTGTTGTACCTCTGGCTCCTTCATGCTTGGAGCCTTAGCAGAACAGAAGTGATGCTCTGCCTCCCAGCAGAACCACAACCTATCAGCTTGGAAATTCCTTTGTTGATTCACGAATGTACGTTTGCAGACTTCCCAGTTGCAATAATTGTAAGTGTGACTCTTGGTAAGTAAGTATGTATTTATCTCTAAAGTAAGTTCCATTAAGAGGTCATTCCTCACCTTCTAAGCACTTCAAGTATTCTCCTAGCTTTTTTACATAGAAAACATTGGTTTGGCTTTTATCCCAAGATTTCAACATAAAGTGTTTTCTCCTTCCCAAATAAAATAATAAACATAAACCCATAAGGTTTTGCATCTTTTTTTTTTTTTTCATAGCATAATGGTTTTTTTGCAATGACAATGTTTTCCCAGTTTAAATTGCCTCAGAATAAGTCAGTACCCTACTGACTTTGAACATTCACAAATTTCAGCCAGGCAACAGACATGGAAGGGCTTTGTAGAAAAACCAGAAGTTACAGCAAATTTTTTATTAGAGACAGCATTCCATCAAGCATCTTGAATTTAATGGATACTAGTGTATTATAAGAAGTTTTTCTCATCACTGGTACTTTACATTAGTACATGGGAAGCATGACAAAATAGGAGTAATTCTTACTTTTAAAAGGAGTAAGGCTATATTGTGCACCTCTTCTTTTTATTGTCATGAAAAGTACATTTCCTAGGTTCTCTAACACTAGCACAGACAGAACAAACAGAAATTAAAATCCCACCTCAACACAGGAAAATGTTATTTGTGTTCTCTATGAACCATTCAATAATAGCACCATTGTGGTTCTTCAGATTCTAGTAAGCAGCTTTGGAGTAAATTTCTGCCTTGTAATATTTTTGTGCACTAGGCTAGAGGTATGAACATAAGAATTTAACTTTGATACTGAAAGATCCTCCTGAACCTTACTTCTTTCTTACCCCTTCCTTCCAACAGATCAACACACAAAATTTCTCTCTCTCACTCTTTCTGCATATATACATATACTTACACATATATTGCTTATACAATTAATTGCCTTTATAATACATATGCCTTCCCAACAGATTCATTATGATTTAGCCTGTGATTGCTAATTTTTTCTACTATTTGATATTTATTGTGCTTTAAACACAGATATTTTCCTGCTGGTATACCTTAGGAGAGGTGAAAAGAGGAACATGAAAAAAGAGCAGCTAAATGAAAACTTTGAGTTACAGAAAGAATGGGAAATTATATTTTTTCTGATTGTGCTAGTTTTAATAGAAAAAAACCCCCAACTCATAGAAGTCATAAAAAAAAGAAAACTTTTATTGTGCTTTTTGAAATAACATTACATTATTAGAATAAAATGTGCATATTTACATGTATTGTGACCACGGGTTCCATGCTATTTCCTTTTTTTTAAAAAGGAGTCAGTTATGAGACATACTTGCAGCAGTTCTCATAGGACTGGCCAACAAAGATAAGTCCCCTTGGAACACGTAAGATGCTCTGATATAAAAATTGCCTTTGTTTTCAACTTTTTCCAAACTAGCTTAAACCATTGACCCCCAAAATTCATAGGTAAAAACACGAAGTTAACTTGAAAGATAATTCTCTGGGTTTGACTCTTTCTTCACTGACCTGAGATACTCCTCTGAAAGCTCCCTTCTCACCGATATTCTTTCCGTATTTCCTTGCAGAGAAAAATTTTGAAAAGTAGATGTGATTATAAATTGGAAGAAAGTCACATACTTGCTCCAGGGTCCAGAACTGGCTTTTCTTCTTCTCTGCAAGTTGAATTTTTATGTCCTTTTCTCATCAGTTCAAGTCCATTATGGCAGGCAGGGCATGTTCTCCTTTGTGTACATCCTCTAAGTATCTACGTATAATACCTGCTTGTCTCAAAAAATTGGAAGTAACACACACCTCTGCTTGAGATAAACTGGTTTGATGCTGACGAGGGAAAATAACTTGAAAAACAGAAGCTTCTGCTTCAAGGCTGTCTCTCTTTTACTGAACTTTACAAAGAACTGTTGTCGCCTCATGTTTTTTCTTTCGAACTGCTCAAGCAGTCTTATGTCCAGCGACTCTCTAGCGACAGCACACGACTGTGGCTTACAGGAGAATGTTTGCTGACAGATACAGAATCGGCAGATGAAGAGTCCTGTAAATTAAAACAAATAACAATTTTTTTAGACAGTAAAATCCCATAGCTTCACTTTTTTTTTTTTTTCTATTTAGTATTTACAAAGTTATATAAAAGATGCCACTTGCTGGATACAGACAGAACTTACTTCTGAAGCCAGGAGAAGTCTTCACCAGTAAGGAGCAGGATCGTGCGCTCTGCCTGTCTACTTCAGAGAACACAGAAGGGCAAAGAGCATCTCCAAGGTAGATGCTGAAGATGGACTTAAAGCTGATGACTAATAACTACCTTTTAAAGAGCTTTCAAGCAGCACCAGAGATTTGTGGTAAAGTCTCATTACTCTATTCTTCCAGAAGATATAAAACCAAAATGATTGACTTATAGCCTACCACTTGGGATAGACTTTTAACACATACTCTGAATTTATATATTTTATTCATATTTACCATTTATAGTGTATATAGCAGATAGTCACTGAAATGATTTCTTCTTGATGCTTTCTTGCATAAAATACAATGTTCATCTCTCCCTTTCTGTCTTGTAGAGAGAGTGAACGAGAAGCTTTAACCTAATACCTGAATAGTAACTCCAATAGTATTTTTAAGACAGCAAAGTAACATCACCCGTTAAAAATAGGTGATAGCACTAGTATCAACAGCAAAATCATACTGCTGGATGGGTTGTCGTGGAAATAGCACTTGTTTCCTTTGCCCCAGGCCTACCTAGGCTCAGTTTTCAAGATATAACAATTATTTTCTTGTTCAAAAGGCCCTTAGGCCTTCTGGGAACAAAATTATATACTAGTTCTTCTGAGGAAACAATCTGTTACAAGTTCCCCTCAACATTTCTTTAGATAACAAAGGTTCCTAAACATTCCCCAAGTCCTTTTGTACTAATCAAGTTATTGATGCTAATCAAACTTACTATCACTGAAGGTGCCTATCCAAGTACTTCAAATCAAGACAGGTTATGTGTGATTTGTGTAGGCAAATTTTGATTGCCTACCGTAGCCTTTAAGTCAAAGTCAGGACCTACAAGGGCAGCTAAGTTCAAGGCAGCAATGACTCACTGCTTAAGACAGCACACAGATTCTGTTTTGCTGACATGAATAAAAGTGGGCATGGTATCAAATATACAACCTTATCAGCAATGCATATTATCACTTGCAACAGTGAAATGTAGCTGAGGCAAGTAGGAATGTTAATATGTTCTCCTGTGTAAAGTCCTTACACCATTGCTTCATGTTCTGAGTTAACTGGTTAAGTTCAGTAAAAACCCTTCTTTTTGATCCTCTTTAGTACGTGTTGAGCTTACTTTAAGCTCAGTAGAAAAATGTTGAAGTAAGAATATTGGTAGAGCAGCAGGGATTTTGTGCATGGATCTTGAAAAAAAAATCAGAACAGTGTGTTCTGCTCCCTTTCTCCCTCCATCTTACTTTTTAATATAATCTTGGTGGCATACATTCATGATAAAGCAATATTATCTCAGTAATCTATGAGTAACTTAGACCAATGAATTCTAGTAACATGGCTTGAAATCAGCTTCAAAAAGCAAGCACTTACTCTCACGGTCACACAAGCAATACACTAGCTAAAAATAAGGATGAAAAGAAGGCTAATGTTTACCTAGACTATAAAAGTAGGTGGTTAAGATGAAATATGCTATGAAATAGTTCTAAAAAGACTAATAATAGCACATTTCTTTTAAGATTCCGACCTGTAATGTTTAATTATCCTGTATGAAAATTCACAGGTACTTTAGCTAAAATGTGTATGAAAATACACTTCTAAATTGAGTCACTTATCAGTACTTAGGGACAGCACATCACAGGCCCCATAATTTTTGAATTTTTCTACCTGAGTGATCCACATGAAAAGTATCTGGCTTCTTTTAAATATTACCATACAAAGCAACTGGAAAATGTTCATTTCACCAAGGACTTTCACATCTGTTATATACTTTATTAAAGCTGCATGACCTGCCCATAAATACAATACTTTCCTTCAAGTCAGCCTAAATGTTAAAAGTCAAGATTGCAGCTTAGTAGAGCAATACTATGTTGAGTTCTGGGCCATCCAAGTTCAAAAGGGCTGTCCAAAAATCACAGTTCAGGGAAGGGTTAGCAAGATAGTAAGAAGGTCTAAGAGGAGAACTGAGTGTTCATTTATTCTGACAAAGAGTTCAGGACATGGTTCCAACAGCCTGCTTGAGCTGCAGTTACATAAATGAGACACTTGTCACAAGTCATAGCAAGTGGTATTAGAAAGATCAACATAGTCACCTAAACTTTCACCTAAACACTTCAGGAAGATCTTTTTCACAAGTATGGTAGTGTACAACCAGCAAGAGACATTGCGAAATCTCAATCTTTCCATGACTCAGGTGGAAAAAAAACATAAGGAGGTGGTGCAGTGTTCAAAAGTGCTGCTCTGACAAGGCAGGGAGATTAAAGGACTCCTAGGGGTCTCCCCCAGCCAGAACTTGTATGGTTCTATGAGGTAAGTTCATTCAATTTGTTTATTATTAGACCTCCACTGCATATGTCTAAAGTCATAAAAAGCATGAAATAAGTGTCTGGTGGTTTATATGGGTTTTTTAGTGTCCAAATTCAGATAATAGCACAAACTATAAAGGCCAAGGAAAGATGTGAAAACCTTTACAGATCCACAAACCTGAAAAATTAGTAATATGGACATGTCTTCCTAACTCCATTTAATTTATTAAACTGTCAACCCTTAAAATCTGTATTATACTAGCCAGCAAAAAAAACTGCAGATGCTTACTGTAGGGGGTTGATGGCAGACTGCATTCAAAAGAAAAAAAAGTCTTGTATATTTGAAATATAAGTTGATATAAATAACATGATTTAATTATGATAAATATAATCTTGTCAACCTTGAGAAGAGTTTTTATTATCTATTATTTAACTAGTATTATCTAAGAAAGTAATTGTATTGTTGAAAGTTTCTCCTTGGTAAATAACTTGAAGCTATTAAAACAAGAAGCCTATGTCCCTCGCTGGATAAACTTCCTCTTAAAATAGACAGATGTTTGAAAAAGGTATTCATACAATATATAACTTTTCTCTGCTTCCATATTGCAATAACTTTGTTTCTGTTTCCTCTTTGACTGCTTAAATTAAATAGGGCCTTAGATATATGTTTTGAATTATTAATTTGAATGATACACATTAATTTCATGGTCTGAAAAGTCAGCTCTTTGCTTTTCAAGAAAAAGACATGAACTTTAGCCTGAATTTTTCAGCAGATAAAAAGGGTGTATTTCTGAAAAAGTTGGTAACAAAATTAATTGAAGAAAAATGTTCTTGAAATTTGGCACAACTTGAATACTATTTCAGTCATGTGTATTTAATTTACATGTGTTTCTGTAAGCTTTGAACTTGTGCAATATTTCACTGCATTCAGTTTTCAGTTAAAGGGTTATAAAGTGAGCAAATTTATCATTGATTAATTGTGCTATAGGGCATAAATTTGTGCTGCAAATTATTGATGTGAAACATTGGTGAATACGAAACGTTGTTTTCTTTATTAATCAAGAAGTTTGGTAATTTTGCCATTGTAGCAATTAAGCATTTTCATAATTTAGAAATTGATTTTGAAACTGTAGCAGTTTGTTGTAATCCTGTCTGTACAATATAAAGAGTACCAAGGAGCATACAAATGGAGTTGTGACAATTAAAAGGAAGAAGGTATTAGATATTGTTCTGACACTCAAAGAAAGAAGAAAGGAATTCCTCAAAAAGGATGAGAAAAAAAAATTGTTTTATCAAGCACCTTGAAAAGATACTTTCAGCTGAACCAAAACATTAAAAACAACCATATCTTATCAACCAACTGAAGAATCACAGAACCACAAAATGGTTGAGGTCAAAAGGGAGCTTTGGAGGTCATGTGGTCCAACCCCCCTGCTCAAGACCAGCCTGCTAAAGCAAGTTGCCCAGAATCATGTTCAGCTGGCTTTCGAATATCTCCAAGGATAGAGACTGCACAACCTCTCTGGGCAGCCTGTGCCAGTGCTCAGTCACACCTATAGTGAAAAAATGCTTTCTAATATTCAGAGAAAACCTCCTGTGTTTCAGTTTGTTCCCAGTGTCTCTGGTCCTGCCACTGGGCACCATTGAAAAGAGCCTGGCTCTGTCCTCTTTGCACCCTCCATTCAAGTATTTATATTTAGTAATAACATCCCCCTGAGCCTTCTCTTCCTAGGCTGAACATTGCCAGCTCTCTCAACCTTTCCTCATGGGAGAGGTGCTCCAGTCCTTAATCACCTTAGTGACTTTTTACTGGAGTCTCTCCATTATGTCTATCTCTTTCTTGTAGTGGGTGCCCAGAACTGGACATAACACTGCAGGTGTAGCCTCACCATAGCTGAGCAGAGGGCAAAGATCCTCTCGCTTGACCTGCTGGCAATTCTTTGTCTGAAGCAGCCTAGGACACCATTAACCTTCTTTGCAGCAAGGGTATTTTGTCAGCTTATGCTCAACTTGGTGTCCCCCCTATGTCCTTTTCTGCAAAACTGAAGACTTTTAAGTCAAAGGACAATATAAAGGTTATTTACTGTTTCACACTCTTTTTTTTCCCAGCAAATTGTGAAGAACTTGATACCAAGCTTGTCATGTATCTTCATGCAGATACAGGCCAGCATTTGAGGGGACTGTGTGTGATCTATATGAAGTTGTGCACTTGGTAGCTTTTATAGCACTATTATTCTTTAAAGCTCCAACACAATTTTTCAGTTAAGGTTGCTCTCTCTCCTAATATCACAGCCAGTATCCACCTCGTTTTTTTCCTATCAGTTAAAGGGCAGATGATAACCAATTTTTTATTTCATCAGTTGCTTACAAAATGTATTTCTTTCAGCAACTTCAGCATAACAATGGAGCCTATTGACACTTCATGTTTCCTGAGATAGAGACCCTAAAAATAGAGCATACACTTTATTTCCTACAATTTCTACAGGAAAAGATGAAGTAATGTGAAGAATCAAAATGTGAGAAAAGAGGTGGATTTGAATAATCATCCCAGTCTGACACTCTTTCTTGTTCTTTTATTCTGAAAGAAGATTAACTGGTTGTGCATCATCTTCGGTTCTCCTGCTGTGCATCTTGCTCATTCCTTCACATTTCTTTTTTTATTTTCTTTAGCAGGTTGGAAATTAATCTCTCAACCACATCTTCCTGCAGACTTCCCCCAAAGTACTTCCTTTCAAGTCCCCAGAGCCCACAATTTATTTTAGCCCACAACAAAACAAGAACAAAATGTTACTGTGTTTTTACAGCCAATTTGCTATAATCACTTTTCTTTGTATTATGTAACAGAAAGTACAGTACATCATCTTCAAGAACAGTGAGGCTTCGTCTCAACTATTTTTAACAAATTTATGTTTGTGCTCGGTTTTCAACTTCTTTTCTGCAACTCCCCTGCTACCTTTCTCACACACTACAGTGCCTGATTTGACAATAAAAACTGAATTTTTGACCTTTGTGGTCAACATCAATTGAGGCAATGAATTGTTGAATCTCGATAGGTAGGGTTTTTTGCATTTGCTAAAGATTTAAAAAGATATGTAAGTTGATGTTCAGCATCCAGTATATAAAATACTGAAGTTACTTTAAGCTTGCATAAATTATTTTTCACTGAATGACATGCTAAAATTTTATTCTTTTTAGCTGTCTTGATAATGTTGATATTCTTACATTTGTAAAAGATTTTGACAGAATATTGAGTAAATGGAAAGAAAATATATATATATATATACTGCCCCTCCATTTGAGTAATATTGATAAATGTAAACATAGTCCTCAAGTGGAAAAAAGTTTCATAACTTAAAAGTATATATGAAAGCTTTTTGAGAAGAGCAAGCTTCCAATATGGCCTACTTTCTTGGAAAAATAGGGTTTTTTTTTCTTTTGAGGAAATTTTATCTCTTTTCCCTACACTTTCATTTCAGTAGGATTATTGAGTGAATTTTTCCCTCCTCTCATGTTTCTTTCTTGTACAGTTTTAGTGATCAATTGTCACCCATCAAAAAAACTAACTATTTTCTGATTTAAAGCCTCAGTTGCTTTATTTTTTGCAACATCTTCATCGATGTCAACTCATTTTTTTCAACTGATAAGGCTACAAGGGAGCTAATGGATTTACAGAAAACCCACCCCAGAAGTTTATCTTAGGAGGCAAACTTACGTAAATCTCTAAGGGTGTTGGTTTTTTTTCTGGAAAGGCAAGTTATACTGCTTCTCTCCTTTACAACATTCTGATGAACTAAAGAAATGCTGACTTTTATAATGCAGGATTTAGGAAAGGGCAGGGAGTTTTTCTTTATGGTTGCTAGGATCACATTTTATTACTGGATGTAGAAGTTGAACAATGCTTGAATTACAGTGAGCACATGCAGCTGGGAAATTAGAAACTACGTCTATAAGGCTGAAAAATCTAAATGACAGGCACCAATTAGACTGTGCCTGGTTTCAATTTTTATCTCCAATGTGATGATATTTGAAGAAATGAAACATTTTCTTATTACTCCAGTATTTTTACGGCTTCTATTTCTGATTCTTCCAGCCCTCCTCATGCCTACAATTGTAAACCAACAATAGGTAAAACTTGTGATGGGGGATACTAAAAGTGGATTTTCTTTGTCAAGTAAAGTTGGCAGATGGCTTACTAAGCTCACTCGAAGTCTGAACAACACATAAGTGACCACTGAAGATGGAAAACTGCTTTGATTGGAA
Source organism: Chiroxiphia lanceolata (assembly GCF_009829145.1). NCBI lineage: Eukaryota > Metazoa > Chordata > Aves > Passeriformes > Pipridae > Chiroxiphia > Chiroxiphia lanceolata. The sequence continues at coordinate 36,441,673 of NC_045638.1, read as the reverse complement.
CAGTAAGTTTATCCAACATACATTACTGAAAGCACACTTTGATGCTTGAGAAACCACAAATGAAAAGCATGCAGAATTTTATATGGCACGGCAACTAGTGCTTACCATTGCAAAAGTGAGAGAAAATAAACAAGTACAATAATTTAAAACTACAGATGTGACACAGGGTTAAGAAAATTTAAAATAATTTAACATTCAGTTCTTATACCTGGCAGCCACATATTATTCCAGTCAGAGGTACCATGAAACATTACTATTGCCCTTAATTCTTCTTCATTTGTGAGTGTCAGTTGTCCAGTATCCCATTTTGCAAGCTTCTTCCTTTGCAATTCAGCACATTCAACTCATTATGTTAAACTTCCATGGGTAACATAAATGTGGGACTTGGGAGGAAAGATGGTTGAAAGAGATGAGTTTGATAAGTTTGGTTTACAACGTGTTGAAAATTTGAGTTTCTATAAGGAGAAAATTATAGTTGAGTTACCAGAAGGTGTTAGCAATGGATGGAAAATAGATATGATGGTCATTTGGAGTGATGTATAACTCACTGAACCTGAGTTACCTGCAAAGTAGTCCTGTACATTGGGAAGGGATTCATTACGCCTTCTAAGTGTCCGATCCTCTGAAATTACCATTTCAGGAGAGTCTAGCCCACTACACTGTAATTTTCTAAACTTAGGCAATATAGGTTCCTGTCTTAGCTTACTATTCACTGGTTTTCTTAGCTTTCTAGAAAATGCATTATGTATGCATCAACAGTAGCTTTTCTGTGTCAAGCACTGTTGGGTCTTAGTCTATTCTAGATTTTTTTATTTGGAAAAATCATGTCAACTTGTACTTGAAGCTGTTTACATGCAGCTCCAGTAAAGCCATATTTTCCCCTTCTGGAGGCAAATAATATACTTGCAAAAAGTGCTAATTGCTGTATGAGTGTCATTGTAAATATGGCAGTCTATATTTATACTCAAATACCATGTTTACAGTTTGACTTTTTTTAAATTTATATTCTTAGAACTAAGTGCATCCTCCCTTTTCTCTCCTCCCCCATAGACACTTGCCCAGAACTAATAAGAAATGAAGTAGCTTACTGAAATGCATTATGAACTTCTGCACACTTTATGTCCTATTCTTTCAGCCAGTGCCAAGACAAGGCTAAACATCTTTAGAGCATGTAGCTTTAATATACTATCATCTAGAAGAGGTTTACTGCAAATGCTATAGAAAGTGACTGCTAAATTTACTAGATACTAAACTTCTCATAGTTTTCACCTATATGCTTGACTTGTGCACTGCTGTGGTCTAGAAATTTATGAGGAAAGGCCGTTGTGGTTCCAGAACGGGACTGATGTAATGCTGGTATATGTACATACTCCACTGAGCCGAGTCCTGCTTTTAGAGATTAAATAGAGCATGTAGGAAAAACAAAGGTTTTATGTTATTGCTCTTGGCACTTGATATAATAAGATACAATATGGCAAGACTGCAGCATTGGAAAGGGCTCGTGAGTCAGAATAGACATAGAAACAGCAAAAATTGAGCAATATTGCAATTTGGCTATTCTTACATTATATATCATAAATGTCATTCTTACAATTATCTCAAAACAATGCTGTGTAACTAGTATGCATTTAGGGTTAAAACCTGTACCACCACTTATACAAGTTTGTTGCTGGTCTGCATTGGTGTTATCATAACTTAAATCTGCAACCTGCATAAACTGACTAAATTATGACACAGTGTCCCTTCAGATGGAACATTCTCTAGTAATGTACTCATTACATACAATGTATATTCAGTCTCATCCTCTTACAGGTATATAGACACTGGCAGCAAGGAACAGATTGACTATTTATTTATTGACCCCAGAAACTGTTGAAAGAATGATGAAATGTGAAATTACATTGACTTCCTACTAGGTGGACTCTTTGCCCTGGAATATCACGAGAAAGCCTGGACTAAGTGACCTTTCATAAAAAATACTATGGCCCAAAGTGAGAGTTTGGAGAAACCCCTGACATCCTTTTTGAGTTATGGTCATAGCAGTTGAACTTGAAGAACCAGCCTTCCATATTAAAAACATACACTGTGCAATGAACAGTTGTGGACTCTGCATCACCTCATTGGCAGGGCAGCAGTTCAACAAGAAGTTGTCCATACGCTGAAAGATATTTTCAATTGGGATACAAGTCAAATTTCAGCAAAACCTGCCAGTCAGAAAAGCAGTCACATAGTGTGAAAGACTAGTCTGGCTTAGATACTAGACTGTCTAATTACATGCAGTGTGCTAATGAATGCTGACTCGTGTCTAACCTACACATAACAACATGGGCAACAGACTGAGAGGAGCTGACTAAGGCATAGACATCCATAATTCTACTGCTGGCCCTGCCAGACCCCTGGAAAGCTAAGACAATTGCTTCTACTCCTGCCAAAATGCTCAACAGCGCGTATTAGAGGTTATTCTTAACCAACAAGAACATGGCTCTCACTTCCCCATTTCCCAAAGTAATTTGCAAGACTGCTTCTCCCACTCAAATGCACCTTTCAGCCAATCGTCTTTCCCTCTCACAGGAATGTCTGTGATATTCTCACAGGAATATCACAGACAGAAATAGACTCTTGTATATTATAATAGCATATTTAAAAGCTGTTTATGCAGTGCATATATAAATGGAGCAAAGATTACCATACTTATATCAAAGTGTTATTTTTGCTCCATTTATATATACACTATTTTAAAGTTTGTGGCCAATGTGTAAAGAAAATGAATGTAATTCTGCATGCTGCTGCCATCTTGTTGATGCAAACCTTCAAATTAGTTCAAAGAGACTTTGTGAAGTAGCCAGATGACCCAATTCTTCACTTCTACACTCACTGCATTCATGCACAGTTGCTTATTACAAAGTTTCTGTAGCATCAGAATTCACTATGGACAAAGCAAAAATACTACAAAATTTACAAAGCTACCAGTGGTGTGATGCTCTTAAATTATTCTACAATCTCATGAATAATGATGTAGGAAATGAAGGATAACATTCATGCTTTGCTAATAGATTTATTTTTCCCATTGGCTTGTAAATTTAATCTATCAACTTTTTTTCTCACCATAACTGGTGTGATAATTAAGGTGCACAGCCAAGGGATACATAAACGCTATCATTTTCTGGAGAAGGGAGTGGAAAGGAGAATAAAATATACTAATGGATCATATCCAGTCACAAGAAATTTTGAAAGACCTAATTTTCTGTTAGAGGAGAGACGTAAGAGAAAAGAGTGGAAATAAGTGACTGAAATGATGGCAGTAATCAGGAAAGAAAAAAGTATGTTCAAAAACAGACTCCCACCAAAAAAAAAAAAAAAGGCACTGGAAGATAGGGGTTTCAAGCCATTTGTGAAGAAAGATTAAGTCTTATGAGGACTTCAACCACTAACTTCTATAGAAAAAAGTTCCACTGTCCTCCATAAAAATCGACAGCCTACAATAATGGTGGTGAGTTTATGATCACATTACGGATGGAAGTCAGTGAAGTGAGAAAAAAAGCGTTGCAGTTTTCCTACCTTAAACTGACTCAACCAAGTCAACTACTGTATTACTCCCTCACTGTTAAAAGTCAGATTCTGCATATAATGAACAGTGAACACATGAATTATTCATACAGTTATATTTTTTTACTTTTGAGTTGTTTCATTTTTATTCCTGGGCTGCTGACCTTGATTCACAATTTCCAGTCACCAGTGTCCAGACTTCACCAAAGGTGTAGCAGTAACAAAGATAGCATGATCTAAAGCCTTGTCTTAGGGAGTGGAACTGAGGCAAAAACAAGACAGTAGTTTTTAACATTTCCATAACCTTTCTAATTTAGCTCTGAATGAATATTAAAACAATGAATCACTTAATGTGATTGAGATTTCACTTTTACATTAGTTTTTGTAAGACAAGACCATTATTTTTTTACTGACACAAAGATGTGTCTTTTGGGTTGCTGACCATGAACAGGAAAGAAAAATGTGTGAGGAATAATGCAAAGGCATACATGAAATTAATGTCACCATTTTTTTTAAATATCCATAAAAGCACTAAAATATCCAACAACTCATCCAGACATGGCTCTCATGAAAACAGGAGATACTTAGACTCCAAAAAGTCTACCAGCATACTTTCCAGAAGGGTGTGCAAATGCTAGGATTATGCATAACCATAACAGACCACAGTATAAAATGCTTCTCAGTAAGTGTAGCACAAGAAAGTTCTGTGTAGTGTACAAATTTAATAAATAATTGACTCTCAAAAAGGGTTTGAATTGTTTTCACACTCTGCCTCTAATAGTTTTATATTTGCACATATGCTTTTCTGTCAATATCCCTCAAAGTGTCTTCATTAAGAAACTCACTCTGGAAATATTTGTATAACACCTCATGCAGAAAAAATATAAAAAGTTAAAGTCTATTCCTCATACAGGGGAGGGAAGAAAGTGAAATGTCTCTAAAGGTTAGTACAATGCAGAAGCTTTTTCATACAGCAACAGGGTGTTCTCAAACTACCCAACTGTTTAACCAAAAACTCTGTGACACCATCTTCTTTTCCCAGCTCTTAAACGTTGTTGTTAGCTAAAAGCTTGATCCCAGCACAACAAGGTACAGTTCAGGACCGGGTAAATGGAATGTTAGACACATTCTCAGCTAATTGCTGTAAAATTACTGATGTTGCAGCAGCATGACGTGAAAAATGAAAGAATAAAAGAAAATCACAGTCTGGTCATACGAATGGGCAAATTCATTTCCTCCTGCATTGTTGTTACTGCAAAGTCACTATCACCTAAAGAGTACAGAAAGATTTTAAACAGATGTTCTGATTGATACAGAGGAAACAAACAATACTTGAGTTAACATGACACTGGACTATGTCTTCTAAAGCTTTTAAAAAATGGAAGAGATGAAATGAAAAAGAAGTAATTTCCAATTTCTTATTAGAAATGTATTTTTCTCATTCCATTGCACTGGGCAATTTGGAAAATTAAGTATCTCTTCTCCCCAGATATTGTCATATATTATTACACATGATAGCTTTCTCCCCTTGACATTCTGATGTAAGATGTTATTGAGCATAAGATTAATCAAATATCAATCTAATACCAAAAGCACAGAACAATTCAATATTTTGTCTCTGGTATAACTCAAGTCTTCTGAATTCATCCTATATCCCAAAGAAACCCCTGCTTTCTTCATGGTTTTTTGGGACTTTTTTCTTTTTTTCCTTGCATTTGTTTAACATTAGATTCCTTGGAGCCTTTCATTGAGACTCTTGAGGCAAAGACCTGACCTCACACATCCACTTTCTGGGTAGGAGCTATTCCTGTCCATATTAGAATGGAAGAAACAATATCAATATTGACTTCTTCTATTTATAATAGTTTTAAAGTTCTATAACAATTACACTGTGGAAGTATCTTTAATCTTTACTACTTAGGCCCAAACTCCCCCTGGTGTTGTATATTACAGTGAATATGTTCACTGAGTATGCACTGCTAAACAATTACAACATAGCCATGCTTGGAATGGCTTGAGATAAAGTCTTTCAGACTTCCCAGTACAGCATAGCCAATTAAATACAGAGAAATTACAGTTTCCTTCATTGCCTTATTTCCTGTATATATAGTATCAGAGATGGTACTCAAGGTAGTTTTTCTTCTATTTTTTTGTTTTCCCAAGCAAAGAAAGGAGACAGAGCAAGAAAGCTGAAGTGGGTAGAGAGAAGAGCAATGTTCATGGTTTTTGAGGGTGACAGGAAATAATTTAAAACATAAAAAACAGCATGAAAGCAACATGGAAGGAGGCTTTGAGGTCTGAACTACCAATGTCCCCAGACACCCAGCTGGTTTCATTGCAGTGCTGAGGACTTGTGACATGTATTGGCTTCGGGTCTGCCAAGTCTTCCAGCCATTGTTTAGCAAGAGCACTCATGTGTACAAGGTTTTTAAGAAACAGATCCAGGCAGTAAAAGGTGAAACAGAAGAAATGTGTCAAGAAGTAACACATCCTAGCAGGACCAATCTTAAGTCATATTTTCACTTTCTCCAGTATATGAGTTAAACCAATATTTCTCTCTCTTAGCTGCACCTGATGTGTTTTCCCCAGCTTTCCACTCAATGCTTGAATACAGAAAACAGTGCAGCTCTAAGCCTGTATTATGACACTTGCTGTAATAGCTGTTTATAAAAGAATAAACTACTTTTCTGGTTTTTCAGACCTATTTTTATTCACTTTCTACAATTTAAAAATGAAAATAATAATTTATCTGAAAACAGATGGATGTAAAGGTGTGTTAGATAGGAGCTGTCAGTCCAGCTCAGCACTTTCTCAGTAAGCCATGTGTTACTGTAATACTTGCAAAGAATAGCAGTAAAACCATAACACATCCAGTCATAGTTTTCAAACATTTTATTTTGAAAAATTAGTTCTACATATGTCAGTTTTCATTCAGCAAAACTACACCTGTTTAAACATTGTAACATTCTATAAATATTGATATTTAATTATTTTACTGAATCATAGAAAAGATAGAGGTATTTTTAGGTAAAGCCCTTATTATGAGAGAGAGAGCTAACAGTATGCTTATAGCTTTGAGGCTTTTTCTTTCAAGAGAAACAAAAATAAACCTAAATTTAAATCACCATTATAGATTTGAGACTCTGCAATTTGAGAAATCCATAGAAGTTCTATTTCCCTGAATAAGGACTGAAAAAGAGGGGAAAAAGTAGATGAAATCCCTAAATCATAGTCTTTCATTTTGACATATTCATTCAGTTTTGACCATTTCATTCAGTTCATCCTTGTTTTGTTTGCAAGACAATTTCACAGAACTTCCATGGCAATTATGAAAAACAGAAGATGTTCATAAAAGTTATTTAGTTTGTAGTAAAATAAATATATTTGGGTTTTGCAACTGAAGCAGATTCTTTTTTAAATAAAATCTTCTTATGTTGGTCTATTAAGAAGAAAATATAGTTCAGCATTTATCATTTACAAGACTTACATTTGTGCATTTCACATAACAAATTGCTTGCTCGCTTGCAATTTAAATTTGACCTCTTTAAGAAACCTGTATGCTTTTTTTTTCATAATAGAGCTCGAACAATATCACCAGGAACAATCTTTTCTCTGCTTAGCAGACTCTAAACAAAGCTGAATTCCTGACTAATTTTCTGAACTTTGTGTCTAATGGTTTCACAACGTTGTATTCTCTTTGAAGAAAATAAATTTGACTAGACAGCATTTTGGTGCATCACAAGACTCAAAATCATTGCAATCAGGAGGAAACACAACTGTGGCACAGTACACACAGACAAATTACATTTAATTTCATTTATTGCGTCAGATATGACTAGAAAATGAAAATCTACTATTCTTAAAAAAAAAAAAAAACAAAACGAGGAGAGATGGTTATATAAAAACATTCAAAAGGTTTCAAGTTCACATAGAAAACACTTTTTGTTATGGAAAGACTAGTCTAATTGGGAATTTTTGGTCAGTACACCAAAATTTTTAGGGCTTGTATCAAGAAGCTGTTTATGTTTTCCCATAAACTGCAACCTGGGGGAAAAAAAGCCCTGAAAGACCATGTCCCACACCTATATTCAATATACAAGAAAATAAAAATTTATTTTAAAGATAGAAAAATAGAATGAGTCTCGTATTTGATGCAATACATACCCTAAAAGCAGCTATAAATGAGCTTAAAATCCATTGTTACGATTAACTAGAGAGGTTTCTTTGCATGTACAAATCAAACATTTTTCCATTTCATGCCAACAGAGTTCCTAATTATATTCTGAAACTCAATTTCCACTAAATAATAAGAATTTTCAAAAAGAAAATGGGGACATATATGTTCCTTTGTATGTAGTGCATGTGGGTAAAATTATATGCTGCTATGTACACTTTTTTTTCAGAGAAATAAATTATATTCATAATAAATATTCCACTGTTCACACACTTTCTCACAAACATACAGATGGAAACATACACATAGATCACTAGTGAACAGGTCACCACAATTACTTATAAATAAAGATGTACCTATACATAAATAACTGCATATTCCTGGTGAGAGGATATTTAGACTATTCTTATCAGAGCATCTCAGCTGGTTTTGGGCATAGAGAACATTAAATATCTGCTCAGGCTAGGAAATATGCATCTCCCAGATATATGTTACTTCACTTATATACATTCTTGTCTGTATAAAAGAACATGCATGTACACAGATGCAAGCACTTATACACATATTCACATAGAAATGCCTTCAGGTATTGAAGAGCCACTTTGCCACGATCTGTCCTGTCTTCAGTGACCAAGCACAAATATTTTTGTCACTGAAGGGGTAATGTTTTTAAACTAAAAGAAGGTAGATTAAGACCAGATATAAAGAAGAAATTTTTAATGATGAAGGGGGTGAACACTGGAACATGTCCAGAAAGGTGGTGCCCCACTCCTGGAAACATTCAAGGTCAGTTTGGGCAGTGCTCTGGGCAACCTGATCTAGCTGAAGATGTCCCTGCTCATTGTAGGGAGGTTGGACTGAATGACCTTTAAAGGTCCCATCCAATCCAAACTGTTTTGATTCTATGAGTCTACGATCACTTGTTGAGCATAGGCTAAATATTCTACTGCTGGTATATAACACCAATCAGGTCCACTCATTGCAATCCAGGAGCGCAGGAAAGAGATGATCAAGTCTGCAGCCAAAAGAAGGCCCCTTTTAAATTCCCCCCGCCATATCTACCCAAGTTGCATGCTGAAATTAAATACAGTAGTGTTGAAGAACAAAAATCATAATAGTAGGTTAATCGAACCGACAAAGGTTAGTCAAATGCCAAATAAATAGTAAGCATCATAGAAAAATCAGTTCCTTAAAAAAAAAATTAGATCTAGCAGTATTTTATATATGTCCATTAGAGGTGTCATACGAAACCTCGAATCAAATCTAATTTAAATACCTTTATTGTGCAATAATTCATTCACAAAATAAAATTAGAACAAAAAAACTGTCCAAATTTGAATCCTAATAAGGTTTCACAGTTATGCTTTCCACTTTTAAATTATTAAAAATTCCTTGAAACCTTGTTTCTAAACAAACCTAAGTGAAGAAAGAACAGATTGAAGAGACATGATTTAGTGACACCATTTTTTATTAAAGAGATAAATGAAATGTGAAGATAATATAAGAAAGCAGAGGCCATTTCAGTAAGTGAAATGCTTTTCCTTTTCTTTTTCTTTTTAAATTTTCTTCTTCTTTTTCTCTATTTTTTTTGTTTTCTTTCTTTTTCCTGTTTGTTTTTTTTTTTTTTCTTATAGGGATTAATGATTCAGACTTCTTTCTTACTTGCATAGCATTTTGTTTTATGATTTAAAACCAGCATCTCATTGGCTGGCACAGTCCCAATGCTTATATAAAAAGTATCAAGGAACTATTTCATTCTGAATATAAGGGAAGCATCAATGTCAAAAAATCCCTGCTTTCTTTTCCTGACTGTTCTCCAGATGACTTTGCCATCCTGAATTATTTACATATTGACAAAGACTGTGATATAATTCCAGAAATTTTACAAGAGGGTCTCTCCAAAATTTTCCACCTCAGTCAACAAGACATATGATATTCCCTGAGCATAACAGCTTTCCTGCCAAAAAATAAAATACGTTTCTGCTTACTGCCAAGCCATCTGACTTTACCTAAGTAACTTCCTTGCCAAGTCCATCAACCTTTTCACCCAAACCCCTAAATCCATTTATTCTTGCTCAATTTAATATGCATTCTCTTACCCACCAATTCATGAAACATCAATTGATGGACCTAAAATACACTGAAATAGTATGTCTCAAGAGTTGGGCAGTGGGCATTAATTATATGAATGTTGATCTCCTCATTTGAAGTATGCTCTATAAATTCAGAGAATGAGATTTCATTTGGTCCGAATGGATTTCCCCTGGGACTGCCAGTGACCTGTGCAGAAGAAAGGCACTGACGTTAAAGTGCCAATACATTGGAAGTAGGAACTTCCACAGAATGCAGGGAAACACAGCCAGCAGCTAACAAACAGACACTCTGAACAACAGCCTCTACTAAATTCAAAGACTAGGTCTCCTCAAAAAGCACATTGTGAAAATTTCAAGTTTAAAAAATCACCTTTATACTTGTTTAGTATATTCCAAGCGCCTCCAATGAAAGGAGTTTTAATCTGATTACTAGTGAAGCTGAAGCAAGCAATAAGTTTTTCCCTACAGCTCCTTCCCATCTACTAAGATTAAAATCTCTAAAGAGACAAGAAATATTCAGAAACCCCTTTACTTTTTCTTTTCATGGCTGTTTAGCTCAAAGTTATGGGAACGCTCAGAAGACTGATACTACTGCGTAGGAAGCGAGAGCAGCTAAACACAAATGGTGGAAAAATAAACTTAAGAGAGTAAGATCCTAGTACAGCCAGCTATTGCTATTTAAAAACTTGGTTACAGGCAGAGAAAACGTTGCAGAATCAACTGGATTACTTAGCCTGGCTTGTAACCTTATCTTCTAATTCTAAGTGTTGACACACAATGGAAGGAAGGGCAGGAAGAGTGCAAAACAATAGCACAAGCAAAAAAAAAATAAAAATAAAGGGGGACAAAAAAAAATCTGTGAAAGGCGGAAGGTGTAGAAAAGAGGGAGAATTTTATAAGGGCCAAATCTAGATACATCCCACCCCACATAAATGTAAGCATGTAGTTAAGGAGCCTTAGCTGACTAATAATGTCCCTATACAGCCAATCGAAGGTGGCAGATGCCTTCAAAGCAGGTGTATAATTGCAGTGCAAGTGTGATGCTGTGAAGTCCCATCCTGAAGAAAGTCACTTCTTTCCAGTGACTGCACCCAGAAGTTCAGGGCACCTGCGCTGCTTGAAGTGGATAACATAAATAACTTCTCTGTACAAATAACTCTTTGAGATTGGACAGCTCCTCCTGCTCAAAGAATTCGACAAGAAACAACAATAGGGAAACTCAATAAGCAAAGATGAGATTTTATTTCAGGAGGTTTCAAAACAGTCTGAATTTATCAATGACTTCACATCATAGCTCTCTATTTGGCTTGCATGAAAAATACATAATAACAGTTTAAAATTTAACCTTAGTGGACTGAAGCCATCTACCCTATGTTCAACTCATGGAGGCAATTGTTAGAGGTTTTTTTGCCAAATTTAGGTATTGTTTGGTTTCTAGAAGGTAACATTGCAGTAGCTCCTTATGATGCTAATTTGTTGGAAAGAATGTTTGATAGCATTTTTCAACTATGATAATCCAGACAGACAGGAACATCCTGCACAATAGATTATGAACTGAAATTTATCTGAATATATATGTACATGTCCAGTCTATACACATCATTCATTATTCATAATAATCCTGCATACGATACAGGTAATTATAACTGTATTTTCCTTTCATGTCCTCTATGTACACTTTTGGTGATATTCTGAACACTGAATTAATCTCTTTCTCATAGTAATGACAGATGAAAAGAAATTACCTCTTTTTAAACATGATTATTACTTTTTTGACAAAATTCATTTTTATTGCTTTTTAAGCTCCCCTGGCATCATGTGTTCTCCTCATCTCCTCATTTCTTCATGTTTCAGTGTTCCATTTCCTGTATAGAACAGCTATAAGTGGATTAAAAGGCAAGCATTAAAGATGCAGTACATACTGCCTAATCAGATAATAAAATGTCAGGAAAAACAGGGCCAATGTTCCTAGGTGCATTTTTACTCTTTGTAATGATATTTGATTTTTTCAGAGGTACCTGAACAAAACATTTAAAGGAAAACTGTGGATGTCCTTGAGAAATTTTGTTCCTTGGAAAAAACTGCACTTTTCACAAGACTTTTCTTCATTAAGTCTGAAGGAAAATAATACACAAACAGATCATTTTCAAGGAAAGGTGATTTGTTGTGATTTTGTTGTGATTCAGAAATATTTTGTTGTGATTCAGAAATTACCATAATGAATTAGGATCTTTGATCTTGGCTTTCAGTCTTGGTCAAAATCAAATGAGTCATTCAGATTTTCACATTTTTAAAATACAGAAAAGTAAGTATGGAATAATCTATTCTTCTACATTAACTTCTCTTAGATAACTAATCAAAGAAGAATTGAAGCAGAAATTTTATAATATTTTCAAAATATGTAACAAAATAACTTATTTAAATATTTCCAGATATATTTTAAAATTGTTAGTGTGTATGTTCACACACTTTTGTCTATACAAGTTGCAATACATTTTTAATGGAATACCATGTGTTGTATTACATTTGAGGAGATAGGATGCGATCTTAAAGGCTATACTTTACAATACATTGCCAACATGAAAATATGTTAAGTTTTATTAAAGTTAAAAGTGATGCCCCATAGAGCCAGGAAAGGGTAACATAAAATATGCTCTCCTGTACATGTATATTATGGCTCTGTGTAATTTTTTCTCCCATACAGACTCTGCTATATTCAATGCATACTATGCTCATTAAATTACTATCCAGTACTTTCTTGTTCTGGACTTGCTTAATATAGGGACTTACTTATTGTATATATTTCAAACCTACTTTGAAGGCACAATTAGTCTTTCCTTGCAGAATTTTGGAATGATTGTGTATACAGCACAGTATTTGAAAAGATTGGTTTCTTTTCCTCTGTAGCTATTCAGTGAGGTTAGAATTTAGTGAACATCCATCTAGGCAAAAAAATGTACTGAAGCAAAAGACTTCTTTCAGCGCTGTGTAACCAACTCAAGTTACTTAACAACTTATTTTTCAAAGTATTCTATCCGTTAGAGAGGTGTACAATGACGCTTTGTCTGGTATTACTGAGACCACAGCGCAGACTAAGCACATGTATTATAGATTATTAGGTCAGTCTTCTGGAAGATATCAGCTAGCTGGTGTCCAGAAACAGCCACCGAGCATATGCAAGCTAGGATTTTTGCCATTTGGCTAAATCTCGACGGATATTTCTCTCTGGTACAGACACCTCTCAACATCCCATAATGTCTATTATTCTGTTTCAAATCTGTGTGGTTTTAAAATTATTTATGACCCTAGCCTTTTTCTTGAAATTAAATGTATGGAACAGGTATAAATTCAGTCAATCTCAATAAACTACCAGTTTGCAATGTTTCAGATTGCTCCGTCAACAACTGACATGTGGCTCTGAAAGTCAACTCCTGCCAACCCCGTTGGTAACTTTCTATTTTTCTAAGATAATTCTATACTAACATAAGAATGGTAACATTATTTAGAAGCAGACCAGATTTGCCCACCTCTTTCCCACTCATCTCCTTGTCTATTTTCTAGAAGTGAAATTGCCTGGTTTACGGACTCAGACTACTTGCTGATTTGGTCATTTCTGTAAGGTAGAGCACAATCAACCTCACTAAGTTGTTTAATGTTAGCCTAATGTTGCACTCACTATGGTTGGCATCCAAACCATTGAATACCAAATTGTAGCAGAATCTGCCTGCAGTAATTACCTATTAATTAAGCAGACTGGGTCAAGGGGGAAAAAACAAAGGCAAAGAGTGGTGTCATACATACTGAAGTCTTATTAAAAGCTGCAATGTAACAGTTCTGCTTATGCATACAGAGCCATATAAATTGCTTATTTATAGATCATCATTTCCAACTAAAATGAAGGATCTGAAAACAATTCTAATCAGATAAATACATAGTTCTCATCTTTATAAACTGAACGGAGAAACTACAGAATTTCCCTCAAAACCATTCAGGACAATGAACTTCAAACTTCTGAAACTACTTAATCACTTAAAGCATAATTAAAAAATATGTCATACATTTCTTTTACTTGCATAATGAGTGAAATGAAGCAACAGAATTCTTTCATTTGATGGGTAGCTTTAGGCACGTAGTGGCAGTACTATGCTTCTTTTTGGCTGCAGCTAGTGAAAGACTACTTTGAGAGAGATCTGTTATGTTTCCTTTCCAAACAAAACATCTTTCTGGAAGAATATCACATACATAAAATAAATCATCAAATCATAGAATCATAGAATGGTTTGGGTTGGAAGTGACATTAAAAATCACCTTATTCTAATCCCCCTGCCATGGGCAGGGACACCTTCCACTAGACCAGGTTCCTCAGAACTCCCTTCAATCTGACCCTGAACACTTCCAGGGATGGTGAATCCACAACTTCTCTGGGCAACCTGTTCCAGTGCCTCACCACTCACAGTAAAGAATTTCTTCCTAATATCTAATCCAAACCCACTCTCTTTCAGTTTGAAACCATTCCCCCATTGTCCTGTCACTACATATTCCTGTAAAAAGTCCCTGTCTTTCTTGTAGACTTACTGGGGGTACTGGAAGGCTGCAATTAGGTCAACCTAAAGACTTTTTCAGGATGAGCAAACACAATTCTCTCAGCCTTTCCTCATGGCAGAGGTGATCCATCCCTCTAATCAACTTGGTGGCCCTCTGCTGGACTCGCTCCAACAGGTGGATGTCCTTCCTCTGCTGGGGACCTCAGAGCTGGACTCAGTATGCAGTGGAGTAGAGAGGTAGTAGTAATGGGAAGTAGTAATGGGAAGGAAATTAAACTACTTCAAATGAAGTTCTACCAAGGAGTACAGCCAAGTGGTGAAAATAGATAGCAGATTAAGACTGTAACTCCTCCACTTTACTTAGGCTTCCAAATCAGAGCGTTGCATAGCCTTCAATCCAATGAGGAACTGAGTATCATTTCTACAAGCCAGCTGAACAATTGTTGTCTGGGTTCTTCCTCTTTTATTATTAAACATTTATGGGGATCACTATGCCTATTCTTTCAGTTAATTGTAGGTAATCAAAATTTGGTGGGTTCAGCTAAATACATCTAGTTAGAACTATCACATAAGAAAATATAGAGGGCCTACACAGAGCCAACAACACCCTGCAAGGAAGAGAAATACTTCTGATTTAGTTCTTCATAACTATTTCACTGGCACATTACTTCATTTGACAACTCAGTATATGAAAGAACCACATCAGTTTTACTTCAATCAAGTACTGCATTCATATAGAGGCAGCTCTGTGTCACCTTCTCATGATGTCTCATGGCAAACTGCACACACTTCAAACAATGTATATCAACAAATAGATGGTTTCGTTTCACAGTGTACATTACAGGAAAAATCTTCCCTGACAACCTATTTGTCAGTGTGCCGGATGCAGCACTGTAACACCAAACCATCTGGAGATTCCAGTGAAAAAAACCACTTAGGGTGAAATTCCTCCTTCATCTACTGCTCACTGAAAGGAGACAGAATAATGGGCCTTCTCTGCAGTTTGTCATAACATCAGAAACTGTGAATTGACTATTCTGCTTTTATTTGTTTGAAAAAAGATTGGATATGCTGTAGCGATAAAAGCAGAGAATTGAAATTAAGATTGAGTCACGACAAAACATTGCTAAGATTTACTCCTCCATTTTTGCAAGGGGAGGAATGTGTGTTCCCTATACATGCATTTTCAGTCTTCAAATGTCACAGCACACAAGTCAGCACACTACTCGCATTCAAACAGCAATTTTTACCTCATTTCTTCATGAAGCCATGCACACTACTGAATTATTTTTACTTATTTGCATCTAAGAACCCATGGCCACTAATGAATTATAACACCCAATGCTTAGAAGGAAAAACTCACTAACAAGTTTATTGCCGGTAATGGCCAGGTGGAGTTTTAACAGCAATGTTAAATGAAATACCAAAAAGAATGAGAAATATTCAGATATAGTTGGATTATAGTTAAAAAGGTCCTCAAGGTAGAAAAATGTGGATAGGTCAATGTATTTGTGGAGTAATTAAACAACAATGCCACTGTAGCCATGTCATACTTAGTTTAATGACTAAACACTGATCAATTAAAACTTTGCTCACATTTGCCATAACGTATATAGCTGAGGAATATCAGTTGCTGTGCTTCAGTCTGATTTGCTGCTGATTAACAGCAGAAGAATCCAAACTTAGAGCTTTTCAAGAACAGATGGTGTTTCTTTCCCCTTCTTGCTGGTCAGAAATTCAGAGAAAATAAGGATGAAGACGGATGTAGATGGAGAAGAGAAGAAACCAAAAGAGGAGAAAAAAAAGTTTGGCAAATCCCATAAGCAGCTATAGAAACAAATTATATCCATTTTCCACTGTGGGTGTGCAAGTTTGAGGATTCACAGATGGCTTGGAATTCAGCTCCCCTTCAGAGCTGAATCTGTTCCCAAGACAGTCTGAAAAAGGGGTGCAGAGCGATTGCAAAATGTTTCTTTTCCTACTTGTACTACTTGATAGTTTCCCTCCTTTTCTCCAAATTAACACACCATGAAGTAAAAATGGAAGTTTATTGAGGTACTGGGAAAAAATGGACAGTGACAGTATTTACCCAGAAGAGACAACTAAAAGTTGTTTTCACTGTGGGTTTCCTAAAGCCTAAGGGGACTTGAGGAGTTCTCATATCCTCCCACCTACTCCTTATAAATAAAACCATGACTCACTTTTAAAAATTTGGTATCAAGTGAGTCATTTTTTTTTTTTTGCATGAGTAGTTTGAGACGCCTTAAAATGATGATCTCCATTTCTCTACCAAGAGGGTAGGAACATTTCAGAGTTCCTGGAAATACAACCAAATGTAAAGTAAGATGCTCTGCTTCCATAAAGATAAAGAAAACCTTCTCAACTGTGCTGAATAAGTATTCAGTCAGTAGTTAGGTACTAGAGTAAGTAATTAGGTGCTAGAATACAGTGCTAGAAACAGACTTCTCAACTCCTGTTGAGAACATATTGTCCATATATATTCCAAACCAAAAAAATGCTGGTTTGGATCCTCGTATTTCCATATACTGACCATATCTCTTTCTTCAAAGTCCACCAACCTAGCAGTACATTTTTTATATCTGAAGATGCACTATTTGCCATCCAATTGCACAAGGCCCTGTCTGCTAGGACTTGCATCTGTTGTTTCAAGTTTTAAAAAAATCAAGCAATTGACCCTCCTAGTATATCTTCCAACTGATTAATGTTATGAAAGACGTAAGAAACTTGTTTTGATCTCTGCCAGACTCACGGTGGACCGAAGTCACCTCATGCACTGACTTACTGACCCTCTTGAAATGTCATCAATACAGTTCAGCTTCTTGAACTATCAGTGAAAACCAACTGCAACAACGTTGCTGAGCCCTTATGTCCTTCTGTCACAGAGTTTATGGCGGCTTTCAAGAACGGGAAAGCCAGAGGTGCACACGTGCCCTGCTTTACAACAGACTATTCCCCCATGTCCTGTCAGATGCAGGCATTTAGATTTTCTGTAAAGACAGTGGTTTAACTCTGTTTCTCACAATAGAATAAAGGCAATTACTTTTAGACTTATTCTATTTAGAAAAGAGTATAAAGAAAGGCAAGACTGCTTTGAAGGGTATCTAGAAAGAGTTAAAATGCTTCCAAGGCTAAGACTGCTGCAAGGAAGATTTCTCTGTGGTCTGTTAAGTTTCCAGTAGAACTCTCCTGGGGTACATACTACAATATCTCCTGTTTTACAGAGTTGATGCAGTAATGTTAGTGGCGTGTAAATGTTTTGATATGCCAGACACTGAAAAAAAGGACTGTTAAATAAGTAGGTTACAGTATTTATTAGGTTACACTACCAATAAATAAATAATGCCTAATAATTTCATAAATAAACATCTAAAACCATGAAAAATATAAAATGGCATGAAATTAAAGTTTAGAATTAAAGTGCAGAAATAGTAGAGAGATTCTGTCTACACATGTTGCTGTTTAAATTACAGAGAAATGCTATTTCCACAAATCTTTACTTCACTGAAATCTTCCTGGGGATGATACAAGATAGAACTATTTATTTTCCTTCATTGTTCTTAATGAATTGCTGAGGAACAAATTTAGCAGTGGGAAGAGTTAAACTGAGGTCCACGGAAGTGATTCTTCCCCTGTACTCAGCGCTGGTGAGGCCACACCTGAAGTAATGGGTCCAGCTCTGAGCCCCTCAGTTCAGGAAGGATATTGAGGTGCTGGAGCAGGTCCAGAGAAGAGCAACAAGGCTGGTGAAGGGACTTGAACACAAGTCCTATGAGGAGAGGCTGAGGGAGCCGGGGCTGTTCAGCCTGGAGAAGAGGAGGCTCAGGGGAGACCTCATCACTCTCTACAACTCCCTGAAAGGAGGTTGTAGCCTGGTGGGAGTTGGTCTCTTCTCCCAGGCAACCAGCAGTAGGACAAGAGGGCATGGCCTTAAGCTACGCCAGGGGAGGTTTAGGTTAGACATTAGAAAGAAATTCTTTACAGAAAGCGTAATCAGACATTGGAATGCGCTGCCCAGGGAAGTGGTGGATTCTCTGTCCCTGGAGGTTTTTAAGATGAGACTGGATGTGGCACTTAGTGCCATGGCCTAGTAACCACGGTGGTAGTGGATTAAGGGTTGGACTTGATGATCTCAGAGGTCCCTTCCAACCCAGTTGATTCTATGATTCTATTCATTTTCTGAAATAAAACTATTATGTTAACAGTTATTCCCTTCCTATAGATGTTATTACATATTTCAGAACTCAGTGATTTCATTCAGCAAGGAAGAAGTAATTCATCTACTGCATCTCTCAGCAAAATGCTCGGTTTGAATCTTCATTCTCCTCCATTTACAAATACTCTCTCATTAAGTCCATATTTCCAAACTGACCTGGAGAACCGCTGTTTTTATGATGGTAATACATTTTTACCATTCATGTCCATGGTTTAAAGACAGTGTTCTCCACAAAACACTAAAAAACTGCAGAACATGATACAAAAATCTCAAAAGTCTACTTTCCACTATTCATTGCAAATACCTCTCTCGACCTATCACACCTGTGAACACCTAGAAGGTATTAAAACATTTCAGTCATACATAAATGCAGCAAGCATATAATGCCCTACATAAGACATGGTACATACCTTAAATAATAATTCTATCAGCATTATATAAAAGTTCTGTGAAAACTGAATTACCTTCCATGTAACAGTTGGAGATAACATCCTGTCATTTCTAATGACTGGGGAAAAAAAATAGATGCCACAGACCAGTTCATATTTAGTTAATTATGCTTAACTCTTTAATAAGAACTGTCAATGAGTAAATTTCTTTTACAACATCAATTTCTTCTTATATTTTAAGAACAATCCTTGAACTTCATGTATCTTCAGAAAGGCTGAGAATTCTATCTAGTAGGTGAATACATAACTCATATGTTTTAATGTATTTACTGATATTTTGGGGGTTTTTTCTCATCCTTTGAAATTACATGTCAAATGACAGAATACATCTGTAGACAAGTTGTTTAAAAACCCAAATGTTTGAAAATCCTCAGGAGATGCATGAAAAGAAAGAGCTATAAAAGTAACAGCTCAAATTATTGCTGCTACTGCTTCTTATTTGCTTACACATATTGCAATATGAAATGCTAGAGGAGCAAACTGCAATTTTACTCCTCTCACTAAAGTTATTGTCACAAGTAGAAAGACTGCAGATGGGACTTACTTCAGGGTTTAAACACCTACAGTAGATATCTATAATAGAGTGTGGAAGCCAACCTATTGCAGTTAATGAAATATACAAAACAGTTCAATACCTAACCACTGAGTGTCTTCTTCAGATAGATAGGCTGAATTACTTTCTAGACTCCATTGACTTAAATTCCCTATAGAGAGCGTATTCTAACACTCCATCTCACACTTGGTCTATTTGACTGAGAAACAAAACAAAACAACGCAAATTGATATTAAACCACATTCAATTCTAGAAATATAACCATTATGGTCCATCTTTATATAAAGTTATATATATATAAACCCAAAGATTATGACAGAAATTATGCTCCATTATGGAATGAGTACAAAACCTTGTAATTATACAGTCAGTATGTCATAGACTACAAAGAAATTTAAAACATTAGACACATATTAAAAATAGGATGACAAATACTTTGAGATTTCATCTGACTTGGAAAGAGAAAATGTCACTCATACTGAAAGATCTGATTCTCAGGCATTGCTTTTTATCCATCACTAAAGTTTTCCCTTTTACAGGGAAATTTGGGAGTTAATCTATCAGATTTCCAGACATCCAGCTACTCGGAGCTCATATTGCCTAGAAATTCTTACCAAATGACAACCCCCCCCCCCATACATCTTCATAAAATTCATAGCAAGTCCTAGCAGGTCATCAGGAATAAACGAGGAGATGTCAGGATAACTGCTGGATACCCCAACACTGGCATATTTGCCTATGACCTGCTGTGGCCAGAGGGTTACCAAATGCTGTGGTCAGAGGGTTACCAAATAGCATCTTGAGAACAGTGTGGATTAATGCAACTGATGCAGAGAGGCAAACACACTATTGGAAGGTCTATGTTGAGTGTATGTCCATCCACAAAAGCACCCCAGAGTGTTAAATCAGGGGCAACTAATGTGGGATGGCTTTTCAGTCAAGAATTTTTTCAAGCAAAAATTTGGTACTGGTTTTGATGATATCCAGATAAATAAGGTGATTCTCCTAAAAGCAGTACTTATACTGGTGTAAATAATTAGTAGTATCATGTTCACCAGTATTAGATAGAGTTACTTTACTACAGAACATTCAATTCTGTATTAATTCCTAAACTGTGAGGTTCCAAAGTGTTATGCTAAGTCTACTTCTGCCAACAAAGACAAGTAACCTTAAGAAAACTACAGTGACATTCTTTATACACAGACCAATCAGATGCTAGAACAAGTTAAATATATGTTTATTATTTATGGACACACAAAAAAGTTCCTATTTTACAAAGAATTCAAACAATGGCAATAGCTTTCTTTTTCTCATTAGCCAGAGGTACTTGTTTTTCAGCCTCCAAAATCCTTTCTCCAAAACCTTTAATCTCAACAATTACTTCAGATCTTTCTTTTATGTGTTTTAAAGAAAATTCTCTTGACTACACCACATTTTGCCCAATGTAGAGCTGTTCTGTGAGGAAAATGGGGGGACATGGGGAGGTACTCTTAATTTAGATTTGCGCTAAAAACAATAGAAAAAAATTCAGCTGCTCCCCAAGTATTGACATTCACTTTTCTTTCTCATGGCTTTTATGCTGCAAGTTTTATAGTTCTGCAGGTTGTGAGGGCTGGTTTTTGTTATATTCTCTTCAATAATGTGGTTTCTTCCACTAAGGCCAAGTACGAGACATGGATTGTACCATTTTTCACTGATTAGAGACACATATGCAGCTAGCTCAGACTAGCTGCCTAATTTTTAAAGACCTAAACCAAAATTAATTCACAAGTTTATTCTATCCTTGGATATGGTACTAGCTAGAGGGCAGAGGAGAGGAGTAAGGGAGTGATGTTCTGAACTTACCACCACACAAGCACAACCCCCAGCTGCATGTTCATCCTGAATACTTTTCACTGTGCTGCTGAGCCCATCCTCTTATTTCACAATTTGGTGTGACAGGACTACGTTTTGCCTGCATGCTGTGGCACTCAGACAAATTTTAAAAAGTGCCTGGATTGCACTGTCAAGCTCTTATCAGTTTGACTTTGTCCCCTCTTTTGTAATAATATCTCCTTCAGGAGACAACTGTCATCTGTGTATGCATAAATCCAAGGCTCAAGGTTTCTTTGTCTCTGACCTTCTACAGTTAAAATCTGGGGTGCATCTATATGTGGCTATGGCAGCCTTCCAGTCTTTCAGCAAAAATGCTTGTGTGCTTTACGCTATTTAAGTCACCTGCACATTTTCAGGCTTGCTCAGCTTCACTGTCATTTACAGCATCCACTTTTCACATGTTGCCTCAGGTTTCATACTACTAAGTTATTACCCTTTTACTTGCCTTAACACAGTTTAAAAAGACATCTTATCATGACAAATTTGAGCCTAAAAATATTTCAAACAATTACTTCTCAGAAGAAAAAAAAAAAAAAAAAAAAAAAAAATCCAAAACCAAACCAAAACAAACAAACAAACAAACAAAACCAAACCAAAACAAAAACCCACACAAAACAAACAGAGAACTGCGTTTATATTAAAATACAATGAGAGGAAAATAATCATAAGATATAACTTCAGAAGGAGCGGAAATAAAACAGAATAATGACACTAATGAGGCATGCAAAATCACAATTACACCATTGTATCTGTGGGTACAATCTCTGTTTATGACTTATAACACTGAGCAGGTAGTAAAATAGATGTGTTTTATTAATCCCTAAGTGTCAAGTTCACAGTTATTTCACTGAATCCTGGGAGAAACACCTTGTCAAAATACCGTGATGACCATTATTTATTCCCAGTGTACATTGCATTTAAAAAGCTTACCAAAACATTTTACCATTGAACAATGTTTTACATAGGTAAAATGCACAATAATTTTTTGCAACATAATAACTATGGCTAAATTAAATATTTAACTATGATTATAGAGTTCTTTTATTTTTGACAATGCAATATGACTCAGAAGGCTTTAGACAATATCAGGACAATACAAGCATGCAGTGAAGGCAAACACTGAGCATGACTGGACTTGACAGAAAAGCACCATAAATCTTAAATCTGCAAATCAAATTTCATCAAATATCATCAGAACTATCAGTGTCAGTTCTGGAGACTGTAATACTGTGTTCTACACTATAAAAGAATTAAACTTTAGTGAATTTAATAAGAGCTTACAAGTGCATTGTCCTTCTGGGGTGTTTTTTTTCTCTACTGCCCATTAATAATATAATAGATTAATAAATAAATAGATTAATAGCTAATAGATTAACAACTTTTTAAAAAGCCTCTAAGAATCCTCCATATAAAAAGGAAACATTTCCAGAACAAGTTTCTAAATCAGATTAGATGGTTTTCTATCACACTGGTAACCATAAATTTGAAAGGATCAAATAGGTCTTTGATACTCAAAACTCCCCATCAAAATTTCTACTAAAAAAGGTCAATTCTATGGCTCAAAACAAGAAAGTAAAAGAAAAACAAAAGTAAAATTTCTAAAATATTTCCACCAATTTTACATTGTAGTAGCAACCACACTGTATTTAATTTACTTCTGGGCTGATTGAACCAAAAAAAAAAAACACAAAAAAACTCTCCATAATTTCACACAGTGCAGGATAATTTTGCAAATTATCTCAAGTATTTTGAAAACTATAAAAATTTTACACCTTGTGATTGTGGCCAAGAGTCAATTGACTTGGTATGGTGAAAAACAAGGCTATTTCACTGTAAAGGAGCCACTTGCACAGACTTCTCTGGGACAAAAATTAGTTTGCAAGTTTCTTGAGGACAAATCACGAGGCCTTCATCACTCCTTTTGCTCCTCTGAGCTCTCTCTATTGCCACCTCAAGCTAGGGAGTCATTTGTTTGCTTTAGTTTGTCACGGCTGCAAAGACTTCCTTAGAATGAAATAACATATTTTTATAATCAGACGAAAATTATTGAGAAGACAAAGCTAAGATTTAAAATCCAGAATCTGCATTAGTTGATAAATGGTAACACATGATTCTCAAAATATCTCAAAGATATTAACTGTCTTCAGATCTTTCACTGACACCACTCTACAAACTAAGTTGAAAGAAATAACTTAGGGACATGGTTTAGTGGTAAACCTTGAAGCGTTAGTTTAATGGTTGGACTTGATGATCTTAGAGTTCTTTTCCAACCTTAATGATTCTATGATGATTCTATGATGATTCTATGAACTGGCTGAAGATCTCCTGTTAACACAAAGAAGAAGACTGTATCAGGCTACCAATAGCAGCATAATAAACCTTCAGTCCAAATTCTGCTACTCTCTGTTGACATTCTGATTCCCCCAAGTACTTACTATACTTATTAATCTTTGAAATCAATGACCTGTCGGTAGATGAAATGCTCTTTTGAAATTGAGCAAGTTGTACAAGTTTCTGCCACCCAAATTTATTGGGAGCTGAAGTGAATGAGGCTAAATCTAATTCTGGGGTGTCATCTTCTTCTTTAGGGTAAAGAAAATGACAGCACATCACCTGGCTTTGCTTCATTCATATGAGGGTTTGAATGACACTCAGAACTTGGGAGTAACAAAGGCATGAAAACACCATGTGAGTTAGTCCAAGTTGCAAAGCAAGCAAGGGAAAGGATCTGAGGCACAATTTGTGTGCTTCACCTCTAAAGGTACTGTCTCAGTTCCACTAACATACACAATCTCAGAAGCTTTCTGTATCCGTACATGTGATAGCATGGGACTGGGACTAAATTCTCAAACTGACATAACTATATGTTCTCAGTTAAAGTCACTAAAAGGCTACCATATTTTCTATGTGCAGAACCACAACTTCAGGCCCACATTCTCAGGACAAGACATCTGATGACATGGAATATTTTGAAGAATGAGTTAAGTTCTTCTTTTGAAAAGAACAACACTACTATGAACAGAATGGGATGAGGAAAGTATTTAAAAATTCATGTTGGGATAGTTAATTCACATATATAGAAAATAATTAGAAATAATCACTTGACATGTTAGGCACTAACGGGCATCTATGGAACCAAAAACTCCACCAAAATAATAGAGGAGTGAAATGCAAAATGCCAGATTATTTCGTTTTTTAGCACAACAATAAATACTCTCCAGAAGTAAACTATTATATCAACAAAAAGAAATAATAAGAGAAAAACAAGACACTACATCTGCACCCTCATTATGCCAAAATTAACTGTTTTCTTTAACTGTGAAGAACAGAACATGGTACTTCCTGGAACTTATCTATGGATATAGGGTGAATACTCAAATAAAATTACTGACAAAAATGGGACCCCAGAAGGCACCGATACATTTTTCAAATAATATTTTACTAAAAAAAAGAGAATTCACAGAATCACAGAATATGCCGAGTTGGAAGGGACCCACAAGGATCATCGAGTCCAACTCTTAGCCCTGCACTATATGTCTGAAAGTATCATCCAAATGCTTCTCAAACTCTATCAGGCTTGATGTTGTGACTACTTCCCTGGGGAGTCTGTTCCAGCACTCAACCACCCTTTGGGTGCTCTTTCTAATATCCAGCCTAAACCTCCCCTGATACAACTTCAGGCCATTCCCTTGGGTCTTGCCACTGGTGATCACAGAGAAGAGATCAGTGTCTTTCCCTCCTGTTCCCCTTACGACGAAGTTGTAGACTGCAATGAAGTCTCCCCTCAGTCCCCTCTTCTCTAGACTGAACAGACCAAGTGATCTCAGATGCTCCTCATGCAACTTCCCCTCAAGGCCCTATCTTCATTGCCCTCCTTTGGATGCTCTCCAATAGCTTAATATCTTTCTTATATTGTAGTGCCCAAAACCTGCACACAATATCAAAGGTGAGGCAGTGCAGAGCAGAGCGGGACAATCCAGCTATCGATGCTTTGCCTGATGCCCCCCAGGACATGGCTGGCCCTCCTGGCTGCCAGGGCACTGCTGACTCATATTCAACTTGCCATCGATCAGAACCCTCAGGTCCCCTTCCATGGCACTGTTTTCCAGCATCTCATTCCCCAGTCTGTACATACATCTGAGGTTGCCCCATCCCAGGTGCAGAATCTGGCACTTCCCCTTGTTGAACTTCACATGGTTGGTGGTTGCCCACTCATCTAATTTGTTGAGGTCTCTCTGCAGGGTCTCCCTGACTTCGAGGGAGTGAAGAGCTCCTCCCAGTTTTGTGTCTTCTGCCAAACTGCTCATCCCTTCCAGTCTTGCGTCCAAGTCATTTATGAAGGTGTTGAAGAGCACAGGGACTAAGATGGAGCCCTGCAGAACCCCACTAGTGAAAGGTCACCAGTCTGATGTCACCTCATTCACTATTACACTCTCTGCTCAACTCGTGAGCAAATTGCTCACCCACCCCATGATGTGTTTATCCAGTTGTATGCTTCACAGCCTGCATGTATAAAATTTATGTAAGTTTAATTTTAGGATCAGAAGATTTCTAGACCCCTTAATATTTAATGATAAAATTGTAATACAGAAAAAAAGATGTTACTTTTATGAAGTTTAACCTTTATTCAAGTCTGGCTTCAGAAATGTGGAAGGAAAGAAGAGGTTTGTAGCCTAAAATCAGCAACAAAATAATTAAATCATTGTTTCCTCTGTATATGAATTATGTCCAGCAATAAAAAGATAATAAAGGAAGAATAAATTTATAAATGATTTATTTTAATATTTCTGGGGGAAAAGTATCTTTAATCTCTATGGATCCTTTCTAGTTTATCTTATCTACAAATCTAACAACCTGGGTATAAGTTTGTCTGGATACAATTTAACAGTTCCAAAAGTTGGCATGTTCCATAATCCTGCTTAAGGAAAACAGTGGAGCTAGCAGAGAGAAGGTGAAGAAGAGAATCTAAACAAAGGTCACAGACATTTGAATATTTAGTAATGTACAAGTACAACATGCATTTGTCTTTTGTCCTGAAACGTCTTGGGGATTTGAGCCTAGAATGCTATTTACCCTGCCAAAATAAGGCCATTTCCTTCAGTGGGCACTGAAGGAGAGTTTTACACTCAGTGTTTAAGCAAAAAAATATTACGTCTTCTTGCCAACATAATTCTCCAGGACAAAATCTTTCCTGGGTAACAACATTTATGTTATGCAGCAAGGCCGGATGGCAAAGGGAGACAGGTTACATTGAGGACAGCTCAGAAGCATAAGAAATTCGGCAGAAAGCTGAGGTATGAAGAGTGCATTTACACCATGCTTCCAGAAACTCGGCTGTCTATATACCATGTTGGATTATTACTAGATAAAACTGCCAACTATATTTTAATCTTTCCCCCCTCATCATTCTTTTTCCATGTTCAACAAGTACTCACCTTCCACTGTTTGACATTGAGATCGATTATTCTATACTTTCACGAGCTCTTTACAACCTTTGCTGATATTCATACTTGAAGTGAAATGAAAGGGTAGGAAAAGTCAGGCAATTATATTTTGAAAGTGCAATGTTCTGAACAGCCACCCCATACAAGCCTGGGCACTTACAAACTACACATTCTGAAAGTATTCAGCATTTGTAAAGGCTATTCCATTTTGAGCTTTACGAATTTTAACATTCCTACAGGGAATCATTTGGACCCAAGAACTAAAAACAACAGAGCAGAAACTGACAGTTCCTTGAGAATAAGTAAATATTGTCAGCCATAACCTGCAAATAAAGAAACTGAGAGAGTCAGAAGACTAAGAAGAACATTTAAACTAAAATACCTAGAGCTTTTCTCCCTTAAAATCTATCCTTAGATGCTAGACACATGGTTTGATTACCAGGGATGTGAAATTTCAACTCATCTCATTGATTTCATACCAACCAACAGGGTCAAACAGCTGTGCATGGGTCTGATATCACTGTCAACTGAAATGGCCCTCAGGAGATATCACTTGTTCATTCTATGTGTCACAAACCTGGCAATTAGATGAGCTGGTACAATAGGAAAAGTCATCTCTCCAGCTGGCTTGATCCAGTGTTCAGAGTTAGGAAAGTGAACACTTTGGAGAGAGTGATCCTTTTTTTTTGGAACGATGAAATACATAAATTTTCAGAATCACCACCTCCATCCTTTAGAGATAAGTTTCTAAATCTTGCCTCCTTTGTTTCTAGGACCTTGCCACCTCTTTTCCGGTTTACCAAAAGCTTATTTTTACTTGCTTCAGCAATTCCTACATAGGACTTATCAAAGACATCCCAAAATGCTTTTTTCTCCTTTGTTTTTATTTTAACCGTGTCTCTTGTCTGTCTACAACCCTATTCCAGCTTCTGATCTCTTTCCATATAAAGTACCAAATGTTCATCATGGCCTCAACACCAGCAGGAAACCTGGCAAAGACACGGTACGTCTGACAGATAAGCAAGGTGTAAAGAGTACACTCACTGATAATAAGTTCAAAGGAAAAAACTAAAATGCCTTTTTACATCAGTGTTGACTGCAAAAAAGCTTAGGATGCTTCTAAATCTTGAATTTCAACTTAAAGGGAAAGGCCTGAGAAGAACTTGCTCATTTGAAATACCTTGCTTAATTCAGGTATGTGTCAAAGAGATTTTGGAAGGACACAGAAAAAGAACACTAAAAAGTCCACTACAAACTGGATACATCACTGAGTTTCTCAAGGAATTAAACTGCGAAAGCAATGAACTGTCATTCAAACCAGTCTCAATATCAGAGGACAATACCTAACAATAATAATAATAATAATGCCAGTTTCTGAAGCACTCCAGTATATGTGATTTCTAGCTGACACATTGATAGTGTAACATAGAATAAACTTAGTAGACACACAGTAACTATGGTGAACATCAACAGTAGTTTTTTAATCAGAACACACAAAATTATTATACGGCATTTTGATAAACTCAGTGAGCATGGGATATGAGTAAAATGAATGCAACAAAGAACTGGAACTCCAAAAAGCTCTTTGAAATCCCCTTCAACTAAAGCCAAAAGAAGTTTCACAGGCCAAGAAAATATGACTGATATTCACAATTTCAATATTATTCACAATAGTCAAGAATAATGCTGACACTGAGGAGTTAATGTCCCTGTTATTAAGGAACTGAATTTAACCTTTCATTTTGGTGACTGATAAAAAAGAACACAAAATAACACAAATGGAAAAACAATTCTAATCTTATTTATATGATGAATTAAATTATCTGTTTTCATACAAGAAAAAGATGCTGCAAATGTTGTTGATAGCCGTCTGAAGATATAGTGGTTCTCATTAGTGATCAAAGAGACAAGCAGAATGATAAGAACTGTTAAGAGAGAAATGCAGAAATGTACCAGGATAGGTTTGCTTTGAAATCAGAAGATGTAGGAATCTATTAAAAAATTATATGGAAGATTAGGGAAGGGTTTTTGGTTTTTTTTTTTTCTCATGTAAGGCCTACTGGAAACCCAAAAAATTACAAAACATAAAACTAAAACGCAAACATTAAGGGGTAAATTTTCTTTTGACAAGTAATCCAATTACGAAACTCAATGCCACAGGATGTGAGAGAATTCAGTGTGTAAACAGTATTAAGAAGTTTTTATTCATCAAAAAGTACATACTTCCAAAATTTCAGAACTTTAGGAAAATTTACATCTTGGAAAAATCACAAGACATCTAGCCTGGCATTGCTGATTCAATTCAGTCTGAAATCTGGAGGTCCCTAAACCACTAATTTCCAGACTTTCAACAGGAAGGATTTTTCTGTACTTTCCTATTTCTTATCCTCTTTCCTCAAAATCTTCCACTGGCCAGTAAAAGTTAGCATATTAGGTAACATAGTCCATCATATTTGCTGCTACATTTTCATCTCTTCTTACGTTCTAACCATTTTTTGAACTCTTTCAGTGCTTATGTCTGCTCTTCTGCAATATCATGACCTGAGCTCCTAGCGGTACAGTGAGATTTGTCTCTTTCTCCCACACATGATTTGATGTTGCAAAGCTACTGTTTGGTTACTGATTCTCTGTGTATCACACAGCCCACTATAATTCTCATCCTTCAGTTCCTGTCCTAACAAACCCCTTCCTTCTGTCAGCCTGCTAACATTAATTTATTCTCATAGTTTCTGCTCCAATTTAATCTCCTCATAGTATGTTCCGTTTTCCTTTAGTCCTTTGTTATTCTACCTGTCCTTCCAGTGACCTTTGTCACTCTTGGCTACCTGATGTATTACGTCTATTTAAATTACTGTCTTTCTGGGTTTCTTTTTCACTTACTTGCCTGGAAAACTAACTGCCCGCTTATTCTGCTGCCTACGTGATGCATGCTGTTGGAAATGCTAATAACTACCATGAATGTTATCAAGTAGGTCATGTTTCCAGTTCCCTAGACAGAACTACACAGGAGGTACACCTGTGATCTCTGTTTTACTACCCATACTGTAGCCTATACTTTAGATAAAATATCATAATCAGCCTCAAAAAAGATTTCCTAAATAAATATAAAAGTGATCTTTTTCTATTCTGTTTAATTTCAAAAGAAGTGATACCACAGTTCCTATTTGCATGGATATTTAACTATTCAGTGATCCTATTGCAGCAGTCCCTGTAGGTTTGTGACACTTATAATTGCTTAAATCTACCTGTAAGAGGCATATCACCCAGCAAAGAGGCAAGAAGAATCAGCCAGGAGCCACACAGAGCAGAGAAAATGAAGACCAGGGTGAGAAAAGAGACAGCAGAGAGAGAAATACAACCTGTAAAACTGAGTACTGAAAGCTACCAAAAAAGAAATCATAACTTGATTTTCCAATTTTCAGAGGCATAAATATGCAGGTTACAATAAATGGAAAAATAAGGTAGAAAGTAATTAAGCGGCTGAGTGTCATACTACACTAGAATGCCTACAAAGAGGAGAAAGATGAGTTTTGCCTGAACATATCTGTTTTTAAACCTCACAATATAATGTTTCTTACACATATCCCATATTTTGAAATCCTTAATAAACAGTTTGGACCATTTTTTTAAATTATTGAGAGCACTTTTGGAAGTAATGTTCCTTGAAATTAGATGAATTATTCTACAAACAATAACAATTATCAGCAACAGTTATCAAAATATTATTACCACTGGTTTGGTGATGAAGGCAGAGTGGTGGATTCTTTTGATATGCACTATTATATGCACCACAACATCTCTCTGTGATATTAAATAATACCAAAAATGTATCAAACTGTAGGTAACAAAATAAGATGAAACCTGTACATGCCATGAAAACCCTACAGTGGTAGTTATTCCTGCCATTGCTAAAATGTAGGAATGTGAAGTCACAGTAAGCAGGTTCATCTATTCCTGGGCCAAGAAACTACAGCTATTCTACTAAATAAAAAAGGGCAAGGTCTGTAATACTGGAAGTAAGTGGTAAGCAGAACTTGTGTCTCTATAGTTTTTCACACCCCAAAGTGGGTGGTCTTGTCTATGCCACTTGTTAGGAATACGTCCTAAACACAGTATCTTTGAAGTGAGTATGGACACTATCTGGAAATGTGCTGGTCCAGCCAAGAGCTCTATTAGAAAGTGTGTTATGAAACTGTGAGAAGGATTGTTAAGGATGAATGCGTGACAGCGCTCGAGCCAGAGTCCTGGCTCTGCTGAATTTACTGGTGCTGTCGTAACCAGAGGAATTACCTCCTCTTCATTTCTGTGCTCAACTTTTCTCAAATTGTCATTCTGGATGTATTAAGAATGAAAGACATTTGATTAATATCTCTTGGGGTATGTAAGTGCAGATGCTCTTTCCCCAAACAAGAGTAGTCAAAATTTTACTCGTGGCATTCGTTTTCCCAATTCTTCAGCAGAGTACTTGGATAGAGCCACTACACCCAAGCAACACATTACTACCAGGACACACACATTACCAGCTGATAAAGTAGGAGCTAAAACTTCCTCAGATAACTCTTGTTTCTGATCTCTGCTTCTGTCCCCTCTAAAAAAGTTTCTGTGCTGTGAGACAAAAATTTATATTTTGTTTCCTGCAGCTGGCTTTGCCTGGGTAAGAGTCTAGCCCTGAGTCAGCATTCAAGTAACAGCTCTGAAAAATGTTAGTACAGCTAACTTTTAAAATGAGTTAGCTGTACTTAGTGTTCATTCAAATTCTGTCAATTACTCAATAATTTAATTATGTCTGTTAACGGAAATTCTAGGAAAAATATTATTATGTGAAAACCAAAAGCCATTGTGACCTGAAATTATACTGAAATTATACTAGACTTAGTACTAAGAGTTCAAAGTATTTCCCAGTAAAATGGGTATTATTTTTACTAGCAGCTGGTTTTACCATTAATGTAAATTAAGGATGTTTGGTATCAATAATTTACACAACTTGCATCTTACTATAACTCCAAGGAAGTCATTGAATTACAGCAGGTATGTAGTTTCCTACTATATTTACATGCAGGCTTTAACGGACACTGGGAGAGTTCTTCCTCTTTTATTAATTTCTGTTTAATTGCAAACACTTCTTGTTCAGTCTTAATCCTAGCTGAAAGAAATGTGTCTGAATTTTTAATCAAGCTTCAACTATTGTAGCCAAATTTAGTCTAGTTTTCATTAGTAATTGTATAGCCTGAATTAAGAATTATTCTTTTAACAAACTTCTAACTATCTTTTAATGAGATAAAAGTCAAGTGATAGCATTTGTCTACATAAGTAGTCCTTGAACACGTTTTACAGTGCCTTTTCCTTTTAATAGCACTTAGTATAACATTTCCTTTTTATTTGTTCTTCACTCACTCTGTAAACAGTCATCGACCAAAAAAAGAAATGTGGAAACCAGCAGTCAAGTCTCTGCGACCCCAGCAGAGTGCTCTAGCCAGTTGTACACAGAAACATGGTTCCTTTTCCTTCTTTCTTGGAGAATCCTGAATTATTTTCTGGGGGAAAAAAAATTAAAAAAAAAGAAACAGCTTGACATGCCAAATCCTGCCTCTTCTCTCCAGGACTGCTGGGTGATTAAGAGACTCTTGAAGATGTGTCTGAGTATACTAATCAGAGAGCTTGTGTCTCTGAAACCATCAGTGAGTATCTTAATCACAAAAAGCTTCACAAGAAAGGGAAGATACCAGTAGCATTTCTACCTCTTGAAAGACTGATCTTTGCCTAGGTTCAGAAAAAAAGGAGAAGAAACCTGGGATGCAGCTTTCAAGACAAAGGGTGATGCCATTTGAACACCCTGGCATGTCTCCAGTTGCTGCTACAGGAAGGGGCATCTCCCCTGCAAATCCTGGACAATACCTGCAACCTATGCTCGCGTACATCAAGCACTCTGGAGTAATTAGTAATTAATGTTAAGGCCATGGAATTGTTTTCATAGGGGTGAGTAGTGAAATTTGTTCCCCTCTCAACTAAGACTAGGAAGCCAAGTTTTTCCAAAATGTTTCCTGTAGAACAAAAACAATTACTCAACTGCATTAATTTCAATAAATAAAATTTTGACCTTATTAGCATGCACTGCTAAAAGTGTTTCCTTGTAGTCCTGTCCTCACGTAATTTTTTCTGGATTAAACATACTTTTGCCTAGAGGCAACAAGGACTTTTAATTAAACAAACCTTAAATGTTCCCAGATGCTAAGTTGCAAATACTATATACCATCAATATATGTTAATAATAAATTAATAATGCTTTCAACCTTCAAAACTGGTTATTTCAAATCTAACTTCCTGTTGCTGTCATGATCTATAGTCACTGCACATAGACAATAATACGTATCAACTTTCCAGCATTGACTTCATACCAAAAGTTACTTTCAGCACAAAAAATTTTGAGAAAATCTGGGTGAAGAAAATTTGTCTGGAAGCAGAAGCAAAGGGACAGCATCCAAAAATCTTAGGCATCTTTGTGACTCTACTCTTGTTTCACTGGACAGGTCATGTAGTTCTCTTTAAAAATGAGAACTGGAACTGCTTGTGGACACTGGCAGCAGCAGGGAGCAGGAAAATGGATCGAGAAAGAAGTTGTAGGGCTCAGGATCTGTTAATTTGCCATAACTGTTTCTGGTAGTACCTACACTGAACTAAAGTCAGTTCAAAACTGAGACTAGAGGGTTAGAATATTCATAAGTATGCAATTTCTTATTGCTGTATGCGGGTAAATATGAGTTAACCTATATTCAGGCATATTTCACAGACACGGCTTAAGGAAGCCTTCTGTCCAAAATTCCCAAAAGTTCAGCCAAAACATGTTCAAAGCCAAATTCAGAGCTCACACAAGGAAGAAATGGATTTACATCTGCTACATCTTAACCTATTTTCCATGTTTATTAACCTGTCCTGACTTTCCCAGCAGTTGTAGTTTGAAGAAAATCAACAAGCTTTGTCTTGAGATTCTGCAAATCTCACTGTACAGCTAGTGTCCCCAGCTTTTCTTCCAGAGCATCCAGCTATATCCATAGATCTCACACAGAGACTGAGCATAACTACACCTGTCACAGTCCACTGGGCTATCAATATCCCTGACATGACTGTTTCTTTTACAGATTGCTGTTTACCTCCTATTGTTCTTGACCTCTCCTCCCTCCTCTACGAGATTCACTTGGGTTCTTGCAAACTTCATTACAAAAATAATCTTGTATACAACTGTATCTTTAATATTGTGATTCTGAACCAGTACAGCGTGAAACAGAATCCCAAAGTCATTTAACATGAGAACCACCAAGACGTATCAAGCTAAATCAAAAATGAAAACAACAATATCATGTTTTCCCTTTTAGACTATAGAATAAGACAGTCAAGTACAAATAACTCTAAAGAAAAAAGTGACTTTGGCTATGTTGCCAATTCTATATTATTTAATAAACCCAGTGATATGATGGTAATGGAAACACTGATGCTTTGAGAAAAACTTGGATTTACCAGAACATACAAACACATAGGAGGAAAAGTCCACCTAGTCATAAAAAATAGTTCTCCAAACTGACTAGCACCACCTATATAGGCATTCTGATTAATACTGACTTCATAGCACTCCTCTGAATAACTGTGATGTCTTGTAGCTTGTGTTTTGTTAAGTGAAACAGAACAATACTTGTGGCTGCTGGATGGGTACTAGATGGGGATCAGGTCTTGATTTATGCACTGTGCTGGGTTTGTATATTAACAATTATTTTTACTGCAGCAGAACACCGTGTATTCTGTTTTCAGAATACATTGAAATTAAAGTTCAATGATCAGTCTCAGAAACCTAGAAATATTTTACATCTCTGTGTTGACATTTGTGTCTGTTTATATGCAAAGGCTGTAGGACATCTTCCTGACACGAGCACGAAGGTGCAGTCAAGAGTGGAAGAGCTACAGTACCTGTAAGACATGGATTCACTAGTCAAACATGGGCTGGTCCTATGCCAGTGTAGATAGTCCTCTAAAAGGCTTAACTGATGAAATTGTTGCTGCAGTTCTCTATGAAGTATGTGTGGGTAGGGCATTTTGCAAAGAAAGCACATGGATACACTAGGAAACACAGGAGGGAGATAAGAGAGATTTGGGCATTTAGCAGAGGTGGGGGATGGGTGAACTGAGCTCTCCCCTTATTGGTAAGTGTTCAAGATGCTCTGGGCAGCTGGCGGGTGCAGAAGTTCAGCTTGGTGATATCAGACACTGTATGAGCACAGATAGCTAAAAACCTGCCTTGTCCTCTTCCTAGGACAAACTCATTCACTTAATCTGTTGATTAAGTTGAACTGTAGAGGATATAAAAAGCCAAAAATTCCTGCTAATCCTGTATGATTTATCACCTCTTGGAGTTCTGATGAAGGAAAACAAGTCCCTCTTGTTTTCTTCTGTTATTCACTAGAAAGAATGCATATGAATATCTATCTGTGTGTTATTGTCTTGAAGGTTTTTTAATTCCTTTAGAATGTGCATGGCTTTCTCTGTCTCAGGCGGGATTAGGTCTTTCTTATTTTACCCATATGAGCTGGTTTTGGCCAGGATAGAGTTAATTTTCCTCATAGTAGCTGGTGTGGGACTATGTTTTGTATTTGTGCTGGAAACAGTGTTGATAGCACAGGGATGTTTTGGCTGTTGCTGAGCAGTGCTTGCACAGAGTCAAGGCCTCTTCTACTTCTCACCCCACTCTACCAATGAAAAGGCTGGGGGTGCACAAGGAGCTGGAAGGGGACACAACCAGGACAGCTGACCCCAACTGACCACAGGGATGGCTCACACCATATGGAGTCATGCTCAACATATAAAGTTGGAGGAAGAAGGAATATGGGGGGAGCATTTGGAGTGGTGGCACTCACCTTTCCAAGTCCCTACTACATATGATGGACCCTGGCTTTCCTGGAGATGGCCTAACACCAGCCTGCCCATGGGAAGGGGTGAATGAGTTCATTGTTTTGCTTTGCTTGTGTACATGGCTTTTGCTTTACCTATTAAACTATCTTTATCTCCACCCAAGAGTTTTCTCACTTTTACCCTCCTGATTCTCTCCTCCATTCCACCAGGGTGGGTGAATGGCTGTGTGGGGCTCAGTTGCCGGCTGATGTTAAAACATGACACCATTAATAATAACAATAACAAACTAAAGTATTTGGATATTTTCATCTTTAGATTCTCAAGAGCTGCACTCTGTCACTTTATGCCACTTAGTAGGTGGCTTACTATCAACAGTGTGGGGCATTAATTAAACTAATTATCCACAAGTTGGCCATAAAGTACCTCTTTTGATGGACTGCCCTGACATATGATAGAAGTCACTGAGGAACTAGCATTGGCAAAATTCTGAGTAATGCATCACTGAAAATGCTGACTTCTCTGGACCCATAAAGATAAGAGGGAAAAGGAGACAGAAATTCATATGTGTTTGTTCTTAAAAAGAGTATAGCTCACTTTCATTACTTATATAAAAAACAACTGTTTTCCTTTCCTCTGAAACCAGTGCAATTCCTCATATTTCAAATTCAATATAAACCAGACAACTCTACTGTGTTGCATTCATAGCCAGCAATATGCTTCCATTAGCTGTTATCCATTTGCACTAGACTGACATATACATGGGGGGCACCACTGATACAAGGGGTTAGGCCCAAGAGAGTTAACTAAGAAATTTGGGCCTGCAAACAAGTTATCAACATCTAAAATGATCTGTACCCGTTCTGTTCTACTTACTGGACCAAAAGCTTAAGAGAACAGTACATGAACATGTAATAGGCCTAGAGGCAATAAATTAGGGATACAGCAGGATCAGGTAGACATTTGAATAGGAGAAATAGGCCTGGAGCCAGGGCCTTTTCCGAGCTTCAGTGAGCGGGTCAAGAACAATGGAAAAGAAGAAAGGTCAAGCTGAGGAAGAGGAGTTAAAGCCCCCAGCCCCATGGAGGAAGATAGGAAGTACCCCTCGAAATGGGGTGCCAAGAGAAGCACCGCCCCAAGCTCCGCCTCTTCTCCGCCTATTTTTAATATGTATTGATAGATGTTGTAATCATTTGAATATGCATTTAATCACATCTAAAAATTGTATAAAAGTGCTGATTTTCTGAAGAGCCGGTGAGCAAGTTTGTCCAGCGCGAGCTGGCTTGCTCCCAGCGCTGCAAATAAATACCTTTGCTGCTCAAAAGATCAAAGCCTCTGAGCAGTTTCTTAGACCGACTTTTCGGATTCACCACAACAAGGCAAAGACCCCACAGAGTCCCAGCTGACAGAATCTTCTAATATCTTAATTAATTTTTCAGTGTTTTTCACTAAGCAACAAATATCAAGTTTGGAAGTAACAAATCAGATATCAAGCAATCTGAAAGAGGAAAGTTTTCAAAGCAGCATTAAATTTCTGCAGCATGGTAGAAATTTGTTACTAAAGACATGATTCTAAAACACCTTTTTTTCCTTTTTATTACACACGAAATAATTGCATCTTCAGAGAACACTCCACCAAACTGTCCAAGTGTTTTGGGAGTCTGCATACATATTTCCTATGCAATGGAAGGAAAGACATTCTATAGTAGAAAATAGGATCTCTTAGTGTCTGGCACTAATTAAGTGCCATAAATCAACGGAATAGAAGTATTACCATGTTTTTAATACTGGGATTGAAAACTTAATTCAAAGTGTGAATACTTGTTTTTAATATCCATCTAGTTAATAATGCTAATTATCAAATTTTCAACAATTACTTCTATTTTATTTTTATTTTACTGAGAATTACATGATTTAAGATAGAATGAGAGGGAACTCAATGTGAAAGTTAAAAGTTAAAAAAAAAATCAAGGAAAGATTTTTTTTTTCATTTTCAGTCAGACTGACTTTTTGTTCTTGCTGTGCTTTGGTGTTAATCTTCTTGCTCTGTCCTTCTTTCCCCCTCCTTGAAAAGATGTCTAAAATTTTCCATTTTATGCTCGCCATTAATAAATGTAAAATAAAATTTACATACATGCATTTGGAAGCAAAATCTGTTTTTCACTGCAAAGACTTTCTAGTAAAGTTCAATGAATAAATAAAAAATGGGCACTATCTAAATACCATGTTTCCCAGAAATGATACAAGAACTTTAAAGATGCAAGGTGAATCTACACCGTGTTTTTATATTTGGCCATCTCTCTCAACATTACCAAGTTTCTCAGATGAAAACCAACTGTAAAGTCAGTAAAAGGCCTACAACTCATTATTCAGTTTGAAAATTTGTCTCCTTATGAATTCATATAGAAATAGCTACAAAGAATAATTTTAGGCTGATTCTAGGAAAATGTTCTGTGTGCTGGATCGACAGGGCTTGAAGACATTGTTTCACTGCTCTGTTCGACTATATTCTGCAGCTGCCCCTGATTATGTGGTGCAGTTTAGAGACTGAATTGCACAATTGTTTTCATACTACTCAAAATTTAAAATAGTGAACAAGCACTAATGCATATTATCTAAAAAGCTTTCAACACTGTTGTTAACTTGTAAGTGGATGTAAAAGGCTCTTTAAAACATTATTAAAGTTAAGGTAAAAGGTCATAACCTGCATAGAGCTATTAATAAGTAAAAGCACAAGAAGCATCAATAAAAATGAAACTAAAAAAATAATGCAGCAGAGAAGAATAACAAGCTTAACATGTAAAAAAACCCCCAGGCATTTTGATGTATTTTAAGTCACAGGCAAAGTTATTGCCATTTGGACTTCGCATGCCTAATAATAGTGAAATTAGATAATTATCTAACTGAGAAATAGGCAAGTTTTCAAATGTCCAGATGGTTCCACCACCCACCTCATTTAGCAAAGCTTCCTTTATTCACACTGCTCTAACATGCTGCCTATTTCCTCAATTTGTACCCATTAGCTCAAAAGAAAAGGGTTGAGCTCAGAAATCAACAGGCTCTGACAGGAAACCAATTCCCAGGGGCCTCCTTAGAAGAAGTAGAATTTTAACTGATGTTACCCAGGAGACAGTTGTAGCAACTAAGTCCGTATCTAAAGTAATATTAGTGAAGCAGGTCAAGGGATTTTCAGTACAAAGATCTCTTAATATTCTTGGTAAGCTGCATGGAATGATTTTTAGCCCACAGGAAGGCAAGCATGGGCTCAGGATAAGAACACTAATAACTTATTTCCCATTCGCTAGTGAATAAAACTTCCATGTGCTGCTAAGTGATCCAGCTACAAAATGCAGTTTAGATGGTTTGGCAGATATAAGAGGAAAGGTCAGATTTATGGTGGAAGGCGTCTTCATGGCTGTGCAAACATCCCACAGTTCTCCAGTTCTGGAAGTTCTCAATAGGAGTGGCCACCCCACTGCAGCTACAGACATGTTGCAGGCAAAGGCTTGGTTTGCTACAGGTCACATTTGTAAAATACACAGTCTTCTAATATCAGTGGCACACTTCGACTTAAAGGAAGGACAGGGAGGAATACACAAACAAGGTCATTTGTCAGATGTCATCTTCCAGAATATCAAGATATGCTAATGGCTACTTTATTTTATGTTTATGAACATGTGGACAACAAAGAATAAATAAAATGTTTGGAGTTTCGTTTTGTTACAGTGAAAGCAGTCAGCAAATAACGAAAGCTTCATTTCAAGGTCTTTAACGGTGACTGCCTATGAGAGAAATGTATTTCACCTGACACTGAACAAAGCTGAGATGCTGTGATAACTGTGTCTGTTACGCAGCCTGGGAAACATATTAGTTAATTATCTGTAGGCATAATGATTCTCTGACAAAACCTAAATTAAAATGGAGTTGCTACTGAGAGTGCATATTAGTAGTTTAAGGTAAATTACCAACCAGGCATTTTATAATTATCCTTAAATATTTCATTTTAGCCTAAGACCTTGAGTGAAGGTTAAAAGAAGGCCATGCATGTTGCAAGGCAAAAATCTAGGGGAAGGGGGCAAAACCGCCTTACTTCAGTACTGGCAAAGACGCCACAGATTACCAATGAAATAGATTTTGCATTGAAGTCTAGTCCCCAAATGGCATCAGATAACAAAAAATTCATTTTGCTTATAAGTGGAGGTCTCAAACTATCAAACTTTTATAATACAGCATAAATAGGGGACGTTTTGAAACTGACACAGTATCAGTCGGTGCTAGGTGGCAAATGATCAAATCTTTAATAACTAAAAAACTAAAATCTTAATCTAAAATCTTTAATAACAAATAATCTAAAATCTCTTAAGAAAAAAATTCTCATGAAACACATACAGAAAGATTACTTTTACAAGCCTTAACAGTATCAGAGGAAGTCGATCTGACCTGCAAAATACAGTCAATGAAGAGTACTGAGCTGATGAATGCTTTCGGTTACTTCTGACTTCTGCTACAAGATTAGTAAGTAAGAGATTACCAATACATATGCAATATCCCTAAGGAGAAAAGGAAAACAAAATTTAACAAATCAGTATATTAAACCTCAAAAGGGGAAGAGAAAAGTGTCTGAGGCACTCTTAATTTATCTTGTATTGTATTAATGTATTATGTTATTAGTTATCTGTTTATAAATAGTGGTGTATAAATACTATCATCCTTTTTGTCCTTCAGCTATGTCTATTATCCTAGGTAAGGGAAATATGACCACTCATAAATTCAGTTCCAAACCAACAACATCTTTCTTTGGTTGCCTTAATAAATAACTGCTTTTAAAATATTAGTCTTTAAAAAACTCCTTTGAAATAGGTACACATATGTACTTCTTAAAGAACTATGTTCTCATTCCATCATTACAACATATACATTAAGAAGAACTGTCATCACTTCTGAACATGAAAAAGCTTGGAAAATGTTTTATAGTTCTCTCTCACACATTTCAGAGTAAATATCTCTCAAAAAGTAAAAAGAATCAAGAGGTAAAAAAACCCCAGCCTATTATTTGCATTTTTTCCTTTAATTGCACAGAATGGGAGAGAGGTCACAATCAAGGCTTCAGATTATTACAATTTGCAATATTGCAATTTCCCAAAGGATTACAACATCTTCAGATTTCATCATATTCCCTTAGCTCTTTCCTTCATTTTCTGGAAATTTATTCAGGGAAATGAAGCTTAATTTACTTTCCTGACAAATAATGGACAAGGCAACAATACAATTGCACTCCCTGACACCTCAGAGTTACCAAATCCACTCCACTTGCCCTCCCCAGCTATGATGGCAACTGCGGTTTTCCTCTAGAACAGGTGAAACATCAGGATGGAGAAAGCACAGAAAAAATTATTATGTTTGCCTTGGTAACTATTGTCTAACAGTGAAGTGTGTCTATTGGAAGCCTTTGTGCATTTCTGATGAAAAACTAAAATCAGCTTTAATCTCTATTGGTTTCCTTTATCTCCTTGACTCAGTAACATTAATACCAGAGTGGCCAGGGCTCAGTAACAAGCTGCTTTGCCATAGCAAACACAAACTGCTACTGTTGTTTAGCAGCACTGTTTCACTCAACCATGCTAAGGAAATACATTCCTTTCTCCTTTTCTTTAGATTCAAAATTTGCCATCTAAAGCAAAGAAAGATGTCCAGCTCTTAAAATAGCTATTAATTTCATTTTAGTTGTTAGGTTCTTTGGAAAATAAACCTGTAGTAGGCTGTCCAGTAGCATTTTCCCCTTGACATATGATGCCTGATTTTCAGCTACTGGGCATTTGGTTTGGTTAATAATCAGCTAATATCAGAAAATCATGCCTGTACAACAGTCTAATTCATTTTTTTCCCCTTGAGGCTGATCTACACCTAACTTTTGCACCAGTTTAATTTCCCTATGAGGAGTCTGATTTTACAAAATTAATTAAGAAAATAAACCTTCAATTTTGATTTTAACAAGCTGGTGTTGGATTGTGTCTTACTACACAAAGTATCTTTCCATCTAGTATCAAAATAAGCTATCCTGATATAAGCACGTCTTTCTTCGTGTTGCATTAATAATATAATGCTATGGTTTTTTACACTCTACAAGACATTAACAGCATATATATATAACTAGTAGGATAATTAGAAGTACTATGTAAAGAAACCTCTAGAAAGCACAGATTTCAGGGAAATGAAGATGTGCTAGCACAAGTAAAGGTAACAAAACATAGGTGAATATGACTTTGTTATGTAGCAGAATAACTATAGATCTTTTTTTCACCTAAAACTGAAACAGACGACTTAAAAAAAAAATGGTGTTTATAGTCTTATTATAGAAGGGGCTTCAGAGTCTGTATTTACCTCACAGAACCTGCAGATTTCCTGGGATACACTCTGGAGGTGCATCCTGATTTTCTCAGAGAGAAACATCCTTGCAAGTGTATCTTTTCCCAAGTGTGTGTTCCTCCAGAAAAGACTGCAGCGTGCTTTCAGAGGTATCTGGCTGTAAAATGCATTGTAACATGCTTCAGCACATAAACACAGATAGTCTCAAAACATTATAAAGACTCAGAAGTAATGTATGTGTGTGTCTGACTATTGGTGTTCTTGTGCATATTGTCTTAAAATGAAGAAGGTTTTCTACAATATACAAAACTAATAGCATCTATCCATTTATT
Organism: Chiroxiphia lanceolata; assembly: GCF_009829145.1. Classification (NCBI taxonomy): domain Eukaryota; kingdom Metazoa; phylum Chordata; class Aves; order Passeriformes; family Pipridae; genus Chiroxiphia; species Chiroxiphia lanceolata. The sequence continues at coordinate 36,399,171 of NC_045638.1, read as the reverse complement.
GGTTCATACATTCAAACACACATTCACTTATTCATGACTAAATCAATAACCACACTTCCCATGTCCACCCCAGCTGAAGAGCTCTTTGTTCACAACTTGAAGGAGAAATTCAAGGACAATGGGTTAATGCAGTTAGAAGGGAGGACAGAGAAGGGCTGATCTAGCTAATGCTGTGCTACACTGAAAAGTATTGGAGTGATTTCTGAGTAAATCATTGACAATGAAAAGCTATATGGCTATATAACCACAACAAGTCAAGGAAAGGTTGTTCCATTATTCTCTTTCCTGCTCCACTTTCTCTTGAAGGACAAATGTGGCTAAAACACAACATTTTACCTTTACATATAAAGGTTTTGTTGCCTTTGGTGTTTATGAGAACAGCGTTATTCTTAAGCTTTTCAGACTTGAGAAGTTTCACTGCAGAAGAACTGACTAAACACAGAAATGCATTGTATTAAAATGCTGGTAATTATAATGGGGAATTACAGAGAAGTGTGGATTGGGATATAGAGAATAATGAAGTATGGTATTCACTTTTAAAACACCTTATTTTTACACTTCTAAACGTTTCCCTAAAAGCAACAGAAATATCTAATATACTACTAACGTACACAATCCAAAGAACACGTTACACTATAACATGTAAGGTTCTTATAGCCCAGTTCACGTCGCCTTTAATGGATGTCCAGCTAACACACCCTATCAAAGGACTGCACGAGCTCTTTCCACTGAAATCCATGTGAATACATTCCATATGAAGGTCACCGCACTATTTAACCCTCATGGACTTTACCATGTTTACTTTCTCAGGTACTTTCACACCCTGAAAAAAACTGGACCATATTTAAGGATCAATACTTTCATAAAAGGAATTTTTTTATTTTTCTGCAAAATTTGAAGCTATCACAAATATGCAGGAAAAAAACTGTTGTGAGCAAACATCACACCATAAGGAAATTACTGCACCATAAGGAAATTTTGGATGATGAAAGGAGGTATAAGCAGGTTCAGTGCTCAGGACAATGTATTTAGAAATGCATCCTGTACTGAGGCAAAGCGAAGGACCTAGCTGTTGGCTTCATTTAGCAGCAAATTTCAACAGTACAATCCTGAATACAAATTAAATTCAGAAACTGATGCTGAAAACTTGACAAAGAATTTGTTTTCTGCCAGCAAATGGTTATATTTGGGTAGAGGATTGCAGAAGAGGGAGGACTGGCTAGTTACGGTTCCAGTCAATACATACTGTGGGCGTTTGCAGCGCTAGCAATCAAAGAAGCTCGAAGTAGCATTACACTCACCTAATACAATGAAGAAATTCTGAGAGTTTAACACTGCAATTTATGAGAGACTGTAGTCACAGAGAATGCCTGGCAATCCTGGTAATATCCTGATTAGAAGGATCACGCTCCTGCTGCTCAGGGAAGAGCAAATTGAAATTTTTTGGCGATTTTAAAATGTAGTCTTCCACAGCAATGAAAATGCATGCTACTTATTTCCTGCCTGGGAAAGAACCTCTTTCTCAAATAGGTAGATGAAAAACAGAGACTCAAAAAACTCGTAGCAATTCTGCATTTTTTTTTTGTTTTTCATAAAGTAGGCAGACTACAAAACAGATGACCCTGGAGGCTTGTCTGGGTTCATTTTCTATGGGTTCACTAAGCCTGATCTGATGTGAGCACACAGAGCTCCTGGGCTGTTTAGCTTTGCCTAGCCTGTCTTTGTTAGCCATCTCATGACAGGCATTCTATTTGAGGTTTGTGGCAGTTGAGAACAATTCCTGTTACATCAGATCATCACATTAAATTTTAGCCTCCCACACAAAAGATTTGACAGTGAAAGCTGGCCTCATGGAAACCACAGCAGGTTCTTTGCAATTTCTGTGTTAACATTTCATTAGAATATGGATTGATGCACTGGCATGAATGAGAGAAACCAAGGAGCAAAACTCAGTCTAAAATCAGAGCATTCCCATTTTTACTGCTATTTCAGCATCCTCAGCTCAGCTCTAATGACTTGGAAACACTGCTTGGCCTTGGTTCCTTTCCTGCTTTTAAACATTTTCACACTTCTAGGAATATTATTTTAAAAATTTAACAGTATCTCTAAATGTCCAAAATAAATAGTAAAGAAGTTCTGTTTTAATTAACATGCACTTGGAGTCTGCCTCTTAACAAAAGGCAGAAAACATCTGTTTTCATTTCATCTTTATCAGTAAATATATCTGACTTCATTTGGAACATACCAAATACATTAAAGGAAGAAGTTTTTTACAATGAGGAAGGTGAAACACTGGAACAGATTTCCCAGGTGGATGCCCCTTTCCTGGAAACATTCAAAGTCAGTTGGACAGGGCACTGAGCAACCGAGTTGAAAATGTCTCTGCTCATTGCAGGGGGGGTTGACTAGATAGCCTTTAAAGGTCCCTTACAACATGTACTATCATATGATTCTATGATACCACATTTTAATTATTTACATATTTAAGGAGTGGATCCAGGTAGTGGATCCCTCAGGAAGGGATTTCACAGAAGCCGTTCCTTGAGTGAAGCTACGTTACACTACACCAGTTAAAAATACAGCCCTTTAGTGTTACTGCATGTGGTAGGAGCTTTTTAAAAACACTATTCAGGGTTTTCAATTTAACATCTCGGGATAGGACCATAGCTGAAAGTGTCTCCAACAGGAGATAACATGAGGGTTGCTCAAGTTGCTACCTCCTGATCTGAGAGTCAGTGGACAACTCTATCAGTAAAATTCAAGGTGTGTAAAAATAAGCTTGGATAGACATCCTCTGGCCAATGCCATTTTATACATTCCAATTTATGAAATATTTCAGTATTGTGGATTTTTTTCAATATTTGTTTGTTTCAGCATATGTGTCAATATTTGTTTCAATAATGTGCAAATATTTTCTTTTGGTGATGTTATAGGTATGGCAACAATGTTCAATATCACAATCTTATTTTATTTCTGTTCAATTTGTATATAATATTAAATTCAACACATATGATATACAGCATAGTTTCAGAAATGTAATACAAATCTTTTTTTAATATATTCAGTATTGGCAAAGAAATATATTATACAAAGTTACATATCAGATGTTATAAAAATGAATGTTTTAAATATTAAAAAGGAATTAAATTTTTCTTTTATTTTTTTCAATGTTTGAGATCTCTCTACATATGATCACTAAATATTTCATTTCAAGCACTTCTTTAAAATCTGAAACCTTTTGTCAAAATTTCCTTGAATACGTTATTTATAACAGAAAGTGTGAAGTTTGGGAAAGAAAACTACTGAGCCTTTTGGATCTCCATCCTATCTCCTCAAGACAGGAGAAGTCTTCTCCACAAAAATACCATTGTCAACTGTGTTTCGTTATTGGAACCATGGTGGGATCATGCGTAAAAGATATTTAAACTAAAAAAGGTATTTCAGCTACAGCATGTCGGAAAAAAAGAAACAAAAGAGGAATGCCACTCGATAAAAAAACATAGCATTGCAAAGGATACAACTGATTCCTTCCAGAGGCCATCGTTAAAGAGTTTGCTGAAGAATTAGATCTGCAGTTTGTAAACTGTGTATTCTGGGATCCCAAATTTTTGGGGTTGTGCAGATATAAGCACAATAAGTCCATCTTATGTATGGTCTTTAATCAGTATAATGCAGCCATTAGGCCCTCACATTTTATAAAAAACCTGTATAAAATTACTTTTCCTAACTGTGTCTCTCTGCTTGACCTCATTCTTCACAGTTTTCTATCAATGTTTGTATTATTTGATCTTGCATGAGGATTTACAATGAGGTTTTAATTACACTAGTATCCTGTGCTCACGCTTTTAGCACCTGAATGACTGGCATTTATTTTTAACAACATAAGAAAGTATTTGCATTTCATAGGTTTTTACCTACAATGCTGAGCCAACTACCTTTGTTGCTCTATGCTACCCTGAAGCGAGGGCACTCTCTTGGAAACAAGACTCGAAATCTTAGCGAGTTTTTTTCTTGCTAGAAAAGAACAGTAGGTGATAATTTCATATACCGGATAAATCAATCCTTACATTTTCAATCGAATAAATTTTTTCAAAGTAAAGAAGTACTGAAAATTGCTTCAATGTCTGATTGCTTCTCTGCACAAGTGCAAGTATCTCTGGGGTCAGGGACTATTCTGGGTCTGATTCAACAAAATATTTATGTTAGTGACTTTTCAAAGTAATTTTTTTCTTTTCATGAAGGAAACCATCTAATGCAAGATTAATGATATTACTACAAGCAGTTTGTCCTATTTATTATCCCTGGTTATTTATAACCAGCAGAAATTAGATACATGTTTCTGCTTTTTCATTGGCATCTTATCTAAAGTCAGTCAGTAGAATTTCTTCCAGAGTCCAAAAATTATTACTTTTTTTTCTAGTTCATCCCACCAGACAACTATAATCTGGTAGGATGCTGCAATGGTGAAAGTCCTAATTTAAAACCTGCTGAAAAATATATGCGATTCTTGTCTGCAAGACTGGATTGTCAACAAAACTTACGTCAGTAAGGAAACCAGATGCCATAATACAAAAAAATACAATTATGTTAGTATTGTTTAATGGACTTTTAACCCCTTACTGGTGGGTTTTGGGGTTGTTTTTTTCTTTTTCTTACTTCCATACTATATTAAATTCTGCCTGGGAACTTCTTATTCTTTCATTGTTTCTTATGCCACTCCAAATGTCTTTTCAAATCTTAAGATAAATAAATTTCAAGGTTTCTTGAACTTTGATATCGCCACTGCTTCCTCAGAATTTCATTACAAACAGTGCACAGGTACAGTCAGTACAAAACCTGCTTCAAATACAGGAACATTTAGACATATAGAAGTGCCTTCCTCGTGGGGCTCACCACGGCCTAAATCATCTGCACTGTTAAATGATACCATTGTCTGGTAACCTAAACAGAAAATTGTATCTGAAGTGGTTTACAGGGGGCATTCTGTAATGATGTTTTTTAAGTGTGTGTGTATATATATACTTTAAAAATATTTTAAACATAGCCAGTCACGTTTTTATTTAAAGAACAAGTTGCTAATTTATTCTAGGCTCATTTGGCTGTTCCACTCACTGACACCGCTAATAATAAGACAGTAAGCAATACCTTCATGTATTAGGCAGAATCCCTAAGGTAAAAAGGCAAAATAACTGTGCAATGTAATAGGAAAACAAATGCAGCTTTTCTTACCAAGATTAAAGTGTTCAGGTGAATTAACAGAGTGACAGTGTAATTGTGGCAAAGCTGTCCAAGTTTGCTCCCAGAAATCTATTGAGGCTAAGTCTTACACCCTTTAGCTAATATAATATATTGAAATATCCTTTGATGCTGGCAAATTGGAAGACTTTTCTTTTCCCTCCTTCTGCTATGTGTCCTGATCACAGGTCCTCTGCCCATCTCTTCTTTACAAAATAAATTAGCAAGCTCTCTGAAGCAGTGCTGATACTTGGCACCTTGCAGCAAATAGTGCAAGCACATTCCCCTGTCGACAGCTTCAACCTTGAGAGGAATCCTGGATTTACAGTTCACCTCTACAGCAACTATATGTGATTTGTCAAAATATTTGTACTTCTCCTACTTTTTTACTTTTTCTTTTTTTATTATTTTTTTCTTCTTTCGGGTTCTATCTAATATGAGGAGGAAGACACACTGTACATCTAAGGTGCACATTCTTTTAAAAGGACCTGACTCCTCTCAGGTCTATACAATTCCTCATTAATAACAATACTGTTGTTTAAATGTAAAAATACAGTTTGCTCTACATGATAGGTGTACATTTATTCATAAGGTCTATGTCTGACTGACTGAAAAACTGCATTTAATGATAATCCATTGTGAGCCCTGTGACAGGTGCAATACTTTTTCATTTCACTTCCTATTGCTTTGCAGCAAAATACAGATACACAACATAGAAGTGAGAAGGCCAGACCTTAAATTCAGAACAGAATTCTCTGTCTAAGAGATAGGTGCAGCAATTCCCCAATACCAAACAGAATATATAACCCACACTCTGATTCTTCACATCATTGCAACGGATTAAATGTATTGTCAGTCTGATTCTGCCAATCACTTCCTGCATAGATTTCCCAAATCAAATGCACAGAGAAAAATTTGCAGAGTATATATTTGGTTAAGGAATCTCCATAATAACCACAGGCATTGTAATAAACTGTGAAACCTAATTTTAGTTACCAAGATATTGGTTTTTTTCCCTGGGCTTTTACATGTTTCACATCTCTGCAGAAAACTTCAGATGTTAACTCTCTGTTAGGATTTCTGTTTCCCTGGATTTCTAGGTTTTCATTTTGTTTTTATTTCTAGACACATCAAGGCATGAATTATGCTTGAAATTTCTGGCATGTGCTTTTTGCAGTGTTTAAATTCTAATTAAAGTTAATGATTAGCTACACTTAACAGAAATGCAAATTACCTCAATGCCAGTATTTGGAGTATTTAGTATATCGTATAAAGGCTATTATCTGCATATGCAGGATGATTGAGCTAGTCATATTTAACTCAGTTTCTTAGGCATAATGTATTTAAAGATAAAAATAAAGCAAAATTCTGTCTTCTGGTGTGTGTGTGTTACGCTGTCCAAACTAGTTGAGTGACAGCTGATATTATTAGCAACAGTGAATTATCATTCCTTTTTCACATAGCACAAGACTTTGTAAGATACACGGTAACCAAACAAGGTTAATTTTCATTGTATAAGCAGTTGTTAAAAATATTTAAACCCCAAAAATTGTCTATCATGTCTTTCTTACAAGGCAATGCAAGGAGAGCTTGAATTAAGTTTTCCATGATTTTATTCCTAATACAGAGAAAAGTAGAAAATAGTAGCAGCACAGAAAATTTCTCTCTCTCGCTTGCCAAAGTAGGTAAATGTTTTTATTCAGAACATTTCATTTAGGCTTTAATCTTTTTCCTATTTTCTACATTTTTTGTTCCTGTGAAACAGTTAATATTTTTCAACTCCATCATTTTATACCAACAAAACACTATAATTTCCCATGCTTCCCTCTCTTTCCCCCCACACCCATCCATACTAATTTTGAAAAGACTATGTGAAATTCACCCATCTGCTACTTCTGTTTAACTTGTATGCTGCTGATTTTACATAGTGGTTGCTGATACTCATTTGGAAAACAAAGACAAGGACTGGAAGCCTGAATTTATCTATCTACTAACAAGTTGTCATTTTTATAGATTTTAACAGAGAGAGAGAGAAATAAAGTATTCTGGACTGGATCCTCTAGCTCTGTTAAAAGGGATTTTTTTTTTTAATGTTTCTCACACACAAGGAATTAGGACAAATTTTTGTGCATAGTGATGAAAACAAACAACAGTGGTCAAAATATCTAACGTTAGTTTAGTTTAAAATACAATTTTTTTTTTAGTAGTTTGGTAAACAGATGTTGCCTATATGCATAAAACAAATGAGTATATAGATTGATTACTTTCTTTAATCTAGGAGATGTAATGACACTGAAGACTATAAAAATTACAAATGCAGTTTAGGACTTATAAATCAGAATAACTATATATATACACACATATACATACATATATATATATATAGTATGTATTTTTGTAATGCACAGCTATTTGTTGCCTCTTTTTTTCAGATGAATTTTGATCTGGGTATCAGTTTTATATTGTAGTTCTCCAACTGGTACAACTCACATGCACTTAATTGCACATTTTTGCTCCCTATAGCCAGATAAATCACTACATCTAAATTCTAATCTAATTCAGATTAGATTAGACCAAACAAACCGCCAAAAAAATCCATTATAGTTAATCAGAGGAATCCAGTTCATTCATTTCTGCTATTAGTAACCGTGATTCATACCCAAAGAAAAAGTTACTTGCTGATAAAATGAAAATGAATATATAACATAATAGAGTTGTGTAGCTTCCCTAGTCCTCAAAGACTTTATGGTACCCAATTTTAACATTATGAAATCTTTTATCAAACTAAATATTTCTATTTTGTGAGGCTGTGCAACAATGCAGCACTCCATACGAAAGTAAACAAAAACATACATGTGAAGGTTATGAATACTTTGATGAAGTCAAAGATTAAGTTTTACCATTTGAAACCAAAACAACTTCAGTTAAAGCAGTCTCTATGACAGATGTGATAGTTAACAAATATTTCTGACTAAGAAAGAAGTTTGCACTGGGCAGACCTACTCACCATTATAAAAGGACTTGGAAAGGACATTTAATATCTTCTCCTAGCTTAGCTGTCTAACAACTACATCATGTTTTGGGAAACTTCTTAGTGGGTTTAAATTTTGCTTCTCCCTTATATTCACATTGGTGCACTCACAATTCTGCTCTGCAACCTGTGTATACTTAATTTTGAAGGATTTTTTTTATTCAGTCCATATTTGAAAATAATTTTGTTTCTCTGCAGTTTCTAAGTTGAAGATTATTATGTTGAAATATGGAATTGAATTAAAAATCTGATTTCTAAAGGGCAAAATTAATTCTGCAGCAAACTAGTTTACAGATGCAAATATATGCACCTGCCCCTTTATTTGGAAGTCACTCAGACTGTATTTACAATCTGGGATTTTGCAGGTTTGTAAGTAATCCTGTCAACAGACTGACTTGAAAAAATGACATAATGGCATTTCACAATAACTGTTTTAAACAACTTTATTCGCTTTTTTTGAATTACAATATAGATTATAACAAATACAACAATCTGAAGCTCCTTCTCTTTCTGTTTTATTGGATGGTCAAATTCCTGTGTGAGTTAATGAAGACCTCAAAAATAACTGCTATTTTGCAATTTTTATGTTCTTCACAATCATTTGTTCGTCACTTACTTAGAAAATATACTTCCCTTGCATGTATTTGTGAATAGTTTTTACAGCTATGTGCCATTATACACAATAAGAAACTGACACCTGTGTATTTTAGTTGTTGCTTGGAACTGATTTTGAAGCTAAAAAAGAGGTCTACACATGATCAGCCATTCAGGATACGAATAAAGTACTACATTGACATGAACTGGGAACTTAGGAATGGTGACAGATTTATCACCTCAAAATGTCAACCAGGCAGAAAGGAGTAAGAGAGAAGAAACAATACAGACTGCCAAGGCTTCCCCAAAAATAGACTTCTCTGTAACAGGGCTTCCTTACAGCATGCTCCCTGCTGCCTGCCCATAGCAGAGGGCCTTTTGAGGGCATTTTAGTCATTGATGGCACAAGGCTGATCTTGATCTCCTTGACTAACATGACACTTAGCTGCAGGCCATGCTAAAGCTACCTCACAGGAGCAGCAACGCGGAGTTGACATAACCCCACCACCCTGGCCAGTGCCTTCCAAATCAGGGTGACCATCAGTGGCTGGCATCCTTCCTTGGCCAATAGCACTCAGCCAGTGGCTGCCACTGGAGTGGGATGGGGAAAACATAAGGCTACGTGCTGAATCATGGAGATAACTGAGTTATCTCCAAAACATTTTGAGAATTCCTCTCACAGTTTCGCAAATGTGATTTCAACAAAATCGGAAACATTCCTTATGAAAACGTAACTCCATTGATTCTCCTGTATTTCAATTTGTACATGAAAATAGCAGTAATATAAAAGTGTTCCCTGGTTGCTACATTGGTGTCAGATCAGGGAACTATCTGAAGTAAAAACAGCATATATTTTAAAATATTTTCTTCCCTTTCAGCTAACTTCATAACTGCTCCTTTGTTGAGCAGAAGTGAATTTATTAAATACATGTCACTGATATGAATTAAATTGCACAAGAGGAATTTTTTTCCCAGGATCTCCCACAATTAATTAAGCAAAAAAAAAAAAAAAAAAACCCAAACAAACAACAAAAAAAAAACAAACAAACAAACAAAACCAAAACAAACCTCTGCATCTAAAAAATCTGTCACAGTTATGTCTCTAATTCATGTCTGATACAGAGTCACAGAATCTACTAGGTTGGAAAAGACCTCTGAGATCACTGAGTCCAAGATTTGATCGAACAGAAAAAATGCTTGGAATAATTTTTTCTTTCACTTGAAGAAATGCTTTTGAAATTAAGAAGTATTAAAGATTTCCATTTATAATCCATTAAGTACAATTAGACATTCCCACCTAATTTAGGACCTTAGTAGCGGAATAATTTTTTTAAATTATTATAAAATCAATCAGATTTTCATCTTTTATTTGCAGAAATACAACATCAGTTGGAAATGCATATTGTGAATTTGCTTACTGTGAAAAGTTAGCCAGGAATGGAAACTACATTATGAATTAAAAAATTATCTGAATGGAAAGTTATCATTTTTATTTAGACTATGAAATCCTACTCAGAATTCATCTTGTCTGTACAATTTTTTTTCATCTTCCCTACTCTTTTGAATTAGAGAGGAATTTGTTTGATTTGTTGCAATTGAATACCAAGCTTTCAGACAACTGTTGCTAATTTTGCCATTTGCAATCCATCCTGAGATTACTTTTTGCTGCATTGATGATATATAAATACTGGGGGTAAGACTAATCTCAACTGCATCCTGAAGTGTGACTGCAGCTTACTCACAGCTTTAAATCAGTGTGGAAATTGCACCACCACCTGTGCCACAGACCTCCATGTACCCGGAAGCAGCCCAGTATTTTGGCAACTGCAGCCTGTGCTGAGCTGTTTTTCCAGTCACATCTCCAACCACAAATGATGAAGAACTGAATTGCAAGTGAATTCAAAAGTTTGGCTGAAGGGGTGATCTATGCTTGAAACAGGTTGATCTATAGGTTGAAATACCGTGATTTCAGATCCTGGTTTGGGGGAGTTGGAGGATTTTCTGGAGAATACTAACCACATAAACAGCCCTGGTGAAAGATGACAGCCTTGAACCTGTCAGCTGTAGATCTACTACACAGCATGCTATTTCTTTGAATAGCCAAGTAGATAAGTCCTCTCCAAGACAAGGAAATCACTGGCAGATTTCAGCAGACCTTGCCTGACCCTTATTGTTCTATGGAGCCCAGCAATGCAAAATTAAACACATGCAATGGAAATATTTCACTAAAGTTCTCTCTCACACAGTATACACAGTGTTGACGTGCATGATAGGAAGAGAGACAAAGGAGAAATGTCTCCTATAAATTATGTTTTTATTTGCTAATAACAAATATGGTTTACAGAGTACCAAAAATACTTCTCACTGTGAGGACTTCTCGCCCCCATCTCTGGGATTAAACATCACCTTATACGACACTACAACTGAGTGTTTTGGAGATCTGGAATGTAATTCTGTAGCTTCTTCTACCAAACTCTTCCTAGTAGCAGATATGAAAATGTAGAAGCCAAGTAGCTCATCTCAATTCAAAGTGGATAAATCCAGCTGACAAATCACCTTAAGAGTCAAGTAATCTGTGAGTGGGTTACTGCAAGTCCCAAGTGCAAAATCCTGCTAGACATCGGAATTAAGTAAAAGAGAGAAGTCGACACTACCTGTTTCTTACATAACTACAGCAGATGTCCACATGATTCATGGAGATTGTTCAGGAATATAAAAGCAAATCTAGCCTCCCTAAGAATTTAGCTAGCTTATTCTACAACTAATGCAGACTTCAAAGAAATGGCAATCAATATTGCTGTACTAGTTTCTTCAGCCTGGGAAACACACTGTCAGCTCTGAGGGATGTCACAACCCACACAGACACAGGGTTTTGGGATATGGGAAAAACTCCTTCCAACCACGTGGAGTGTATTTATCCTCTATATCACCCCTCCCTATGCACATACACTATGGGAAGGGAAGAAAACCATGGGAGGGAGATGGGAGAGGACGATCCACAAGAGTTGGAGACCTGCATCACCTTTCTTGTTCTCCAAAAGGTAGAGGTCTGAATTAATCATTCAGCATCCATATACCTGCCTGTGTCTCTTCATTTGTTCATCAAAAGTTCACCTCAAGTCTCACTGTTTACTGTGACCAGACAAATACCACCACTAATTTCAGAATCTTGGTTAGGGGACATGAGGAACGAAGTTCAGAACAGTCAGGTGTCCGGTTATGCCCAGGACATGAGTCATCTTAGAATATTTAAGGCTAATATTTGAGGTACTGATGGGAATAGAGCATTTCAAAAGTAGGGAAGCTCTGGGTAGGGGGCTTCTAGGAGGGAGGAAGGCACTCCTGAAAAATCTCACTCCTTCCTGGACTTAATATTAGATAGCAAGTGTTTTGTATTGTGGAAGATACTCTGAATGTCATCATTTTTTTTGTCTTATTAGCTGCTTTTGCTAAAAATACTCAAGTTATCGGAAAAGCTTGTTCATCACAGATTTGCTGTAAGAAAAAAACTCAGGCTAGGTATTTACAATTTTTTAACCATGCAGGTTGATAGTGAAATATAGGGTAAGTAAAAGTCTGAAAGTTAACAGCAGAAGAAAAGATTAATGTTGATCTATCAGAGGGTTGCCTATAAAGCCTGTTGAACTTCAAATGCCAAAAAATAACTATCATCATTACCAGACAGGAAACCTTATATCGTGGTTCCAGAAACTTAAAGCAGAAATGTGAATGTTACAACCATTAAAACAAATATATAGGCAGTATGGGTTATTTTTTAAAGATGCAAGCTACTAAAAAAATTAGTTGCTCAGCCTGGTGACATATTAAAGTCATACATGAGGCCTTAGATGAAACAGGGTCTGTCCATGAACAGTTAAACTCTGCATTACTAATACTGCCTTGAATGAAGTCAAACTCCAAATCCTGAAAAAATGCTTTTCCTACCTTTGTTCAGCAACCTCTTTCTTCATTTGTTCTTTGAAGTTTGGCTCCCTCTTCTTCCCAGAAAACATACATTTTAAATATATTGCAATTTTAACAATTTTGGACTTTTTGACAATATAAGAAGCATAGGGTTTTTAAATTGTATTATGGAAAAAATAGCAAGTTAAATTAGTTTCTGTAAGCAATTAATTTGTGTGATTTTTAGAAATGTTATTTCTGGCTATGCAGTCAGTTATGCAGAAGTGTTTTTTCCTTAGTGCACTTTGATGACAGGGAATAACCCTGTGGGAATTGCCAGTAGAGCAGGGAACAAAGACAAGGACAAAATATAAATATAAAGGTATTTTCTCTTCATGAGAATTAATTATGGTGTCCATGAATAAATATTTAAATAGAGTTGTTGGTACAATAAAATAAGAGTTCTCTGGTGGCAAAAAATTATCATTACATTGCATCTCATTGTTTTACAGGCAATAAGGGGGCTTTGCGCTGCACATTTGTTTTCCCATTTCAATGGAAAGTAAAAGAAAACTGTATTTACAAGAATATATCTTTTAACTGTGGGTTGTCGGTTCTTTTCCTTTAAAATTTTTAATTAACAGATTCTATACTAATAATCTGTTATACCTGCATTGGTTCTTAACAGAGCAGTGACCTGTTTCACAACATCAGTTCTGAAATTGTTTTTTCATCTTATCAGGTGTTTCTAATAGCTGTATTTTTGTATTTCACTATTTGATACTAATTGCATTTTTCATTATTTTTAGTAGAAATATAGAAGGCACGTACTACACAGTGTAAAACAAATTGCTTCTTAACAGTATTCATGAAGATGCATGAAAAAGCTCCACTCATTCCTTTCTGACAGAAGCTGACAACACTCCAGCTTTTGTGCTGATGATGTTTACAGTGAAGCAGGGTGTCAATACAAAACTGTACGCACAGTGTGAAACAAATATCAAAATACTCAAAAATGCAATACAACACAATATAAATACTGGTCCAATGTGTTAGTTGTGAATATATGCATTTCTGTAGCAGCAAATTAGCTGACAGTCTGCTTGACAGAAGCATCTTACTTATTCCTAAATTTTACATCGCTGATGCAGCAGTGCTCTCAAAGCAATTCTCTATATACCCTAGTTAGCAGGTGGCTAGACAGAGCTACTTTGGAAAGTATTGGAGGAAGATCCTGCCCGCTTAGTTAATGGGCTTAAAACTATAAATAATGCCTTCTTTCAGAGCTGTCATGTGAAAACGGGAGATTTTCTCCAACCGTTTGTGTTTGATGTCAGTGCCCCAGGAAAGCTGAGACCCTTGTGCCCGACCAGTCTGTCAACACGCTGTTATGGGGATCCTTCACTGAACAGTCATGCTGGATCGGAGGGTGGTTCAACTTGGTTGACAGCTGCTATGTGGTTAATCAGCTACAAGGTACCATAAGTTCCCCTCTCTGGAAAGATTTCAACAGAGCCTGGCCGCAGTGTCTCCACTCCGCTCCACCCTCCTTTTCATCCCCCTTAGCATGTGCTTAAGGTTGCAGGTTGTGTGTGGAGGCAGTCACTGTGGAATAAGTTTTGGGCATGCTAACTGCATTCCACCTAGAGAGAAGCAACTGCATTTCACCCTATAATTTTCATATCATTATAGCTTCTGTTACAATGTCAGCGTAACTTCCCTGTTTTCTTTGGTTTAACTCCAGTCATCTTTCTGCAAGAGCCTTGGAGATATGTGCATTGATAACAAAATAGTTAGGATAAGAATTGTGAAAACAAAGCACTTTTAAGGATATTAGTCCATATTAAGACTTAACAAACAATCAATGCTTTTCATCTAGATTTTGTAAAATCCTCTGATTTATGTTCAGTGCAAGGAATATGACTCATGTCACCAGCAGAACTCAGGACAGCAGAGATCACAGTCCAAGTTTGTCAGTCTGTCCCAAAATCTTGCTCTTTCAGGTTACTTGGGACTGGTCAACACCTAGGAACTGTGCCAGACTAAGACAGGAGGGAGGATTTTCTCCTTTAAATCAGTACATTTAGCAGGCAGTCTCTACAGGACAGCTCTTCAAATGCAGAACAACCTCATATATAAATTACAAAGACTTCTCCTAGCCATCTTTCCTCTCACTTCTTTTGCACTTTTAAAAAATACTAGAAAAAAAATACTAGAAATTATACTGAAATAGCTGAGTTGTACTTTTCTACTAAAGCTCCATCAGTGTGGTAAAACAGTTGCAACTTATGGACACAGGATCTGTAAAAATAAAAACGGTATGAACAGTTCTCAAAGTCCATGGAAGCACATTTTGTCAAGAACAGAAAGCTTGTATATGTTTAAATATGACAAATTACTTGCTTGCAAAGTGCTCCAGGTTGGATGCCTGTCATGCATGCTTCTGCAGAGATGCAAAACCTCAACGGATGTAGACTCCAGATGCATACTTGTGACTAAGAATTTCCTTCCAAAATACAGGGTTTGTGTCCTACAAACCAGTGAACTTGCTATATCCAGATTTACTTTTTTCACCCTTATCCAAAAAGTCCAAATAATCAAGGCAGACTGTTTTCCCTTAAATGCGACTGAAGAGTCTAGACTTTGCTGACTGAAAACCAACTCCTATGCTGTCTGGTTGCAATGCTTTAGCTCATCCATTCACACACCTTCCAAGATTTCTCTACCTTTCATTATCTAAAAGTGAACAAAATACAAGTGTGATAAGTAGCAACAAATATCTCTTATTGCAATCAGTGAAATATCTGCCTTGGTTGTGAATTTAAACCAAAGAATATAGTATTGATACTGGCTGCTTTTACATACGTTGCAGAGACATACACTCCACATGGAGATTCCTGAAAAAAAAAAAATTCTTGAAAATTCAAGTTCCTCTCACAGTCCAAAATTCTTTCCAGCTACTTCATTTCAGCACTTGCTTACACAAGTGAAATCGCTAATTTCACAGTGCTCTCCCTAATGCTGCCCTCCATTGCCATTATCATTATTACCATAAGCTGTGTGGATAGAAATATGAATAATGGAAACTGTTAAATGTGTTAGAAATCCAGCCCCAACATGAAAGAAACAAACAAATAAACAGAAATAGTTCTTGTCTGAGCTTTGTAGCTTTTGCATGAGATTAAAAATTCAAATCAAAACAAATCTTACCTTTTTCACTGTGTTTTTTTCTTATAAGGCATGAAAACCACTTTGACAATCTAATTACTCTCCTCAATTTTAGAATAAAGGAAATTGTAATTCATATATTGAAAAACGTTACTTTCCATATATAAATAGTTAAAATGCATTTGTGTTACTGCTTGTGGAGTGAAAGTTCATAAATTGTGAAGAAGACCCTGATAAAAATATCTGTTTTAGGACACAGAGGTCAGCCTCTTTGCCTCCTCCTGAAGGGACAAGAAGTGAGTGAGACAGTTCAAGTGGATATTTTTCCTTTTGATCATCCCCAAACAGCAAAACAGAGTTCAGTTTTAGGGATTTCTCTTTGCCTGCAATCTGAGGAAAGGAACAGGAAGACTGTCCGTGACACAAACTTCACATTTCGTAATAGCCAGTCAGCCTTTCCTTCAGTGGCCAATGAGGAATCTCAGTACTCCCCAAGAACCTCCATTACAGCTCTCCAAGCATGCAATGCTCCCTTGCCTCTCTAGTACATAGTTAGTCCTGAGAATGCATATTTTTAATGCAGAATGAAGTGTGAAAAACAATATTAATTACAGAAGGTCAAAACAAAGAATTCTAGTGAAAGCAGACTTCAGGAATGAACGTGAGTTGCTGCATAGAAATACACAGACTGTTTTACAATTAGCAGCACCATTCACAGCAAATTCCATGTATTCCTTAAGAAGCATACTAAAATGAAGATAAAGATCTGCCTATTGATAACATAATTTAAACCTGGGAATATAAGGCAGTTTTTGTTTTTAAAGTATTTAAAAGTACATTTAAAGTACATTTGCGACTCTTCACTGACATTTCAAGGAAACTTAACGTGACATTTAATTATAGTTGATTTGGTTTTCTGTGTACAATCAGCAGCATAGTTCTTAGATCATGTTTGCCTCAGAAAATGCAATTCATGCTTGGAATATTAATATTCAAGAAGGGAAATTTTCACCAAATATAGGGAACCAGAACATTACTCATCAACCTAATATTTGTTCTGATAGAGAAGTTATGCAAAGCTACGAAAAGCATACTGAGATGCACTTACAAAGAAGAAAAACAATTATAAAATTTTTGATCAAGGAAATTTTGAGTTCTCCTAGCTGAAACATTTAAATATCAATTTATAATTAACTAAACTTAGATGCAGCAAAGAGCAGGCTCTTGTTAGCAATGTGGCAATTTGACATCACTCGTGCAAAGAAAAATGATTAATTTGCAATTATAGTACTTTTTAAAAGAAAAAAAAGACATCTTTTCCTTATCAGTGAAAAAAGTCTGTTTTAAAAAAATAAAGTTTCTTGATATTGCAACTTAGTGTTGATACTGAAAGGGGTCACATGGTATTCACCAAACTCTTTGATTTTTCTAATAAAACGTAAAATACTGACAAATTTGCACAAATCTAGAGTCTGGAGCTTTCAGGACAATTGTCTATCATGAGATAAAAATCATAAGAACCATCAACAAAATGACTAAAATTTAATGAATTTTATTAGGTACTGGATTTTACATGACAATGAATCACAATTTTTTTTCTACACATATTTACTGAAGTTACAAAGAGCAAATAAATTTGATAATGTTCCTTCTACATGGAAAACTATAAAATTAATATAGGGTCATTACAGTTTAAATATTAACACTGAAAAAAACCCCACACATTCACAGCTGCTTTCCTGAACCTAAATGAAAATATGTAGGTCTTTGAAGAAGCAGTTGTCTTGTCTGAAATTATAATACCTATTTCTCAAAGTGATAGTACAAATGATACTGAGAGTCAAGATTCATGTGTCTCTGCTTTTCTATCTGTAAAATAGGCATTAATAGATTTCACATATATTACAAGTCGCAAAATCCACATAATATCTCTTAAAGACTTAAGTTCTTAAATTTAAGTATTAGTGTATTTTTAGTACATTTATTACAATGCAAAATTATTATTTAGGTGTAGTTTTGTAGTACACATTCAAACATGGCTAGTTCTCAAGTGAACATGAAATTGATTTTACGAATAATTTATTATATCCATTTATTTCCAAGATAAACTTCTTTTTTTTAATTCAGGTGTTGAATTCAAGCAACTTTTTGGCTGATTTTAGACTTTTAATCTTTATTAGTTGAGAAGTCTCTTGTATACTCTTTTCTCATACTGTGTTTGCTACATTGAATTGTTCTCTCAAAAGGAATAACAAAAAAAAAAACCCAAGTAATAGTACTGCAGTCTCTGAGATACTTGCAATATGATCTGACTATTTTTTTACAGCATAGGAATCTGTCAGTTAAAAATGGCTTCATATTCTGAAATAAATATCTGTTTTGAACATAAAAAGTTCTCATAAATCTGTGAGTGCTCCCAGCTGGAACCCCTGAAAGTGTTCATAGTCACTTTTTGAGACATGGCTGGAGTAAGAAGAATTCATAGGCTCTAGTGGTAGCTAAGAGAATTACCTATTATGATGTCCTTATATCTGAACAGTGATGATGCATTTTGATTTTTTCCCACTGTTGGTTTGGAATTCCTTTTCTTCTAAAAGCAACACTACCTTTCCTCCAGGTATGTAGCTGCATATGTTCATCACCAGCTCCGATTGCTGTTTGTTCTTTAAGATCCTCTTCCTGGCCCAAAATTTTGATAAATCTCTCTCGTGATAACAGTACTGATGCCTAAGGGAGTGTTTGATACCCACATACAGAATGAAGGATGCTGATAAAACACTGAATGCCCTAGGTACTTATGACTCACAAAGACAGCCTTGTAAGAGTCCACTGTTGTTTACACCAACCACAAAGTCTGTTGACATCACAGAAAAGAGCAATGACGTACATCACAAAATGGGATGAAAATAGAAAAGGCAGATGGACAGTGAGAGAAAGTGAAATGCAGTCACAATTGCAAGCAGGTGGATAGCCAAGAGTATTGCATAAATTAGTTACCAAGCTCTTATTCTTTAACGTTCTTCCTCACGTGATACGTTAATAGAACAGTTTCTGCTTTAACAAGGTGTAAGGAATCTCATCAGACTGCTCTACAGTTTTACAAACCACAGGGAATACCCTCCCTCAGTTCGCTTCCCCATACTGTGCTGTTCAAGGGTTGCTGCCTGTGTGCTGCACACACATTCTCTTCTACAGAAATAGCCCATGGGATTGCACTGTATATTACAACACTCTTAGTTCTCTGAAGTTCATTAGTCTCTGTTTATACACGACTTCCCAGAAAAATATATAACATTAGTATTCCACAGTAAAACCACTGTTTTCATGCCTACATAAGCTAGAATGCAGCATTAACCCTCTAAAAGTATTTCAGCATGATTCAGAGAAACTAGTATTTATTGTATCTGCAATATATGATACTGTTGTCAAGTCTTTGTGACTGATATAAGTCTTAGTGATGCTCTTTCCTGGTTATGTCCTCCTTTAATTTCTACATAAATAAACTGTTGGCTCACTGGGATGCTCTCAGAAAAGGAAGTCATATAAAACTGTCTCAGCAAATTTGATTTCACCAATTAGAATGGCAGCAATAAATTATATCACTTACAATAGAAGTATCTGTGTCTTCATGTTTAAACCCATCCAGGGCCGGATATAAATAAATATCCAATGAGTGAGCTGATTCTTCAAGTTTTTTTGGTGTCTAAAATGACGTAAGTAGAATATAGAAAATAAACTCCAAAAAACCCCTAATGCATTGGCTCCAGGTTCTGGTGGCCACTTTGTATTAAAGGTACCCATAGTCACTTGGCATCTCCCTTCTTGGCCTGAGGTCTTCCTCATGTTCCACCTTTCATAAAATTTCTATGTGTGCAGCACCATGGTCAGAGGAACATTAAAAGGGGTTCATTTTCCACCAGCTCCCAGTAAGCTCCCCATGACATGCAGCAGCTGCAGCCACTTGTGTCCCAAAACATAGCTAGAAGAGGCAATGCTATCCACCTTTTACATTAGTTCATTCTCTAATTACAGCACTATTAAATGATGTACCAATTCAATGCTAACCCCCTCTCTCAGTTTTCCTGAGACTGTCCTCACCACAAGTTGACAGAAACACACAGAAACTGGAACCACATCTGCAAACACAGCTAAGTGCTCTGTCCAGTCCAGTTACTTCTGGATGACATACCCAGAGGATTTTGTGAAGTTACACAATTTGAAAGCAAAGGCTCTGGCAGACTTTTAAGATATATTAGAAACTGATGGCAGATTGCATCTCCACTGATTGCATACTGAAAATCATATTGAACCAGGAGTTAGCTCAAAAATGGAATAAAGAATTCTGTTCAGGGAGGTAGTCAAAATGTCTCAGAGGAAGGGCAAATAATGAAAGGTGCTGATAGCTTCACCCATTCATTTCAGTGAACCTTCTGCGACAGTCCTCAGCTTTCTTAACTAGCAAGGACTTTGATAAAGAATTTGAGGCAGAAAATAAATCTGGTTAAAGTTATTATGATTTAATTCCCATGTGATATTATTTAAATTAAACAATAAATTAAGATAGTGATCCATATGTTTGATTTCAAAAGGGAAATGAGGGGAAGAAGGTTACTCAGCAAAACTAAAAGAAATAAAGAACACAGGAACACACATGCAGAGATTGCCTTAAATATCTAAAGTCAAAGTTTAAAATCATGGGAATTGCATTCCATCCAAAAAAAGAAATAGGTTAACAAGGCAGTGAAGATGCATCTAAAAGCAAAGTTAATACAAATGTTGTTGGAAAAATAAACAAATATTACTCTAGATTTCAACAAGAATGAAGTTTTTTTATGATAGCTCCTAGGAAAACCTGTTGCCACATCTATTCCTTATATATGTATTTAGTCTTATCGTAGTTTTCTCAGATAATAATTTCCAGCACAGTGCAATTAAGGTCCAAAGTACTTTAGATCTTAAAAGTCTATTATTTTCCTTATGTCTTATTTTAGTAATAAGTTTGTGGCTTAATCTTGTAGAGGTTAGAATTTTTTACTATCTCTTAAAATATTTTTATTATAAAAATATATTTTGCATGTAATCATAAGTCAGATGTGACATTCTCATGGGTTATTATTCACTAAAAATTGCATCCTCAACAGTTAATATTTAAAAGAGTGTTATAATTAAAGAAACAATGAGCAAGTGAACACAGTCTACTTTTTACAAAACTGTAAAATTAGTGCTATGTTCAAATATTGTTTCAAAATGTCTAATGTTAAGCTAATTAAAGTTTTTATCTAGTCTTGCATCATTTTTTTATTCTTTCTTCTATCATACAGTTTATTTTAGAAATATAAACTTGCATATATGAGTTTCTACATTTTATAAGACAAATGGCACATAATTTGTAGCTTTTGGAGGAAAGAAATAATGCTAACTGCACTTTAGGTTCTGACAAATACCCCACACAGTGCAAGTGTCTCCAGGTAGCAGGGGGCACAGGTGCAAATTCATAGGGAGTTTACCACAGATTTTTTTGGATTTTAAGGTTAGGTGACATGATTCCACTCTTTTTTGTCTTTCCAGTCTGATCTGCTTTAGGGTAACAGAGGTTCCTATACTTATAACTAAAGTACATTTGAAATGTTGTCTAGACAAAGCCACATCTTATAAGCTTACCAAATAGATGGCAGCATTGTTAGGAGTACACAATGCTGCAGCCTCCTCTTCTCTATAACTCTCTGGTTTCCTTGCATCTTCCGTATACAACCAGCACTAAAGAATTTCTTGGAAAGAAGCACTTCTACCTTCATACCTCATTGGTAAAGGGATTTTTCTTCCATTACATTTTGAGATTTTAGTGTTCTTTTATACACCTTTGACCTTTATGTGTATTGTAACTGCATCAAGAAAAGTCTAAGCTTTTCTTCATGTACTCAGGTAGCTACTCAGCCACATATACCGAGAAGCACACAAGCTCTTAAAAGTTAGTCAGAACCTGTGAAGTACTTAACTTAAGAGCAGCTGAGGCCTCGGAGTCCTTAACAACAGGCAGAATTGTGAGCAGGCAACGTCACTCAGGATCAGGCCCACGATATTCTCAAATTATCTTATTTTTGAAAAACACTTAAGCATCTAATAAAGCATTAGGAAAAAAAAAAAACCAAAGGAGCAGAAAACCACAGAAAGCCAGGAATTCAAAGCAAAGATGAAATGATAAAGAAATTTAAACTCTGGACTGGAAAATGCAAACTTTGAAGTAAGATAACCACAATCTTCTTATTATGTCTCTGCAAGGAAACTCTTCCAATATCAGCCCACTTTTACATCTTGTGGTTTGTGTATATGTGTATCTGTGAGTCTGTGCATGTGTGTGTGTGTTGGGAACTCCAGAAATTAAATTTGTTACACTTTAATGTGCATATTATGGATGCTTCACAGTCTAAAACACAAATCTAAAAGTCTAAAATCTTTACCCAAACTTAGTCTCACTGTGAATACTGAAATCATCATTTAAGGCGCTAGCGTAAAAGAAGGGTTTTCTTTTAATTTTTATTTTACAGGTTGTTGGTTTTTTTTTTAATTCTTATTAATCCGTTTATAAAATGCTACCAGAATGAGATTTCCATGTATTTTATCACACCACATGTGTTTTAAGTGTTCTCTTTTTCTTCACCCCAATCATGCCTGTATGCCTGCTGTATACCTAGCTAGTTATGAGTAATGCCTAGACAGGATACTGAGCTAATTCATAGAAATAGCTGTCCAGGTCAAACAACAGGTGTAAATGTTTATGCAGCTTGTTTACATTTATATAAATGTGGTCTGTGATGTTAGCATCCATAACATTAATGACTTATTTGGTAAAGCACACAGAAATCCTAGTTGGGAGCAAGATACCATCTTCATAATCACTCAGGTTAACTATTACGCCAACTGTTAAACAAAGAGAACAGAAAGCACGGAACTGCTTTACAGACCTCAGCTGCTCTAAAATGAGAGCCTTCCATTCCACATTCTGGCAAAAGGAAATACATTTTTAAGACAAAATAGTTAAAACTATGAATCATGAAGACCGTAGACTAACATGAAGACCTATAAGAAGTTATCAAATTATCTCTTTGATACCCTTTTTCCTTCTCTCTAAGCTGAAATTCAATTTTAAATCCAAACCAAATTTAAGAGCTTTAAAGAAAAATTTATACACAGGGGTCTGTGTAGTTACCAATATTAATGCAGAGATTTAGCAAAACATTTCACCATCCAGAAAGACATCTACCCCCCTTCACAGAAACTATTTCTATCCATTCACTCGTGGTGTTTTGGTAAAACTGTAGTCAGAATAGGCCAACGTTCAGTTGCCTACCTCAGAGTTGAACAGTAAAGGTGATAAATTGCTCTAGCATGAGCCTTTCCATCTTCTCTGGTAACACAGCTACCTACAGTGCTGCTTAAAATTATGGAGATCACTGAAAATGAACACCCTGAAAGATGAATGCCCAAGAAAAAAATACTGCTCTTCCATAGAAGAATAAAGACACAGCAGCAATAGATTTTGAGCATACCTTTGTTTGCTTTTAAATTCTTTAAAAACAAACAAACAAACAAAAGCCTAAATCTTCGTTCAACAGCTATAATCATCAAGGCAGCATTAAAATCATGACCATAAAGCAATATGAGTTTGATATGAGTTTCTGAGTAAAAGCCTGATAAGTAGCAAGCCTAATTTAGTCTGACTGATAAAACACATCTGAAATAAAGTAAACACTGTGAACCACACTGCGTAGCTGATTGTGGTTTTAAGCCCTCTGAAGTGTTAACTCCATCTTCCATCACTGGAAAATCCACTCTCCACTCCAGCAGCCCAGTTAAGAATGTTTCTTTTCTTTTCTTACTCTTTTGTTTGGTTTTTTTTTGTTTGTTTGTGTTTTTTAATTACGCAATAAGCTATTGGACCTAAGAGTTTCATTGACTTTTTAAACAGGAAAATAACAACTTTAAGCAGGCTTTTCCCTCTTGTTTATCTTGAAATTGTTCATATAAATGTGGATATCTACATGTAATGTACAAAACTACATTAAGTACTATACTAATATTTCTATTAAATAAGATGATTTTTATGTCTTGGGTAAATCTATTTCCCTTCTTGTCCTGTTTTCTAATATATTCTTTCAATGAAGTTATTTCCTGTCTTGTATATATTTCCATATAGAATTTCTACACAATTTAAAGCAAAAGGCACTGTTTGAAAACAACACATGAAAACATTATTTTAATTTTTCACCACTGATTGTGAAAGTACAATGCCTGAATCAGAATAAACTGATACTACACCAAGGAATTAGGCTGCTGCTGTTCCCATTCCATTTAGTAGCCACCAGCTGAACACATCACTCTGAGCAAGTAGATTCAACCCATTGTCTCATTTCCACATTTCTCACTTCCAGCGCTTACAAAACTGAGACAAGACATGGAAATGTTTCAGGATCTATAGATTAAATATACTAAGAAAAATGCAAGGCATTGTTGTCATGTAATGGACTGCCTTCCAAGTGCTGGCAATTCCAAATAAAATCATGGGAGCTGAACTTCTCTGCAAAGTCATTTTCCTGGACCATTAATTCTGAATTGCCATTTACAGAATAATTGCACTTTTGTTTCCCTGGGGATCCTGCTGCTGTGCTTTAACCTGTGCTATCCTTCTTAACCCTCACATCAAAATATATACAGCTGAAATGGAAGTCATGAGCTTATAGGTCATTAATGCAGAGCTGGGCCTAAGGGTATCTTTAATAGTTCTGTCGAGGACATCCTTACAATGACTGTATTTTTAGGGGAGTGGAAAGATTTTGTTCAGAAGGACACAGCTGGATCTATTCTGAGAAAGGTTAGCTGGGACAGCTGAATGTCCCTGAGGAGATAATAAATTGCACTGGCCAATTTGATAGAGCTGATTCTGAACTGGAGGAAATCCAAACAGCAAAAGCCTTTTGAATGGTAAATACTTCCCCCATTAATTGCTGAAAGTAAAGGTAGGCTTGAGGGAGTTTCAGTTAGACTATGCTTTTTTTTTTTTTTTAATGTAACTTACAGATAAAAAATATACTGTACTTGAAAATGACTCTCATGACTTTGATGAGGCTCAAGTTGAGAAGAACTCCCCTTTCTTTCCTTTTAGGGACCACCAAGGGAGGAGCAAGGCTAACAAAGTTAATGACTTGGTGTCAGAAGTCAAAAGTGGAGGATCTGAGGCAGAAAGGAAGCACGGCTGCCTCCATCTATTGTGCAGGGTAACCAGGAAGGTGCTGCATTTGCAAGGGCATCATTCCGGCCACACTTTTGTCAGTCTCTGAGTAGAAGGTCACTTGTCTCCTTCGTTTTTCCCTTCCAATCAATACTGAGTCTGCTCAGCAGCCTCTAGATCTGGCTGCCTCTGAACTCCATTGCTGTAAGTTACTGAGAAACCGGCTGACAACAGATCTCCCATCAGATCTGACCTACAGCAGCTGCCCTGCCTCTTTCAATCTACTCCAAAATACAAAGATGACTCCAGTGCACAGCATTTACTGTACAAACCACTGCAGAGAAGCTCTTGATCAATAGGAAAAGTAACAGACTATGAAGGGATTTGGGGCCAAATATGTCACATAATATAAAAGATTGGATCTAATAAGGTTAGAGTAGTTAGTTGTTAAACTAAACAAAGTTCCACCAAAAATGTGTTTTTAAACAGTTGTTTCACATTTCACAAGAAAGACCTTGAGAAAGACACAAGCAATCTGTAATGCCATAAACCAGCCAGTAATTTTTTGGAGACATATTAGATAAACACAGAGTAACAGTGATTTTAATAAAAATTATCATGCAGACTCAGGAATGTACAGGTTCTAATGACTGCTAACAGTATACACAATTTTTAGACCCTTGGATATTAGCTGGATTGTAACAAGGGTCTAAACCAACCACTGCAGTAGTTTCAGGAGGTACAAAATACTGAACGAGCAAAGCAAAAAAGTTACTTCCCATGCTGTTTTGTAGGTAGCCACAAGAAGTTATCCTGGCCAGGCTACTAGCTTTACAGTGCATCTATGGGTGCATTTTACACATTGAAATGTTTCCATTCATTTAATCTTACTTGATTTTTACCTGAAAGCAAGACTTTTCAATCTCAAATTTCAGACTGTCTGTTTAGGAAGCAGATTATTGTTATAACATAGCAGACCTCCATCCACAAATGGGCCTTCAGCTTCAGTTGGAATGCATGCATTCAATCCAGTTATTCCCTGATAATAAATTGATTCAGGAATTAGATGTTGAAAAGAAATCTGATACCACTACAATGTCTTCTTCTCTTACACTTCAGTGGGGGAAGTGGGAACTGTGGGATCTAGTTACTGTACAAAACGCAACCAGTTCTACAGAAAAGACAATGAAAAAGTTTTATTTTCCTATGGTAATCTTCTTTGAATTCTTCTGGCTTTCAAGTGACCAACTACAAATCTGCCTGTAAATTTTCAATGGGATAATAGTGCTTTTGGATGGCACGTTTAAGCTCTGAAGCAAGATAGTAGAACTGGTTCAGAAAAAAAGCAACCTTGAGCCTAATCTTTGAACAAAGCAAACCATTAATGATAAAAATGATAGTAAAAATATAGCAGTGTATCTAAAATCTAAAAAAAAATTAAAATCTATCATCCTATTTGAATTTCATTTGTTTCAGGTAGAAATTTCAAAATACTCTTAAAGGGCATTTCTAGAATATCTCCTTTACTTAGGAAGTAGTGATACTCCTACTAGAACTAAACTTTACAAGGTTTGCTTGCTATTTGTGGAGGAGTTTTGATTCACCAAGAACTGTGTTGTGACTACCTTTGCATAGATACCTCAGGGGGAGGGAAGTGATATATTAGTTAAGGTACAATTTTTGAGCTAGGCTATATTCCAAGTTCTGTCCCAACTTCCTCTATGACCTTGAACAAAGCACCTAATTTCTCTGTATTTCAGTTCCATTTCTAGAAAATGAGGACAAGGAAATTGTGCTATCTCAAGAGTCCTGTGAAAAGAAATTAATTAGCAATTGTGAAGTACTCATATGCTGTGGCCGTGGCAATCTCCATTCTAACAAAAATGGGGCAATGTAGTAAGGGTTTTTCCATGTTCTGTACACCTACAAAGATTCAGTGCTACAAGCTTTATTCTTGAGAAGTTGGTACTGATGAAATCAATCACAGTCTGTTTCCATCCCCTGCATGCATCTAAAAGAGCACAGCTATACAAAAAACTGGATTATAAAGCAGCATGTTTGCTTCACAAAGATATATTTTTTATTTGTCTACTAATTTAAAAAGAATAAAGAAATTCAAATAGAATTCTTATTCCTCCACTAAAAGAGGCTTCTCCAAAATTTTTTCTTAGGAAATATATTTTGAGTAACACTAAAAACAGATAAACAACAAGCAAATTTAAAAAAAAGAAAATTAGAAGAAAATGGAGCATCACATTCAGAAAATACCTAGCAGAGGAGATTCCCTTTTACAAACTATTTTAGTAGCTAGCATACTCTGCAAGATATGCACAGTGATCTCTCCTACAGAAGACACAATTTTAAATCTCATGGCTATCTCACACCTCCCACATCCCACTTTTCTCACCTATTTCAATTATTTCCATCTGATGTCTTCCTACAAATTCATCACAGATTCATAAATAGTTTGGGGATGACTTAAACTGGGGGTGGGATTGGCATATTTAGTATTCATGCAACATTTTTAGAGACTTGGATGAAAAAACTAACATTTAAAAAAGTATTGATAACTCTAGAGCTATTACTAATATGTTTATATATTGCTTATTTGTCTTCCCTGCAAGTTAAGCACTTAGCTGAATGCTTTGATCAGTTTTGAATTTTTAAATAGATAATTCTCTGTATTATGAGTATCCTCACCTCAAGAATACCCAGTATGTCTGGAGAGATTTCACTATTCTAATTAATTTCTGTGAGATGTGTACTATGAATATCAATTTCACTAATATAATATGGGTCAGTTACTGTCTGAAAGAGAAATAGGGAAAAAGACAACATACGAAAAGAAGAAACGTCTAACCCTTAGGTTAAATTGGCAATTTTAGTACTGTTCTTTGGAAATGTATGCTAGATCTCTGTAAAAATAACTGTTCAAACAAATTTGATTTTAAGGATCTATTTTTAATAATATTTTGAGTAATTTGAAAAAAAATATTTTAATATAGTTTCAAATCAGTTTGCTGATTTTTTATTCCCTTCCAATATTGGATGTCAAATGTTATTGCTGAAAGCCTTACTTTCATAGAGATGATTTTATTGTTCAATATCTCCCTGATGTTTAAAAAAGAAAGAATTCTTAAAAACTATTTTATGCACCTGTCCGTAAATGCTCAGAAAACATGCTAATGCTCCTCTACTATTGTATGTACACGTATCTACAAATGTTCAGCATATGCTCCTAATTCAGGAGGCTATTTATGTACTGCTATAACTTTTGGCATTCCCATAGCACAACAGTGTTTTCCTATGATGTGTGTGTTCAGCAGCTGGCATGACACCAGACTAATCCCACAGAGAAAGTTGTAGCAAAGATGATTGATAAGGCAGAATGTGATGATGGAAGCATAGAAGTTATAGATGTAGACTGAAGAATGCTCAAGTGTGGTCAAGCTATTCTTCCCTGACACTTAATTAACACTCACCTGTCTTGTTTTCCTTGAAAAAGAAAGATTATTACTCTCTAAACTTTACTGTAGTAATTTTAGATACTGACAGCCTGGTAGTATATAGCCTCGCTGTGAAGGCAAGAGTTTATGAATGAGTTTTTGAAAGGCAGCATAGAGAGGCTTGCACTCTAGGTTAAACATATTTTAACATACATGTATAACTAGATTTGAAAAGCAAAATATGCAAACTCCATTGTAAGTATGAATTGCCTTAAGTTTTTCTCTAAGATACTGAAATAACCAGAGACCCTAATACTGGTGTTACTCTTGTTTAGCAGGGTTTTCAGTAGCTGCTGGGTAACAGACAGGGTTACAAACATTCCAGCTCATGGTGTGCCGTTATAAAATCATGCTTCTTTTCTTCTTTTCTTTTCCCTCCAAGATATGTATCACTATTAATACAAAAAATTCCTTGAAACAGTAAATTTCAAGCATATAACTTCTCTTCTACCTAGCTGGAAGTTACTTATTTTCTGAACTTGTTAGGAATATATACACGACAACTGGACTTTTTAGAGATGTAATTTCTTTTATTAAAGACAAAATAATTCTGGAAACCCATACCTATTATTATTATTATTATTATTATTATTATTATTATTATTATTATTATTATTATTATTATTATTGTCATTATTATTATTATTTTCTAACTGGGAATAAGTTTTCATGAAAAAAAAATTTTTTAATTCAGACAAGCAAAAAAAAAAATTCAAGATAGGTATCTTGTCATTAAACAACTAAGGATTTTTCATTTTATAATTTTATCTTTGATAGCTTAACTTTCAAATGGCAGCATGAAAGGGAGAGGGAGAAACTTATCGCTTTATTGCTATTGCACCTGACAGTCATCAAATTAATTTTAGATACTGATTGTAGATCCTTGGAAAAAGCTGGTTTAGGCTTTTCTCTCAGTTCTCCCTAATTCTGTAGTTACACAATGAGAAAACCAATTTAGGACATGGCAAGGACATACTTGTAAACAACACTTTTCATCAGAACAGATATGAATTTTTTGCTTTCAGTGGGATCCTAAAATTGTTGAATTCCCAGACACTTTGTTATTGGAGGATGCACTCTGAGGTTTGAAAGGTCAGATTCCTTCTGTATATGTCAGAACTATCAAAGTATTATGCTGCACTGATGTGTGAGATTTAGATATCCATTAACACTGTAAGAAACATTCAGGAGTTGTCCTTCCCAAATCATGAAGCCAGCTGTGCAGTCTGAGGTCTAGTTCTGTATTGCAGATTATTCACCAGAACTTTTCCCCAGCCAAAGAAACTAACCAGAATTAATAACAGAGCTGTATAAAACATTGTACAATTACATGCATTGCCCTTGCATGTCACAAGTCCACCCGCAGGGTCAGCGTGCTCCACAGATGGCAAGTTACCTGGCTTTATTGCCTCTGCAGCCTTCCATCTTCCTTTTTGTTGGAGGAAGGAGGGAGCCTTGGCATTTCTGTGAGCAACATGTGAATTTGTTGCCTTGTCCTGTTGTGGGTGTAAGGCCTGATCCTACACAGAACTTCATAAGAGTACAGACCTTTCGGAAAAGAGAGTATTGCAAGACCACAACTGATTTCCCAAGTAGGATTTGTTGGTTGGTTGGCTTGTTTGTTTTTCATTAGAGCTTTTTTATGAATTAGTAACCACCTGAATGTCCCAGGAACCAGAATGGATATTTTTATAGTGGTTGCAATAATTCAGAACTAGGTATAAAATAGCAACAGTAATAGCACCTAAAATCATGCATCTTACCCTACCCTACCAAGGTTGATAAAAATGTCTGGGTTTTATACTTTTTTGTACAAGGTGATACAAATTAAGAGGTTGAATTATTCTCAAAACCACAGTGCCAGAAACTTAGAAGGGAAAATCTTGGAATTATGGTTGCATTTGACTGTTACCTAGTTGCGATTTCAGTGAAAACTACTGGCAGGCACTATTAAGATGAAGAGGTGTTGGAGGGCTGTAAAAGATCTCTAGGAAATCCATGCAGGACAAAAAAAATTTGTTGTATCTTCTGCAACAGGAAAGTAGGCAGTGACAGATGGTGCAGAATAAAAAGTTCACATCAAAAGCTCCTCCTTTAGATTATAGATACTTCTGTGGAACAGCATATACATACCTCAGTACAAATATCTAGCCTAAAATTTGAATTCAAAGTGAATATTCGAGTACCCGTCTATTTTGGCTGCTATATAAGACTGTGCTGTTAAAGATAGACAAGCCACCTCAAATGACATACAAAAAGACCAGTCTGACTCCCCAACAAAATTTAATCTTGATTTTGGGTAAAAAAAATTGGGTAAAAAAAATTAGGTAAAAAAATGTTTCCAAGTGCTGTTTGAAATATCAATATACTTCCAATTCTTCTCTGCTTATATGTTTGTTTAAAACAAGCCCAGAAAAATATTGTGTTGTAACTCAAATAAGCTCAGGCAACTTTTGTAATTTCAGTAGAAAATTACGTCAATGGCTTCATCCTTCAAGCTAAAAGAGTTCAAAGAGAGAAGTGTCTTCACTGGTTATATAGTGGAAGAAGACTGGAATTACTGCCAGCTGCACTTGATATTTTTTACTCTACTGAATATTAGCTTTACCTTCCTTCCAAAATTTAGCTACTCCTATTCCAAATGTTTTGCCCTACTCTATTGTCAGTCTTCCAGCTGCTGATATAAATTTCACAGGTGTCTGTGCATCTATTCTCCTAACCAGCATATTCATTCTTTCATACAGCAAGCTACACTAGCTTCTAAGTGCTTTCCAGCCTCAACATACAACCCCCAGCAAAGCATCATAAATTCAACGAACAAGTTCAAGACATCAGTAAGGGCCCTTAGGCACTAAAACTTTTATTCTCTTAGCTAGGTCTACCCACAGTGTTGGGTGTTTTTGTCAACATGTTGCCTACATTTTTTTAGCTGCTGACAAGATACCCAATATCACTTGATATACACATCACTGGTTCTGAAGTTACAGCATGTATATCAGGCAGAACACAACAGATGACATGGCATGCAAAGCAGTGTAAGAAATTTCAGTAAGAAATCTGGCCAAGATTTTGTCAGAAACTGTAAACAAAAACATTACACTGTAGTTTCTGCAGTCTGATTTTATTTTTTCTTCTCTCAGACAGTGAGGATGATTGCTTTTTGACATCCCAATATTTCTTTGCTTTCTATAGGGAGAAAGAAGTCACCAAAAGGACCCTATCTTCCCTGCATACCGTAAGGGATCATTATGATCATTCTATCGATTTTTAAGATGGACCTGTGCCTGTAAGTGCACCTTTATAACATCATTTACAACTTCTGATTAAGTGTTGGGAAGATCATAGATTTAAAACACTGTTCCTTAACTAATAAAGTTTAATAATTTTCCTTTTCCAGTTATCCTCTTGTCTATGCACCCTCTGCTCTACCACAATGGACTCTTGTTTTTTTTCTTCTTAGCAAGTAATTTTCTGTCTCTCACTTCCTTTGCAAATGTTCACTCCCTCCTCTGAGACTAGATGACTGTTGCATCACTTCTGCATGACTAAATACAAATGGTGCTCTGACAAATTTTGGGAAAGTCTTTCTATCAAGGAATGACGTTCCCATTCTTCAAAAGCGAATTTGAAACTAAATGCTTCAACTATAAGCATTTAAAGTAATTTAAACATTACAAAAGGGGTTTTCTCTACAAATGGTATAATACAGCTGTGTTCAGGTTCTCTACCTTAAACCAAAAGGAGAATGACAGAATTGCAATCTTTCACTACCTACTTGCAACACAGACTATAACAATCCATTGTAAACAATAGTATTTTACAACAAAATATCAACAACATTACTGAAATAGTCTCTTAAATGTGTTTTATGTGTTCTTCAGTTTAAAGCACTGTGTGTCTGTTAAGATAGAAAACCCCAATATTCTCAATATAACCTTCTAACTGAATTCACAGTATTTAATTGTTTTTGGTCAAGTGTTCCACAGGGGCAGTCGGGCTAGTCTGGTATTTTTACACTTAAAATCAATAGGAAAATGTTCACCATATTCAATGGGGAAAAGCCAAGTCTGGAGATATTATCATCAATCCACTACAAATCCAGAAAACATATGCAACCATTTAAACTGCAAATGCATTTTCAGAGAGTGTTTTCATCCAGATTTAGGTAATAGGTTTTACATCTATGGGAAATAAGTTTTAAGTCTAAAAAAGTGACTCAAGTATTTTCTGCCTTATCTCTTAGCATATCATACATTCAATGTAATAAGCAATGCCAATGCAATCTAGATGCTCGGCTAGCTGTCTCAGACAGCTCACACTGTGTTCCTAAAGACTCTTTCTGGCACATGGTTAATGATATTACAACAGACGTGTTCCTGAAATGTTTTTATTTTCTTCTTTTTTTAAGCGTGTGTTCTGCTTACTTCAAGGAAACACCAAATAAGGTGATAATGATCATCTTTTCCCCAGATAATTAAAGAACTTTCCCGAGAAATATCATGCTGTTGTTCAGGCTTTTATACAACAATTACCAGCAGATATCAAGTGTTTACACTGAATATGACACAAATTAACCTAGTAGGAAACTCATTACTGCTGTGTACTTAAATGGTTATGAATTAACATATGTACCCATCTAAATTTGAAGGTGGGAATTGTTTAGTGTGCTGAAACTGGAATGGTGTTGCTAGTTCTCATAAAAGACACAGATTCCATTCTGGGCAACCATAAGCAACCTGTTAAAATCCAAATAGCTGTCATAAAATTCAGGTGAATCATGCGGCTTCTTCATCACCATGGTTGCTCCCATAGTTTCCTTTCTCCTCGCTATCTTTCCTTTCACCACACCTATGGGTCAACTACTTCTGCTTAACAAAATGTACTCATTTTCTATATTCTTTGTCTTTTACTGATAATATACTTTCCAGCAGTTCTGTAGCTTAATTTATCACCTTTTATTTTGGGACTCTGATGTAGAAGCTTACAAATCTTGGAATTTATCATACATGTAAAATAATCTATCATATCCACAATGAATTTTAAAAGATTTGAATACTGTAGTATAAATGTTTATGCTATCTATTTGTATTTTTAAAAGTTTGATAAACATTATATACAATTACAGAAAAGGAGGTTGATATTTTATGAAAACTGATAGTAATTTAATAGTTGATAAGTTGATATGCATGATAAGTTGGGTTTAATCAGTGCTCTACTCTATTCTGACAGGGGAAAAAACATGCCTACCTCAAATTAGTTTTATGAGAATAACTATGCCAAGTTTTATGGGGTTCTTAAACAGTCATGGATGCCATAAGTATCCTAGGTGCTTATAACAATACAAACTGAAATACACTGACTGAAGTAGTCCATATCACTGACACTGAAATATCCCAGTGAATAAGTAGACATGTTTAGTTAAGGAGAGGATAAATCAATGTTTTTATATAGCTGGAAGTTTGCACAGCATTCCCTGGTAATGAAAAGGTTTCATGCCTGTCTTGAAGTGTTATGTTCAGAAGTGGATAAACACAGAAACTGAAGGTAATAGACAAAAGAAGAAGAAGGGAAAGTAACACAAGAAAAATTATAAGGTACTATAATTACATTATTGCATAATGTAATTACAGGCAAGTCTTAGAAAATGAGACTGTGAACTTTGATTCATAAAATTGGCTGGATCTAGTTATAGCAGCTAAAGGGGTTGCAGGGGTTGCTCTTTCAAGATATGTTCCCACAGTCTTTCTAGAGGCTAGAGATGTTCCTGAATAACTGCATTTCATGTGGTGTTTTGTTAAATCTCCACAAGTTAGGTGAAAGGATGTTGTTTTGGTTGATGGTTTGTGGGGTTTTTTTGTCAGCAAGATGAGGATATAGGGGCTGTGGCAGCTCAGAAACAAGTTTCCTTGATTCCAGTGTCCCTGCCACAGATGCAGAAGAGTAGCACAAACACCCCAGAGCAGCTGCAGCTATGCTTCTAAAAGCTCAGGAAGTAAAGTTTTAACAGCATGGAAGATCTCAAACCCACTGAGTAAAAAGGGGGAAAAAAGGAAAAAAAAAAAAGGAGGGGAAAAAAGGAGTCTTTCATGTTAAATGAAAAGAGAGAGAAGATTCATGAAGAGAAGGACAAGACTGAACAGTAACTAGTTCAGTGTGAGTAAAACCAGATTGAATGACACAGATTGGGTATGCCCCATCCAAACAGTAAGAACTGATGGGTGTTTACCCTAAAGCAAAAGTATGGCTGGAGGTCTCTTTCCAAGAAGTTCTACCGACTACAATCTCTCCCTGGATCTGACCTGTTAGCAGCTGTGATTTGGAACACTGGTCTGGACTTCAGTTTGTGTAAAAGGTTGTCAGCTAAGTAACTGCCCTTTCAGGCAGTGAATTAACCCACTTTGCATGAGATTGTTTGGAGCATGAGAATATGCAGACATATTCAAAGGTATGTACTTTTGTCTAAAACATTCCAATGTCACCTCTAAAAGGAATACTGTTTTAATAGACATCTCATCATGCGTTTCCTCTAGGTAGTGTTCTATACATTTCTTCTAACTTGTATTCCAGTCAGGTAGGTTCTTTATCAATGAGGAT
Source organism: Chiroxiphia lanceolata (assembly GCF_009829145.1). Classification (NCBI taxonomy): domain Eukaryota; kingdom Metazoa; phylum Chordata; class Aves; order Passeriformes; family Pipridae; genus Chiroxiphia; species Chiroxiphia lanceolata. The sequence continues at coordinate 36,363,914 of NC_045638.1, read as the reverse complement.
GGCTTTTAGGCTCTACAGGCAGCTATAAGAATGCAAAGTATAAATATGTAAGCCTTGAAACAGTTTATATCAGCTTTTCCAGCTAGGATATTAATCTAGAATCATTCTGTGGTTGGTTCTGTGTCATTTAAAGTCATAGAATGGCTTGGGATGGAAGGGATCTTAAAGATCATCTAGTTCCAATCCCCCATCCATGGACAGGAATATTTTCTTATAAACCAGATTGCTCAAAGCCCCTTGAGCAGCTTGATTGCTTCAGCCTGGCCTTGAACATTTCCAGGCACAGGGCACCCACAGTTTCTCTGAACAGAAAGTTCTAGTGCCACACCACCCCGACTGTAAAGAATTTCTTTCTAATATCTAATAATCCAAACTTACCTTATCGCATTTTAAAGCCATCATCCCTTGTCCGATCTCTACATGCTCTTGTCAAAAGTCTTGCTCCAGCTCTCTTAGGCCTCTTTAGGTATTGAAAGGCTGTTAAAATGTCTCTCCAGAGCCTTCTTGTCTCCAGGCTGAACAAACCCAACTCTGTAAGCCTGTCATCACAGAGGAGATGCTCTAGTCCTCTGACCATTTGTGTCCTCCTATGGGCTCTGTCCAACAGGTCCATGTCTTTCTTATGTTTGAGGTTCCAGAGCTGGATGCAGTACTCCAGGTGGGGACTCATGAGAGTGGGCAGAATTAAATCTCTCAACCTGCTGGTCACGATTCTTTTGATGCAGCCCAGGATAACGCTGGCTTTCTGAGCTGCAAGTGCACGTTGCTGGCTCACATTGAGCTTCTTGCGCAACACCTCCAGCAATCCATTCTCTGCCCAGCCTGTATTTGTGTCTGGAATTGCTCCAACCCCAGTGAAGGACCTTGCACTTGGCCTCATTGAACTTTACAAGGTTTGCACAGGCCCACCTCTCATGCCTGTCAAGATCCCTCCAAGTGGCATCCCTTCCCTCCACCGTGTTGACCACACCACACAGCTTGGTGTTGTCAGCAAACTTGCTGAGGGTGCACTCAAAAACACTGTCCATGTCACCAACAAAGATGTTAAACAGCACCGGTCCCAATACTGATCCCTGAGGAACACCACTCATCTCTGGTCTTTCACTTGGACATTGAAACATTTACTTCAATTCTTTGAGTGCAACCATTCAACTAATTCCTTATGTACTAACTGATCCATCCATCAAATTCATGTCCCCCCAGTTTAGAGACAAGATTTGTGCATGACAGCGTCAAATGCTTTGCACAAGTCCAGGTAGATGACATCTGTTGCTCTTCCTTCTTCCACCAACACTGCAACCGTGCCATAGAAGGCCACCAAATTTGTCAGACATGATTTGCCTTCAATGAAGCCATGCTTGCTGGCTTCACCTCATTTTCCATGTGTCTTAACATAGTTGTTTCCTAGAGAAGACAGGGACTAGTGGTTTGTGTAGATTCCATCTGCCAGTCTGACTCAGAGAATGGTGCCCTTAAGAGCTAATGGGAGTGAGGATGATATATGAGCTCACTGAAAATCAATCCATCTTGCTGTAGGTGCATGAGGGGTAATTCTGAGAAACACATTAATGCATTGGAGAAAGTGGAAAGAAATGCACGGGATAAGAGGGATACCAAAAGCTTCATCAGTCTCCTACTGTTTCCAGCTGGACAACCCTCTCTTATCTAGCAGGTACCTGCTTTAAGAGTGCACACAGGGTTTGCTGCATGTGGCTGTGTGCCCACACTGTGTCTTGAAGTTGAAAATGAACTGTTAGCTGTCTGATACAAAAGTGAGAATTCTATAGGTACCAGATCATGGAAAGAGAAAAGATTTATATTACAAGTTCTAACAGCCATGACATCAAATACTATATGTTATCAAAAATCTTAAACTAGCTATGTCCGAACTTATCTAGTGTCAAACTTACCTATGTCTTATCGAGTGACATCGATAACACTTTAAATTAACAGGAAAATACGGGCTTCAGATTTTTTTAGAAGGTGAGAATGTCAACTCCAATCTCCTTTAAAAATGTGCTAATAAATTTTCTAGTTTGGCACACAATTAGGAGACATATTCCCAAATGTTAAAGGCATAAAGTGATTCAGTGGAAACCATGAAATAACTGGGATTGCCTGTAGTCAAGGTACTTATTTAAATGCTTTCCTAATTAATTAAAGCTTACTTAAGGCAATACATTATACACTGACAAGAGTCTACTGAAGAACATCTCAACAGAAGCGCTCTTCTTCTATTCCAGCATGCTGCCCATAAGCAAGGTTTTCACTGCCACATGTATTAGTTTCCAGGCAGAGCTAGGACTGATCAGTAACTTCTTTAGTTTATGTGGTGTAGCTGTTCATCAAAAATCACTGACTGTATATCTGAAAAGTAATATAAAAGAAAGAGTCTAACCAATGAAATGAATGTGAAACACTGTGTTGAGCATTTTACTTGTTGATTGGGTTTCATAGAATCATGGAGTAGGCTGACCTGGAAGGAACCCGTGAGGATCATGAAGTCCAACCCTTAGCCCTGCACAGAACACCCCAAGAATCACACCATGTGCCTGAGAGCACTGTCCAAAGTTTCTTTAAGTCAAGACAGACTTGGTGCTGAGACCGCTTCCCTGGGGAGTCTGTTCCTATGCTCAATCACCCTATGGGTGGAAAACTTTTTCCTGGTTTGATTTTGTTGTCTTAATAGAAGCATCAGGTAAGCAGGTTTTCATCCAGATCTAACTCACTTCTCAGTTAATCCTGCTTGGCATTCATAACATTTCCATATGGATAAGAAGAACAGAGCAATCGCAAAAATCTGCAAACATGGAAAAGCTGTCATTTTTACCACAATAGCATTTGCTGCATGGATAGAAACCTAAAACCCAAACTTCATATCACAGTTATGCAAGTATTTGCTCACGCTTTAACACTGAATAATATTGCAGCAGGCATACTAGACCTCCACTGGTAATACTGCCAGCAGGATATAAAAATAGTCTGCAGTCCATTTTAAGATCAACTCAATACACCAACCATTAACTTACAAGAAAGTCACTAGCTGAGGAAACAAAATTAAACAGAGCTCTATTCTCAAATCTTTCACCTTTTATTCTCTTCGTGTTAGTTGGAATTTGCAGATTTTTTCACCACATCAGAAAACTTAGACACTCCAAAAATACCACTGAAAAAGCACACTTTTTAAAAAAATAACCATAATGAAGATATTTTCAAGCTTGTAGTATTCTCCTGCACATATTTTTCAATTTCCAGTAGGTGAAAATAATGCGAAATCTCCTGGGTTGAGAAAAAGACAGTTTAATACATAAAGTAAAGCTTTAAAAACATCACTGTGTTATCAACGTTGTTTTGCTTATAAATCCACAACAGAATACCCTACAAGCTACTATGAAGAAAATTAATTCTATCCCAGTAAAAATCTGTACAGAAATACAGACTGAAATGTTTGGAAAGTGCTTAAAATTAAGCCTACGTAAATGTAGTGGCAAAGCACTGTGAAGGACAAATTATTTTCCTTGGTTTCCAGTTAATCGACTGGCTTAGATCCCCATTTGCATGTCAATATATATCCATTTCAAGTGCATACTAGTACATCAATAATTTCTCTAATTTTAAATATATTGGCCCAGTGCACATTACCATATAGCAGTACATGAAACCATATGGCTGCTTCATTACCAGCTCTTTTGACAATTTTTACTCTCTGTCTGTGAGTATATGTGAGTCTGTAATACCATACATATGAATGTACCCTTAGATGAAACTTTGCGCTTTCTTTAGGGTTTGGTTTAACCCCAAAAGTAAAGAACACAACAAACAAATAAACAAACAAAACCCCAAAACAAAACAAAAAAACGGCCAAAAAATAAAAATAAAATAAAAAAACCCAAACAAAACAAAACCCCAAACAAAAACAAACAAACAAAACCCAAAGAAAATGTCAGGACTCATATGCTAGTTTGAGAAGACTTCTTGTGAACCCTGTCATCCAGAGGTAAACCCTGTCAGATGAAAGTCAAACAGAAAATCAAATCAAATCGGAGGCCAAAACTGTATGCCACAAGGATTTTCTAAAAGACCTCATGAAAATTTCTGCCAAAAATTGGTATGTGCTTAAGAGGGAAGAAATAGCTTTGGGAGGTTAGTTGGGAAAATAATCTTCTTTTCTTCCCTTACTCCTCAATTCAGGGTAATCAACTTTCGATTACAGTGGTATATACTCATTTTCTTCCCTATCACCCAAGAGTCTAGTCTGAATAACACAGTTTTCCCAGAGCTATCCCATTAAGAGGCATAAAAGTGTGTGTTTGTGCCTGTGTCTGTGTTCATATCTGAGCAAGGAAGCAAACTAATCTCAAAATTGAATTCTTCAGAATGTCTCACAGATTTCACAGACATAATATTGTAGGGTTTTTTCCTACTATGTCAGGAACCAAAAAACAAACAAACAAGTAAAAATAAAGAAAGCTCCTAAAAATAATGTTATTAGCAATGGCATGTCGTTGTGGCATGTTTACTGTCTTTAACCCAAAGAATGTTTTTTTAATGTCCTTCAGCAGAATACTTCCTTTACATTCATTTTAATATAATATTTTTTCATATTAGCTGCGGCCTGAGTTCTGTTCTTCTTTTCTCAACATTTCTGACATGTCTCCTGCAGGCAGCTCTCACAGGCTGTATCAGAAAAAAATACGAGAGTGATCCTGGGAGGTGTACACCAGTCAGAACATCAGCCAAGAATAAACAAATGTAGATCCTGACTAGTAACCAATCATACCTAACACAACATAATAAGGCAGGAATTTTGCAAAATAATTCTTTTTTCCCCGTAGGGAACTACAGTTTTCAAAAAATCACATTTTTTTCCAAATGACTCCCAGTAATCTTGGCTAGTAGCAACTCTTTAATGTGAACAATGCAGAAAATGTGAAAACCCTTTTCTCCCATAATTCCTTTGCTTTGAAAATGAGGCTCAGACACCAAGTATAAGTGTTTACCTATAACCTACACGACAAGACTGAGCTTCATCTGTGGGGTTACACACTGCTACACCAGCACAGGAGGAAAAGGCCCCTGCCTACCAATCTCCTCCCATTGCACTCTAGGGGCAGTGAAGCCTTTTGCTACAGCCACCTCCGGTCGCTTTCTCACCCTCCTACGTAGACATGAGCTGAATCCATACACTGACCTTTTCTGCTCCCTCACCTCAAGTGTGCATGCAGATTGCACAGATCACATGAGCCACACCTGCAGTCTGAAAGAAGCTGTAGCAGAAGGGGAATATGTGTCCCTGGCTGTGCTCTCATATTTGTTGCATAGCAGCTGGTGATTAATTTGATTAATAACCAAAACGTAAAGTTGGGAAATTTTTTGTAAATCTGGTTTTCCTTTCATTAGGACTATCATTCAGTTAAGTATTTCAGAACATCATGTTTCATTTTTTCTGTTAATATTTTTCGCTTTTCATTTGTATTAACATTCTACAATCTCATCATCATTTTTGACATTTACTCTTCTATTTCTTCCCCGTGGTCTTCTTCATTTCTCTGTCAATTATCATTTTATACACATTATGAATCACTTCAGAGTATGCCCATTCCAAAACATTAATCATTCACATTTTTAATAAACAAGCATTTTTAAAGAGTTAGATATAATGAGGTTTTTTAAGAACAGCACATAAGATTTCCACCAACAACTCCAGTCTTACCCTCCTATAGCAACATATAGGACTGAAACAGTTCCAAATTGTGGGTGATTTCAAGGCTCTTGTTTAGGTAATGCAGAACCATCAATGCAGAAATTGCTTCAAGAGCAGCTATCACATAGGAAAATTGTCACACATCTGTCATATATCACATCTTCTCTAAGCCTATTCATTGTATGGGAAAACAAAAAAAGCCTTGTCCTCTCTCTTTTTGCTTCTACTTTCACTGATCTGTGATGATGGAATCTGTAGTTTGCTTGTATTATTAGTTTACAAAATCACAACAGAATGGTGTCAAGTGTCTAATTAAATACTTACTTGTCTCAGATACTGTGCATATTCAACAGGTTAACAGGTTTTCCATATCAGACCTGCTATTATTTATATATTAATTTATCTGGGACTCTGTATCTGACATTATATGTATATACCATGTATCTGATATCCATGGAAGCATCCTGTTCAACTTGAGCTGGACTCTGTTATTAGTTGTACTCCTCTGGTACTTGCAGACAGTTCTGGATCTATCTTTGCCATTTTTCTTGCCTTTGAGAGTGTTCTTCCATATCTTCCAACTATCAAATTGGCACCTCAAGTTCTGGTGCCTCAAGTGATTTTCATCTGACACAGTGATTTATTGATTGTATTATTTATGATGTTACTGATGCCCAGCTGTACCATTAATCCTCATTATTCTTCCCAACTGCTTTCCTCCTAATCTAATCAATGAAGAGAAGCCTTGCCTTAATTTGAGCAATACATGAACTCTGGGCAGCTTGCTCCAGATGACCAGTCAATTGAACAACTCAATACCAATCAAAGGGCTCTCATTGGAGGCATTACAGCAGAAATCCTTATTGCTCTGTTGCACCCTTAGATGTTATCTATTTGATGGTGTCAGCTATCTTTCACTATTCATTACTACACAGTGTCTGTGTGAAGATTCTCAAAATGATTTTTTTATAGTGACTTAGTGAGCATAACATTTCCCCTATTCTTCCTACAATGTCATATCTTAGTTCACTAATTTTCCAGTAAATCTGCCCATATTCCTGCTTTCTCCTGATAGACAAATTAATACACTTATGAAATTTATGTTCAATCACCTTACTGGCAAGCCTAAGTTCAGTAATTAGTTGTTGAATTATGGTTGCTCAAATAGCACCAGTATTAACTGTCAAATATTTAAATGTAAAGACTTGGTTTATTGAAGAAAAAAAAAAGAATATCCTCAAGAAATATTATGAGAACCTCGCTATATTGTCAAGAAACTTCTGCATAGCTTAAAACATTCAATATATAATCCTCATATTGGCCCAAAATATTCCAGGAGCAGGTAGGAATATCACCAATTAATAATCCTTATTAAAGAAAGAGAAACAATTGTGTCCTCATTGTTTAGGATGCTCACAGGTATACTAAAAGCACGAGTACATTTGATTCGTGGTACCATGTATTCTTTGTGCCTGTAGATCTGAGAAGCTTTCAAAATATTCTCAAATGTCTTAGGTGTAATCAGCAAGTATATCAGAAAAGAAATCTGTAATAATTGCATGAGTAGTTATGAATATGTTATTTATAAAAACAAATATGGTACCCATATAAAAATTTATATTTTCCTCAGAAACTTTTCATATGTATAAAAGCCTAAAGTCAGGTTTGGTCTGAGATAACTCTCATAAAATTACAGATCAGAAAATTTGATTTTACACTGCTACATACCACAGCCCCCAGCACACACACTTTTTTGGATAGATTTGATTTGTACTATGCTAGACCCAGTCCTGTGGGTCCCATCTGTTTCTGGAATGAAATTACATAATCTGAAAGCCCTTCTATGTAAGACTATGACATTACCTGCCAGAAGGTAATGATCACCGTCCCTAGAGGTATTTAAGAAGAGACTGGATGTGGCGTTTAGTGCCATGGTCTAGTTGACAGTGTGGTGTTGGGTCATGGGTTGGACTGGATGATCTTAGAGGTCTTTTCCAACCCGGTGATTCTGTGATTCTGTGATAAATAGAATTTATAGGATTTACAGGCTGCCTCAGTTTAGTGAGATGAATTCACTCCATGCTCCCTTCTGACAAACAGGAGTGCTTGAGTCATCTTTCAAACCAGTAGCAAATGCAGGAGGTGCCGCTCAGCATCGTGGCACCCCATGCCAGCCCGTGCTGGTCTGTCTTCCTTTGGGCTGAAAATGGTGATGCTAGTTCAGCTTTTCTATAGCAAACTGGTACTTACTAAAACATGGTTCCACGCTGTATAATTTCTATGGCTTTTATTAATACAGACAGTATAGGCCTCATAAAGAAGAAAAATTACCAGTGGAAGATAAAACTAAAATACTAGTTGCATTACAATCACATTCTAGTGCTGCAATAAATTGCATGAAGCCAATAAAGCAAAACTAACTGAAGATATTTGACACAAACCAAAAATGAAATGAGAGTCATTATGCAGTCTGCTACAGGGACCTGCCTTGATGTAGTTAAAGCAATAAACTACCTGGGAGTAATCTTTACTTATTTTAAATTGCATATTCCAATTGCAAAGCTGTTTCTGGCATTTCTGCCACACTTACTTTAGTCTCCTCAGAAAAAGAATTACATGTCTGGATAAGTCATGTCCTATTAAATGTGCATCATATCGGCAGCACTCATAAGTGCTGCTAAAGAATAGCACAGAGCTACCACTTCCAAAGAGGATAAGCAAAGACAAGCCAGGAAGAATTCTGTTGTCAGTAAAGAGCCTGTACTGATCATTAGACTAACTAAACTCATTTTCTATGCCTAGTTACAGGGGACATGGAAAACAGGTTCCTTCTCTGCTCTTTGTTTTCACAGACAAGTACTTACCTTTTCTGGAATCCAATGTATTTTATGTTCTGAAGCTTTTATTTTAGAGTGTGTGTACATATGCATACAAACCTTCTGAGGAATATTAAAAGGGAAGGTATAGATATTTGCAGGAAGCATCCTGATATACAAGATGGATGCATGGAAAAATTCAATAAATACAGCTGCTTCAAGACTGAGGCAAAAAATTTGAGCTTCATTTTCAGAGTTTCTGTGTAGTCCCAGAACTAACAGGAGTTAAAAATGTGCAGCACTTTGAGAAACATCTCCTCTATTTCCACAATGGAGGGAGGAGGTTTGGAGCTGTATTGCAATGTCAGGTGAATTAAATTAAAACCCTTATTTTGGCAAAGCCCAATTAAGTTGTATCACCTAAGTAAGCCCCTATATTTAGCTTCCCTAGTCACTATACAAGATATTTTTCTGTAGAAATATTTTAAGATTTTATTGAAGATATACTAAGGAAAAAGTCTTGTTAAAATGCTGAAAAAGATATTGTAAGGATTCTCTCAGCCTATGCTTTTTTTTTTCAAGAATTCATACTAATATTCCAGTAATAAGTAAAAAAAAAAAAATACTGTAATTAGGACAAGTAGGAAAATATATGAACACAATGAAGACCCAATTCTTCAAAACATAAAGCACATAAAATTTCTATCAAGTGAACAACTAACACCACCTTTAAAACAACTCACTTCAGACATACTTCTGAAATATAAAGCCATTTTTAATAACAATGAAATATGGTAAGCAATTTTTAACAAGTTCATTTTAAATGCAGAGCAAAACATTTATCCTGAATACCAATGGGATGGGCCCTAAGTACGATAATTTCAAGTCATACTGCCTTGACTAAGTTAACATCCAAAACAGAACAGTTTGCCAGAAACTATAAAAAGTGAAATAAGTAGAGTTCTAAGCTGTTTCTATCAATACTAATTATATGTCTGCAAGAAGGTTAAATTAGTTGACTCTATAGTCAATATTCTAAGAGTAATCTGGGGTTTATGTCTTAATTATTGTGTCTTCTTTAACAGAACAAATTAAAGTTTCAGTGCTATGCTGTAGGCTTTCCCTTTATCCCTCTATTCCTTCAATATTTTTTAAGTTAAATAGGTTTTTCCGAGTAGCAAGATAATCTGAGGCACATAAGAGTTAATCTGCATAAATGTCTAGTGTTTAGCTACAGTTCAATCCAGTCACGCCTGAAGAAATGTGTTATAAATTCAGATATCCAGATATAAATCAGAAAACCTGAAAAGCCTTCTGAGTGTACTTTTCAGTTAACAGCATACGCTTCTTTCACTGCAGAAAGATTTGTGCTCATTATAAATTTTCAAAATGAAAAATTTGTGGAAATATCTAAATGCAGTTCCTCTTTTTAAAGTCAGCCAAACCAAGCTCTGTAAAAAAAAATAATTACATGAATTATAGATACGATTTTCAAAAATGGATGTTTTCCTGATCTGACTTCTGTTTCCCATAGAGAAATCTCACAACATTGTTAGAATTATCACCACTCAACTAGCCAAGGATACATACATTCCTTATCTTAATGATCCATAAAAAACACCTGACGAAATAGTAGTTAAAATTTACAGCAATTTAAAAAGTTACATAAAGCTGTTGAAAATTATAGTAGTAATCACTAACCAGTGGCTGTCAAAACTATACTGACAAAGAGAAAGAGTTAGGAAGGTGAATAAAATACAGGGTCCAAAACTTCCATTTCAGTTTTGAGCATAATGAAATATTTACCTTGGCCCCGTCATTAGTATATTCATTTTTGTACAGATCTAAGGCTAAATACAGGATAACTCTCATTTCAAAAATTAAATACTACTTTATAAAATTTCTGTTGACTCTTCTAACAAAATGACAAAGACATATTCTGAGAAGTCTAAGTTTTGATGTGTAAGGAAAGAAAGAAATTATGTGATTGTATAACCGTGTGATAAAGAAATGATGTGATTGTATAATTGTGTGATATACCACTTTGCATTTGAAAACCCCTCAAAATTTGAGTTTCTTGATATTTTGTCTTCAGGAAAAAATATCTGAGGGGAGAAAATGGCCATAATCCTGGCATATAACACATTTCCTTCACTATTTTTGTGGGCCCTGAAAGAAGAAAGTTTTTCACAAAAGAGAAAGCAGTGGTTATAAATGCAATGGGAATCTTCATGAGAAAAAAAACCAACACAAAAAAAAACCCAAAAACAAAACCACAAAACCAACCAACAACGCACCGTGAAGAACAATTTTAATTTTTACAGCCTTGATAAATCCCATTAGCTCAGAAGACAAAACTACAAGTAAGTCATACGATGCTTTTATTTTCAGGGTATGAAGGGGAGCAGGGAAATATTAAATTTCAAACTGCATTCACTTTCAAATCAAGATTTGGCAGAAAATGCTTTTTTAAGTAGTGGTTATCCTTAACTGTCAAAACGCTGCTTACGTGCTGTCTGGAAAAATTATCATTCATATTCATTTGTCAGTACTTGTCCCAGTCTTCACAGTCAGGAAATGTTATAATTCAAGTCAAAGTTGTTTTTTGTCGGTGATATTTACTGCTGCAAAATACTAATATGTAGACAAACCTTTCCTGATTCTTAATGCTGCTTGCACATGTCACAGTGCTGTCTTTCAGGCTAACCCTTGACAATTTCCATGTGAAGAGTTACATTTGGGAGGGGAATAGAATCTTCTGTTAGGAAGGAGACAGTATATGTCTTTTGGTCTTTCAATTTAGTGATACACATTATTTTTCTGACATGCTACAACGTCAAAGAAAGCCATTCTACAAAAGCCTGACCATCACATTTCAGAGAACTTGTTTTGCATAATGAGTCTCCATTAGTGTTTCCATACAAGTTGACAGTATGACAGTTAAATCTCTTCTCTTTCACTTCACATAGTAAAATGTCAAACTTCCTATGCACACTGAAGTACAAACTGTACCATATGTAATGTAAAATCAAGACATGCACAGCCAGTGTGTGACAATATTCCATAAACAGGGGTAGTTGGTATCAGACTGAAATCTAGAAATTACAGTCTCTTAGGTATAATGGTTTCATTAAATGTTCAAACAGTGTCTCCAAAGCTAATTTTCTTTCCAAAGTACCCATGCATGGAAAGTATAGCAATAAGACATCCCCCTGCTATGCCTTTCTGAATAGCAGATTAACTGCAGAACTAGAATGATGTCAATTTGTTTCAAAATATTGCAGCAAAGCTTTTGAATGGATGAGCAATTACTAACAGAGGGTGCAATTATAACCGAGTCACAGGGAATGCTTTAATATGGTTCTTCTCCTATGTACAAGGAATAACAAGAAACTGTGATGAAAGAGGAATAATGAGACAGCTGGCTTTGACAGCACCTTGGCAGCCGTCACTAAGAAAGTAAGTGCATTAGTTCAGTGGAGTCCATTCTTCAAAATATCTCCTAAAGAAGGATGAGAAAAAAGCATCTTGTCAGAGGGTAGTTGAAAGCTACCACCAACTAATTTCTTAATACTAATTAACACTAAAAAGACAATCATTTGGGTAGTTTTAACTAGACAATCTTTGCTTTTTTTTTTTCTCTTCTTATCACAGTTCCCCAGCTTCGTTTTTCTTAGCTCTTTGGAGGTGAAATAAAAATCTACTCATGACCTCTCCACCCCAAAAGCTCACTCAACCATTCACTCTTTTGTTCCTGAATGAAATTTTTATAAAGTGCTTTTTGCCATTTGTCACATTAGAGTGGCTTAACACTATTTCTGCACTTAAATAGGTCCTGCCTGGAGCCAGCTGGTCTGCCTAGGCAGGTTTGGGAGGAAGAAAATTAAGTTTCAGAAGCAATGGGCTAAACTCTCCTTTCAATTATCCATTGTAACCTTATTACATACAAAATCAATGATGCAATGTGCTCCCATTGTTTGCTAGTAGAATCAATATAATTGTCCTTTATGGTATTCAAATGTTACAAATATGGCAAATGTTTTTATTAAAGATAAATATTTGCAACAAACCCCCCAAACACAAAGAAGCTTTATCTAAACTACTGCCAAAGTTCATATTTTGAACAATGCTGTTCTTAAATAACCAAAAGCTACAAGAAACAAAACACTGAGATCAAACTGTGCTATGCTCAGTTCAGGTCTTCTCAATACAAGACTAGTACAAGAAGAGTTCAACCAAGGGCTACTAAGATGATTGAAGAACTGGTGCATCTCTCCTGTGAGGAATGGATGAGGCCGCTGGGACTGTTTAGTCAGAAGAGAAGGCTCAGGGGTGACCATGTTAGTGTGTATAAATACCTGAAGAAAGGGTGCAGAGAGGACAGTCAGGATCTTTTCAGTGGTGCAAAATGAGAGACAATGGGCTCAAACTGATACACTGGAGGTTCCCTCTGAACATCAGAAGAGACTTCTTTTTACTGTGAGATTCACCGAACACAGGTTGCCCAGGGAGGCTGTGTTTCCATCCTTGGGTATGTTCAAAAGCCATCTGGACACGGTCCTGGGCAACTGGCTCTAGATAACCCTGCTTGAGAAGGGGGGTTGGACCAGGTGACCTGCAGATCTGCCTTCCAAACTGAACCATTCTGTGCTTTGGCGATTCTCTGAAATTTTCACATACTTGATACAAAACTTTGGGGCAAAAAAAAAGATGTGAACAAGATATATGCACAGCACAAGCTGCTTCTTCAGCATGCTACTTCTATACTACTAAGTAATAAATTCTCTTTGGAATGTTCTTCTCTAAATAACTCACCCAGGAGAAGGGAGGTATCAGCATACTTAATCTGACAGTGTACTTTAGATTTGGGGAGGTTTCCTGTAGCTTTGTTTGGTTTTTTTTTAACAGGCTTACAATTATTTACAATTTCAACTTTATAAATACAAAATAAATTCACTAAAAATGTATTCCACCTTTATTTATGATTTTTTTTTTCCTAAGGTACAGATAATTAAATTGGAATTCTTGATCAGTTTCACTGTTAATAAAAGTGCTAATCACAGTCCACTCAGCTATAATAAATTACAATCATCAGGATTCAGAGATCCAACACAGCATTCAGCTGTTCTTTGGTTTGGAAGCAAAGTCAGATAGACCTTTACCATCCAAGCACTGGGTATAAAAGTTAAGGTTTGTTTGGGTAGAAGTTACAGCATCCAGTGCAAAGTACAATTAGCATATATATACATAATGGAAATTGCTCTTTTTATTGGGGCAATGTCTTTTGGAAGGCATGAAAGCATGCCTGTTGACTCACATATATCAGTTTCTGGACTCCTTATTAGCAGCTGGTATTGTTACTGGTACTATCTGCATGAGCAAGAAATATGATTTTACCATTAAATCTATATTTATTAATAATATAATAATAATAGAGTATCTAGGAGCACAAGACAGTTAGATCATGACTCTTGTGCTACAAACTCTAGAACTGTCAGACTAAAATAGGGTGACTTCCCTAAAAAGCTTTGAAAAGTCTTTCTTATGTGCTTTCATGTTGAAGACGGTGAAGGGCCTCAAGGGGAAGCCATATGAGGTCATTTGGTCTGTTCAGCTTGGAGGAGACTGAGGGGAGACCTCATTGGAGTCTACAACTTCCTCATGAGGGCAAGAGGAGGGGCAGGCACTGATCTCTTCTCTGTGGTCACCAGTGACAGGACCCAAGGGAATAGCCTGAAGTTGTATCAGGGGAGGTACAGGTTGGAAATTAGAAAGAGGTTTTTCACCCAGAGGGTGGTTGAGCACTGGAACAGGCTCCCCAGGGAAGTGGTCACAGCACCAAGCCTGATGGAGTTCAAGAAGCATTTGGAGAATACTCTCGGACACATGGTGTGACTCTTGGGGATGGTCCTATGCAGGGCTAAGGGTTGGACTTGATGATCCTTATGGGTCTCTTCCAATTCAAGATATTCTGTGATTTTGTGGGTCTGTAATTCATACCTACTTTTAAGTGTGTAGAATAAGAAATATATTCTTAAAGTGTGCATAACCATTGAGGAAATCTAGAGACAGAATTAAAGTACAAAGGCATTTTCTTTCATATCTCATCAGTAACCACCTACATTTCCCCATTTTTATACTACACACATCACAGAGCAATCCAAACAGGAAATTAGGTCTTCTGGCTTTCTCCACCATTTTTCAAAAGAGCCTGTGCATGAGAAGATATCCTACTTCCTAGACTATATTAACACATGATAATTACATTTTCAAAGCAAAAAGGAGCACATGTCCTTTGTAGTCTTTGATGGTAACTTTAAATTGCACTCATTGCTTTACAGCAAGTATCTCACTCTAACGAAAAATAAAGTTATAATGCTGAATAATTGTTCACTGCTTTCCAACTTCAAAGTGTTTTGTAAATATGGCCTAATTCATCAAAATTTTCACTACTCAAGGGAATTGAGTACACAACAAGCAGAGACAGGAGAAGAAGGCAGACAGGGCTAATGGTCAAATTCCATCATTTTTCTCCAGGCATGTCCTTGCTCATGATTTTCCTTAAACAACAAATCAATCTAAAATGGAGGTAAAATTTTTCTAAAACAAAAATTGCAGCTAAAAATGTAGCTGTCATAGATTTGTTTGGTCTTTCGCAAGAGTGTTTTCAGAGATCTCCATAACTCCATGCAAAACCTGAGGATAAGGACATTGTGCCAGGCCCCCAGAATCTGCACATAGAAGATATAAATTCCTTCATCCACATCATAAAGCACATAAGCTCCTTACTGACTTCTACTACCAGTTTTGGCTGCTTTGGCTGCTTTTATTTTCCTATAAGAAGATTTGGCTAGGCGGATCACATTATATATGGACCCCTTAACAACCCATTCGACTTTGTCCCCAAAAGCTTCCTATCCTGTAAGTGCAGAACACTTCTTCCTTGCAATCACTGCCACCTGCAAACGTTGGACTGCTGTGGATCTGTGGCTTTGAAGACAAACACATCTATAGGAAACAGTATTATTCCTGAAGATATAACCACACAACAGAGAAAGTACCATTTCAATTATTTGCTCACCTCTACATATAAATTTACGTTATCAGTGAAAACATGAATGAAAATAGCAAATATTTCAATAGATGAATTCTGAAATCATGAATGATATTCAGTGTCAGTAGTATTTCTTAGTCTCTTTTCCCAAACCTTAGTAGATTGACAATAACTAATGCAAGGTTTTAGGACATTTTAATAGTGGAAAGATATAATAAAATAATATGACTGCATGTATTATAATTACACATAAATTTTAAGCTATGTAAAGTATACTATACAAGTATTTAGATATAAAAGATAAAAAAAATTGCATCACAGTGAAACAAAAATAGTAGGGAAAGCAGTCTTGTTGATATTGATATTTATACATATCATACATAACTGCTTAGATAAAGTATCTACTTGTCACTAAAAAGCTATGCAAATAACTGTTTGGAGAATACTAGCTAGTCTTCCAGAACTGCTAGGGATTTTTTAAGATTATTTTAAAAAATAAAATAAACTCTGTATTGTTTACATTTAAAACTGCCAAAAGACAGCTGATCTGAAGATAGTCTTGTTTATCTGCTTTTGATACTTTTTCCCCTGGTATTCCTCTTAGTTTTGGATACCACTGAAATAAGGAAGGAAGGAGGGGGGGGGAAAAAGTAAGAAAGTAAGAAAGCAAAAGCAAGCAAGCAGGAAAAAAAGAGACAGGAGGGGAAAGGAAGGGAAGGTGAGGGAAAGGGAGGGGAAAGGAAGGGAAGGGGAGGGAAAGGGAGGGGAAAGGAAGGGAAGGGGAGAGAATTTGGGGAGGGGAGGGGAAGGGAGGGAAGGGGAGGGGAGGGAAGGGAAGGGAAGGGAAGGGAAGGGAAGGGAAGGGAAGGGAAGGGAAGGGAAGGGAAGGGAAGGGAAGGGAAGGGAAGGGAAGGGAAGGGAAGGGAAGGGAAGGGAAGGGAAGGGAGGGGAAGGGAAGGGAAGGGAGAAGATTACTTCATTCATCCCTTTCCTATGCCAAATGCTTAGTGTCCTCATAAAAGCTGCATATGATATGGCATCACCTAACTCAGAGGAATTATCCCAAAGTTTGCCAGGAGTAGCTAAGCCAATAAGTAGGTGAAAAAATGAAGGAAAATGAATGGAAAAATATTGCATCCAGCTTTGTACAGAAATTATGTAAACTAAATAACCCCTAGTGTGGGATGTTTTCATCTCTTAAATTGGATTAATGACTATAAACAAAGCCACTATGTTTTATTCTAATCCAGCAGGAAAGCATGTATTAGTACTGGAAAGCACTTTTTCCATTAATGTTTGGCCACTAGACTACTGGTATTTTTTGCATATAACACCACACATTCTGGGAACTTTCACAAATGCTTTTGCCATTTTATGTTTGTACAACACTTGAGCATTTCTGTGAACATGTTCATTGGCCAAGAAGATGAAACTATGTTTTCATTTACCAAAACTATGTGCAGGACAGGAGATAAACCAGTGCAGTGGTGCAAAAAGATATCTGCTACAAAAGGGTTTCTCCTTCCAGGGAACTAGATAAACAGCAGTATTGGGCATTACTGGGCATATAATAATGGGATCTCTCTGTTAGTTTCAATAATGCCATATTGTGCTGCACTTGTAGTTCATTTTATGTGTTTAATGAACTCAGATTTAAGTAGATCAATAGAACATACTGTTTAAGTAAATCAGTAGTAGTTAAGAGGTCAAAGTTTGTATCTAATCAGGAAGAAAAAAAAAAAGACTCTTTTTAAAACGACCATATGGTAGTATATATATCTACTCTATGTGTCTGACTATCCTGACAGCTTCCCTGAAGCAGGAGAGACCCACATCACCTGTATCATCCCATTAAACTGACAGTATTCAGTGAAAAAAGCAGGTTTATAAAAGCCACAGGACAATGTCACTGCTATGCAGTTTAATTTACAATACAGAAATTACAGGAAACAAATATCTGATCTGCTAATTCAGATTTATTGCAAACATACCACATTTGGTAGCGTGAATTCAACAGCAATCCTCAGCCAGTGATACTTCAAAGTGCCATGGAAGTGCAATCACCAGCAGAAGTAAGATCAAGTCTCTCCAGTTCCCTGCATCCCCAAAATATTTTCTTCCCCCTGGATCTGCTCGAGCCAGTCAGATGGAGGAATGCCATGAGGGCTTTGTGGTACTTCACACTGCCTGGCTGCATGGGTCGGGCTCTGGCAGGGGTGGGAGAGAGCTACTGCCACCACAGCAAATGGCCACAGGAGATGGAGCCTTAGTGCCCGAGATTTGTGAGAGAGGAGTCACCACTGAATTCCTGCCGTGCACAAGATTGAAGAGCACTGTCCTAAAATACCTTGTCCATGGACAGTAACTTTCTTGAACAAAATCATTCCTAAATTAGGAGCTACCTATTTATTAGTAATAGAGTTAGACAGAAAAGCTCCAAAATTTATTCTATAAAGCTGTATCCCCTCCCCCCCCCCCAAAAAAAAAACCACAAGAAAACTCAAACCAAAACAAAAACATTTCACATATTTGAGTCCTGCTGTTATTTCGTAGTGTTTTGGGTTTGACCGGAGGGAAGGTGTTTTTATTTAATGTACAGATTTATCTTAGTTGTAATGTTGTCGTGATGTATTTTACAGAGGAAATCAACTGAAACAACTTACTTATTTGGTTTTCTTGTTCCTGCTGAAATGGAAACTTGAGCATGCCGATGCTGTGCTAATACGTGTAAACCATAAAATTACACTGGTTGGGGACTACAGCTCAAACTAACTGAAACAGACAGCAGGCTGCTTTCATTACCCACCCTAAGTGAAACTAGGAGACTGAGAAGCAAGAATAAAAAGTGAAAAGTAAATTAGGAACTGATTTTATAAATCCCTGTGAACAGCCTGCTAGTCTTCACATATAAACAGCAATCACATACAAAATACTTTCCCAAATAAACATTTGCAGAAGCAGTAGATTTCAGATAATGTTAATAAAAAAGAGAAATTTAAGATGCTTTTAGTAGCAAAAATTTTATAGTGTATCTAATTACTGCAGTCTAATTACCACAGGTTTATTAAAATATTACTACTGTTTAGCTCATTGTGGTTTTTTTCCCTTTTTTCAGTGATTTTCCTGATAATATAGATTTTTTACATTGAATACAAATTTTAGGGAAAACATAAACAATATTTGATTCTAATGTGCATTATGCCAAGATCATACTAAATTTTATTTAATTGCGCTCAATAAAAGCAAACAAGGTCATCAAAAAGTATAGGAAGGAGGATAATTAGAGCAAAGTCCATTCAAAATGATCCAATCAACTACTGTTCATCAATCACACGGCTGGGAGTAAATTTGTACTATTTGGTTCAGGGTAATATTTCCCTAAGCCCCCATCTACATGCTCAGTGTTGAGCCCGTGCTCACAGGCTTTGGTGAACCAATGTTTAGATACAGAAAAGTGTATCAGGGTATTAGTCTTCCATATTCCTATTTCTATTCCTATACAATCCCTTCAGAAGATTAACTAGTTGCCAAAAGCTATGCCTAAGTATGGAATTTGGTACTAAAAAGAATCCAGCTTTGAAATACCTTGTCAGATCAAAAACATCACAGATTCATGATGCAAACCATTGATCATGTAGAAAGTTGCTGGTTCAACTGAGTTCAAAGCAGGTTTTTTTGGCGAGGTAGCTTTACACTGGCAAGCTTGGCAACTGCTCAAATACTGCCTGTCCACTGCTGCCCATATAAAAGGAGCATAAAAGTGAGACGCCAATATAAGCTCTATATATGTGCTCTGGTTAATTTGCCAGAAATGCAATTGTGTGTCCATTCCTCATCCAGAAGAAATTAGCACTCCTGGGTGACCCAATAGCACACAGATCAGGTATTAACAACTGTGGAATTAAAGCCTAATTACATTTACTGTAAAATGGGTATATTAACAGTTCTCACCACAACCAGAGCAGAGAGAGGATTAATTCAAATCCCTGTAAATCCCAGAGGCCCTTTATCTCATTCTGTTGTGAAAAATTCAACAAAGTAGTAATATTCCATAACTTATTTTTTCTACTTTGAAATTGTCTTGACAATATATATCAATCTTATTGTTCACACTACATAAGCAAAGGATAACAATAGAAACTAAATGACAAAATCCTAAATAACATACCTGATTTTGATATCATCATTACCCAAACTATAATTCAAAAAGTCTTCTTATCCAAATGACTTATTAGAAAGGGATTCTTGGTCAAATTTCAAAGCTTGTTTCAGAAGCAACAAAAAAATTATCTACTATACACTCCCTCAAACATCTGAAACTTAATTCAGTTCAAGAACTGACTCGAAAATTGTAAATAAATTATTACTGTAAGCATAAACATTGTACATTTATACAGATGATGCTGGAAATTACTGGCAAGGAAAAATGCAGAGTTTCTTTTCCATGGAAGATAAATAAATTGACAGCAACAATTATCCTGTCTTGTCTAGGCATCTTTGCAGGAGGATGAGCTACTCAACCCAGTATCAGAAGCTGAAGGGTAATGACTTGATGCAACTACCATTTTCCCTTTTATCCTATTACATGAAACTACCTGGTTCCTGTCATGTTAGCTAGACTTCATATTCTTTTAAGGGCAGGAAGGTAGAATCTCTTCAAGAATTGCCTTCTCTTCCTGCATCACAGTAAGAACTGCAACATCAAAGCTCCGCCCCTCATTTCGAGTGTAGAGCTACTTGAAGTCAAGCCTCCATTTGTTTCCAAGGTAACAAAGAGAAACTCAACTCCAGCCTATTTCTGCCTTTATGAGTAAAAATTAACCAAGTGATAGATACATATGTTTTCACTGAATATTTGTCAAAAGTTAATGACTGTACCAAGTAAAATGAATAAAATGAAATATATTTCAAATAAAGAGAATATTTTGGAATAAATAATATCAACAAAAGATTGCAAATTTTAAAGACACATTTACACCCATAGCCTCACCTCTGTAAAAAGCCTACATCATTTAATGAACCAATTTAGAGATTGCATTGTCTTTTTTTAATCTTTAGCATAAATGTGAGTTCTGCTTTAACAGCTTGTGTGCAACAAAAGTATTGGACACACTGGGTAACAGTATCTCAAAATACCTTACCATGCAGTATTAAAGTTGGGAAAAGTGTGTCACTAGTTATTGTTCAACACCTTAAAGATTTTCAAGAAGAGACCATATTACAGCTTACAGAGAGGTGTATGATTTAGACTTGGGGGGGAAAAAATAAGCTAAACAGAGTCAGAACAGAGACAGGGAGCATTTTGCAACCCTTGGGACAGAAGCATTTTTTGTGGAACTGACAACTGCAAGTCACAGTCCAGGCAAATTGTAATGTATTCCCAGACAAAACTCAGAGGAATAAATACAACTGCAAATTTTTCTTTATCATCTTGCCATAATTCTGATCTTCATCTTTAGTCTTTCCCACACAGTGCTACCTACCATTTTCCTTAACAGATTTTATTTCAAGCTTACCTTAGGTACCAGAAACTCATACGTGGCATGGTTAATTTCCTAATTAGCATACTTGTGATGTTATCTTTGAAAAGAACTTTCTCTGGTGGATCATCGGGTCACACTCTAAATCTGCTTCAGTGTCTTCCCCCACCCATACTCAGGCAATTCGATTTTTTTTTTTCAGAGAGAAAACAAAGAAATGCAAACCTCCAAGGTATTTTCTGTACTCCCCAAACTCACAGTGCCAGTGTGATTACTTCTGTCCTTGAACTTCTGCTTCATACTTTCACTGTATTTTTCATCTGCACTTAAGTCACAGAAGTGGAAAACAAGTAGCTATAAACCCAATTGTAATGTAATAAATTGGAATTATACTCCCAACCTCATTCGTTATTTGTGCAACTCCAGGCAAGCATCTTATTCACATATATAATCCATATGCCTGTTTGTGTGTGAAGACTGATCTATAGAAATCCAACATTATTTAAAGACGCCTAAAGAGAAAAATGGTCTAAACAGGCACAGACCGGATATATGAGAGACATAGATGCCAAGCTGCATCAAGTACTATAGGCTTCTGAAGAGAAACATTACCAAAATTCCAATTATTCAACTACTACTCTTTCTCATTTAAGTATTCTTCTCTCAGATCTTCTTCATCTTCAGCTATTATTTCCTTGACTTTCCTCAGAATGAAAAGGACTATCAAAGATCTCAGACTCAAGAACATATCTAAAACAGATTGTTCTGACTTTTGGCAGGAATCTTTGGTCAAAGAAAACACCTTGAAAATTGAACCTGGAGGACTTTGCTTGAAAACTTCAGCTGCATCAGAAGAAAATTACTTCCTTCAGATTCCTCCTGCATCTTCAGTAAAGGCTGGATAAAAACAGAATGCAAAAAACAATTTTAACCAAAAAGCTTCAACACAAAAAAAATTTGCCTGCTAGGACTGCTCAGCCAAACAAGCATCTCTACTAAATCTTTTGATGCTCTTTCATCTCTGCTTCCAGACCCAAATATAATGAGCTGTCTCAATGCCTACAAAATATTTTGTTAGAAAAACTGTTGTACATATATATGAAAAAAAAAAAAAAGAAAAAAGAGGAAAAAGAAAAGGTAGAGAAAGAGAAATAGAACTTTCTGGTGGTCCCTAGACTGCAGAGTGGAAAAACAGGAAGTCTTTGGATAGAGTAGATTTCACTTTTAGAGGTAGATGCAGGAGGCTGATAGATGTTATTAGCATGTAGAATGGGGGGTGCCTTGACACATAAAATGAAGATTCAAGTGGCCCCATTAGTTACTTTTGGCAGTCAGACAAGCTGGAAAAAATAGATTGTATTGGGGTAAATGAAGAATTCCTGGATGCTGACTTGAGGAAAATGAGAAATGGTAAATTAGTGTCATAATAAGTTGGTTTTCTGCACTAAATGGAAGATAATCTGGGACTGATTCTTGTGGCTCACACTGATTACCTAAGGCTAGACTCTTCTCTAGAGGAAACGTGTTGGAAAAACCCAGATGCAGTTGTCCTAAACAGACCTAGGAACTGTCTGTCCTAACTGTAAACACTGCAATTGTGGACCATCACGGCTGCAGTGCCCTTGCCCTTTTTAATTTACATATATACTTAGCGGTGTAAAGGTTTTCACAAAGTACAAAGCAGGATCAGAATAAGAAGGCATTAAGCTATGTTGAAGCAGTTTATGTTAAAGTGTGTAGGAAAAGGTGCACTCTCAGCAGCATGGTTACCTGTGATGATCTGAATAGGTCTTTATCAGCTCATTTGGAAGCCCCCCTCCAGCTTGACTTCAAACTGACTAATCTGAAAGGATACTGTGCATGACTGCATTCCTCTATTCCTTCCTAAATTATCAAGGGATAAACTGTTTCTGTAGACTTTTGATACTTGCAAACTAAAACCAAAGTAAAATTAAAATAGTAGCTCCAAGTATTGTCATGCCTGGGGAGCTTGCTGGCTTCCCAGAGGGCCCCACGAGCACTGGACTGCGAAATCACAAAATTTACTTTCAGTCAAAATCCAGGGTGAGAAGCAGAGAAGTTCAACTCAGTCCACCAAGGACCCTAAAAAGACAAAGAGGACCAACATCTGTGGATGCACAGTCCTTTCCTAACTACCCATGGCTCCCAGTGTAAGAAACTAAGTCTTTTGCTACTCCTTAAGAGAATACTGCACTATCATCTTATGCTTTCATTCATGGAAATCAAGAAGGCTTTTTTAGAAGGAAATATATATATATATAATGCAGAGAGAGGGAAAAATAAATGTAACATATGTGTTATTAAATATTTTACATATAATGTTCCCTTTGTGTCTCATTTACTACAATATTTTGACCCCATCCCATGTACAGCTAAACAGGAGGCGGAACAAAAACAGAGGGAAATGTTGGCCCACTGATCAGGAAAATCACTGTCTGTGGGCACAGGTGTCTCATGTTTATTGTGGTTTTTTTCCTGTGCTAAGCAGTAACAAACAGTGATTTTACAACTGGGGATTTCAAATATAATTTTGTTTACTTGTTCTTCCTGAGATGATTTCTTTTTCTCCTTCCTATTTTGAATGGATTTTATCTCTGTATCTTCCAAAGCTGGTATATATAGCTCCACAGGTATTTCCCACTTAAAGGCAAAGGCTGTTTAAATGCTTTTTGCAAGCAGATTTAATATACAGCTTAGCTGTTGAGAAAACATATGTATCAGAACTTGATTAGAATAATTTTTCAAACAATTCTAGATCAAAGCACTGAATTTCTAACTTGTAAAACAGTATCTCTAACAGCAAATAAGAATTTCTGTGGCTTTTTGGAAATGATGAACACAGCTTTAGAGGAAAGTCTGAGTTCAACTTTGCAAGTTGGAATAGGAATTGAAGCATTCTAGTCACAGCATCCTGTCAGAAATCAGAGAATTTAATCTTTTGGTATAGAATAAATTTTCTGTCAAATTAAAACCAATTTCTACTTAACTGACTGATTATACTAGTTTTAAAAATGCCAGTCTGAATATTAGTAGAACATATTTAAAATGTTCAAGTCAGACATTTTCTTTCTGAGAAATTCAGCGGAAAGTTATTTCATCATGAGCACAGGGTTATTTTCTTTAAATAGGCATAGGGTGAATTATGTAAATATACTTGTGTAAAAATGATAAGGAATCAGAGATAAGCTTGAGACCTTGCCACTTCTGTTCTGTAAACATTAAAACATTTTGGGCTGGCATTGTTATACCATATTCTCCATTCTGTGAACTTCCAATATACAGTTTTTCTTAAAAATAGCATTTGGAGCATGCAGAACTTTAATATCACTCATGTTTATACTATACAACCAAAGTATCAACCATGGCTGCCCTACAAAACAAGTGGGCAAAT
Organism: Chiroxiphia lanceolata; assembly: GCF_009829145.1. Lineage (NCBI taxonomy): Eukaryota > Metazoa > Chordata > Aves > Passeriformes > Pipridae > Chiroxiphia > Chiroxiphia lanceolata. The sequence goes on along the minus strand of NC_045638.1, from coordinate 36,339,448 downwards.
GAACCATGCTTTCAGTACTCAAACTGCCTCTACCAGCACTGTGGTATCCACAAAAGGCATATACATCTCAAATGGGAAATAAAGATGATCTAAAAAAGTGTTTATGTTTCAGCATATGGACTTCCTTGTGGGAAGAACTTCCATTAGACCAGATTATTCTCAGGTCAATTAATATCAATATATTATATTAATATAAATTTAATAGATTTATATTGTTATAGATAGAATTATATTGATACTAATTGTACAACCATTTCACTATTCAGTATATCCCTAGTATTGTGGCCTGCTGTCCTAATTTAAGAAAGCATCTAGGGTGACCAGCTTCAAACTCCCCTATAAGATCATATATTTCATTGTAAAAGTGCAAGAGTTTTACATTGGTTTTCCAACAGAGATAAGCTCAGTTCAGTCCCATACTGTGTAAATTGCTCACAAATACTCACCTGAAGCTATGACTTGACAGGGGTGAGGAGATGGACAGAAGGAGGGGCACTAGGAAGAAGAAAACAGGGAGCTGTTCTTCGGTAATGAGGAGGAAATTTCAAGCAGGAGTAGTTGTCCACACTTTCATAAACAAGATTCTGCAAATGGCACCCTCAACTACCCAAGCAGACTTTGTGCTATGGAGACAAATGACATCTGCACCATCTTCCATGTCCCCTACTCCTTGCTCAGAGTCTTGTCCAAAACCTGTCTCCCAGCAATCTGACCTCCAAAGTTAAAAAAAAGTTTATAGAGGGCAACTTGATTCTTTGCCCTGGATATGACAATCTTGAAGTGACCTGAGCTTGAAGTGGAACATGGAATGTCTGTGGCACATCTTGTTGTTCCACCTGAAACCTAAAACATATTTTCAGTTCTCTTAACCCACATGGAAAAGTGGGCTTTAAAGGGATTAGGATCAGACAGAGTAGATGGTCTTGCTTTTATATGTGAGAAAACCTGAACAAATACATGGACACAAAAGGAATTCCATGCAGGAACGATTTTAGAGTGTGCAAAAGACTTATATTTTATGACTTCTGATTTTCATTAGTCATGTGCAACTTTTGTAGCTACAAGTACAGATTCATAGGAAAAAAGATTTCTAAACAAAAAGATCATTTTTTCACAATCAGATGGGATAGACAGTTTAAAATTATGAAATATTTAATGCACATAATTTTTCTTTTTCTTTAATACTACAAAGGCATAAAGCTTAGTTTTTTTAAAAAAAGAGTCAATGCTCATTTCCAATTTGGTTGCGAACCAAATTAGTCTACTCAATTACAGAAGTATTTTTTTTTAAGTTGTCAAATAAATACATTTTAATAAAAAAATTACATGTGGTTTTGATATTCTGTGGCAACAACTGAAGCCTCCATTAGTTTATATTTAATTTGCAATTTAAAGTCTAAAGATTAGCAGTACTCAAAAGAGAGTTACTGGTTTGGTAAAAAAAATGAGCTCATAAGCCTGCCTTAATCAAAACTCAAAATCTGGCAACAAAATGTCATTGTGAAGTGTTTGCTTTATATACTGCTGGGGAAAGGTCTGCAATGTTAATATTTCAAAATGAATAATTTTGTAGAGTTTCTCTATCATTAATAAGCTTGCCATTTTTAATTTGAAACATGAAGGAAACATTTGTGTTCCTAATAATAAGTAGATGGAAGATTGTAAGCACTTCAAGAAAATAAATTATATTATTTTTTAACATCATGTTCGCTGAAATCATGAATATTACAGTCAAGAATGACAATGCAGAACTTGCCACATTAGATGGGAAAAACAAACTAAATGTTTCTCGTTTGACCATGAGATACCCTACTGTATTCACAGAGAACGTTTCAATTTTTAGTTTTATCTTGCTGCCTTATCTCTTTTCTTTTAGCAATTTTTTTGCCTGATAAGTGTTTACATGCCTTGGCAGGCAGTATTGTGACAATTTCTATGACCAGAAATTATTATTATTATTCCTCTGGCCAAAAGCTGTCTGCTTATCTACCCAGATTTTCAATGTGAACCCATCTCTGTGCTATTTCTGTGCCCACTACAACCCCACGGCTGGCAGAGTGTCACCCAGCATGGGGAAGGCAGAAGCACCAACTCTAATTCCAGATGCTTCCCTTGCTACCACTCTGGCAGAAGGAGTGAGCAGGGCTTGTCTGCCAAACATGGCAAAACTCTACTCTTAGCTCAAGCATAATCTTGGCTATGCTGAAACCTGGGGCACGTTGCCCATCCTCTTCAACAGAGCTGGGGTTCTGGCACCGCAGCGGTGATGGGGAAGGATAAAACAGTTTTATAAAGTCAGGAGGGTGCTGGGCAAAGCCAGCAGAGATGCCACCATGCACGTGGGTGAGGAGAGGCTCTGAATGAAGCCAGGTAGCAATAGATCCTAGGTCTTTGGTCTTGTTTGATGTGATATATAGAGATGGATGATATTCACAACATTACTGAAATTATTTATTGACCAGAGTAGGTAAAACAACACACTCACCATTCTATTTTTCTTTATTATCTTATGCAATTTATTCTTATGCCAAACCTGAGCCCTGTAACATTTCATCACTGTGCTCTTTATCCCTCTTTACCCCAGCATCTCTTTTACTACATGTCATCCTCATTCATCATGTCATATTTAAAATTTAGATGGTAAGATCTCTTGGAACAAAGCTATATCTCACTGAAACTCCTGAACAGAGCCTCTTGCACATCCTTCTTTGCACACAAAATAATGAAATTAATACAAGTTTATTTCCATTGTTCTCTTCCTATAGCAAGAGATGACAGAATGAAGTTCCCCAGAATGTAATACTCTCAAGAGACGCTCTTTGATTTTTTTGTCTTTGGACCCTCTACATTATGCAGTATTTCCTAGATTTTGAGATTGCAGATCTTTAAGAGGGCAGCTGAGAAAAACAATATCAAGGATCTTTTCCCAAAAATGCACTTTCCATCCTCCATCATCACTTCAAAAACCATAATACATACCATCATCAGCTTTTCCTTGGAGAGACACTGAGGAGCTGCTTGCCATCTGTCACCTAGCTAAAATCCCCTGTGAGTGACCTGCCTTAATATCAGCAGTCAACTGTTTGGTTTCTGTTCTTTTTAGGTTTAAAAACAAAAGTTTTAAAACACCAAATTCCTCACTCTGTCAATTCTTCTTCATTTTGATGATGTTATGTGGATTCACCCTTACAAAATGTATGGTTGAAAGGCTCATGAGAGTCATCTGGTCAACAGACCTGTCCAAAAGCAGAAGCATCTGTACCTACACCAAGTCTTGCCTAATCTCCAGTGGCCATGGAGAACTAGACACTTCTTTTTTTCTGTAGCAGTCTTTCACTTACTTAAAGACCGAATACCAGGCTTGTTGGCTTACCAGTGCTAACTCAGCTCATGTCCTGATTATTTTGCTACCAAGCTTAACATTTCTAGGCATTTTGATGTCCTTTCCTTCATTTCTTTTAAAAGGTAATTTGTTCTGCACCATTGCATCATATATGCAGACTCCCTAGGGCAGATGTAGCAACCTGACTAGAACAGTTTGTGAACTGCAGGTTTATTTCTCAAACTCAGGACTATGTTTATTGCCAGTCACCTTATTGATCTAATCTTTACAGCATTTGCCAGTGGAGACCAGTTCTTGGACCTCCTGGAAGGCAAAGAGCTGCACTCTTTCCAAATTGTCTTCCTAAGGAAGCAGAGCTCTTAGCTCCTGGCCCCAACACTGCAGTGTGGCATCCAAAATCTACACCTCTTCTATATTGTAGGTGGTGTCTTCTGCCCAAGAAGACTTTTACTTATTCCTACAACTTCCCTGGGACTGTAAAAATAAAGAGAAAGAGAAGTGTAAGCTTCAGAGGGGACTGACAAAATTGACATGTATAGCAGTAACATTTTAAGACACATGAATTCACATACAGGTATTCTGCAACCCTCAAAAAATATCAGCACTTGAAAATAAATTCATAGAAAACTAGCAGCTTTTCATGGTTTCCATGCCCTTAGATGACCATATTAGCATTAAAGGACAGGGGAAAGTCTGACACGTATCAGGGTGGAGAGTAAAGAATAGGAAAATTAAATGTTTCGTAGTAGCACAAGTAAAGATGCTATAAACAGAAGGGATTTTGGTAAAGTTTCCTCTTATTCCTTCAATATAACCCCCTAAAATACTGCTGAATTTCAGGAATGGCAGAAGGTTTACAGATAAATTTGGTTACGCAAGTTTCCACTTTTTCTTGTAAATTCTTCTCCTACTTATTAGTATATTAACAAATAAAACTTTATTCTAATTCTCAGTAATTTCAAAAGTAAACACAAACTAAAATAAAACATTATTTTAAATAATAAAAAAATCTGTAAAAGTATTCTGAGAAATCTGTAGTATTGTACATCAATTATTGCTTAAAGTTGCTTATTTCATCTAAAACTTCAAAATGGAAAAAAAATAAAAAACTTTATTTTCAAAATCTCAGAATATAAATTTCATACATTTTATTTTTCTGTAAAGCTTAGACATGAGGCTGTGGCTTATCTTCCCTGTCTTATATATCCTCCTATATGTTCCTTTGCCAGGTTTTTCCAGCAGAAACAATAAACATCTTCCCTACCACAATATCAACTACAACATTACGTTTTCAGGAGAGATCTTTAAAGTTCTGTTGCTTAAAATGCTTCAAATCTAAAATTTACACCAAGAAATTATTGGATAGATTGTGAAAGAAATTACAAAAGAATTTTTTTGGGTTTTTTTCTCATAAAAACTTCAAGACTTTAATTATTTTTTCCACTATGAATGGTATGATAAATCAAAAATTAGAAATTTCATTAATCCAAATAAAATAAAAAACAATCAATTTAGGCAAAATCCTTTAATAATTTACCCTTAGACATTCTCGACTTTTTCCCTTTAAGTTTAAACTTCAGATGTGAAAAATGTCCTGGTTTTTTAACTTTGAAATTCATAGCATGTAGAGTATCAATATTTCAATTTCATAGCTTCTGGTCATGCTAAATCATATCAACCATGCATACAAAAATATTAAAACTAGCATATTCTATGAAATTTCTGTTTCTCTACAAAAGTTTTCAAGCTAAGAACAAAGTAAAAGTAAAATCCAAAACAAATTTATTTCATAGAAAAATTTCTGACCACCTATAGTAAAAAAAAAGTTATTTCCCCCAAGAATGTAACAGATTAAATGAGAGGAGGGACAACAGAAGACAGTGAGAAAAGAAAAAGAAATTGGAATCTAGGATTGTTAGGAAAAGGTAGCACCTGACATGCTTTAATAAACTGTATTCTGCTCCAATTGTGTCAGGTTAGCACTAAAGACCAAAGGCCTTTTTCTGTACTTTCTGGGAACTTTTCCCATGTCATGCTGATGCATTTACATTTTACACAAAATAACATGACTACTAGACTAGATGGCTAATGGAATACAGGTTTAGTAACGTGAAAATTCACATCACTTTAGAGTATTAAATGAGGTATCATCACCTCCACTCCCAAAAAGGCTGCCAGTGCTGCATCAGAGCCAAATACTTTCCAAATGAGTTGACTAGGAAACAACAGTGTCTCACGCTAGGAGGATGAGAAGATTCCCAGAAAAGAGTCTGCCTCGCTCAGTCATATCCACCACATCTCAAAGAAGTGCTGCCAGACAGTTACCTTGGGCAGAGGACTACACGGAAGCAGTGTAATATATCACTCACAGCTCCCGTGTCCTTATCCAAGAAGACACACTTGTAGTAGTTGCCAGTAGAATCGATAGACTGAAATTAATCATCTGCTGGCTGAACTCAGTAGGAGTCAGTGGAAACGTAAGAGAGCTGCACTTTTTGTGTGTCTCAAAATTGTCTCATAATCAAACTAATTTGAGAACTCTGTAATATTTTTCAGCTATGCCAAGCCTGAACCATCATTTTTGGAGGTTTACATAAGACAAGGTCCACCACAGGACATCCTCTTTTCTTTTTTCCCCAAAGGTGTAGGTAAAGGAGGAGAATCTGTCCACTATCTATAATCTGTGTCCACTGTCCCTTGAGGGGAGACTCTCATAGTTCCCAGTAGAGCATGAGGGGTCTAGCAGAAAGATGAAAACCCAGGACTGGTTTCATCACAGTATTCTTGTCTCATCTTCAAGAGTCAAACTCTGTACCTAGTGACTCATTTTACCATCTGCTCAACAACATAGGAGTACTGTGAAGATAAATACATTATGAGTAGGAGGCACCAAGTTACTACAGTGATGAAGGCAATATAATATGTCGGCTACCAAAACGAAGGTGTAATTGTAGCTTATACTATGTTCTTCTGCAATAGTAGTAAAGAAAAGCCAGCATAGGCTTTAGTAGGTGGTAGCTGCCACCAGAAAAAAAAGAAAAAGCGATTTTCTAAAGAACTTGAGAAGCTACATAAGAGATATTGATTCTATTTAGTTGTAAGTTTGCTCATCTCAGAAGAAGAGACTCAAGTTTAATTTTCCACACCATTAACTGTTTATTTACGTAAACTGGAAGAGTATCAACAACATAAATATAGAATAATTCACACTCCATCCAGAAAGTACCCAGAAGGTACTCAGTTGGGCTGGCCTGCACTTGACTTCAGGATCTTCTTGTGAAAAAGTTGAAATAAGAAATTGAATTCATGTCTTCTGTGTTCCATGACAACTGCATTTTTTTTTTCAGTTTCAGCAATTTTAAGTAACTTTTTCCCCACACAAAATATTTTTTAAAAACTAAATCCTTGTTGCATGCATCCTGATGGGCTTTTATTTCTTCTGTTGTGAAGAGGACAGCAAGTGCAGCTTTAAATCTGGGACACAGGTACCCCTTTATACCCTCCTCAACTTTCTTCTACACACCACCACATCAGTTTTTTATTTTACTCCTTACTGAGAGTATCTTGGTTGCTAAGCTATCTTGGTGTGTTGAACATCACAGTCTTCTCTTAATATTTGCTATTAGATTTTAATCCCATGGCTGTCCTTATACATAAAAAATACGAAAGAAAAAACTGTGAAATTCTGCTGATGACTTCCAAAATGGACTAGCTGTGATCAAAAACTTACATCAATCCATGTCTCAATAATTTTATCTACAAAATCAATTACAATGGCTGCGTCTATACACACGGACTTCTCAATCATTATTTGAAAAGAGTTCTGGGTTCCTAAAATTAAGTGTGCTCTACAAAGTAAAAATATTTTCTTTCTGTTTTATTTTAAATGTTTCTTTCCTTATTTGTTTATTAACAATGACTGTGAGATTATTGTTGGAAATTAATCAACAATTTAAATGTGTATTTATTTTATTTCTTGTACACAGACATCTTTAGAGGCTTGCCAAAGAGTAATTGAATATTTGAATAATAATAAATTTTACTTTTTTACAACCCACAGACAAGTCACTGTAAAGAATGGCATGCAAGCCTTGCTGCTTACCAAGGCTGAGCACTAACTGCCTAAAGAAATATCTTCAAGTCCAACTACACCATGATCAAAGGAATCATTTCAATGTCTCAACACTTAATGTATCAGGCTGCCACCATGGGAACCCTACCTTGGCTCAGAGTAATTGAATTACAAAGTGATTTACTTTATGTCTTTTGCCTTTTTTTCTACCAACTGGTATCTGTACTGCTCTTACAAAAGAACAGTTTTAAAGGAGACAACTTACAAAGAATAATGACTTCTGGTAATTTTCACAAATATAAATGTGTATATTCTCCTCGTGGGTTTAAGCTCCTAAATTATATTCCGTTCTTCAGGGTATTGACTAGTATAATGCTCCTTCTGTACTTGAAGCAACTCTATAATTTTCAGGAAGGATTAGGTAAAAAGTTAATTTCATCTATGAACAAAAAAGATGAAAATAATCTTTTTTTTCTCAACATTTGAAACACACACTTTTATTTGAAAAACATATCAGTCAATGGTGTTGGAAACCACTCAGTCCCACTATGCAAATCTATGACATAGCAGTGCAAAACCTGTCACTCCAATGCTTATTCATACTTCCAGGCACTCAGCAGGTGGTAAAGGCCTTAAGCATCTTAGTAAACAAAAAGAGTATTTGAATTGGCATTTCATGTCTGTCATCTTTTATCTCTCTATAGGCCTTGATAGGAGCAATCATCTTCATGAGTACATCTACATGATTTCACATGTACCTGAAATATCCCTTCTACTCTATACATAGAGCTGCAGCAAAAAATACTCAAACAAAATACAAAAAAAAAAAATTAAAAAAACGTAAAATAAAAAAAAAAAAAAGATAAAAAGAAAGTATAACTGTATCACATAAAAAGTGGTCTGAAAGACTGACAATCTGGAATAAGTTGCCCAGAGAAGCTGTGGATGCCCTAGCCCTGGAAGTGTTTGAGGCCAGGTTGGATGGGAGCTTTGAGCAACCTGGTCTAGTGGAAGGTTCCCTGTCTATGGCAGGTGGGTTGGACTAGCTGGCCTTTAAGGTCCCTTCCAAACCCAAACCATTCCATGACACTGTGCTTCTAAGAAAATTATGTACACTTCATCTAACAGCTGATCTTTCCTTGCTCACAAAGCTTAGCCTTTTTTCTTTCTCTTATAATCTATATAAACATCAATCCTATGTGCTAGGAAAAAATCCAAATATACCAAGGACTGAATAGATTGAAACATGTCAGGAACTTGTGCACTGCAACACAAACATCTTTGAAAGAACAATTGTTAATGACACAATATGAGTAGCAGCAGGCCGACAGACAGGCAATAGCAGACAGACAATTTTCTGGGAAGACATCAGCTCTCAGGCCAGATAAACACTTAGATGAGCAGTGAGGAGTGACTAGCTAACTAACCTGACATCTAGGTCTCCCTCCCCAGCACCATACTAGGCAAAACAGGACTTTGGTTACACTGTTCAAACTCGGCAAATGAAAACAGTTCTAAAGTAGATGCCACACAGCAATTTTTCCACATATGTTTACATAGACTATTTTAGTTCAGAACCTGGGGTATGCTAATGTGAATTAAATGAAAGAGCAAGTATAGAGGTGCTTATTTTTTACTATCAATGGTTATCAGCAGTAAGGCTAACAGATCCACTGTTTCAATTAATTATTTAGATTTCCACTCTGGTGTATAACAGGATCTGAGGCAGATCAATGCAGTAAAACACTGAAAACTATTCCTGTAAAGACACAGAAATATGCAGAGATTCTTCACTAAAGTTCTGCACTTGTCTGTTCAACTATTACGTGTGCATTATACTACTTAAGATACATAGGTTTTGCAGGCTTTTTTCCTCAAAAGATGACGTTCAGCTCTAGATTTACCAAAACATTTAAAAAATGTTTCTCAAACTCCTGCAGTGAAAACAATTGAGAAGCATGCTAAAAAAATGTCCAGTTGTGTTTTTATGGATTTTAAATTAAACACATTTTCATTTTGCTACAGATTGCCAAAAATACTTCAGTGTAAGTCAGAAAATGTTAAAAACCATTTTGAAAATTAAAGTAAACCTTGTGAAGAAGCTGACTTATTGTATTTTCTTTTTTTTGTTGGTTTTAAAACTGCAAACATCATGTTGGGCATGAATCAAATTTTTTTATAAACTTTATAATTTAACTGAAGAATATGAAAATCAACTGTTTATAAAGATATACTTCAAATTAGTTCTTCTAGAATTTTAAAATGAAAGATTGAGAGAGACTAAAAGGCATGATGCATTCTGATTCATATTACTGTGCATAAGGGAGTTACAGACTCATGTATAACCAACGGATAGATAGTCATGCTGATAATCATTTATTTGTGTCTCCAATGCTATCTTCCTAGCACTTTTCCTGGTTTCTTTCATTAGGAAAAAAACCTCTTCTCTGCCAACATCTAAGGTACATTCCATTCCACTTAGTTTAAAGAGTAACACTTAAGAAAGAGTGTATTTCTAGTGAGTCATTAGTCCTTGCATGTTTTTCAGTAAAAGAACTAATGGTCAAGGTTCATTAACTGCATGAAACATCCTTCGAAAGAAGACAGCTGGAGCTACAGTTATAACAATTGTGATGTGAAAATGATTAACATAGTGGAATCTTCTTTATGGATGAGTGTCATACATTTGATGCTCCTAATAATTACTCAGAATGGTTTTGGCTTTTACAGTTCAGACCAGCACAGGGTTCACAAGAGCACAGCAAAATACAACAAAACATGACTAATTAATGGCACTGTATTTCCCTATTTGATTGTGAAAAAGCATTTTACTATGATTTATAGTAAACTATAAAGCAGATATGTTATATTAAGGACTCAACAATCTACACATTACTCATAGTGAAAGGCTGAGCTACAGATTAATCCTTTGGACAGGGCCTAGAAAAGAGTAATAAAAGTTTTTTATTCATAAATTGAAATCATGCATTTCCTATTTTGTGTTCCAAATAACATAAAAACATTCAGTAGTTTAAAGACTTAACATTTTATTGGTGTTATATGTCTGCCCATAAAACAGGACCTCTCATAAATACATGTCTGGGAAGGTTTTTGGTTGTTGAAAGGAAAAAAACCATTAGCAGAAATGTTTAGATTTTTTAAAAATATCCTTTATTAAATAATGTATAAACTTTGCTACATGTCTCTTTACATTTGCAGGTTTTTTAGAATATTATGTATTAGGTATCACTGAGGTAGGTGCAAATGCATTTCTGAATGTCTATACCAGCAAAGGGTTGCATTAAAATGGTGTTATGCATGATATCTCCTAAACTCAGATCATCAGTCAGGGGAGTATCTCCTACTGGAATATCAAGAACTCTCCGAATTTCCCAGTTTGGGTTTAATAATCCCATTTGACATCAGATCAGCTATCTTTATGAAAACAGAGCTGCTTGTGGCCTGGATTTTAATGTCATCTGAAAAAACAGATACAGTTTGTATAGCAACTCTCTAATTTTATGTGTGCAAAATCCAAACCACTTCTCTTAGAATGGTTTTAAAAACAGTGTTTAAATCCCATACCTATTTGAAATATCAGAATTCTAAGGGACACTGCTTAGCTATTTTTGACCATATAATCTACCTTATGCTCACTAATCAAATCAGAGTGATATATCAGAATATTAATCAATTTTATAATAGTCCTATGACTTGGGCTGCTGGTTGACGAGAAGCTCAGCATGACCCGGCAATGTGCGCCTGCAGCCCAGAAAGTCAAATGTGTCCTGGGCTGCACCAAAAGCAGCGTGGCCAGCAGGTCAAGGGAGGGGATTCTCCCCCTCTGCTCCACTCTCATAAGACCTGGAGTACTGCATCAATCTCTGACGTCCTCAACACAAGAAGGACATAGATCTGTTTGAGCAAGTCCAGAGGAGGCCACAAAGATGATCAGAGGGCTGGAGACCTCTCCTATGAGGACAGGATGAGGAGTTGGGGTTGTTCAGCCTGGAGTAGAGAAGGCTCTGGGGAGACCTTATAGCAGCCTCCCAGTACCTAAAGGGAGTTGACAAGAAATATGGAGGAGGACATTTGACAAGGACATGTAGTGATACAAAAAGGGGGAATGGCTGAAGTAGTGATATAAGGAAGAAATTCTTCACTGTAAGGGCAGTGAGGCTCTGAAGCAGGTTGCCCAGAGAAGTTGTGGATACCTTATTCCCTGGAAATGTTCAAAGCCAGGTTGGATGGGCTTTGAGTAACTTGGTCCAGTGGTTGAAGATTCCTTTCAACCCAAACTGTTTAATGATTCTATAATTCTATGATATGATTCCATGTCAGTCAGAAGATTGTAAGTCTAAACTACTAAGTAGATTTTAAAAATTAACAGCAGCAAAGTGATCACTGACTAAGAAAATGCTGCATCCATGTAAGTTTCATTGCCCAGCAGCTCTAGCTTTCATCTTCTACTGCATCATACAAAAGCCCAGAATTAATTAACCATATCACCACATTACATCAGCATACTAGTAACCGTGAAGTTAAGTATTTAACTTGTAAAGCTTTAGCTTTATACATTCTTAAAAAATCACAGCATGTATACATTAATGTTGCTTATCTTCAATGCATCAATAATCAATAAAAACATCCATTTTTCTTACTTAAAAAATGTCATCCAACTTTTTTTCCGTGAATTCATGATGTACTGTTACATTTGGGGGGGTGAGATTGTTCTGGTACACAGCTTTTTACAGAGACCTACATCTTTTGCATTCATGGGTGTAATAACATCCATCAATGAATTTTAAACAAAGATGGAAATCTTGAGTCTCAGTTGAATACTCACAAAATTTCAGAGCAAAAATTTTACAAGTAAAGGCAAAATATCAATTGGCATTAGAGGCAAGGAATACCAGTATACATTTGGAAGGAGAGAGCAATGAACCACAATATTTTAATCTCACATATTTTGACCACAAGGGACACACATTACCAAACCAAGAATCAGCCTCCAATGCTTACATACTGTGATGAACTTGCATCACTACTGTGTTTTCCTTACAAAGAAAATATGGAAGAGTGAAAAAAAAAGGGAGCAATCATAAACTAATATAACCTATAGTTTCAGATTTTATCTGAAACCAGAAATGCTCAGCTCATTTAATTTGCAGCAGAAAATCCAAGAACATTACTTTTCATTATATACATCTAATAATAGTGGATAAAAATATCTCTGCTAGTCTTATGGAAAGTAGTGCCTCTGAGATCATTGTTAATTTTGAAAGATTCACAATATATTGGCGTTATTTTGAGTGAAGAGTTCATGGCTGTGGGCAACTGCAACAAATAGCATTCAATTTATCATATGCAATATCATTCTATAATATACATAATACAATATTATTTATCTCAATACATATCATGTATCATTTCCTTTAATAATAAATGTATATCTAAGGCTTTTTAGAATGTTGTTTACATTTTAGCAAGCAAACTAAGAATAATCAGCTGCTCCCAGCCCTGTAACATCACCGTGCCACTCATCATGGCCAGTCTTCGCGAACGAAGATCCGGGAAAGGTCTCCACCCACATCTGTTACAAGCGTGCTGGTGATACAGGGCTTTGCAAATGTGGGTAAGGCCTTCGAGCCTGCGCAGTGGATTTTTTAGGTGAGACACAGTGTGTGCTGAGCTGAGCCCACCCTTTAATCCTGAGGTTCATCTGCCGGGGCCGAGCGAGCTTGGACAGTGGTAGCGAGGTCCTCAGGACGTAGGTTTGTTTAGAGTGACCTTCTCTTAGATGGATGGCCTTACAGGGCTGACGAGCTCCATCTGCCCAGGTTTAGAGTTGTCCTTCTCTTCTGTGTGTTCCAGGGCTCCCCTCTCATCTCCCACGATGGCACTGTCCGCACAGGCGCGGAAAGGAGCGTGCCACTAAAACAGTGGCAAAAGGCACACACACAGGAGTGCACAAGCTAAAATAATCTGCTACACAAGTTCACAGACAAGCAGGATAAAACAAGTGATTCTGCCTCATGTCTGAATTTCTTGGATGACCCATGGTATCTGAAGTCTCAAACAACCGCCAGTCAGTGCAAGTGAACCTGTTGATTACAAATCAGAATCAAAGCCCTAACATCCCCAAGTAATTCTGCACACTGTGCAGGAGGCCAAATTCAGAGACAGCCTAACTTTTGGCCCATTGTGTAGTCCTGAAGTAAAGGCTGGTAGCAAAATTTACTGATGGTGTAATAACATTTCCCGAGTCTGATGCAAATGTCTGGTTTGTCACTTAAAAAGACTCTAAAACAATCAGCTTTACAAAATGAAATTACTGCATATAATGCTTCAGTGTCTAGATTAGCCATGACCTTTCTTCATCTGATGCCTTTCTAAATGTGATGGACATTGATCTGCAGCTCAGTATTGGAGGAAAGGCATTTAGGATTTGAAAATATAAATTAGGCTAATTCAGATGTGATGCTCAAGTAAGGTGTGCAATTTAATTTTGATAATTCTGTCAAAACATTATTCAGTTGTAACCGTACCTTCCTAAATGTGGGATGATAATTTCTTTCACAGGAAATCACTCAGAAAGGTTTCTAAGGAAACCAGGCAAGTACACCAAACTAATACCAGGTTTTATATGACAGTGAATATCACACAAGGAGAGTTGGAAGAGAATTTTCAATGGAAAATGTTGTAAACATGAATAAAGATAAATCTAATTCTAAACACTGGCAATATTAGAGAATTCTCTGCTTCTGACTTAAGATATCCTCCTAGGTTATGCAAAAAGAGGTATTCATCACATGATGGAAGGAACAAGCACATGAACAGAAGCATCTGGGATGCAAATTATTTGGCAAAATTCAAATGCAACTAAAGGAAGGTAAGGAAAGGAAAATGCAGATTATTTTAATGGCAAACACTTTCAGAATGGGCAAACTAAGTGAGAGGAATCTCACCACCACAATAACGATAGGTGCTTTCAGGGTTTGACTACGGTCGGCTAAAGATATGGCCAAGGGAGACAGAAACTGCATGCAAGTAAACAAGACAGGAATCTTTTTTTCACGTGCAAAGCATGTCCAGCCTGAATGCTGCCAAAAATCAGACTCCCAGAAGGATAAAGGGGAGAGGGCATGTCTGGAATTTTGATTTTTCAAACTTCAGGGGTGCTTGTGTGCTTCTAACCCATCATTGAATGTCTTTAACTAAATATTCCTCTGCAGACATTGTTCCTTGCTTTCTTCTGCAGCAGAGCTAAACTGGTCTTTTAATGTACAAGGGACCAGAGAGAGGTGGATGGGTCCAGCAGTGCTGGGTACTGACCAGGATTTAAGGTATCCTGCTGTTTAGGGTGCAGGTGCAAAATCTTAAAAAATTAATAAACAGGCTAGATACATGAGGTTATTTTCCCTAGATGAAGGAAGGGAGAAGCAGCAAATGCAGTCATGCTTGCTGGGAACTGTGAGCAAAGCACGTGACTGTATGTGGCTCTACTCTGGCAGGTGCTAACTGTGAATAATAAAGAGGCTCTGTGCTACAAACTGAGCATCTCCTACAAATTAATAAGAGAACATCTGATGTAAATGTTTGTGATTACATGACTGTGAGCATTCCAGGCAGAATCAATATCTTCCATTAGATCATCTCATATTATTGGGAAAAGTCACTCTTCTGGGGGATGTAAACATTCCCTTAGGCATCTACGGTTACATCCAGATTAGGGGCCAGATGGAAGATCATGGGCGGTAAAAAGCAACTCACTTTCCACCCACAGCCCCTGCTTTCTTCCAGTTGAAACCAATGTGGAGGAATGGGGAGGACCGTCATGGTACTGTAATTCCAAATAAAATAACCTTGGTGTAAGCTTTACCAATCTTAATAACTGGGAAGATCTCTATGGTCCTATAGATATAACCTAGTTTATAAATATGTAGGTGTTACAGCATATCACATTATGTATTCTCCTAGACTTACATTTTTCCAAAGATATTTTAGAGTCTAGGTCCCTATTGAGGGGATCTAGATAACTAAATAGCAAGTTTTAAGTTCTCTGTTTATCCAGGATACAGTCTTTGACTTTCTTTTCACAGATTGCCTCATGATTAATAAAAATATATAGCTTTTTATATTACTTTGGTCTTTCTTTTGCTGGGATACTGAGTAGCTAGTTGCATTTCAAGTGTCTGTAAGAGGACTCATCCTAATTGTTTATTTAATATTTGACTGGCTTATCTGGACAGTTTTCAACTACTATGATGCATCAAAATCACTCTTTACATCATTAATATTATCTTAACAGCACAAAAATCTTTAATTTACCATATTAGATAGCTCTTCTCTTGTGGTAAATTATATATATTATTTTATTTACCACTGCTTTATCATACAGTAAGCCACCGGAACGTAATATGTCATTTGCAGATTAAAATGTGTGTCCTTTGGATTACTCTACTATAAAGAGATTATTGCAAAATATTGAAAAAAATATTTCATTCATAAACTATAATGCACCATGAATTTAAATGGAACAAAATAATAAGGTTGCTTTGAAAATATTCTCTTATTGATCACACAGACATTTTGTCAACCTTCCTTATCCAGTGGTGTGTTTGATAAGCAACTGATTTGGAAGTAAAATTATTTTACAAATAAAAATGTCAGATCTTCACTCAGCAGATCTTTATCCAGGAACCCCTCTATGCAGGTAGCAAAACAATAAGTAGTTTGTGCGCAGTTACCTGCAGCATGGTTAAATACGCCCTTAAAAACAGGTAGAATATGTACCCTTCAACTGAACTTTGCAGAGAATGAATCCTTTACCAATCTCTGCACCTTAACAGAAGAAAAACGAACGCATTTTGCTGTCAGAGATTAAAACTTCTGGTGAGAAGGTGGCTTCTGTATTTTTTCTCCAGGAAAAAAAACAACATATGGAAATAAAATAAAAAGCATGCATTTCCTTCTCCGAAGTTACCAACAGAGAATCCCTGTTTATCAACCCATCAGCAGAGGATGAGATTTTTTTTGGATCCTGCTGAAGAAGCAATTTAATTACCTGTTTTCTTGTCAACAAATCAAGCTCTCAAGATCTATGTCTGAAGTTAAAGGCACATCCTTATTTAAAGACACTTTAATATATATTTATCCTTTTGAAAGTGAGATTTTTTTTCCTCCCTTATACACACAGACATTTAATTAATATATAGGCACTGGGGATTTAACATCATATAGTCATAGGAGAGGAGAAATTAATGTAAATCATAAACAGAGTGCCATACATCCTCCTTAAAAAAAAAAAACCTTTAAGCAAAAACAATCAACAGTTTAACTAGCAAAGGCGGATGCTAAAGGGTCACCTATTTTCCCTCTTGCCATCATCTGTTGAATAATTCTGTAGATATAAGAACAAGCCACTGAGCCAGATCCTGCTGTTCAAGAAATATGTTTCACAGCCAGGTAATTGCTTTCCTCACAATGTTGTCCTAAAAGGAGAGGAAAGACAGACAAAAACCTAACAGTAGTGCAATAGACTGCTTCAAGAGGATCCCATCAGAAAACACTTCAGGTAGTTTGTTTTATTGCAACTGTTTGTAACTACATATTTTCTGCAATAAAAAAGTAAACTTTCACGATAAAATTCCAGCAGAGTTAGACCATAAGCAACATTGTAGATTATAATGTACCATAAAGATCAATAATGCCACTTGGAAATGAAAGAATGCTAACAAAGATAATCAAATTATTGCATATACACACATCCACACATTTTAGAAAAATGTCTGCATACTATATACATATAGTTTATTTATATAATCTTCAGTCTTCACTTACATTATTTTTCTTTTCTTTTTTTTTTTTCTACATGTTACTCTACATCCTTAGACACAGAGGATTCCTGTAATATTTTACTACAGGTCATTTGCATAAGACTCTTGCAAAACTTAGATGCTGATGTCAAAAACAAACAGGTAAGCACCCAAAAATGTTTCACTTTGAAAGATGTTCATAGAACAGGCGAAACTAAGGTCTTTTCCTCCACCATTCAGAAGTCCACTGTATCTCAACAGGCTGAGAGGCAGTATCACTTGCAAAAATGAGTTGCCACTGGTCATTGCAATCCATAAAAACCTATTTATAAGAGTGCCACACAGTTTGACGGTGGACTTTGACAGAAAAGGACCTCCATCAGACTCCTCTGTTAGTAAAGTGAGCTAGTTATGAATTTCACAGACTTATATCTTCAAAATGGTGAACAATTTATCTAAACCATTATTTTAACCTCTAATATTAAATATGAACATCAAATCTGCCTATGCATTTGATGTTCTTTAAAATTATAGGTCAAGTCCAGTACATGATAAAATCAATTATTTAACCCTTATGAAAAAAATCAGAATTCATACTTTTTTGAAGGCTGTTTCTAAGTTATGAATTTATGTATGCAAGAACACGTCAAAAGAAACAGTGCAGGCCTATTCTTGTGTCCTTGTTGAAAAAATCTGAGTTTGTCTTGCTACAATATGGTCAAAGGCTGCTGTTTCTCTGTCCAGAACAGATGAACATTGACTTTATGTAGGTGTCATATTGTTACACTTCTGGTTTTTCTTTTATGCAGAAAGCTATTTTCTTATGGATGGCTTTTCAGCAAAGGATGTGCTGTAATTTTTCCACAACACTACTTGCAGTTTTATCAAGTAAAAGCCTGATATTGCAGCAGGGTGCCCAAAATAGGGCCCTATGTCTACTCTACCTTCAGTGACACAAGCATGAGGGATTCAGTACAACATCCAGTCTTTCCATTGTATTTTTGGTCTGTGCGGGAAGGAAAAGAGCCAATTTCTTAAATGACAGTTACTTAGATTTGAAAAGATAGTAAAGAATCTAGTAACATTTAGGTGCTGAAGATGCAAATTGAACAGCAAAGAGTAATGCAAGTATCACACTAAATCAGTAAGTCAGGAACTGGTCAGGGGCTTTGCCATGCAGAGCATCTGTACATCTCCCTCACACATTATAAATTTTTCCCACTGTTGGGTATCTGCTGAAAAATTGCCCAAGTTCATATCTGCAGACTCAGATCTGCAGTGCATTGAAAGCACTAAAATAGTTACTTATTTGATTCTCAAGACATATTCTAGCCAGTGGCCAAAGTTCTGGCTCTTTTTTCCAACTTTAGAGGAACTATATCAGTTTATATTAGAAAAGAAATTTGCCTATTAAAGAAAAAGACAAATAAACCTGAAAAATGAAAAAAAAAATTTACCTCTAATTTATACATGGCTAGACCACGTTAAACTAAAATTAATTTTTGTCTCTCACAGAATGAAATCCCTTTCTAACAATTTTGTTGCTACAATAAAGCCTTGACAAATCAGAACTTACAGTGGAAGCTGTGACAGACCATTAACTACAGAGGATGCCAACCCTAAAACTGCAGGGAAACTGTCAGTGTGAATAGAACTTTCAAGGGATTTACTTTTGTAGTTACATAAGAACATTAAATAAAAGTAACATAATACAGGAAACCCTACTGCATTAATTTTGACAAGTTTTACTGCATCTGTTTGCCTTCAAAGCCTCTTTTCTCATTTTTTCATCAATATTCTTCTCAATGGATAAAAACTCTTCAATCATAGTGAACTGGACCATTATACAAAGATGAACTCCAAGAAGCATGCTTAAACCTGAGGATTCAGAAAGCATTCTGGTCAATCCGATGTGTTTTCAAAAGCTAGCGCTGTCTTGTTGCTGAGACTCACCTGATGGGACATTCACAACACCTGACTGGTGTTGGGAAGAACTCATTAGGGGTGAAAATGGAAGTCACCTCCAAAACTCCATCAGCTTCTCTGAGGGGAAAGGGTAACTAGCAGTTTCTTACATCATTATACCATTGATGTGCAGTAAACGCTTTGGTGACTACTGACTTCTTTATGGTAGAAACTGTATAAATTCTGCTGCTAAGGAGCTGTGACTTTTCAGTCTTTCTCTGGTTCAAAAACAATACTCCCTAGAGTGACTCGGGTTTATGTTTACGTTGTATTTTCTCTCTTATTTGTTTTTGTGCAGGCATAGACCTGAACTAAAATACAAGGCAGACATAATCACACACATGGACTTCATGAAGCAGAATGTGTGTTCCAAACTAAAGCAGAAAGCAAGTCATATAGAAACTAAGTTAAATTAGGAAAATTTATAACTTGGTCTCTTGTTAAATTTTATCTTGTCTGCTCCACATTTTTGCAGCTTGTGGGTGGAAGAAAAAAAATGGATTGTGATTGAAAGCATACCTGAGTCATCACAGATCTCCAGAGGAAATGAGTTTACAGGTAACAAAAGCTGTTGGGTCTGTTTGGTTAAGGAGGGTATCTGTAGGAGGCTGAACCCAGACACTAGGCAAAGATTTGGGTTCTAATCAAAACAGATGTGAGTCCCAAATTGTGAGGAGCGCTCTCAAATGAGTTCAGTCCAGCAAAAGCACAGTTATCATAGCCCTATTCACAGTCCTAACCTTGGCAGCCAATTTTTTAATACAAGACTGCTTAACAGTTTCAAAACTTAAATGGGCTTTGAGCAATTCTGCTAATTTAAATAGTTTTTCCTTTTCTGTATTTAATTTCCTTTACGCCCTAACCAGTAACCAACTTTGTTCTACTTAAAAAGACTGGGAAAACTGTAGTTCAAAATGTGGTGCCACCAGCTTAAAATTACATGTATGTTATACGTTACTCATAAATACAATTGATGGAGATCAATCTCTGAAATTCTGTTATATTCATACTGTTGTCTCTCTACTTCTGTTTCAACAGGACAATCAGCCTCTTCATGAATTTCTGATGAAGCAGACTCAACCAATAATTTTCACACATCGGGAAAAAACTCTAATTACTAACTTTAGTGAGCACTTTCGGAGTTCAGTTTTTTAGGTAACAGGCTACATTTTAAAACCAGTTTAATTTTGTTTAAAATTTCCAGAAAAAATACCAAAAATTAATATTAGATATGTTGGTTGGTTGGTTGTTTCATGGTTTTTAATGAAAATATGAAAAGTGTTTTATTTTCGGTTTGTATATTTGCCTTGCCAGCTCAGGATGTCTAATTGCCCCGACTCCCTTTCTGGTACTCAGTTTTGTAGTAACATAGCAAAAATTGCTGAATTTTTTATTGTTTTTCACCAGCACATTACCATCACCTCTCTTTGCCTTCATCAGTTATCTGCACTATCTGTAGTGACTGTACTGTCAACAAGAAATGATGTTTGAGGTTTTCTCTAGTAATATGCAGTGCAACTCAATATGGGTGAATTTATGGATTGAAGCATTTGGTTCTGACGTTCTGATGCACATTATATTTATGTTCTGTGGGACGGGGATTTCTGAGAATGTCTAGCATGGCTGCACAGACTGAATGCCTATAAGCAGCTGAAGGACATCTTCCAGTTGAATTTCAACCCAAAAAAATCTGGTTCACATGCTCTGATGACACCTAGAAGGTGGACCAAAGCTCAAAAACAAGAGTGATCAAGAAATTAACATCAAAAGAGTAATCTAGATCAGAACCAAAATACTAAAATGTTTGTGAAAGCCAAGTCCCATGTAATTCTAGTAAACTGAAAAATAATAATAATTAAAAAATTAAAAAAAAAAAACCACAACAGTGTTCTTTTGAGAAGGATTAACCTAATTTATTTTCGGGTGTCAACAACTGACGTCGGATGTTCGCATTGAAGCCAAACACTTAGACTGTCTTTAAAACCAATTTAAGAAACAAAGACCTACAGAAAAATCCCATTTAATCATGTAGCACAAATCTGATAAATCCCACCTTTCTGTTCCTATTCACCTCAATGAACTTTAAAGTTTCGATTAAACATTAACATAAGATATGTTACATCTACAATGCCTGGAGAACCTCAGTGAGTTTTCTTATTTTCCATTTTAACAACTAAAAAAAAATATAGCTACTCACACTAATTTTTGCTCTCCAAATAAAATATGTTTCCTAATTTAAATCATTGTTAAGCTTAGAGGGAGCATGCATAGATTCATTTTCACTCTCACATTTAGACATATTCTAAAGTCTGATGCACATGAATGGTAAATTAAGATCACCTAACTTCTTGTCCAGTGAAAATACAAATTTGTTTCAGATATCTCACAAATCTCCCCTCTCTAATCATAAGAGGCATTTGGTGAGGCCATTAAATCAGCTAGGTTTTACATCTATTGATATCTTGAAAGATTCTTTAATGTTGCTTGCTGAAAAGGATTTTACTTACTTACTTTCATAAAATGTTAACACCTAGAAATGTACTATAGTAAATGAAAGAAGCAAAGTATTAAACAATTATATGTTCAGAATTAAGACAGTTAAATCATTTAACTTATTAAATTACTGTATGAATAACAAAAATAATATTTATATAGATGAAAATAAAACAGTTGTATGATTATAAATGTCAATAAATAAATAATTATGCAAAATCAATCAGCTCTGCCTTTCATAGAATTGTGTGGTTTAAACTGGATTCAAGTTTCTATCTGACAGAACTCTATAGTAATTTATATAATGATTGGCTTTAACCAGTCTCAACTCATCTCTCAGTAGAAAGGGTAGTCTAGGCTACAAGTTTCATGCAACTCAGAAATCTGTGTTCAGAAAACTAATTCAAGAATGCCTAGTTAGGATTGCAAGAGATTTAAAACTTGGAGTTTTCTGGGAAAATTCTCTATTTATCTCAAGCTGTGCTATTATATAAACTCAAAAAAGTTCCTATTTTCCTGAAAGCAATCATCCACTCAAGTACTCTAATCAACTTGTTTTGCTAGTTTAGTACATACAGGATTGCACAGATCTCAGTTGAAAATGGTCCTACTACCCCTTTACTACAAGACAGTCTTCTGGTGATAAGACTTACAGAGAAAACAGAGACTGTTTTCTAACCTCATGGAATTTTGAGGAGGTTGAACTTATGGCCATTATTTTCCAGTTCAGTGCCAAGTAGTATGCTACAGAATGTGGTATAGCCGAAAATGGAAACACCATTAGAACAAAAGCAGAAGGAAATCAGAATCAAAACTGAAAAATGCAGACTTCAGGGTAAAGCATCTTTTGGCTTATTATCATGTGGATCCAGGAATTTTGCATTTCTGCTGGCACTGTAGTGTAGAACTAAGAGAGGGACTAAGAAATAATCATCGCTAGAAATCCTTACTTCGGTGATTTAGTCATAGGAGAAGATTACGTGAGGTGAAGTAAGCCTTGAACCTCTGCTTCCTAAACAAAGAGCTGTCTCACTTCTGAAGAAAAGAGCTCATATGCCATAATGCTCAGTGCATGACTTCTGGGTTCAGAATTCCATTTCTACAGGCATGGACATGCCAAAGATAAAGAGTTTCAGCCACACCTCAGTCAAACCTTCCTCTTGTCTGACTTCAACACACCAGAATTCAGCACTGTGACTGGTGCTAGCTCTCTTTACCAACGTGGCTAACCTCACCCTTAGTTTCAGCTGTCTGATTTGCTATACCGACTTTGTAACTATTTTAAGGTTTCGGGATGAGAGCTGCCTTTGCTTTCTGGGTCTTCACCAAGTAAACCTCTATCACTGTAGCTTATAATGCAGAATCTGACCCTTTGACCCTTTTCTTTCAACATAAAATGTGGAACAGGATGGATACGTTCTTCAACTGAATAGTACATGGAGGAGTAAATCAGTGTGTACAGCCTCAGTACAACTTCATTCTATGATGAGGGAAAACAAGTAATGGAGTAGATGGTACTTATGCAGGGTAGACGGCTTCAGCCTCCTTAAGTACTCTGAATAAAGTCATTCTTGAGCCAAATAGTGAGAAAATTATAATTATGTCCTGAACACTCCCAGTAATAAGCAAAACTCTTGTTTACAGATGAGTTCAGAAATGTACAATACTGACTTACTCATGAGACACAGCTGGGTTTAAAAGAAGTTATAAATGTGATGTTGCCAATTAATCTTCCTAAGCAACAACATTTCTCCATTTTTTAATTCTCTGCCAAAGCTTTTGTGACATGGACTACCTGTACAGAAGTAATGCATACATAATGATATGAGCTCTACTACTGACTGAACTAAAAAATGATTGTTCTTCTTTCTTTCTCTGCTTCATTTCTTTTGTTGGCTTGAACATCATTCATATACAGATTTAACAAATGTTTATGACATATGGTTTTAAATGTTAAATTACTTTGCCTAAATAACAAGATAAATGTAGCAAGTGGATTTTTTAAAGCTGACAAAACCAAATATTTTCCATGTTTCCATGAAAAAAAACCCAATCAACTGAACAAATAAAATCACTGCAAGCATATTTTAATTAACTCAATAATTAGAATGGATCGGATTTGGTTTGTTTTTTTTTTTCTGTGTATGAGTGTTGGATCTTGATGGATTCCATATTACAGATTATGTTTACAAGAAGTTTCAATGAAATTGAAAAAGTCAGAATACATAATCTTCTATTCAGGCATAATCTAGAGACAGAGAATGACAAACAATGACTGAATTCATTTAAATATTGAATGAAGAAGTTCCCTTCAAAAAAAAATAAATTTCCTTTTAGTTTCCCTATTAGTTTCAGAAACCATTACAAAATGTTGAGTCCTTTAATAAAGATAATCATAATACAATAATTATATAAATCACACTTTGATTTAAGGAAATCTAACAACTCATAATTTAACAGAGGAATATACTTTCAAAGAATACAAATGGTTTAATATTTCTCTCCACTGTTCATTTAATTCAGTCTTCCCTCTGCATACAGATAACCCTTGCCATCTTGACATTGCCCTCTCCCCCACCGCCTCATAGTGGGAAAGTTCCTTCCCATTTTCACCCGCAATAAGGTTGCTTATGGCTGTAAATATCTCAGTCAGGTGTTATTCAGCTGAGAAAGATATCTCCATGGTATTTCTTCTGATGGCACATGGATACTCATCCATGCCGTTTTCATCTGTGACTAACTGCTTGCAACTTCAGCTGGGCACTGGAAGCAGCCTCGCTGGGAACATTTGGTGTCCTGACTCATGGGTGCTGGAATGAGCGAATAGGAAAAAGCTGATACATCCGGAAGAGCCTGAGGCTGAATTCTGAAATTCAATTTCCATTCTTTTGGACTACTAGAGAGCTAAATTGAGTGATACAAAAATCACTAAAGACTCAAAAAAATACATCTAGATTTTTTTTTTTTCCCCAGAGTAATCTAAGTCGTCAGGGGAATCTGTTAGCAAGAACATTCATAGAAAAGGACTGATAATGACCTTTAGACTATTTTTTTTTTCCCTATACAAACCATAGAAAAGACCAAGTTCAACCTACGTTCTGCCTCAGGATCTTTTTCATCAATTTCTACGAGAGCAGAAATTTATCCAAGCACCATAAAATTGATGGGTAAGTATAGAGTAGCTACAATGAGGCTACAGTATTTTTAAACAAAACATGAAATTTTCTCTATTAGAACAAAATCACATTCTTAGAGAGTACTTCATATTGGTTGTTGAAGACAAGCTCAGCCTTTAAAAAATAGACTTCTTAAGAATAAAACAGAGGGGGGGAAAAAAAACCACAAAGGTTCTCCACACTTACTGCTTTGGAAATGTAGGCTTATCAGCACATTGTAGCAGAGAACCGTATTTGAAGAAAGAGCATTTTTAGGATTTTTAAGTGTAAGTGATTTAGATGTTCACCTTCTGTCTCCTCTGTTCTGATGCTTACATGTCCCTGATAAAAACACGGGATGTGGATTTTTCTTCTTTTACAGCTTCCTCTAAATTTAGAGTCAAATTGTTCTTATTTTATCTTCAGCTTTATTCTCAAGTTTACTGCTTTTTCCTTAATTTTTAGCCTAGCATAACATCAGTGATATCAACTCTGTTAGACCTGAACTACACATATATATGTGTAGTTAGGATATATATATATATATATCCTATATGGTATAGGAGAATCCAACACCTTTGAACAGAAGTCACATCAGGTTTACCACTTTCTTCCAACTCTCAAGTTATGCTTTTGCCTCACCTAGTACAATTAGCCAAACATTTCCTAATTTGAGTTTAATTGAATCAGTCTTGATGAAAAGCTGTGTGGCCCTCTCCTTCTGCCCAGGTCAATATTCTGTAGCAAGGTTTTGGGAACAAAAAAAAATAAATTGTTTGTTTCTGGGAAATAAAAGACAAAGCTCAAAATGAAGCCAGAATGATCTCATTTCAAATGGTCTTTCAGGTTTCAGCTCCTAGCTACAGCTTTGTTCACATTTTTCACTAACCTACAAATTATCTGATTCACACCTTAAGTTTATTCCATCTCCTGATTGAAGGCAAGCAAAAATAAGAGCTTTTGAAGGTTTCACTTGGCCATTTTCCTGGGAAGCAGATTTGTAGCACTAGCTAACCCATTTTTCAACAGCATGAGTTCTCACTGCCCTGATTATTATATGCTCATTTGCACTAATTCAAAGTCAGTTCACAAAGATAACACAATCTAATTTGGTAACAATATCTATCCACCTATAAACTGAAACAAATTATTAGACATGGTTCAGCTGTGTGGAGAGTCATACTTGGAAGACTCTTTCTAAATAAAATGTTTTTAGTTATTTTAGAAAAATCTTTCTAAAATGAATGGCTAGGCTACAGTTGCCAAAAACTGGCATGTTGTATACTCTGGGAAAAAAAATGGTCTCTCTGTGTCCCTGCTTTGCTCACAAAGATATAAACCCTATTATTCCTATTCATTTCAAATGAGAAAAATCCCATTCTACATTAAATTCTATCTTTTTAATGTATTTCTATCTAAATCATCCAATGAAATATAAAAACAATATTCTAGAACAATGTAAGTAGCTGAAAAAGACACAAACTATTATATTCCCCCGACTGTATGACAAAAGCAGCTTTTTAAAACCAAGCAAACTTCAATATCTCAGCTTCACACAAGCAGCTTGATGTGATTCCTCTTACCTAGATTTAATGAGACAATGTCCAAAAAAGTCAGACAGATTCTTAGTCAACAGTCTGTGTTGCATTACTTCCACCACATCATAGACCCCTGCTAAGAAATAGTGATATTCTGCTAGCACAGGCACTCCAGCTAATCTCAGCTGCAACTGCCACAGACGGTAAGAAAAGTGATATTCTAAATGATACATGCTTATGCTATGTATAGCCTTCCTTTTTAAAGCCTACCCTCAGCCACAAAAGCTGCTCCCGTGCAATTGCCAGAGATTCAGCGTATTGTACTTCCTTTAACTAACTCCACCAAGCAAGCTGAAGGTTGAATGATGTGAAGTATTGTGACTGCCAAACTTTAAATTATCATTATGGCTTAAAAAACAGGCAATGCTATTTTGAGTGCAGTTACAATAGCACACCGCCTGTGAACAGCTACTTGGAACACCACATTGACAAAGCCTCACTGGTTTGTATGAACTAAATTTTCCCCCTCTAGCAATAACCTAAAGTATTCAGATATGAAACTCGTTTGTCCTTCACTGCTCTCTAAAGCTGCTATTTTTTTCAGATATATTCTCAAGAATATAGAACAATTAGGGTCATATATACAGACAGATCTATAAACTGACAGCACTCTCAGGTGGAAGTGACTATCACAATCTACACCATTTCGAGGGGCCATTTCCATGATCAGACTTCTCTGTCAGATTTATTTATTTCTACTAACAGAGCATCCCATTGCCACCATTAACCTCTGTCTAGAGCAGTGAACGTATTTGAAGCTGTAAATCAAGAAGATGCTGACAGACATGAGTATTTTACTGACATCTGATGGGCGGTTATGCTTTCGAAGTTCTAACTCACTGATGATTTAAATTCAGGATTCTGTCTCACAAAGACATATGCACTGTCTTGGTATGCCTTTCCAGGAAGTACTTGCTGTGCATAAAATTAAATACATATCACAGTTCTAGTAGAGCTCTTCAGTTGAACATTTATCAGATTGATATATTTTACTCTAGTACAGGTCCATCTCTTCTTATGCTTCCCTTGCTTAACATGATTTCCCCAAATTTCCTGAAAATAAGGAAAATCTTTCCCAGCAATGAAACCAGGCAATTTCCCTGACCAGTAGCAGTGGTGAGCATGGTGGTAGTGCTGGATTGACGGCTGGACTTCATGAGCTCTTTTCCAACCTTAATGACCCTGTGAATCTGTGGTTCTAACACATCCAGTTGCCCACACACGTATTTCCTAGACTGTCACAACATGTTTAAGTCTTTTTGAAAGCCATGATTAAACCCATAAAAAGGTTCTTTTTATAGATAAGAAGCTAAATTCCTTGACAAATCCCATGAGCTTATGTAGCATTCTTATGGTGATTTTGTACCATAACTGCACAGTTTCTGATACAGCTTCAAATATGTTTTGAAGCATACCTGAAATTTGCCTGAAATTGAATTATACATTCTGTCATTCCTGTTGACTTTTCATACTGCAATCATATATTATCTAGATTTAGAGACAGTTAAAGTAAGTACAGACTTTCTAGACTGTACTGAATCTTTTGGGTTTTTTTGTGACTGATATAGTGGGCTAGCAAGTCTTTTCTAGTCTGTTCCATTCACAAAATATGTGGAACTTCTGTTCTCAGCACAAGACCAATCAAAGCTAAAGTCAGGAAATAACATCTCAGAGGTACAGTTGAATCCTCTAGCCTTAAATCTGCCTTATATCAGTCCACCTGTCTGGTGAGGTAGCATTACTTATAGCAAAGGCACCACAGGAGTTAAAAAATAGAGCAATATCATAGCAATTTCTGCCCTATTTCCCTGTTATGTTTAGCTAACAGTAGCTGACAATCTGCTTTTGAGAAGACAGCAAACTGGTGATAAGGCAACTCGAGTTCAGATGCTTGTGTGCATCTGAGAGGTCAGCTTAAGGGATTTTTAATATTATTGTTGACCAAGATATTAAACTGCCACTGTTACAAATTGTCAGTATTCAACTATTGGAACATGCACTGTTAGATTTCAGAGTTAGTGAACAAGAAGCCATAAATATTAACTTGTAACACAAGTTAATCATTTCACATGCTGTGTTCACAGACTTCAAATAGCAATATTTGTTTCTGGTTGGTTCAGATTCAAGCTTATCTTCAAGACCAGACTAAGGAGTTCTCTTTATTTATGTAATTCTTACAAAGAAAACTTATTTGGAATGTAGTATTTCTGAACAGTCTGCATTCTGCAATATTTTCCCAGAATCAGAATAAAAGTCCCATGGCTAACGCTCTTTCTCTTCTCTGAACTCAAGAGCAGACTTCCTGTTTCTGCTCAGAGTTAAGTGTATAAACAAAAGGATAACATGCAAATTTTGAGATTTAAGCATATAATGTTTAAATTTTTCTTCAGTTCTGATATCACTCAATTTTTCTATTCAAGACTTACTCTAGCTTCTCTTTAAAATGTGAAGTACATCCTTTGTGCTCTCTAGATCATTACAATACTCAATGTTGCTGTTACTAATTATATCAATTATGAATTGTATGAATTGTGCAGTGTTGCTCTGAAAGTTTCATAATGGAAACTACTACTTTTCAGTTACTTTTACATTTATTGTGCTTCTTCCCTTTCTAAAAGTTCTATAATCCTATGGTGTTTAAAGTGTTTCATTTACTCTATGTAGACAGAAGTTCACCTAGTTTAGCATGATAAAATTGATAAAATTACTATAGCTAGTACAAAACATATATCTGACTTTCAAATTGCATCTGGGAGATGTGAAGGCTTCCTTCAATTTCTTTCAGCCTGGCAGCAGATAAAGACTTCTTATATTTCTCCCAGATTATCTTCTTCCCTTTTCCTTCTCTCTATCCTCCTTCTCCATCACATCTGACTATGCCAAAGATGTACCCAGAAGTGCAATAGGAAAACCACTGGACTAAGCACATACCAAAGTGTCAACATGAACATAGACCTCTCCCTTGGTTCATTAGCTGTTTCCTAAGCCCTGTAATACCACCCCTTTAAACCAACACTATATGCTACAACACAGTTGGTTTTTTTTTTAACTCATTACTCCTTTCTTTCCTCTTCTAGACTGTCATCTCTTTACATTCCTTTTTCTTTTTCACCTAAAGTATGTAGCAACAGTGACTACTTTTCCAGTGGTCTCTACTGTAATTCCCCATTATGCCACAATTATACCTAATTAAGTCTTATGCTTTCCCCTACCATATGCTGAACATTCATTTGATGGGAAAAAATATGATGTGAATCTCAGTCGGAGACAGATGGTTATTCATGCAAAAGTCAAATAGTGTAAATGCTAAGCCACAAAGACAGAGATTAAGTAGAACATTGGATCAATAGGATAGGAAAGGGACAAAAAAAGAGACAAATACTTTCTGTCTAATATATAAAAAAATAACACAGCAACTACCTGGAGAAATCTTATTTATAAACACCCCTTCTGTGAGGTTTAGAACTTGAAGTCTCTCATCACTTCAGTATAATACAGAAGAAATTCTTCTTTCTCTCAGAGAGCTCCGCACAGTTCTCAGCCTGATCTTCCTGATACCTACATTTGTGGTGTTAATGAGACATGTATTTTGTGTTTATCATTCCTTAGCAAACAGTGTACAAGTAAAGGAAGGAAATCTAATATGAATATGTTCATTGAAGATTCCCTAAAAAAGATTAAAGTTTAGTAATATTGATCATGTTGAATTAAGGTTAACTCATGGCACTGCATTTTTCTTTCTGAAAGTGTCATATCCTGACATTGTGCTCTTTAAAGGCAATTTGGAGATAATTGTCACAGTAGAAAGACAATTTCTTATTGTCTTTTATCTGACAATAAGATATCCTCTTTTTTTCTGAGGAACACAAGAAAATATAAAACTTTCTAAAGCAAAAACAACCAGGTAAATAAAAATAATGTAATTTTAGCACATTTTCACAATCTTTAAATATTTTGGCTCACCTTCTGCTTTTGCAGGGCATACCAATTTTTAATTCAGAGGGCTAGGTAAACTGTTAGTCTCCACTCCTTTCTTGGTTTGAGTTTCAACTAGAATAGTTCCAAGAGGAATGATGATTTGGTCATGGAAAGAGACATATGGAGACTGAAAATAAAAAGATCAGGTCCAGGACTGAATAAAGCTAGAGTAAAACCATAAAGATATGGTTTTTTACTTTTAAGGATTACTTTTAAGGATAACCTTAAGGAACTTCAGGATAACCTTACTACAGTTGCCTTGGTAAGAAAGGGTAGGTAAATGGAAGACCTTAGGTTCATTGTTATAGCTTTAACTTTTATTTGGCTTTTCACCATTCCATTGTTACTTTCAACTTTTAACTGTCCCTCCTCTATGAACAACTGACTTGAGACAATGAGGAAAAGTGCTTGTTCTGTCTTTTAGTTCCCCACATTTTTTTGGGCAACCCTGGATGAAAGGGAGGGGTGGGGAGAGAGAGGAAAGAGAGGGAAAAAATTAACTCTTAATATATCTTTCAGTATCTCCATATGTTTGCTTAATAATACTGACAATGTGGTAGAATAAGTAGTGTTGAGCTGCTCTCAAAACTGTCAGAGAACAAGCATATGCACACAGGCAATTAGAGTAGTAGCTGGCACCCTGCACATCTGTATTCTACTTGATACTGCAATAATTTACTCATTAAACCAAAGCCTAAAGAAATAGGTTTGCAATCAAACTAGGCAGCAAGGACTCATTGATAGTAAATAGTTGAAAATTTTCTAAAAAAAACCCAAAACCCTAGTACTAAAATACAGACTGCTGCTAAAGATAAGCTTGTTTTAAAGTGTGAGTTAGAAGGAAATCACTGAATGGTACAGAAGTACAACAAATATTATGCAGTACAACAAATATTATGCAGTACAACAAATATTTGCTAAAAATGGGAACCATGTACATCTTGAGCAATTCCATTCAGTAGATTCCTTAATCCTTGCTGTTGCATGGAAAAGTAATTTGAAGCTACATCCCTTGGCATGTAGGAAATGTAGTATTTTCACTCACAAAGTCTTGTTGCAAACAACAGTCCCACCTCCTTTAGACATCTAAACGTGCAGAATGTCTGTGGAAAGCATCCAAAGGCAGAGCATTCAAGAGCCTCCACTGTGCAGAAAGCTCTGATGCAGAGACATCCTGCAGAGGCACTTCACTTCTCAAACATATTTTGAAGTACCATACAGCTTTTTTCCTAACACAAAATCAGGAGAAAAGGCAATGGGAGATCAGCAGCACATCTATAATATGATGGATTCATAGCCCTACTTTCCTTGGAGCAGAGAAACTCCTGATCTGCAGTTATTGTGGCTATCTTGGTGTCAGAGTAACCAGAAAGAAATTCATCTTGTTTCATTTTAGCTACCTAGCCTAACCTCCCATCTTTTTTAGATACCTCCTTAGGATCCCTTCAGAGATTCGTTTGCCCTGTCACAAATGTTCATGTTAGAGGAAGATGGAAATGCTACTTTTCCCCCCTTTGATAAACAGAGTTTAACTAAGACTTTGAAGTCTAACTTTTAGACAATAAAGTTGGAAGCTATTAATCTTTCCCTAATTAATGGAGAGAGTGCAGAAACTCCAGAGGGTAATTCAACCCATCTATTTTAAATGCCTATTTAGAGAAAAGAGGAAACCATTTTCTTCCCATTAACTATGTAGGGAGCCAAGTTTACTTTCTTAACTGAATATTTAGCTTTTGAACAGTAAAAGTTACTAAAATGAATTATATCCCAAGCATTCTGCAGCCCATAAGGGGATTTCTTTCTATCCCTTCAAATCCTAGCAAAACCCCTCATAAAGCTTGTTTATTCAGACTTTACAGGGGAGTCATGATTTAGCTCTCTGACTGAGACAAATATAATTAAGGGACACCTAGAGATGCTTTTCTTCTTTTTTTTTTCTTTTTATTGTTGTTCTTGTTCCTCTTCTTCTTATTCTTTTTTTTTTTTTGAGACTAGAAAAAGCAACTTCAAGCTAAATATCACTTTTATCATACTAGGTTATCTTCAACTCCTCAATCAATACATAGCTGGAATACAATCGCAAAGGTCAACTTGGAAAAATCCCTCTTCATTAAAAATTAAATTTCAGTATGTAAAAAAGGTAACTTGCGAATTTCTTATAGAAGGCCACTACTTCCATGCACTTTCATGTTAGCAAATCTAATTGTTTTATGAGTGATCAGAATCTTTTAGATTGAAGTACTAAGTACTGAAGGAACAAATAATTTGCTTGCAAATTGTGTTCATAAGTGGAATTTAGAAGTCATTTAATTGACTACACATTTATTCTTAGGTTTTACAGCACTCAGACCTTTCAAAGGGACACTGTCCTACTGCTCTTTTACATTAAGAAAACATAGGTCATTTTATGTCTTTACTAACTCAA
The DNA here is from genome assembly GCF_009829145.1 of Chiroxiphia lanceolata. Lineage (NCBI taxonomy): Eukaryota > Metazoa > Chordata > Aves > Passeriformes > Pipridae > Chiroxiphia > Chiroxiphia lanceolata. Next base: position 36,306,601 of record NC_045638.1, on the reverse strand, counting down.
TAATGGCCAATTACCAACCTAAAGCATGTAGTAACCTTAAACACAAATATGAAACACAAAACATCATTCATCTCCAGGTAAAACTCTTCATTATAATACAGAAAAATTAATCTGAGAAGGTGCTTTCTAACTTTTCCCGTCAGCTTGCAGCTGGTCCCTCAAAAATAAAGATGATGTTTCTCTCTAAGCAAACTACTGATCACAAACACACTTGATCCCCTAGATCCAAGAAATTCTGGGATCCCATACTTGATCCCTGAATTAACAACACAGACAACAGGCTTCCTGTGCATAACATTTTTTATTGAGTAAAGGCATCCATCCAGGTTTTTTATTTAAAATTTCCTTTCAAGCTCCTTTACGCAAATAGAATGTTACAGATATTACAGACAGAGAGCACCAAATTGCAGTCGGTCTAAACTTCCTGTAGTGGCCAGTCAAGTTTCCGGTCTAGAATCATTTAAGACATTCATAACATTGCTATTTTAATGTACCTTGAATTCTGACCTTAATGTCCTGAAGTGCCAGGAATTTTCTGTATATTAAAAGTTTAAAGATACATGAAAACATATCATCTTCTGTCTAGTAAACTAAAAAAAACCAAAACAAAAACCAACCAAACAAACCCAACAAAAAACCAATAACTAAAGCAAAAGAAAACAAAACAAAAAACACACATAAAAAAAGCATTTTTACAAAACAGCCATACTTTAGTTCCCTTTTGGACACAGGGAGCTCATTAACTAATGCCGTTAAAGTTAATTTTGTTGACTTGGCAGAAAAAAAATCTTAGAAAAGTAGGTGTTATGTACAGAAAACAATTATACTGCACAAAAAGATAGCTAACCCTTTTCTCCAACACTCATTCAAAATGTCTACTTCAGCTTGTCCTTAATGCCAGGCACTAGCAAAACTATGAGTCGCTACTACTTATTCTTAGTGATGATCTCAAGGAACTGCTTCAACTGCTAGTGACTGCCAGCACATGGGAACATCTTGTACAGGGAAACATTTTACAGACAGGCCAGACAGAATGAAATATATCTGGGTTTAGGGTGGGAAACCACGAGGTATTATTTCAAGCCAATCAATTGCTTTCCTGAGGAATGATGCATAAAGCACTAAGTATACATGCCCCACGGTATGGTCCCGAAGATCTCACTTGAAACACTATGGCCATGGAGTGTTACCTATAAGAGCAGTTAGTACTGCACCTGTTTTAAAAGGCATCAGCATGGAAATTGTCCTCACTCTGTAGAGATGGTACATATGCTCTTTCAGTCTTTGAATGGTGAGCTGCTGCAAAAGGAAAGTAGTTCTGGCAAACAATCATTCTTCTCATGGAGGTGACTATTAGAAGAAGAAAAAAACAGGCTTTGTGCAAGACTTCTCTTGACTGAAATATTACTAAAAAAATTTGGGTTCACCTTGTCTGTGAGAGTCTTTTGAAAGACATTTGGGTAAGAGAGTTTAATTAATATGGCATAACTGGGTAGATGGTAAGTAGGTATTTTGCCTCATTACTGAAAGGAAGAAAAACAATACAGAACTTGTTCATGAGAAGGAAAATTGTGTGATAAAGCTTTTGACCTTCAGTAAATCTTTGAAAAATTATGTGTAAGGAAGGTTTTTTCAAACAGTTTCTATTGTCACTATTTTGCACAGTGAATGCAAGAACTTCTTTTAATATGCTGCTTAATCAGAACCAAATAAAATAAAATATTTTTTCTTTTAATACCTTTGCAGCTGCCATCAATTGTCCTTTTTCTAGCTAAACAGAAAGCAGAAATACTTTATCGCAAAATCCCTCACCCTTGCATGTATGACTGATCACATTCAAACAGAATGCAAAATCAGACATAATGTCAACTTGAAGTGAGTTGCTTACAAGTACAAAATTCCTAGTACTAGGTCAGCTAAGCAGCTCAGGTTTATATTAAAGGGATCTGCAGACCAAACTCTGTATTTCTCTTCAACCTAGAGACCTCATCTCCTGCCAGACATCACGTTGTTTCTCATGTAAAGAGAAGTAAGCATTTCACCTGGCTGTGAATGTTAAGTCTAGTGCATCAGCAACATCTTCAGGTGAATCGCTTGTATTGAAGGGACAATTATTTTTTGTAGGCTGCCTTCACTACCTATTTGTGGTTGTACATTAGAAAAAAAAAAAACAAACCCTCTAACAAAATGCACTTTAATGATACTATGGAATACTTCATTCTTTATAATGGTATTAAGACAATCTTAGAGAAGCATCCAGAATGATCAGTGACAAACATCAAAAAATATGAAAAAATATTCCATATTCAAAAAAGACTGCATTATTTCCTACCAAGTACATTAAACTGTCTTCAGTTCATTAAAAAGCATTTCTTCCTGTGTTAACTTTTTTCACTTGATCAAAATTAGATCCTAATTTGTGTCCAACTCAGGATATGAGCACTTAGCACCTCTGAAAGCCAGGTCATTCCTCTTAATTTCCTTTGGACATTGTTCCTGACTCTAATCCTTCTAAGTACTTCCTACTTGAATGCTTATGAGAGTAGAATACAGAAGGGATCTATTCCATCGCTGTAAAACGTCCCTAGAGGAACTGAAATGTAGCCTGTACCCACTGAGCATATTTTGATGTTTGTAATAAGCCCTGGTGTATGCTGGAAGACTCAAAAGAAGCTATTACTGAGGCAAAAGTTCCTCTGAGTCTCTTGCTGCATATATATATAGCTTTGGTAAAGTTTCAAAACCTTATAACCTTTAATGGTTTAAAACATTCCCTGAGAGCATAGATTTATGTAGGCATGGTCAGGTGGGAATGTCCTTCAAACAGGCTAGTTGTTCCACTATTGCTCTGTCCAAAGCCCAAAATCATTAATAGGATAGATTAGGAGAGTCTGAGCAGTTACTTCACACTTTTGTAGCATAAAAGCACCTTTCTTTGCTCAGAGGATGAGGGGGTTTGTGCAGCAGCAGGTTTTGTATGAGGCAAAAGAGATAGCTGAGACATATGTGATCAAAATAATTTAACGGATGTGATTGGAGATTTTCTATTAAAAATACTTTTAGAATTACTACTAGTACTAATCATATTAAAAATAGTTCTCAGCAAAATCTAACTGGGAAATTTAAAAATACAGATAAAAAAACAAATAATTTTGAGACAAACCAACTTATCGCTACATATTTATCATCTAAAGCCCATCACTACCACTTGATGATGTTCTACTGCTTCATGATGTTTAAGTGCCTTTGATATCTTCAAGCACTGAACAATAACACCAATAAATTCCCTACATCTTAACTAAGTTCTCCAGCTACCAGGAATTACACAATAGTGGAGAAGGGCATCCCAAAGCCTTTGAGGAGAGTTTTTTAAAAAAACCTAAACTGTTTTTTTCTCCGAAAGAACAGATACAGAAACCATGCATACTATGGTGGTTTATAAAGCAGTACCTGAGAAAATGAGGCATGTGTGTGCATAGATGCTACAACACATCCACGCAGAAAGACCTGGAAAACAGCTGCTAGACAACTGTATGTCAGTAAAAATTTTCAGGATTCTCTTTTTTCTAGATTTCTGATCAGAATGTAAGTTGACCCTGTTATTTACTTCAAGCATGACACATGGCTGCCATTTCTGCACCTTTTCTTTGAGAAAAACATGTTACTCTCCCTTCCAGGTGGTAGAGAGTTAAAATAAAAATAAAATAAATAATTATACTTCAACCCAATCAAATCTTTGAACATGGAAGATTCCGGTTACTTTTGGGACTGCAACATGTAAGCTATCTGTAGATTTTCCAGTGGACCTGCACAAAACTCTTATGGTCTTCAGATGCATAAATGATGACAAGTACTCTGAATAGGGAAGTGGGGTGGCTAAATGAGAATACATGGAGTAACTAGGTAAAAAAAATATGACCAAGAGAGATCATGATTCCCCCCCAAGAAGTTAAGGAGAAAATGAACAAGACAAGCATATAGAAGAGAAAGCAATCATTTTACATCACTTTTTGTCTCAGCAAACCAAGGAGATACCAGCCGTTCCAAGTTAAGACAAGGAGCTTTTGATGATTCAGATATTGTAAGAGGAATGGCCGGAACAAATCAATACGTAAAAGATGAATGTATCCTCAAGAATGAGATGCTGTTTATTCAAGAGTCCCAAACAATTTAAGATTAATGAAAAGAAATCCACAGGTAGGCAGTTTCACATTGAAGTCAGTTGTATGCTGAAACCACACAGGACAAGAGTCATCTTCCTGTAATTACTGAGAGAAACTGAGAAAAAATTCAGCTTCACACACCTATTAGTGCACTAATAATTGAGGAACCAATTAAAAACAGAAGTGTTAAATATGTGGATTAAAGTTAGAAGCCTTAATGCCTAGTACATCTCCTTAACCTATTATATTCTTTTGGCATGTTAACAAATAGTAGATAAGAAAGAACCGGCTGATACAAGTTTTCTGGATTTAAAAAGAGCCTTGAGAATGCTTCTCAAAAAAGGCTATTAAAGAAACTAAGTAATCACAGGGTGAGAAGTAAAGCATTGTCATTGATTAGAAACCAGCTACATAAATGAGAAACCAGAAGCAGCATACATTTATTAGTGGCCACTGCTCCATGTGGCTAGTTAACAGCAGGGTGCTCTCAGGTTCTCTACAAAGGATGAGAGTGTTAATCTATTATTAATCATCTGGAAACTGGATTAACAATAAGATGGATATGTTTACAAGGGACACAACAAGTCTTGGATTGATCAAGGCCAAAGCAGGCCAAGGAGCTTCTGGTTCCTTAAAAGAGTTCAGTGAAAGGGGAAACAATGGCAGATGGAACTGCCAAGCCTTGGCAACTGCCAAGCCTAATAGAAGCATAGGAGAAAGAACCATGTGAAACACTTAATTTGGAATTAAAAACTCAGTATGACCACTGAAGGGTGGGAAAAACCTCTTGATATACACAGATAATCAAAAATTTAGCTCCGGGATGACCCCAATCTAAAATAAAAACATTGTTGAGAAAGAACAGAAAAAGGGAAGAATACTGGTATAAAGGCTACAAAGGCTGAGAGTTATTTATTTAGGAGGGAAGCTTGGCACCCCCAAAGGAAGAGTTTAAAAAGATATAATGATAAGTAATGTAAATCATGAATATAGGTAAATTATATAATTGCTTAACTCTTTGCATAAAACAAATGAGGAATTCAGCAAAACTGAAAATTTAAACAAACAATTTTTTATTATTATTTAAACCAAAGATACAGAACTTCATAACTGATGTTGCCAAGTCTAAAGGTAACATCATTTTAATGAAGGACTTTGATTTTTCTGTGTATTTATACATAAAAGTTCTTCACAGTACTCTGTTCTGTACAGTAAGCCAGAATCAAACCAATACAAACAGTAAATGAAAAATCAAGCTACCTCTGCAGTTTTGCTCTTCTGTTTCGTGGGCACACAGCTTATTCTTATCGCAACTTCTACATATCATAAGCCACTCTTTTCAGTTGCAACTCTTCTGTCATGGTTACTCATATTTCATTTCCCCTTTCAGAAAACTGTTCTTCTTAGTACAGTATATTACTGCATCAAAGACCCACAGTCAAAAGTATCAGGAGAGGTTGGTTTATAAAGAGCTTAAGGACGGGAAAAGAGAAAAGGCAAGGCAGTGGTAAACAATAAAGCGAAAAGTATAGCTATATCCTAAGAAGTATTTTAAATTGTCATCTTTACCACTGGTGGGCATGAATTGGAAATGTATTTAGTACAACCCTGGCGACATCAAACCGAAGCGTGCTGTGTAAAAACGTCCCTTAGTGTGTTAAAGTAAGAGTAACATGTGAGACTGTGCCTATGAGAAACTGCTAATAGGGAAAGCTTAATGCACGAGGACTTGATACATGCATGCTTTTTACCAACAATCATAGATAACGTCTACATTGTAATGGTCAGAGCTCTAGGAAACTCTTGTGTTACAGCAGATGTACAGATGTTTTCATTTATATGGACAATACACAAAATCCTTCTCTATTGTGCAAGAAACTGCAGTTAAATGCCTTTATCAGTCAGTAGCCATTAATACAGCCCAAAAACTCTATGTGCAAGGGGTATATAAGAAACATATCTCTCTACCGGTATTTCAGTATATTCAAAATTATATTTTCCTGATTTTGATTCCTGCTTTGGCTATATTTCTTTAATATAATTCACATAAATCATATCCTTCCACCCTTCTCAATTTCAATCTAACAATTTGCCATTAAACATCAGAAAAAGAAAATTCTACAGGAACTATACAAAAAAAATTAGTGAGAACTATAGGAACAGAGATCCTAACTTAATTATTACAAAGAACTAAGAGAACTAATGCATGAAACATAGAATAACCTATTTTTCATGAAAATAAGAGTTAGAGAAAAATTAGATTTTGAACACCATTCTAAGCACTGTTGAAAATGAAATTTATCTCTAACAATTTATCTCTATGAAATTATACTAATATGAAATTATACTAGTATGAAATTATACTAATAGAAAAAAATATAGAAAGGTATTTTGTTGAGTTATAAGCATGATAAATTGACTAATATGAATTAAGAAGAAACTTTGCAAACTGACAAACAATTTCCTGGTCTGTTGTAGCATTCATTTTACCTCCCAGTCTTATTCCCAGAGGTAGGAGAAGACACTAAGTAGATCACTGAGCAGCATAGTATGTCAGTTCCTATACCCTGCTTAGCAAAAACATACTCTCTTCAGTTTTGTGATTCTTCAGTTTTGTGATTCTTCAGTAACAGTTCCTCAGGCTTCAGGATAAAGCAAAATGAGTATAATCTGAGAAACATCCAATAGAACTCTTATATGAATATATTGTCTATCTACTCTTACGATGATCTAAGTTAAACATCTGCAGTTTTGGCTATCTGCCATTCTGACTGTTTTTCCGGCTGGCAGGACAATGTCTCTGCTGCTTGGTCTCCCTTGCACTTCCCGGTCACCTCAGTAGCATCTGGTGGCGCAGAAAGTGCTGATCATCTGGCAGGTCTTCCCCTTATGTTTCGATCAATCACACACACTGATACTATTTCAGCAAATTATTTCTTTAGCCATTTTTGCTAGGCCAATGTATCACCTCCCTTGTCTCTTTTATTCCTACTCAGGTTTAAAGTTCGGGAAAAGGTAAGAAACTTCCTGGTGTACCAAAGGCTAAAAGCATTAAATCCCACAGATCTTCAGGAATATTGTTATGATTGGAATATAACCTCTAGAAGAACTGATTTTCTTCCTAGAATTGCAGTTTAATTTACTTAAAAACAACTCACAACATGACATGAATTCTCAGGGTTCAAAAGCAATGACCACCCGTAAGTACTGGGAGTATTGCAATAAAAATTACCTAAATAATAAAAATTGGAATGGTAGTAGTTCCCCATACTAACAGAAAAATATTTTATCAGTATGTCAATATTCTGCCAGTGTCATATTTTGTAGAGAACTAAACATCACTTTCTAATCACTCAAGGAAAAAAAGCTTTACTCTGTGAAGAAAAATAATATCCAATCCATACTGTAGAGACAGTTTTGTCCTCTATGCTGAAAAAATCCAAAGAAAATGAAGTCTGCACAGTTATATAGAAATAATTAAAAATTAAATAGAAATAATTAAAAAAGAAAATCAGTTGCTTATGCTTTCCTGTATATCTGTTTGACAGTTCAGTGACTACCTAAAATTTAGACTGAACTCTTTTTTTTCTTCTATCAGGAAACAAGAAATAAATTAGAGAGATAGTGAGGCCAGTATTTTTTTAAGACAGATCAGACTTCTTTCACTGCTGCTGATTTCCCTCAAATCCCTCAAATTTTTCATTTTCATGATTGTTTAGATATTTTTGCACCATTCTGAAACCAAAAACTCCGGAGCTGCTATAAAGAGGCACTCACAGACAGTTCTGTTCAGCCTTATGTCCGTGTATTGGGAAGGTGCTGTGAATTCCATGGTGAGGACAGAGGCAGCCCCGAGAGTCCAAAATGCACAAAGCTGCAGTGGTTCTGCTGCACTGAGGCTTGGCAGCTGCAGGGAAGGCATAGAGCAAAACTCTGCATCACCTCCATAGGCATGCCAGCAGAAGTTAAACAAAAATTTAAAAAAAAAAATTAAAAAAGGATAATAGATTATCACTAATGCCATGATTCTATACAGACAGGTGAAGCAAATCATTTCAGAGATTTGGCTCAGGGCTTTGAGCTTGCGCTGCAGTCCTGAAGAAATTGCTGAGATACTCTGGGAATTATCTCCAGTTTGAATTTCAGTCTGTTTAACTATACCTATGTGAATATTAACAAGGAGTGTGGCTCTGTAGACACAGTCTGTAAACTGAAACAGTGCTGAGAGCCTGGCATCCACATAATGTGTGTTTCAGCAGTTTTACTTCGGGCTAGCCCTAGTTCTTTAGACTGCATGTCCTTTACTGCCTGCAACTCAATTTAGGAGCACTTCTGGGGCACTCGTTGGCCTTTGCTTTCAGCAGAAAGCAACCCTGTTTGTGTGGTGAATCAAGATGCAGTAAGAGTGGCAGGAGAGTGAGGTGAAAGGTTTGTTTCAAAAGCACACCCTGACCTGAACTGAAATGCTAATGGAGACACAGCCTGAGGGCAGCTGTCTGTACACAGCTCAAGCACTTGAGATTTGTGAGCTTCCCGACTGTGCACAGATTCTGCAAGAAATAAGTAGTTGCCTTTTAACTCTATTAAGATGTGAAGTGAAGAACAGAGTTTGAAGCAGGACCAGCCCTTTGAGCCACATAACAGGTGCACCTCATGGTGCACCTACATGTTATGGGCCCCTGCACTGCTGAATTACTGTAATATTTGAGTACCCCAATAGTGCCATTACTTGCAGGGGAAAAAAAACCCACTGAAGAATTTCAGGTCTTTTGTTTCTCTTTCAAACATATCATAAAATCATTTCAAACATCCTTCTATTCGTATATATTTTATCCTGTACCCAGGATCACAGTTTTAGAGGAATCCCAAAACAAAAGCTTATTGATATTCACAGCTATCTTATTCCTCCCTATGAGCTATGGTCTTCCTTGTCAGTCATGATTTTGTAAAATAAAAGATTTAAATATTTCCTCCAGGCTGCAAAACATAATATCTCCCCCTCCTGCAGATCTAAACAGCTAAAAAAGGAGAAAAAATCTCTTTCATCTGAAATATTACCTCTCTTCAAATCAGGTCTATATAAAAACCTTACTGTTTTTTCAGTAATTAAAATTACAAAGGAACTATAGAAAAATATATAAATTTTATATATATTCTCTAAATATACATCATAATACAAACATATTATAAAAAATAAATATTGGGAAGTCATCCCAGTTCATGTTTATACATTGCACCAGCTAACATCATTCTGCCTCTTAAAATATTCAGAAAAACTATAAAAATCACATTATACAATATAATATGAACCCGATCTCCCAGATAATACAGCAATCAAAATATTCCTAGCCTTAAAAATACCCAAACATAAAACAAAAAATAAAACTTCATTGTGATGTGCAAATAAAGAAGTAGAATAAAGATAATCTAAAATATTCCACTTAAGAAATAGAACATTAGGTAACTTCTTCCATTATCGGTTAATACTAGATACAGAGACACATGGAGCTTTAGGTGGGTTTGTACCAAGCAGTGATCCAACTTTCAGTTTAAATTTACAAAGAGTTTCTACAAATGAGTTGCAAAGACCATGTAAGAGAGGGTTAGTGTTGTATCCTGGCTATGACATTCTGGAAATTGATGCTTGTGTATTCTAACTTTTCTGTGGAACTTTTCTGAAGTATTAATGAAAGAAAGAAAACCACCCTAAGTAACTTACATTTCTAGATCAGTCAGAAAAAAAAAGCAAATCAGTGACTGAAAAATTAAAGGACCATTTATTAACAATTGTACATGTTCCTGTAACTTCCTAAACTATTTCTTAATTTTGCATAATCCATGACATTTCAGATTTCCAAAGGACTCTACTTCAGGACTGTCCTAGCCTCTCCAGGATGCTTGATCCAATTTCAATATATCTTGTCCCACCTCATCTAACACATATACAGATATATAGTATATCTAGATAGATAGATAGATACACACATACATATGTGTGTAATACCTGTAATTTTTATTTCAGATGAGTCATTGTTAAAATGACTGCCTTTTTATAAGTTTTTGTAATGCACCACAGAGCAAAACTTCCATTACCTTATCAATTCTTCAACTTATGCTTAAATTTAACTGTATTTATGCCAATATAAATACAGAGTGTCTTTACAGCAATCAAAGCAGCTTCTCTGGATTTAAACTAGCAGTACTATGATCAGCATCTCTCTTTTTAACCCTGTGGATGACATACACTCTTGGCTGGAAAAGGTAAATTAAATTTTCCTTTGTTCTCTTCAAGGTTTCCCCTCCCTGGATAGCTGAACAAGTTAAGCGTTACAATATTTTCTACAGTACTGCCTGAAAAAATCAAAAGAATAAAGAGAAATACAATCAAGACCTTGTACAAAAACAAGAAAAGGGAAAAATCATTAATCTAACAACAATAACAAATTAGTAATGTCAGTCAAAGACAAGGAAAACAGCTTTTAAAGCACTCTGCATATTGGTTTTTGTAGCAAGGTTTGTAAAACAAATTAGTCTGAGTCAAATCTGTCCCTCTGAATTCATACATTTGAGTTTTAAAAGCATATAAGTGCCGCCTTCTCTCAAAAACAGTACTACATTAAAGTAAGCCATTGTTTTCAATGGAGTTAGTCCTGGTTTTGTTGTCACCGTAGATTACTGACTAAAGAAAATTGGTCCATATTACAATGAAAATAAAACAATCTTTTAAGTTCACATCTATCATTACAGAGTACATTTACTTGAGTCATGTCCCAGGAATCAATCTCAGTACCCAGATTTTGAAAAACTAGTGCTATAGCAATGATTTAATTTCATTAATATAGTGAGGTTGCAAAAAAATGTATATTTATAAGATTTAAATAGAGACAAAAGAAATCGTAATGCACTTCTAACTGAATTGGGATATAAAACAGCAAGCCTCATTTCCTGAACTCCTGTGCTATGCTATATCTTGTTAGCTAAACTCAGCTTATAATAGGGGTCATTTCCCCAACTATCAGAAAGCATAAATGAAAAAAACGTAAATATAAAAAAATTGATTCTGTTTCTAATATAATTCGGGTAATATTTCAAATGTATCTTGTTCAGAAACTCCTTCTTCATAATAGTGGTCCAAGTTCTGTCAGGTTCTCTGCAGAAATATTACTTTAAGATTTTAATTCTACAGCAGAACAGGACTGGAAATGAACATCTCACCTTTGAATGCATGAAGAATTTTAAAAGCCACCCCACAGGACCTTGGCTATGTTTTTGACTTGCTTCCTTTTTTTAAGTGCAGAACCTCAAGCCAGTGGAATCTAATGCCCATATATCCCTCAGCCCTGGCACTGGTCCAGGGCAGAGCTTCTATGTTCCTGGCTGGCAGCAAGTGCCAGGACATCCCCATGCACAGATGCTGGGAGCTTCCCTACTTGTTCCCTTCTGCAAAAAAATTTCTTCTAATAAAAACTCCCAGTCTCTCATTAAAGTACTGTACTACAGCATTAAACAGCTTGAACACAGAGTGAAAGGAAAAACATGAAAGGATGGGTTTATACCTTAAGAGGCATAAAATTTGAAATGTCCCAAATATAGATGCATTTGGGATATTTATTAAATAATAAAAAGGCCAGTAAATGAGACTCTGAAAACATGGATCCTTCTGCACTGATTACGCTATTTGCCTACTTTAACATGGCTGGAATCAGTACAGACAGATCCCACTGGAAAATCACCAGAAACTGCTTAAGGAGTTTACAAATGATCTGTATTCTAAACAGATGTTACAGTATTATTTCTCTTCAATCTTTTAGAGATTTTAATCTTTATCAAGAATGGATTTGGGATAATTTGTAGAAGTTTTTATTAAAATGATTACAAACGGACATATTATTTGATTTTATCTTTTTATAATAGACACTGGAATTATAGTTCTTTCATATTTAAAAATATTACCTTTCAAGTGAGATGTGCTATACCATATTTCACCACAATGTGATCTTTTTCTTTAAAAGTCAGTTGCAAGTCTTTCAATACAGAAGAAATTTTACTTCCAACTCTGAAGTTTTCATTACCCTGAAGCCCGTCTATCCAGAAATCTGATTTCACAATATATGTGAAGGCAATGTTAAGAGTATTCATGGGAAATTTGCATGTAATTTTTGTAGATACGTTTTAAGGTATATATACTTGTATTATTTATTCCCAATTAAAACAAATTGGATTTTCATTTACTATTTTTTGTGTTCTTCTACAAGCTGGGTTTTACTTTAAGGAGCATCTATTTTCTAATTCAATGTGCACATATACAAATACAAACATTTGTCTCAACAGATATCTTTTAGTGCCTTTGAAAATATAACTTTAACAGTGATAAAGATACCTCTCTAAATAATGAAGTTATACTAGTAAAAAATTGTAATTTTCTTGACTCATAAGCACAACAAATCAACTATATGAGTTAAAAATATAATTTTCACACTAAAAAAAGCAGTTCTGTCTGTATAGCTGTTCCTCACGAAGAATGAACATACATGAATAAATTTTTATATCATCTTACAGTTAGTTGGCTATTGCTACACACAGAAATCTCTAAGATATGTAATTAACTTAATATAGATTTTAAACTATTTAAGAGTTGCGCGACTTCTTCCTTTAATCCAAATATTATCTAAAGGAATACATCTCATACAAAATTAATTTTTCTGAGAATAACCTGTGAGTGAATCCCTCAAATACAGAGAGCAAACCAGCCAATATAGAGCATGATCAGCAAATCATCAATCAGCAAACTCTGGAAACTCTCTTATTCTCCTCAAAGAGTGAATAAAACTAGAAAATATTTTTTCTAAATATCTAATCTTTTCCCAACCCTTTAATAAAGAATGTCCTCTGGTTCTGGATTGCTAATATCTTTAAAATGTAATAAAGATACTTCATTTTGATGTTTTACAGAGATTAAGTCTGTTGACAGGCCCAAGACACCATTTACATAAGTTTTCAGGCAAATTGAAGGCAACATCTCATCTAACATGCAGAGGATCAACAAGAATTAAAAATGCATTTAAAAAGCACTCTAGATATCATACTTCCTCCATGGAAAATGTCTCCTAAATACTGCAATATATAGCACATTCTAAAATGCAAACATAATACAATTGTTTTCCTTTTAAAAATTTTAGAATGGATATATTTGAAAATATAATGGCTTAACTAATTAAATTACCTAAATTGTAACATACAAAAAAAAAAAAAAGTCAATGTCATATCCCAAAAACTAAAATTTGAGCTTTTTTTTTTTTTGTAGTCACTCAGCTACCATTTCCCTTTAATTTCACTGGAGTAATTTAAAACATCCACAATGAGTTCCAAAATGCAGCAGAATTTCTAAAAACCTAGACCCAAACATGCTGTTGGCAACTTCAGATCATCTTCACTACTGTTTTTAATCACAAAGTTTTCTTCTAAAGGTGAAACCTCTGAATGAACTCTCAAGAGCAATGTATATGAAAGGCGAGCACCCCTATCAGGTTCTCCAATACACTTCAAAGGACCAAAATGCTCACATATAACTGCTGAAGTTTTTCACTTTGGCATTTATTATCACCATTCGTCCCAAAAATTTGGTTGCATTCAACCAGTGTTTCAAAGGGTCATACCAAGTTCTTCCATAACGATGTCATTTCAAACACAGGTTTCGACACACCCATCAGTTTGGATGAAAGAGATGAGATGATGGGTGGGAGAATATTAAGTGTTAATCTACTTCCCTTCAGAGCCACTTACCTCATGCCCTGTTCTTTTTGTCATTATGGACTGGGAGCCCATTAGGTACAGTTCTTCGATGTGCATGTTCTAAAGAAGCAATTTACATATTTCATATATCTACCCCATTTGCAAACAAGGTCAGACCACAAATCCAAAAATAAATTTGGTCTTTATTCTTTTAACATATCTTCAAATTAATTAAATCTCTCTTCAGGCCAGAACATATCTCCAGCACCTCACTACATTTGTATTCATCTAACCGACTGATGTTTAAAGTGAATCAAGCTCACACACATTCTCTCTTAGAGGTGTTTGCTCTACAGTTCTGACAAGAGAAAAGTACAGTGAAAAGTACATAGAAAAGTAAAGTATGGTTATTGTAGTAAAGTGGCATAAATGTCTACGTGCTTCTTGAGGGAGAGAGTTTGGGTAGTCTTAGGAGTTCCCTCTGATTTGGACTAAGAAGAAAATGAAATGTATAGGAATTCTTACATATATAGATACCTCCAACACAAAAAAAAAAATCCATCCTCCTTGTACAGATAGAAGGGAGAATAAGAGAAACAATCTCTAGTAGATCTACCTGCAACATTGTCTATTAAGAAGATGACCTACAATTGTTATTGTCCGGTTTCTTAAAAAAAAAAAAAGTCATAAAAATACAATTATGTCATACAAGACACTTTCCTATTCTCACCCCTAAGAAGTAGATTGCATAGCTCACAGTCTTCAGCAACAGAATAGTGAAAGAGACCTGTGATTTCATTAGGCTGGTGTGGCACAGCACAAGTAGTGGGATTTTACAAACTTTCTCACAATTAAATTTTGCATATGAACATAATTTCCTCCAAACTTAATTTTTCTACCAAAACCCCCTTTTTAGGATTCATCTAATATGACTTTTGAGGTCAACAGTGGGTGGAGGTGTGTGTATTTGAGATAAAATGACAGTATGTCCTCTTTAGAGAAAATGGACAGAAAATAGGTACTTTTAGGGCATAATCCACCTGACCTATTTTAGATGTCCACTTTATTGTGAACTGACTCAGACTCTAAAATTGCTTATGTATCTCCACGGACTACAAAGAGAATCTGAGCTTTAATATTTTGTGTGGATGTCCATAATGGATATCTACTTTTTTTTGTTTGTTTTTATCAGATGGATTATTTTATTTTTCTATCTTCTGGGGCATTATGACTAATACATACCAAAAAGTAATATTTAAGAATTCAGCTTCTAAGTTACTTTCTCCCTTTTAGGCAATTCACAGATCTAAATACATTATGGATCTTAGTGCAAGACTGAAGTGATAAATTACTAAGTATAGACCAAATGATTTTTAGGCAGGATAAGTGATAGAACTATAATTTGCATTTTGATTACTTTTCCTAGAAGAACATGAAATGAAGTATGATTGTCACAGTCTCTGCGAGGTACATGTGAAGCATAGTGCTTGATGTAAAGAGAATAAGTGAACCCAGTAAAATTGAGGTCAGAGCCTTGACATCACTAGCTATGTGACGTTAACACCATGAAACATTAAATGGTGGTTGCTGAACTAGGGTAGAATCCACTTCAACTACTCTGTGCCGGTCATCCGCAGTCCTTTTTTTCCTAAATCAGGAATGACGTACCCATTGACATTAGGAATGGGATAAGTATCTAGATGATCAACTAGATGCAAACTTTCAAAAAGTTAAGTGGGATTACAACACTTGGAAAGAACGCCCTGGGGAATTTTAGGAGTGAAGAGATCTGATCCAGTCTCAGCAGAGCAGTTAAGCAATTGAATGACCACAAGCATGTGCACAGTTCTCCCTGAGTGCAGTACCATTCATCTGGCTCAAAACTGGAGACTGAAACATACTGCCAAATCAGGATTTTAGGTCAAAATACAAATCCATTAGCACACAGTCAGTGTCACTTCCTTTATTACATCAGTGCAGTATTACAAGAAGAGTTATACTAAATTCATCCATATATTTGTCTTACATTAGTTTTGAAAAATAATTCAACTTCTACTTTTTTAAAAAATCAGCTGGCCAAATAAAATCAAAAAACATCAAATTGTGCAAACATCAATTTATACAGTCACATTAGTTTCACAGTATTTTAAACCAAAATTTTAAAAAGTATAAACATTTGAATATTATTTCTGTTTATGTAATTTATATAATTTATAAATTTTAATTTATATATTTTATACTATTTAAATAATGTTTATTTCTTTAAACACTTAAGCTTGTTTAAATACAGCATAGTAATCATTTTAAAGAGAGTTTTAAAATAAAGATCTAAATTTCAAAAGATTCTGAAAAGGCCTTAGTTCAGTAATTAATGGTTTTTTTCCTTTTTATACTAGACTATCAGTGCAGATCTTCAAGGTTTAATTTGTAAGAGTTTCTTCTGATTAGCTTAGGTATCACTCTTGCATATAGCAGAAATATGTGATTAAGACGTGACACTGAAATATCTAACTTTGCAGCAGATGCTGGTCTATGTAACCTTTTGTAACAGAAGGGTTCTTTTATCATTTGAGCTTTTGGGTTCATATTTCTCATCTGCTCTTTTCTGCCAGCTTAGCTGAGAGTTTAAATCAAAACCTAATTAGACTACATATGCTGTTTAGAAAAAAGTTCTTGGAAAAGTAATGATTCATATAACTTTTGATATTTTCAGATAACATCTAAAAAGAAATTTGATTTTAATTGTTTTAAAAAACTTTCAATCATCCTCTTACTCAAATAAAAGTGGCTGAACATAGCTCTTTGATCAAAAAAAAATTCTTCAGTAACAGAAATACCAACTCTATATTCCTATCAGCTATACCATCTATGTTTAATGATGAAACCCTTTATTGATATGCATGTTTTTCAACTGAGAAGTATTATAACTCAGCCATAATAACTATAATAACTATAAATAGCTATAACTCAATATCATATATATATCATATCATATACATACCACTATCACAAACCTCAAGTCAGAAATTATCAAATTATATTTAATTTCTGAAAAACAAAAATCTGTGTGCACTTGTTAAGCACCTAGGATGTCAGCCAAAGTTTGCTTTTAACAATATTGATATAAAAAGAGTTGGTTTTTTTTATTTTTCTCCTTTGATATTCTAGGAGGGAAACTGAATTATTTTAATGTTATTTTAATTATAATGCATTACCTGAATTATACATTTCAATATTTTAATTAGCACTAGAGAAGACCACATTTTAAACGCTCATAACTTTAACTAGGTTAAAGAAACCTGCATCAAAAAATGATGACTAGTGTCATGTTCAAACATTAATAAATATATTTGCCAAGAAAACCCTGGCCTCTGATACTTATCACAAAGATGTAAGTTCTATCTCTAAAAAAATTAAGAAAATTAAAAACCTTTACATTTTTATGTCCTACTTAGTCATTTGACCCAGTTCTTAATCAGAAGTAGCCAGAATTTTCTTTTATTCCACAGAGCAATTGCCTGTTGCCTTAAGAATAAGAACTTGAGTATTTCCCCTGATAGAAGGCTGACAAGTCTTAATGAGGAACTCTGTCTTCCAGCATCAAGCCAATACAGTTTCTGTTAATTGTCTGAACACAGTACGGTGTCACACTGCATATAAAAATGATATTCTGGAAATCAAGAAATTATAGATACTGTCAAGATCAATCCCTGTAATTATAATCACAAATTTATAATATGCAAAAGCAAAATTTCATAAATATTTTTTAAAAATCTAAATTAATTTTAAGACAGAAAAACAGAAATGTAGATCCAGACTTTCAGTTACTCCGTTACTTTAGTGATTCAATAAAGCTACAGCAATTTATTATGTCATCTAGTTGAATATGTAATGCATTCAAATATTTTTCTTATATTTATTGTCTAGCCATTACTGTTGTGTGACTATCCTAACAAGGAAACAATATAGAGAAGCATCAGACTTTAAAGATAGTTTCCAAGAAATAAACTGAAGATGCATTTATACTGAGACAACACTGATATCCCTGAACAACACATAAAGTCTACCGATATTCTAATAATATACAATGAATATGCATGTTCATTTATACTATCAAAAAAAGTGCGTTTCCTAATGTTCTAAATGTGCAAAATTCTCAGCATTTTCTACAAAACTTTCAAAAACTCCAATGTAATTCAATAACAAGTTTAATAGCAAGACTTTAATTACAGGACAGCACTCTTAAAAAAAAAAAAAAAGGAAAAACAGCAGGAAAAAAACAACTCAGTATACTTATATATTAAAACCAAAGCTCACCACATAGAACAGCTAAATGTGAACTGATAAGTCAAACAGCTCCTGCCTGCAAACTTCTGCAATACCAAGCAATTAATTTAAAGTATTCTTCAGAGACCAGGAGACATGTAGTGGAACACGGAATATTTTGAAAGTAAAGTTCATTTTCTTCTGGTTTCAGACAAATGAATAAAGTCTGAGGTTTAGACTAGAGCATCAAAGGCATTTTTGATATTTACTGTTTGTTATCACCAATAGTACTTTCAGGAAAAGCATGTCTTGCTGGACTGAGAAACCCCCCATGACTTTCACACTTTGCTATGAGAAGTGACTGTGTCAAGGATGGGGGATAGTGTTGAGGAGACATGGGGAAGGAGCAAGCAACACCCAATTACAAGTTTTACGTTGAGTGTTATTCAGTGTAAATTTTATTGATTTTTATCATCTAATATAATTGGTGAACTGGGTGAAAAGCTTTTTTCTGTGAATGGGGCCACCCCCCCAGAATGCTAAAGATGTCTTAAATAGAAATATACTATTTAACAAGCCTTTCATTGCATTAAGCCAAGGCTTACATACATGATTATTGAATAAAGGCAGTATTTTCAGTATTTTGTTTAAAAGAAAAGCAGCTTACCACATAAATCATGACATGAACCAATAGCATGTGTCTAAGCCACATAGCTAGATGCCAAGTTATTTTCTGTTCTGATTCTTAAGCTAAGAATTATCTAAATATCCAACACATTAAAATAATAATTTCCTGATTGAGTCTTATAAACAAATATATAAAACACCAGAAAGCCCAGCAAAACATTGCATTAGTCGCAAAGTATTTGAGTTTCAAGTTTCACCTCCACACTCTTCGGAGTAGCCCACGCACAAGCACATCAACACACACGGCTATCAGACAGCTGGACGTGCCATCCGCTTCTCTCTCTCGGCCACCCGCACGGATCAAAAGGCTCCAGAGGGACCCAAAAGCACCAAGTCAGGCCGCGGGGCAGAGAGAGGCTTCTCCCCTCCTGGCCCCGGCTGTTTGGGCTGCCTTGCAGCACCTTGGACAGCGGTCTCCGGGCCCACCGCTCAGCGCAGTATAGCCAAGCCCAGCCCAGCCCAGCCCAGCCCAGCCCAGCACAGCCCAGCACAGCCCAGCCCCGCGCCAGAGGGCTCATCCCCCGCCCTCCGCACTGGCACTAGCTGGGCACTTGCACTGCCCACCAGATTTCCTGGAAAAAGGGAAAACCCACTAAGTCGCACCCTTGGTTGGGGTTTTCTTCCTTTCCCCTGCTGGAATATCTTTCATTTTTAACACAGACTGGTCGGCCAAATTCTCAAAACATAGAGCAATATCGTCTGGCACTCAGAACTGGAGAGATGTAGGTCGTTGGCACTCTGTTTGTCTAGCTCATTTAAGTTTCACACAATCATCTTAATGTCAACAACTTTTTCCCCATCATTAGACAAATATTCCTTCTCATTGGGTGTCTGCAGGGGAAATCATTATACAGCATATATTTACTGTTCTGTTCATTTTCAACATCTTTTACACTTTCATATTCTGTAGAGCAACTGCGCACTTTGCAGTAAAGTTCAGCCAAACTAAACTGTGACACAAAAAAATCACTTTAAGCAAGTAGATGTTGATCGTTTGGCAGCACAGAATAGTAGGTCAATTTCTACTTAAAGAGCTACTGAAATGTAAGATGTCCTTACAGCAGTAGACATCTATTTACATTTGACACCCTTTTTTACTTTTCCAATTCACTCTGGAAATAAAATGGATTTACATTATCAGTAACTGAGTACATAGTATATATACAATGAGTGTGTACACACACAGTTTGCAACCTAAAAACAGTGGAATCAAAACTACTGATGAATCTACCTTATTCTTGTCAGGTTTAACAAGAACAAATAAGTATAGCAACTTTCCTACTTTATCCAATTAGATAATGGGCTATTTCAGCTCCTGGAGGGATTGTGGATTGATTTTTGTGGCA
Organism: Chiroxiphia lanceolata; assembly: GCF_009829145.1. Taxonomy (NCBI): domain Eukaryota; kingdom Metazoa; phylum Chordata; class Aves; order Passeriformes; family Pipridae; genus Chiroxiphia; species Chiroxiphia lanceolata. Next base: position 36,286,407 of record NC_045638.1, on the reverse strand, counting down.
AAGACGTGAAAATTACACTAAAGTATTGGTGAATGGGATTCTTTAGGCATAGACTGTTACCATGAAATGATTTGAGAAGGCCCTGCTGAAGTTACAAAGTGCAGAGGTACTTTAGGCCTCCTGTTCAGAGCAGTGATGCCTGTGCACTGTTGTGTTTAACTGCTAAAGCAGAATTTGGTTCAGACTGGTTAGTGTAGAGCTACAGTAGTTGAGATAATCCAGTTCAGGGCAGAAACCATTCACCTCAATAAGTACTGAAACGGGGAAGGAAAAGAATGCAGGTAGCTATTTTAGGTGCTCAGGACAACACTTTTTTCTGCCCTGTCTTGAGAGATAGGCCAACTAATCTTGTGCAAAAGTAGAGAGAAGGTAACAACAAGAGACAAAGTAGGACCCTCTGCCTTCTAGCACAGGAAAAGAAAAACCTCCGGATCTCTTTGAGCCGTCACCAGTGGCACCAAAGAAAAGAGCTGTGTCTTATCAAAACGTTGTTACCATCACTTCCCAACCAAGGTTCATCGCGCTGCCCTTAGACAGACACCCTCGTCCTCCAGCTTTTCCCACGTCCACAGATTTTGGCAGAGCGCCTGGAAGCACGGTCCCGCTCTCCGCTCCCGAGGCGGCCCGGTGCCACGCCGCTCCGCCGCCGTAGGGCACCGCCGTCCCCGGGGCCAAGCACCCGACGGAACCCATCCGGAGCCTCCGGTGTGTGCCCCTGGCCGCCGCAGGGGGACGGAAAGCCAGTCCTGGGGGGCACCGCGGCCACCCACCGCCCCGAGGGCCGGCGGCCAGGGCAGCACCGTCGGGCAGTCCGGTCTCGACCGCCGCTCCGAGCCCCGCTCATTGTCATGCAGCCCCTGTCGCTGCCTGCCGCCAAGCCGCATCCGAGCCCGCTGGAAGCCGGCAGCCGAGCCGGAGCCAATCGCATATTCATGAGGAGGGGGAAATCCAGCGCTACGCTCCCAGAGGACCGAGGATCACTTCTTTTTGCTTTTTCCCAAGCTTCCCCCTCTCTCTTCCTCCCTTTTAACAACGCGCTAACGGGGGCATCCCGGCCGATACACCCCACAGCTCCGCCTGCACCGTACGAACCGCGGCCGCCGGCGCCAGGGACAGAGACCGAAGCAGGCACAACAGGGACCACGGCAGCCACAACAAGCCGAGGGAGGTACGCCAGCCCGCCAGCCAGGGACAGGAAACACAGCAGGGGCTCCTACCTTACAATCCTCAGGACACGATTTCACCGAGTACTCATCCGACTGTAAATATTTCTGGAGCATAACCTCAAACTCTTCATATTTCTCCTGAGCGTGCTGGTCGTAGCGCTGGTAAGCCTGGACGCACTGGCTGCAGGAGCCTTCCCCCCTCAGCACCACATCCAGACTGCAGTTCAAAGTGTCCGGATTGGACAACCCGGCAAACAACTCCCAAAGTGTGTAGGAATTACAAAAGGAAAGGTAAAAATCCGTCAGGTCCCAGCCGGGCGCCGGGCTCTGCCCCGCGCCCGGCGGCGGCCCCGACCCCCTGCGCGGCCGGCACACCGCCTCTGCGTCCCCCACGCTGAAGCACTGCCCGGACGAGGACCCCGGGGGGGGACACGTCTCCAGGGGCCTGGTGGTGGAGTTCCCTAGGAAAGCAGCTTTGCCGTGTCGGGGCTCGGTGCCGTTGTTGCGGCTGCCGCGGTTGCCGCCACTGCTGCTGCCGGGGGAGGGCGGGAGGGAGGGCGAGGGGGGGGCGAGGAGCCGGGGCGCGGGGGGCGCCGGTTCCCCCATGCTCGCCAGCAGCTCCGGCTCCGCGGGCTCCGGCTTCTCGGGCGGCGGCTGCTCCTTCTCTCCGGTCCCCGTGAATTTGGCCTCGGCGCAGAACCACAAGTGATCAGAGAGCAGGACCGTGAAAAACAAGAGCGATGCCAGGGACAGTCGCCATTTCTGAGCCCTCTCTGAATCCGTGAAGGGTTTCTCGTTCTCCCGGGGTGCGAACCAGATTTTTAAGCCGTCATCATACTGCCGACTACACATCCAAGCACCCCTGGTCATATTTTGGGAACGCACAGCCCTGGCCGACTCCACCGTGAGGGCTCCTTTGCCAGTGTCACCACAATATGCATTGACTTAAAAGATTGGGGGGATTTTCCTTGTCTGCCTTCCCTTCTCTCTCCTCGCTCTTTCGCTCTCGCTCCCTCTTCCACTCTTCCCCCTCTCTCTTTCTCTCTCTTCTTTCTTTCTTTCTCTTCTTTTCTTTCTCTGAGTAATGTTGGTTTTGCCGTGGCTCTACCTTGGTCTCACCACAAGAAGCAGCCCCAGTCCATCCAACGCGGAGTGCCGTGGAGAAGATAAGAGCAATAACGCAGAGAGAGGAGGAGGGAGAGGAGATGGTGGTGGTGGTGGTAGTGGTGATAGTTGGTGGTGGCAGGGCTGCGCGACTGGTCCTTTGCCCCTCTCACCCAGGCATGGTCAGATCGCAGCTCCCCATCTCCCTCCTGAGAAAATCCCACTGCCCCCGGACAACCGCATGCCGCGTCCCCCGCTGCCGACGGACGGCTCCGGGAGGGCTCCTCGCCTCCTCTTCCTCCCTCCCGCCGCCGCTGCTCCTCTTCCTCAGCCCCGAGCCGCGGCACAGATGCCTGCACCGCTGTCTTAGTCTCCTCTTTCTTCTCTCCCCCCTCCGCTCTAACTGGAGAGACGCTGCTGCAAGGCTCCCGGAGCGCTGCTGAGGATGCTGAAGAGGAGGAGGAGGAAGAGGAAGAGGAGGAGGAGGCTGCCGGGGCCGCCGCCGCTGCTGGTGACAATGGGCTGCGGCTGCCGCCGCTGCTGCCGCCGGGCGCGGTGTCCCCGGGCGCACGGGGCGGAACTGCCTGGCTGGGGGCCCCCGATGGGCACAGGCATCTTGGGCCCCTGGGCTAAGTTGCCGCCATCTTCGTCCTGGAGAAACACTTTTTTGGGGGGAGCTCTGCCTTTTGCGTCATCTCCTCCCGCGCCGAGATCTCTCTATCCTGGCGCATTGGCAGCAGCAGCCACTCTGTCTCCTCCTGCCTGAGGAGGAGGAGGAGGAGGTGGGAGAGGCACTGGGGACCACATGGCCCCTCCGAAGGGCTTCATCGGTGCAACTCTTTCTACTCATCTCACCGAAGGGACTGCTCGGTACCACTCTCCACCCCTCTCTCCTTCCCACTGTGACCATGGAACACCATGTCCATGCAGGATAGTGGCTGGAAAGGTCTGTTGCCGTGTCTGTCCTTGTCATAGCAAATCACAAATGGCATATGAAACTCCGGGCTCTGCATCCTGGCCGGTTATGGCCGCACAGTAAAATGCCTGATCACAGCTGCCTGTCTTTCAGTCAGCAAGCTGGAAAGGAAAATGACCATAAACTCCAAGCTGTTCCCCCAGGAGAAGATTTGCAGAACCTTGGTCTGCAAAGTATTTACCCAGCACATGAGCTGGGTAAATACTGTCAGTCTGTGTGTGTCCCAGCTTAGATGTCAGCGCCTAGAGAGAAAGACAGAAAGGTCAGGCTTAGCTCTCCTGCTAGGGTGATGAATCGCTGATGATTTCCACTTGGACCCACAGTAGAAATCAACCACCTTCTGTCCTTTCTCTGTCCTGGGAAACTGTTAATGGCCCTTGAACAAGGTGTACAACGTATCCCAAAAGGTGACTTGTCATATTTTTTGCTTAAAAAAAGATTTTTTTTCTTAACAAACATGACCATGTAAGCTGATATAGCTTGGTGATGGTTCTCAAATTCAGCTTTGAAAGGTGTAGTGGAAAGAAATCTAAAACTAAACCATACCAGAGGAGAACAAAACTTGTACTGTTTCTGACTGCAGCTGTCGTTAACTGAGGGGTGAGCTTACGAAGGAATGTACTGAAATTTCTGTCACTTTGAGCAATAAATCAAGGATAGATGTCTTTCAAAAGGAGACAGTATACCTCTAACAGAAGATGCAGACCCAAGGGAGGAATTGCAGAGAGAGATACTATGCCCTGTGTTATGCTGGGGTCAAAGTACATTATCGTAATGGTCTCATCTGGCCTTAAAAGATCTTTGAGTCAAATACTACACTGAGCAGGAGTTATCTGTTGATTTTATTTTGATAGGTTATTTAAAGACACAGAAATAAGTGCTAATATTATAAGGAAAGGTCTGCAGTACTCAAATCAATGCATGTTTGCAATTCATAGTCACACCATCTGCTAATGGTAGATTATTAATTTTGGTCTTGAAACTTTGATTGCAATGATTTGACACACTGGACCCTGTACTGAATCTGCATTTTTGTAGTGCTTTCTGTTCCAGGATGATACTGTGACCAAGCTCTTAAAAGGGAATCAGAACAACTTTATATCTCTAAAATGTAATGTCATTTATTTAGTTTCCTTTTGCTAGTTTGATTATGAATTTTGTGATAGAATAAAGGGACTGCAGCAGAAATACAGGACAAAAAAAAACCTAAACCAAACCATACACAACTGGGATAAGCAACAGGTTCCTGATATCAGGTTTGAGATTTTCAAAATGTGCTCTATTAAGATAATGGCAGTGGCTGCATAATTATTCTGTGTTTGACAGCCAAACTCGGGGTGAAGAAAATTGGCATTGGGGTCTGCACCTCACAAACAGGGCTAATTTATGTACTTTTTTTTTTTTTTTAATATTATTTCCCTTTTGTCCTGTTGGGAACATGAGAGGATAATAGGCAATTTTACAATCCACAAAAAAATGAGAAAAGTTCTTTATCTCCATAGTGGAACTTCAAGAGTTGGAAATTAAAACATTCTGGCATTCAAACCTCATCCTAACTTAATACACAAATGAATTTCCTAAGTCTGCGTTCCTCTGTTACACTTGTCTAAGATCAAAGTACATATACTCAATCTGCTAGGATTGTTTAGATACACTTGGCTTCTCAAAAATAATCCGTTTTTGTGTCATGTACTATTTTCACACATTTCCCAACTTTTACCTGGAAAAACAGTGAGAGTTCTTTTTCAACACCTAGCAATAAACTGTAATAAGACATTCAGTATTTTTGAAATGTACGCATCCTTGCTTTTCCAGGGGCAGTTTTCTGTAACAAAGAATATGTCACACAGAACTGTTGTTTTGTCTGTTGCATTTCCCCTAAAGCCCCATTCCTTCTCCACCTAGCATGGTGAATAACTTGCAATGTTAGCTGCAGTAGCTGGTTCCTGATGGATATGAACAAATACAGTTCAGTTCTCTGGTGCCCCTTAGTGTTAGGTCTTGGAGCTCAAGGGAAAAAATAAGGCTATAAAATAATACATGAAAATCAAGAAGCTGCATATGGTGGAGGAAAGAATCTGAAACTGCTTTCTTTTTACTTTTTTCTTTTTCTTTTTACTGTAACTGCTTTCTCTCAAAGTTCCTTCAATATTTTTTATCATAAATCTGATGTAAATAACGGCCATTTATTTAAAATAGCTTAATGAATTATATGAATGTGAAGAAAAGGGAAAAACCTTCCTCAAAAATACCGTTGCAAAAGTATGTACCCGTATTCATTATTCTTCTTAAATAACTCTAGTGGTGCAAAATACTCGTTTCACTTTGAAATTTCACTTTTTACTGGGAATGTTTATTACTCTTGTTCCAAAACTTGGCAAGTGTGAGGAACTCATGGAAATCTGCCTCTCTAGCTGGTGGAGTCACCAGATGTTTCACAGACGGATCTCCTTAAAGTAATGTAGTTCAGTGTCAGCTCTGCTGTATTGTGCTTTAATCAATACAATCAGAGCTGATGTTCTATAATTGTTTGACTCATAATATGTAAGATAGATGATTTATCAAGCAGTGAGGACAAAGTCCAATAGAATGAGCATGCACAAACTCAAGATACTTGAAGCTATTGTTTCACCTGCATACCATGTGTTTTCTTTGTGAAAATACTTTAGCTTAATAAGCAGAAATATTTGACATAACATTTTAATGGTAATAAACTTGTCAGAATAGAAGGCTTTGCTGTTTCTGCCTAATATCACGCATACAGTAATTTTCTGCATTACTCTCTCACATTACTTTGATTGTTGATTCTAAACTGTAATATCTAAAGAGCTGTATGTAGGTCTTTCAGATGATTGTAACTGGTTTGAGAGCCACATCTTGTCTTTGTAATGCATATTCTTTATACAAGAAAAAACTTGCCTTGTAATTGCTAAGCATAATTTCTTTTTTTAAAAAGCAAGCTATTTTTAAAAGAGTAGATTTCAGTTAAATTTTGGGTTGACTGGTTCTATTGATAGTAGCAATTGTTGCAACAATTGTTAACAGAAATACTCAGTTAAACCCTTGCACTGGAGGCTCATCCAGCACTTTCAATACCAAGCTAGCATTATCAGGCCCTTTATTAGTTCCTCTTAATAATTCTATAAAAGGTTAAACAATTTGTATTCTATGAGGTTATCTATACAGTCTTCATAGGCAAAAAGATATGTCAAGTATGTGGTTTAGCATCCTCATAGTTGTATATTTTTTGTTTTATTTTGATTTCTTACAACAAAGTTCAGGTATTATATTTCCTATTACTTGGGAGGGGAGTCAGAGCTTTAATTATTTGAATCCATTTGATAATATCCATGATGGTTCTAAGACACAAAGAAGTTAAGAGCACTGTAGAATTCATTTTATTTCTCATCACATTCCTAATGTTTTAGATTCCTATTCAGTATTTTTTGGAAAGCTGAATTACTGTGAGAAAGCTTCAGGCATCTGGGCCTGATTGCCCCAAAGCAGTGGGAAATTTATGTTAATGTCATCAGGCACAGACGCTCCTAATCCCTGTTCGAACTGCACTAATTCAGATTTTAAGATTCATGCAGGCTCTTTTTTCCTGCTTTCCACATTTCCTTCAATTTTGCCCCTTTGGCTTGATTTTTTTCGTCCTTTCTTACTGAGTTAGAGGATTAACTATCACCCACTAAGTTATAAAAGTTTGTCAGACTGAATTTTAAAAGGTTGTGCACTACAAACTTCAAAGATACTGATATTGTTAATTTGACTGAATTATCTTGCAGATGTTTGCTCAGTATCCTATGAGACTTCTTCTTAGAGAATGAGAACATATATTTGTTTGTTGACATTATCAGCCATAGAACAATGAATGGATAACATAGGGAGTCCAATAATTTCTCTCCAAAAATTGTAGGTATCTTTATCATGACGTCTTTATAATGAGAGTTCAGTCATAATATTACATCCAGCTGGTATATTTGGGCATGAGCCGAAATGAACTGAGGCTATTCTTCATTAACTGAATCCATCAAACAAGTGAAATATAACTTTTGCACATGTCTGCAGTAGGAAAAAGATAATATGAATGTCTTGCACAAATTAGCCTATGTCTGTTAAAAGAAGGTCTGATCCATGGCATGCTGAGATCAGGGAAAAGATTGCAATGGGGTTTTAACCAGGCTTGTAGAAAGGAAATAGACAGAAGAATAAAGATTCACCCCATATGGCGATGAGAGAAAATGGATTGAAAGCACCACCAAAAGGTAGATTACAGCTTTTGAAACGGTTTTTTCCTATTTTCCTTCTCTGACTAATAGTAAACGCTTCCTGTTTTCTAATACATGTTATTGCCTGATTATGTGGTTAAGTTTTTACAGACATCAAAGACATCTTTTTAATCTTTTCTGCTTGGTTGTCTTATAGGTATCCTAGCCCTTCCTTGTGTCAAAATCACCTTATAGGAAAAAGAAAACACTTGATTTTTCTCAGAAATATGTTTTTATAATATTTTTTTAAAATATGTATGCACTATGTAAAAAGTCTTAGGTTTTGCTTGATCAATCAAATAGTTTTTATTTGCTCTCAGCCTCACCAAAAGGGAAAAAAAAGTACTTTCAGAGATAACCTCACTCTTTCATTCATAGTCTGGTTTCCTGTTAAGGCATGTTACTGTAAAATGTTTTTTATCAACTTGAGCTACAATGCCTACATTAGGTAGGTTTTTTTGTGGTGCACTGATATGATCTTGCTATTCCAGAATTCACACTAACTTGTTTGTAGCCCTGTGTTTACCCATGTCTGTGGTATGAAGAATGTGGAAAAAAAAGAACTAATTTAGAAATAATGCGTGCTACCAAGTAAACCTCCCCGTTTTTCACCCCACATTTTATTCCACATTCCTGGGAAATATACCATCCTAGAAAACTCTTTTCAGGCTGACCATATGAAAGTTTGGTAATATCTTTGGTAATATGTTTTAAGTACTCATGGCCGCAGAGCAAATTTTAAATGCATGACAGTGTGGGCATGCAAGAGACATGCGCACATATGGGGGTTTCTTCTTCTTCCTTTGACCAGAAAAAAACTCCCTACTACTGAAACATACATAATTACGTATAAATTTGATATAGAGTTTGACTACAGACTGAATAATTATCATTGTAACATACATAAATATACATCTGAAAATAAACAATTTTCAGCACTTTTCATGTCATCTAGCCTTAGTTATGTAGACTTAAGCATCCAAAGTTTATCCTTTCATCATCTTACTAATAAAAAGATAACAGCTACCTTCAGAGCACAGCTTATTCCATTCTTAAATAGGTTTCTGAGACAGGCACTCTTGTATGGCAAGTCATTTGTCATATCTTTACACTGATTATGGAAGAAATCTCCCTGATTAACTTTAAATTAATGCTTATCTAGGTTGGTTTTGGCTGAGATAGAGTTAATTTTCTCCAGAGTAGCTAGTACAGGGCTATGTTTTGGATTTGTGCTGGAAACAGTGGTGATAACACAGGGATGTTTTTGTTATTGCTGCACAGTGCTTGCACAAAATCAAGGCCTCTCACCCCATTCCACCAGCGAGCAGTTTGAGGGTGCACAAGGAGCTGGGAGAGGACACAGCTGGGACAGCTGACCCCAGCTGATCAAACAAATATCCCAGACCACATGGTGTCATACTCAGCATATAAAGCTGTGGGAAGAAGAAGGAAGGGGGTAATGTTTAGAATAATGTTTGTCTTCCTAAGTTACCATTACACCTGATGGAGACCAGCTTTCCTGGGGATGGCTGAACACCTGCCTGCCGAGGGGAAGTGGTGATTGAATTCCTTGTTTTGCTTTGCTTGCATGTGTGGCTTTTGCTTTCCCTATTAAACTGTCTTTATCTCAACCCATGATTTTTCTCACTTTTACCCTCCCAATTCTCTCTGCTATCTCACTAGAGGGGAGTGAGTGAGTAACTGTGTGGGACTGTGTTGCTGGCTGGGGTTTAAACATGATATTATTGCACCCAACTTATAATATCTAAAAGATACGCAATCATTTTAAGTTAATCAGCCAGGTTCTTGGCCTTGTCTTTGTGTCCTACAAAAGAGTCTTCACAGGAAAAAAGCTGCCGATGAGTGTTGAAATACATACGTGAGACTTTTTTTATCTTTCCTTTCATACCATATTTTGTTGTTTACTAGTAAAGCAGACATGAATGCCATACATTGACAGTCGTTATTTTTTAAGCCCGGTCAGATCCTTTTCCGTCAAATTGTAACATCCTTCCTTCTGCCAAATGGCTGCGATGCCATCTGCCAGCAAGGGAGAGAGAGGGTGGTTTTTTTCTCTCTGCCTTCCAGGGTTATTCCTGTGAAGAAGGCATGTGACTCAAGTTGTAGGATGACTCAAGCTCTTATGGTCTTTTTGGAGTCATCCCACAATCAATTTAATGTGTCTGACCTGAAGGCAAATGTCTCCTTTTGTCTGCAACATCATCAGCAATTTTATAAACTTTGGCTTCTGTTTCATATGCTTTGCAAGACATTCAGAGAACTGAGTGCGGGCTGAAAACAAAGAGCTCCTGAGATTTTCTTCTATTTCCACTCTTTAGATGGTTCATGATTCTGGCAAAGTATACATTCCTTCTTCCTCAGCATCTTTGTTTATAAACAGGGGAAGCTGGGAGAATTGGATAATGTGCTGTTTTAAATAGTAGAAATAATGAATTTTCCTCTTGATGGGCTACTATAGGTCAGCACAATGTGTTATTTCTTATCTCATTTAGCTCCTAAGGACTGAATATTTGTTATTGTTTCAAAGAACTTGCTCTCCCTTTCTGAGTGACATACATATCTTTGTGTGTTACTACAAAAGGCATCCCATTCAGATCATTCTCAATCTTAGAGGAAATGAACAGTGTTTCTCTTCTAATTTTCCAGTAATATATATTACTCGATATTTGGTGATATGTTACATTTTCGTTACATTGAATTGCTGGAAAAGGGGACTTTATTTGCATGGGTTTTTTCTTGTCGGGGGAAGACAGAGAAAGGAAATGTAATTATACTGGGTACTTTAATCTCCTAATTAGTTTCACCGGGTCTTAGATTTAACTCTTACATTCTGTTGAAGTTCATTTTTCTTCTCTTTCCTTTTATCTTGCTCTCTTTTTTTGCTTCTGGAGACAGCCCTGATGGCTGGCTGTGACTGTCCTAACGTTCACTTCTCCCATAGCACCAAAGCAAATACTGCTTCCAGCCTGTTACCTTACACATTCTGAGCTTTGCAAGGGATAGGCAGACAGACTCTGCCTCTAAGTACCACCATTATAGCTATAATTTTCTTGAAACCACAAACAGGGCTGGTCCAGGGCCAGTGGAAGTGCACTGTATGTTGCTGAGGTGACTGCATGAACTCCGAGTTCACAGATCATAATTTTATGATGTGTTGGCTAGCTCTGCTGCATAAGGGTTCCATGAAACACTAAGGGAAAACACCACAGAAGGGCAATGATCTTCAGCTCCTTTCTGGTATTCCTCTAAAAAATAGTACAATTTCACTGTTATTAAGATTTTTTTAACATTTCTTATAATTACTTATAGTAAGCAACTTCTTGAAATCCTGAATTATAGATCCCTTTTAGTAAAAAAAAAATGCAAAAAGGTAGTGGGAATCACCACTATATGTTAGATACCTAAGTTAACACTGAAAAAGAGGCAATTCAATAAAGATAGCTAATCTCTAAAGTCCTTCCTTTAGTCAGTGTAGACAGATAGGATACTTTGAAAGGAATAATTTTAATTAGGCCCTTCTCTACATCATCCTACAGGAGAACCTCTGTCTCTCCTCTCTGTTCACTGGGCCTCAGGAAGGAGCTGGTTTAGTTCGGCACCTAAAGTGAGGCTTAAGACTGCTCTGCAGAGTCTCTGATGTGCAGGGCACATAAATTAAAATCATAAGAAGGTGTAGTAAGTGGTTGATAGACATAGGATCAGGAAGGGTGAGAGTGTTATGACGGTAAATACATAGTTAATGAATAACCAGTGGGGAGATCATAATTCATATCGACATTACTGAAACTTGGAGAAACCCTTTTGAAATGGAAAACCACTGTTTTTCTTTTTCCTTTTTTTTTTAATAAATATTTCTGGCTGCCTTATTTATTGGCTGCTCTAAAAGTCACCCTCCTTCTTCTCAGTCTGAACTTTCTGCAGTGACTAGCTTGAATGAAAAGACAGATTGGGTGTTCAAAACAGTGAAACTTGTGTTGCTCATAAAAGTTGTCAGAGCAGACCAAATTAAATGAGGCTTTGACTTACAGGTTTTAAATTTACCACTAGAGTGAATAAAATACTCTCTTAGGGAATTTCAAAAGCAAAACCAGCATTGCTAGGTTAAGAAGAGGCATAAAGAATGGACAAGAAAAGTGAAAAATTTATTTGCTTTATAGATAGAGTGATATGGAGAACTCTATGTCATATGGAGAAATTCCATCCAGAAATGTGGAGTTAGGACTTAAAAATTTCATAATTTTTTATAGCCTTCTGGCAGAAATTTGATTTCTTAATTGCAATTTATCTACCCCTTGGATGACGAAGATACAGATGAATAAATGACGGAATATTTTTAATATTAGGTATGTCAAAAAACTTCATAAGATGTTAAAAGTTAACAGATGTTTAGACAGTATGTAGGTAACTGAAATGTTTATGATATGCTCCATAGGCATAAAGCCAGTCTATGTACTTTACATAACTTCATTTTAGAGGCTTTGTCATATTTCCTAGGCAACTTTTTCGGTCCTGGGGTACTATAATAATATAACCATGTACACTGGTGATTCCTGGGGGAAACAGGAACTATTTTTTAGTAGCTAATTGTATCCCAATGAAGACTCTTCTCCTACTTGTCAAAAAAAAAAGAAAGGTTCTTTCAGAGTACTTCAGAACATGGAAGCTTAGCTTTCCATTGCCAAAATTATTTTGGAGATGAAAATTAAAACTTTTAGTTTCAGAGGTACATTTGAGAATGCTGCTCCTAATTTATTGTACAAAATTGTACACGCCTGTGGGGGTTTTGCCCCATAAAAATCCAATCTCCAATCTTCCTCCATCTCCCCACAATTTACCTTAACACCGAAGAGAAATTTTCAGGCAGACACCCCTCTGTATGGGGGAAGGGAAATATATACATTTATTCCTATACAAAATATATACTATACAAACTAAAGAGCAATTATATACACGATATTAACACACTTCTACCACCCCTTCGAGCCCCTCCCACAATCAGTTCAGGAGAAGCCCTCAGGCTGATAGGTAAGCAGTCTTTCTCTCATTGGGGTATCAGGGAAAAGAGTTCCTTCTGACCACCCCTACCACCAGTCTTTCCTCCTTGGTTGATGAAGATTTCCTCCCAGGGGTAAGATGCTGTTTTGAGTTCTTACCTGGAACACACCTGCTACTAGTTGGTTCTCTCACTCTTCTCCAGCTGCTGCAGCTTCAATTTCGGTAGCCACATCCAAACCCAACGCATGGCACCTCCGAGTCTGATTGGCCCGTCTCCAATTTCACCTGGAGTTTTTTCTTCTCCTGGCACCGAGCTTCTTTCAGCCCTTTCTCCTAGGCTCAGCTTAAAATACTAAGCCTTACATCCACCCCCCACCTACAGTGTGGGGGGGAAAAGGCCCCCTAGCTAACTACAGGCATTTGGTCCAGTTATGAGCTGTCCCGAGCTCTGCAGTCTGACTGCAGGAGGGGGAAAGGCTTGGCCTCCTCGCAAGGGGCTTACCTCTGTCCCTCTTACCTCAACGGTTGTGAATCTCTCTCTCACAACACACACTCACTCTTACGTGCTGCCTTCAGCCCCAGCTTAGCCAGGGCCGCAGGGGCACAGGGCCCCTGAGTTGGGGGCCCCGTCCACCCCTCAGCTTCTCTCTCTCTCTCTCTCGCACGCTCTCACAAACACAGACTGACCGCCAACAGTTTCCATTGTTGTGTATAACTAAATTACGCAGGAGTGAACAAGAAGAGCTGCGATTAGTTCCTCAGGGGGGGCACTTCCCTGGCACCAATCAGCAACCAGCTCTAACTGAGGGTCCCCACAAACCTGGGAGGGGTAGCGGCATTCAAACCAAGACAACGCCCAACCTTTTTTACCTCAAGGAGCAATGTAAACAAGAACCTAATGAAAAGTTATTTTTCAGGTGTTAACTGTGTTTATTAGTAATTTTACATTATGAAGAGTGATAGACTATTTGCTCATCATAAGCCCATACATATAAGCCCATGCATATTTATTCTTGGGAAAAGATGACAAAGGTAATCTGCTCTTGACTGTTATCCAGTGCCGCAATTTATGCCACCACACACCGTGAATTACAAAACATTTGAGCCATTAAGCTAAAAGCACAAATCTAAAATGAATTTAGGAATTTCCTTTCCTTCTACACATGTAAATATTTGTCCTAGTTACAGAGGCTGGGACCAGTTTGTCACTATGTGGGTATAACCAAAACTGTGTATTCTACACCCTCTGTGTCATTTCTGATGGACTCTTAATAATGGACCATTTGCAGCAGCTGCCCAGGGCACACCTGACACCTCAGGCTACAAGCTGGGTATTAAAGAACCCTGTGAGAAGTGTTTCTTCATCTTCACACTAATGACTCATCTGTGATAACTTCCCTCCATGGAGGCATTAGCACCTTCACACCCAGTCTGAGGGGTCATGTCTGCTAATGGGCCGTACTGGACTGGTGTAATAGGCAGCTGCAACACCTAGACATCAAAGACTCCAAAAATATCCCACGATATCCCATAAATCACCCATTGTGAAACTCCCTGACCTGGGGGAGGTACTGGACATTCCCACCTGAACCTGAGCATATATAATTTTAGGGTTTTGGGACTTCTGGGACCACTTGTCAGATCCAGAGGAGGACCAGAACTCCAACAGGACTGCCACTGACACTTACTTCAACAGAACTGCGACCATCACCTGGACTGACAGGATTTCCTTTCCTTTAGCTTTATATCCAGAGGGCCAACATGGTGCTCAGCACAGAGGTTGAAAAACACTGTTCTGTTCTTGTCCCAGGGTGATGGGGTCATACGTCTGTCTTTGTGGGTTAAAGCCAATTTTTCCTCTGTATCATTGTATTTATTATAATCTTTTTTAGTAAATTGTAACTCTGACTTGTAATCTCTCTTGAGTTGGGTTCATTTCTCCCACCAGTTTACTTTTAAACTGGCACACCATTCCAGGCAACTTTCACAGTAGAGGATTTAGATTTGTCCATCTTCTGCTTTGAGGGTTTGATGAATGAGCTTCATCTTGACAAAATATTTCCATAGATGCTATGAAGATATTGTCCAAACATACTTAATTTTAGGCATCAGGAAAAGCATGGGAATATAAAACAATCCTAGGATTGACAGGGGAACTCATCATCCTCAGTTTTTCGAATTTAGTAATTCTTCAGTTCCTAAATTAATGAATGTTTGTGCCCCTAGGAGTGGCAGAAGCATTCTGTATGCAGGAAAAAGTGGTTCTGTCATTATTCTAATGTTACGACAAGCAAACTTACAGTACAATTTTAATACATAAACATAAAAAAATTAAAGGAGAAATAAGGTTCTCTTGATATAAACGTGGCTAATCTATATTACTAGGTTGTTTCTCTCACTCAGGATATAGGAATTTTCTAAGTGGTGTCTTTGTTCTCATTCTAAACATGGAGGAGTATTCAGAGTGGATAATAGACAGTCTGGGCCTTATTAATAATTCAAACATTTATATTTTCAATTATGTTCTTAATTACACAACAAACTAAACAACATTAATTTTGAAAGGGCTGCATAATTCTTAGGTGTATTTCTGTACTAATATCTCAATGAGACATCTGCCCAGATAAATGTTTCTCAAAGCTTTCCCTTAAATCTAAGCCGCCAAGGTGGGCAGAGTATAAGCTTTGATATTAATTAAAGCTATCTGCATTAATTTACAAAAAGTAATTCCTCTTCCAGTATAAAGCTTGTATTTCTTGTAATACTTTACATTTCCATAAATAAGCTAATTGTATCCCTGCCTCTTTTTAACCTGTTGTTCTCCTAGAAAATATATGTATTTAGAAAGATTAGTCAGAAATACAGAGTTGAAGTCCCTATCATATTACAAGAACCTGCATCTCCATGTAATCTCTGTCGTCATGCATCCATTTTAATTTTTTTCTGCAGATTTATATCCTCCAAGTATCAGAGTGAAGGCTACTGATGGACATTTATCAGAAAGGTTTGTTGCTGAGGAACCGTAGTTTCAAACTTTCCCCAAGAGAGAAAGTTTCCTTGTGGAAAACATTTAACAAATATGCATGGAGGGCCCTCAATTTTCAGACATAGTAACATGTAATAAGATGTTTTAAATGAAGATCTGAGAATACAATTAGTGCAGAAGAAGTGAATAGGTACTTTAAGAGGGAGAACTTATAGGGACATAAGATGAGACGGAAAATTAACTTCTGGGGTTTTTTTTCAAATTTCCTGAAAAATTTGGAACAAGATTTTGGTTTTCTCTGTCGTACTTCCAGACATGTTTTTTAAAGCAATTTGTTTGTTTTATAGAAATAATACTTTGGGTTACAGTTCTAGTAACTAGCCTGATTAATTCACCTCACTGGACCCTACTGGCTTTCGTTCTTATTAGCACCCCATTTTTACTAGGTTTGCCAATATGCCACTGTACCTGAGTAAACATATAAGGCCAAAAAGCGCCAATTATTAATTAAACTGTTTTCTTTGAGCTCATGCATCCATTTAGCTAGCTTCCAGTGCAAACATTTACAGGAAATTAATGATGACATAGAAAATACAGAGAAATATTAGTTGGAAAGGCTTTCTAACTCAGAAAGAAAAGCCACATCCGGTGTCTTGTCTGACCAAACATGTTTGGACAGCATAAAATTTCTGAAAAAGCTATCAAAAGTAGAAAGTATTGATTAAATAAATATTAACAAGGAACATTTCAGGAAGCCATGATCAGTTAAAAAAATCTCAGACATGAAAAATAAATAGTAAATAGCTAAACAGTAATATTCATGAAGACCCAATTCCACATAAACATTTTGTCAGGGATTTTCTAGTTATTCTGTCTGTTTCCACTACTTCTGTACAAATTAATCTTTTTCCTCTCTGCTGATGCAAATACACATCTGACATCATTTTCCTCCCATACCTCCCTCCCCCCACCCCACCTCTTTTCTCTTTCTAAAGACACTCTCTAAAAGCAATGCTCCTTGAATAACAGGGCACTTCCATTATGTGCTCATAAAGATAGTTTGCCAGTGTGAACAGAACGACTGAAATGCTCTGTAAGGATTCTGAGTAGAACACCTTGTAGTACTCTAATTTAAGGTTTATAAATTACTGAACAGTCCATACTAGTGAGGAGTAGTTGCAGTCACGGTGTTAACAGCTCCTTTCTTCACTTCTCTTATCCAAGAATCATTGTTAAGAGATTACCTGTTTTGGAAAACATCTTTGAGATGATTCATGCACTCCACTTATTCCTTCCAAGAATACACTGGTCCTATTTCTATAACCATCTCTGCTTGGACTATGAGTACTAACTACACGATGTACATTTCCCTGACAATTCTGTGCTAAGACTATGAAAGCTTGTTCTCTACCCATCCTCACTATTACATTCATAGTCTCCCAAAGCAGAGTATCCTTTTCCAACTGCTAGTCAGCTGGCACAGGCCCTGTGATTTCACAAAATGTATTGCACAAGACTTACATGCTGTCCTTTGGCCTATACACGGCAGAAAAGTTTTGCCCACACGTACGTACCACATGCCTAAGTCAACAGGATACAGGCAATACCTGTTGTTTGCAATACCTATTGCACACAATACTTGTTGTCTAGAACAGAGATTTGGCACTCTGGTGACAGTGCCTCACTAGTAGGTAGAAATAAAGATGAGGATATTCTAACACTTGATGCTTCCACACAAAGAGAATTAATCACTTCACGCAACTTAGAGTAGATGAACAAGTACATATGACCACCTGGAATCTAAGACCAAAGACACAATAATACCGTAGTTGTTTTGATTATTGACATCTCAGCAGGACATAGAAAACTGATGCTCAACTGTTTTCAATTAGTCTCCAGTCTGACTAGACTGGAGACATTTCTTGCACCCATCATCCTGGGAGGAGAAAATTAGCTAACACTCAGAATGTTAGAAGTACATATATGAAGATATGTAAAATCCATATTAAATAACATGCATCTGACTCAGCTGAGTTTATTTTACAAAGCCTATTTAGTTTTATTTGAGTATCCACCACAAACATACAAAAAGACACATTCTTCCTTTGTATTTTTCTGCACCTACGGAGCAGTTACTTCCTCTGTGAACTCTTAATTCCTGAGCACTACTTGAAGGCTGGGGTGCACACATGATTTACAAACCTGAAAGGAAAGAAGAAAGGTCACTTTCGTAAAGGGCTTTACCTCTGCACAGTCTCAGTAAAGGATGAAAAAATCAGTCCCCTGATTTTTTTCATTTTCTTTTTAATTTTTTAAAAATATTTTCTTTCCTCACTTTTTAAGCTCTGCAAATATAGCTTTAGGATTTATAATGTTTCTCTTTTTTTTTAAATTTATTTTTTTCCTAGTCATGCTCAACTGTATGACACAAAATGTTTAAGTGAGCCACTGAATTTCATAACCTTTCGTAACACAATTGCCCCAAACAGTCTAACTTTTTTGCATTTTATCTAACCAGTTAGCTGGATCAATTCGTCTTTTTTTCTGCACACCTAATTATTTTGAGAATGTACAGCATCTCTACTTGTCAAGTATTACCTCTCATTTTGGTTTCATTTAACTTCTGGAACTCCTCTAATAATACCTTTAAATATGTCTTCAATCATGTTCCAGAATTTTCTATTTTTACTCTTTCTTTCACATAGGTGAAAAATCTCTACAGTTTTTACAGATGAACGATTTTTTAGGGGGAAAAACGTAGTGAAGGAAATTAACTCTTCAGAATTATGACATTTGTGAGTGCTAAAATCCCAAGCAGAGAATACTGCATTGGTTTTATGAAACAAAAATGGAAACACATTTGGAAAAAAAATAAAGAAAGAAAGGAACAGACTAAGAAACTAGCAAAATGCTTTTCATAATAAATTAAGATTTTAGAAGCAGTTTGACAAAAAAAGATTTCTAGCAATATATAGTGTGATGGGGGGAAAATTAGATTGAATCAGAATCATGTCATGTGAATGACATATTTGCTTTTGTTAGTTAAGTTTTACTATTTGAGACATCTGTTCATGAATTTGATGGATGATGCACATTTGTTGAAAGGAACTAGATGATTGCCTAGCTATTGCTAAAAATCATGTTTGACATGATTCCTATTGAAATTTCTAAGGGTGTTTTAAAATTTTGAGTTGATACTTAACACGCTTAAGTAAAATTATTCTCACAGAAGTTCATGTTTTGGAGTGGCAATTAAACATAGTAATTATTACAGAGAAAAACACACTTAAGCTCTTAATTCACTCTTGCATTCCATAGAAGGAGATATGCGCATATCTTTCTTTTTTTTCCCCCCCAGTCATATGCATAGAAATCAAAGCTAAAAAAGTCAAGCTGGTATTTTAAATTATTAAAAAGTCATTATGATTTCTGATTTTCTGTCAAGATAGACAACTAAACACTTTTTACCTATATGTGCAACATTTAAATTTGATCAGGCTGATTCCTGAGTTATGATTCATTTGATCAAATGCAGACCTTGCACATATTTATATCTGAGCTGGTCAATTTTGGGTCTATTCATAGTCACTGCAGAGAAATAGGCACTTTAATGGTAAAATGTCTTTTCCTGAAGTAGATATCTACACCAGTTTGGATGAATCACACTTTGACAGTGTTTGTTTCTCCCCATTGACTGTAAGTTAGTTTTCAGTGATGTGTATGGATGCAGATGTTCTACACTGACATTAAAAAAATCAAATGAAACTGAATTTTATTCTGCTTAGTGCTGTGGGTTAAATTGCATCACCAGTATAGCCTATTTTAGCCAGTACTAGCAATAAAAGCAGAGCATACTTATTGAAGGTTTATTTGTATAGTCTTTAATACAGAAGAATTTCAAGTAGAGTCCAAATAAATTTTAACTTAGGAATACATAACCTCACTCCTTAGAATCATTGTATTACATAAGGATTGAGGTAAGACTATAGTGGTGTCAACCACAATGAACCAAGAGAGAAGAATGCCATCTTTTAAGAACAAAATGCCACCTGAAAATATGTGTTCTGTACACATTGTGCTATCTGTAGGGTGCAGGAATTTTTGTGTTTCTTTTGTCCTGTATGCAATTTTAAGGAAACTTGTGTCCAGAGATAGTAATAACAAAATAATAAGCCAGATCTTAACTCCACTGGAAAATAAAATGCTGTTTTTTAAGTGATGTGCATTGCTTTATTAGTGCTTTTTTCCTACTAATATGAAACATTTTCAGATATGAAAATCTATATGAAAATCAATATGATCAATATGAATATCTTTACTAAAAGATATGAAGAGTAATACATTACAGAATTAAATTTGAAAATTAAATTATTTTGTGTATTTTCATTTGTTTAAAGTGACCTTACTTTACAAAACACAAATTCTTAGTTTCTACAAGTTTACTTTGTCAATATGAAAGATATCTGACTTTTAGTCATTCTGATTAACTGCACTAGATTTAACATAAAGGTTTTAATATCTTAAAAATATCAAGATTATGGATAGCCTGACATATTTTTACCCTAATCTTGGGAGGTGGTGAAGCAAAGATTTCTGCAAGCAAACTGATTACTCCAAATCCCACATAAGTTGTTATGGTGAGTCAGACCAATTATTTTGTTTGGAATAAAATTTCCAGAATGTCTCCATAAATTATGAGTCCTAGTTTAATTTTTTTAATTTAATTTCAGGATTAGTATTTAAATAGGTATGGAACTTTTATGCTATAAATAATAGAAATCCTGTCTTTAGGTGGTGCAGCAATAACTACAGGTTTTCAGATCCAAGTCGCTTTTGCTTCTGCAGTTACCTGTCTCCAGTAAATTCCAGAAGATTTCTGGTACTGTCTCTTTAGACAGTATACATTATTCTGCTTAACATATGTAGACACTAGGCACGCAAAAGAGAGGAAGAATAAGACAGGCTGACAGGATGTGACACATAATGTAAAATGATATTTGGTCAAAATATTGCATGGTACTTTTTTTTCCCCTCAAAATTCAGCTGAAATTTTCAATCTTATTCCTAGTTAATCAACATCAAATAAAATGCCAGCAATATAATACATTTTTTTAAAGTTTTGATAAGACACAACCTTTAAAATTTCTTGAAAAAACCCCACAATATTTCTGTATCATATGTTAAAATCTGGTTTGTTTTAAGTGATCTTGTTCTATCAAAAGTTGATTTGAATTAAAATAATTAGAAGCATAAGATGATGTGAAAGAGGCAACAGTGCAGCCGCCTAACATTGAACGGTGTCTCTTGTAATAATCAGTCCTAAGTCTGGGATCTGAATAATACAGATGGATTTCTTTTTTCTTCAATTATTTAACCATTTATAAAAATGGATTTGCAGGCAAAGTAAAGTTTGGAGGCCTGAAAAGACTCATGCAAATACTTATCTTACTGATAGACCTTCCCTTTTCATCTTAGAGTATAAATAAGCATGATGTGAAGCATCCGAAAGGCTGGAAGCCCACTTGTCACCTATGTACTATCCATCATTCAACCCAGGGGCAGGGAAATAATGACTGCATACTGAACAGTCATCAGTCTCCTTAGTATCAGTGTTTCTTTTTATGGGAGGGTACAGAACTTCCTCTGTCCTGTCTTCACATAACTGCTCAGGCTCTACTGCCTGTATGATATGACCTTGCCTGTATTTCAGAGTGGCTATTTTGAAAGCTGTTTTTGGGAAGTGACTATACAATTGGAATTCATGCAAAAAAACCCCAAACCCAAACCCCAAACCCCCACAGTAGCAGATGAGACAAGAGAAAAAGTTCAATTTCATATTCCAAAATTTAAAATATTCCCCTGGGAAATATGAATTCAGAAGGTATTTGCAATGATTCAACACTGACTCTCTGGTAAGGCAGTCGAACACTCATAGAAGAATGCTCTTCAGTATAAATTTCTTTTGAAAGGAACCAGTGGCCTTGTTTGTTGGGGTGATAGGTCACAGAGGGGATTTTCAAAGCCTTGTAACATGTCGTGATATCATACCATATGTTGAACTGGTGTTAGTGATTTCGAAAATCACATGGCTTCATTTGCACCTATGTGGAAAAGATTATTTTTAAGAGATGTAATAGAAACACAGTGAAACAATAATACTAATCAAAAGAGTGTAATGAATAATTTCAATAAGAATTTAAGAATAATTGTTCTTTCTAATACTACAGTTTGTGAATTTGACTCAGTGAAAAGAGTTATTTCCTATCTCTAGTAAGAATTCGAAACGTGGTTTCAAACCCCAGGAGAAATAACTAATTTCCTGAATCCTGAAAGTCTTCTAAGCTTGACATTTTCAACAAGACACCTCTTCTCTGCAGGCTTGAGACTTCCATTTTAATCTTCACAAAGAAGGTCTCTCTTAATTCAAAAGTCACTAACTGCTAGTCAGTAGTTGTGAGAAGCTCAATGCCCCCCTTAGAGGAAAGCTCATCTCTGATGGACACAGTCTTAGCCATTTTAGTCCTCCTTATTATCCAAGCAGCCTTTAAATAATGGGCTATAAGTACCTGCTAGGTTTTTGGTTTGTTTGGTTGGTTTTTTTTCAACAGCAGACCTCACACAAACTCTGACAATTCATTCTTCTCTTTGGAGCAGTTTGGCCACATTATTTCTTCAGCTTCAGCACAATGAAAACAACTCATGTGAGCTGTCAGGGCTTGTCATTCGAATAACTCCTTAACACTTCACCACAGAAAGTGAAGCTCGGTGAATAATACTCTAACATCTGTTGCACATTGTCATGCATTCTGCAGTTGCCAACGAGCTAAATGGCAGCACATTTTACAGCCAGATGTGTCAAGATTTCATCTGCTTCTTCACTGTAATTCTAGGAAATCTAAGGTCCTGCTTCATTTATGTTCTAAAAGATAAGGCTAAGAATCAAAAATTTTCTCTCCAGAGACGATATAATGTGTGCTTTGACAAGTGCAAAGAGTTGAGGTCCTGCTTTGCTTCTCTTATCTAGTTGAAGATTCAGTTTCAGAAGCATTTACTAACAATAAATGAATGAAGAAAATGCCTCAAGATGTTCCTACTTTGATGGATTATAAAGCAGAAGGGGAAAAAAGTCGGCCATCATATTTGTTTGGTCTGATGAAATCAGTTTCTTGGAAGGATTTCTACAGCTAATAAGATATGTGATTTTGAACACACCGTACTATCCCCTACCAACACCAAACATTTCATTAATTGAAATGGTTTTTTTAAGAATAAGATCATAGCTGGCTTTGTTGTCTCAGCCTGATTCTTTGTGCCTGAGTTTTGCCCATATTATCTTTTTCCAGGGCAGACTTTGTATGGTAATTTCAAAATAAACCAGATAGTCCTACTCTTTTAATGTGAAACATAAAGAAGAAAATATTCTATTCTGTTCTATTCTATTCTATTCTATTCTATTCTAAATAGAGTAGATGTTTCTTTATAAAGGTTCTTTCAGCACTTGTTTGCCCCATCAGAAATAATGAGACAATTTCTGAGAGTCGGTCTAGCTGCAGTTCAAATACTTTAGTTGAGGTCATTAATAAAAATGTCCTGTAATACACATTCACAACACCAGAGAGTATAAAGAAATCTTCAGGTACCTAAGCTCAGGAGAGCTGTGCAGTGGATTTTACAAATACCTAAATTAATAAGGACCTAATTTTCCTTGTCTAGCAATACATATTAAATGATATTGTTGGAGCCTTGTATATTTTTAAAGTAAACTCCCTTGGCGAGCTCGTAACTCAAGACTTAGGGTCTTACGGTCACCCTCTTTGGAAGTCTAGATAATTCACTACATTCCAAGGGAATGGAATCACTGGATTTTGGTCGTTTGATCTTCATTCTCATTTTATATTTTCTTTATCTATAATTTTCTTTACATGGTAGAACCACACTGGTAAATTTTTTTATATTAATATTTTAAAGAAAAATTGCCTTTAGACATACTATCTTATACTAAGATCCCATCAGATCTCCTAAGCTAGGTCAGGTCAGGATGGATTACTACTTGGAACAGACACTTCCTAGGACTATCCAGACCTCTTAGAAAATCTAAGTCCATATACAGCACAATACTAGAGGGCAATGTACTGCTAAATGTGTCATCTTTTATATACATTAAAAACTGATGACTTGACATTTGTAAAATCTTGTGACAGAAGATTTTTCATTGATATTTATCATTTATTTATCATTCATATTAATTTTTCATGCTTTACTTTTGGGTATTGCACTTAGAATCTTAACATTTTTAAAACTTGGGCTACCAAAACACAGTATTTCCAGTTTTGGAAAACTACACCACCTTAGTTGTCCAAAACTGTATTTGAAAAAAATGGAGACTCCCAAGATACCTGTTCTTTCTAAAACTTTTGCTTACTGTCTATTGAAAACTTGTGGTGTGTTGACCCTGGCTGGACCCAAGGTGGCCACCAGAGCTGCTCTATCGCTTCCCTCCTCAACTGGACAGGGGAGAGAAAATACAACAAAAGACTCATGGGTCCAGATAAGGACAGGTACCGCACTAGGTACCATCATAGGCAAAACAGACTTGACTTGGGGAAAAACTAATTTAAATTATTACCCATCAAATCCAAGTAAGATACTGAGAAATAAAAACTAAATCTTAGAACACTTTTCCCCCATCCCTCCTTCTTCCCAGGCTAAATTTCACTCCCTGTTTTCTCTACCTCCTCCCTCCAGCAGTGCAGGGGGACAGGGAATGGGGGCCGTGGTCAGTTCATCACATGTCATCTCTGCCCCTCCTTCTTCCTCATGGGGAGGACTACAAGGGAATCTCTGCTCCGATGCCTGGAGCACCTCTTCCCCCTCCTTCTCTCCTGACCTTGGCATCTGCAGGGCTGTTTCTTTCACATATTCTCACTTATCTCTCCTGCTGCAATTGCACAGTTCCTTTTTCCCCCACTTCTTAAATCTATTGCTCCAGAGGCACTATCACCGTCACTGATGGGCTCAGCCTTGGCCAGCAGCAGGTCCATCTTGGAGTCACCTGGTATTGGTTTATCAGACATAGGGGAAGCTTCTAGAAGTTTCTCCAGAAGCTACTCCTGTAGTCTCCCTCCTGCTACCAAAACCTTGCCATCCAGTACAAGAATCTCTTCTCCAGTGTCAAAGAAGTAGTAACTGAGATTTGAGTGCCCTAGGGTTTGTTTTGGTGATAAAATCAAAATTACTGAATTCATCTTAAGCTAGGACAGAAACTAATTCTTCTGGTTTTTACTGATTAATGTTGATCTTGCTCGCAGCAAGCATAAACTGATTTGATACATGGATTATCCCTACTTAAGTTGTGAACACTGAGACTGGCCCAACTTATGACATTTTGGTACAGTTTCAGTGGAAGCTCGTCTCTAACTTAGAAGTAAAAAATTCTAGGATTCTCTGTCATGCAAGACTTTTCCTGTCTTAGATGCTTAACAAGGATGGCATGCCAAAAGCCTCTAAAAGCAGATTCTTTGTCAGAGTACCATTTACATTTCCTGTATGCTGTTATGAAGGTTTATGTTTGTTTTATGAGTTTATTTTTAAGGAAAGCAGTGTGCACTGTGTTGAAATATGGATTCAATGAGCAAACTAGTGCCCATTAAAGGGGAATGAGGCATAGCAACAACCAACTTCTTTGAATCAAGTCCAAATAAGATCATTTGTGTCAATAAATGAGAACTTATCTACTGTAACTTAAAATCCAATTTGTATAGCTACCCTCCCCCAGTACACCATAAGAATAAGTTATTGAAGAGTGACATTCACAAAAGTCAGCTACCAGAGCTCTGAGCTGCCTAAGTTTGCTTGTTAGAGGCTCTAGAGGCTCCCTCTTCATCTAAAGTCCCACATTTTGATCCTTCTTAGTACAGCATTTGTAATTCCTAACCCCATGAGTCCTCTCCTAGTTACATGAACCCGTTCTTATGCAACACATTGCCAAGAAAAGAGTTGCAAACTTTACTCCTTGATATACCAGAGTGGTATATCAGTTACCGCAGAATGCTCACGCACTTCCTGTTGTGGATCACTGTATTTTTTAATTATTTATTTTTTAAAATAGCCTTTTTTTTTAAAAAAAAAGAAATAAATAGAAAATACCTTACTTCAGATTATTTTGGCTCCTGTCATTTAAGGATGCTATCTTGAATGAGCCACTCCATAAGAACAGGCACAGAACTTTCCTAACTGGAGTCTGATACAGAGCTACTCTACCCTAGGCAAGGGAAAAACTGAAGAGTATGCTGGAATCTTTCCTCTTGGATTTTATGCAAGGCATAACCTACTGTCATCTTCTGACAATGCCAATGGATTCAATATTTCTAGGTGAGATCTGGTGAACTTCAATGGAGCTTTCAAATCAGTTGAGTGTGAAATAGTTCAGGGCTGCCAAGGGTGCAAACACATAGATGAAAGGATGCAAAGGTATCCAAGCTGTCTCAGATACCACAAGACACATACACTAGTGAAGTTAGTGCTTCATCTGGCTTTACATATACATATATATATGTGTGTGTGTATATATATATATATGTATATATATATACACATATATATGTGTGTGTATATATATATATATACACATATATATATATATGTCTGTGTGTATATATATACGTATATATATATTATCGGCAGTGGTAACTAGACCATTCAGAGCACTGTGCCAATACAGTCCTAATGCTACTGGAAATCAAATTAGTACCATATGTCACAGACTCACAGAATGGTGAAAGTTGAGAGAGATATCTGATGATCATCTGGTCCATTCTCCCTGCTCAGCCAGAGCCACGTAGAAACAGTTGCCCAGGACCATATCCGGACAGCTTTTGACTATCTCCAAGGATGGAGCCAGACATATCATTGTGCTGCTTCCTAGCCAATCAGCTGCCAGCCTCCACTTTTGTATATGCTTATTCAGTCCCAGAGGCAGAATCTTGCATTTGCTAGACTTCAGAAATGTCTTTTCTGCCTATTTATATTTCCTTCTAAGGTCTCTCCGAGTAGCAGCTCTATTTTCTACTATATCAACCACTCCCTTACAGTTTGATATCATTTGTAAATTTGCTAGGGTACCTTCTGCCCCATTATCCACACCAAACAGTATTGACTCCTATACTGTCCCTGAGAGATACCACTAATAATCATCTCCCAGCTGGATTTCATACTCCTGATCACCTCCCTTTAAGTCCAGCTCTCCAGCCAGTTTTTCAGTTGTTTATTCAGTTCATATTCACTACTTTTCTTACAAGGTATACTATCAGAAATTATGTTGAAAGTGTTGTCAGTGTCAAAAATTCACTACTCTCATCTGCTTAGTCATCTCATCATAGAAGGCTACTGGGTTGGTCAAGCATGATTCACCCTTTCATTAGTTTTTGCTGGTTGTTCCCAAATACCTTGTTCTTCTCTGGTCTGGAAACGGCTTTGTGTAGGATTTACTCCATAACCTGCATGACTGCAGTGTGATGTATGTCCTTTTCAGAAATCAAGAAGCTCTCCCAGCTGGCATAATCTTCCAAAGATGATAGAAAGCTGGCTATACCAGCATTCTACCCATTCCCATGGATTTTGTATATTCAAGCAGGTTAAGAGATCCCTAGCTTTACCTTTCTTTAATATAGTTTAGACTTTACTTTTTCTTCTTATCTAAAATCTGTCTCTCAATCCATAAAGCCTATTTGCCACTGAAGCTTTTGTAGCAGTGCTTTTTCCCCTTCAATCCTGTGGTTCTTTTATGAAGAAGAGAGGGATTTACAAGGGTGCTGCTTGTGCTATCCACTCCCCTGTTAGCATAGCCCATAATGTCAGGTATTCTGGGACAAAGACAGAGAAGAAAGCAAACTGCTACAGGGGCTTCATATCCATACATAAACATCCAACCCTTTTCACAACAGCATGAATATTTGATATATTCATTCCTTACTACATTTTTATTTTACTTTTTAATTACTACTTATATTTGTGTATTTTTTTTCTCTTTTTTAGGCACACAGATCATAGGCAGCTTCATAAGTGAAGGTGGGTCATGAGGACTGTGACACAATGAATCACTGTTTATTCTGTCTCTCAAAATGCCTAGAGCCACGTAATTTGACTTCAACATTTGCTGTGCTCTACAGTGAATATACTGTCATTAGTCATCTTTTTGTGCAATGTTAGTACCAATTACTCTGATGAGAAGAATACAAGAGAGTTATCTGAAACACCTGGATTAACTTTAGCCTGTTTCTTGCTGAAGCAAATCTGCATGCCTTCTATATCATCCCAAAGAGTGGCTGTTTAAATGAATAGGGTAAGAGTAATAATTTCTTCAGGCAACACTCTATGAGCTTTACTGGAAGATTATGATTCTTTAGACTTCTTTTTCAAGGAAAAAGAGATAAACTCTATAAAGACTGTAGTAATGAAATATGTATGAAGCAAATATCTTGCTTGTGTAGTTTATTGTTTGTGGGTGAAACACATCAAGATTTGTTCTTCATAGAAATATAGAACGATTTGGGTTTGAAGATACAGTAAAGATCATCTACTTCCAACTTCCCTGCCATAAATAGTGACACCTTCCACTAGATCAGGTTGCTCATAGCCACAGTCAGCCTAGCCTTGAACATCTCCAGGGATGGGGCATCCACAACTTTTCTGGACAACATGTTCCAGTGCCTCACTACCCTCACAGTAAACAATTTCTTCCTCATATCTAATCTAAACCTACCTTCTTTCAGTTTATAGCCATTCTCACTTGTCCTATATCTTCATACTCTTGTATGAAGTTCCTCTCCAGCCCCCATTAGGTACTGAAAGGCTGCTATCAGGTATTACCAGAGCCTTCTCTTCTTCAGGTTGAAGAGCCTCAGCTCTCTCTGCCTGTCCTCATAGGAGAGGTGTTCCAGTCCTCTATATCTTTAAATGTAGATATTTTTCCAATTTTTGAGAATTTCTTTGGCTTGATTTTTTAAAAGTTTTCATTTTAAACCTCCAGGATATAATAATTATTAATAAATAAACTGAAATATTTTTAGTGCTTAGCAGCCGAATGGTTCAGTTTAGCTATGATAGAATATATCTGTCAAGTGATATCTCTAAACATATGAAAGAAACTGCTAGGAAACATATTTTAAAACTTAGAAAAGAGTAAAATGTTTATTTTCAGAGCATCTAGACCTTGCCTAAAGCATTGTTCATACAATATTTTGTTATAAAGGGATTTACTGGGATAAGTGCAATGAGCAATTGCTTTGTCTTGACCTCAGATTTAAAGAAAGTTTTGCATGCAGAAAGTGCCTTCATGGCCTTCTGTGGCTCATTTCCCTGTCCCCAGCAAGAAGATCTGAAACTTCCCTTGTCTGTTTAAGACTCTGTAAGTCCTAGGTTAGACTTGTCTAGGAACTGTTGTGCTTTGCCATCTGTTAATCTCACATATAAACACACAAAAGGCAAACCAATTTATTTTATTTACTTGAAGAATTATCCACAGAGTTTTAGCTATCAAGAAGCTTAAAGCTGAACAAGTAAAAGTAGTTATTTCTAGCAACATTTTTTCATTTAAAAAAAATTTAAAAATTAATTACCCCAAATTTTACCTAAATATAAGGCAATTCCCATTGCAAACATACTGTAAACACTTTTTTGACTGTTACAGATAATTTATCATCAAATCTTAAGCAAAGATTCAAAATTTCCAATTGCAAATAATAAAAAAAGGTATTATTATGGATATTTTTCAGAAGCAGAACTTAAAATTGTCTTTTCAGAAGCTTCTATAACAGCAAAATTTCATCCAGCTCTAAAGTAAGAGAGTACATTTCTACTATTAAGCACATAAGTAATACTTTGGGAGGGAACATACTGCTGTTCCTCCAATGAGATATTGATTTAATATCAGTAATCTACAGGATCACCATCTCTAAATTAAACCTAAGAGAGTGAATAGTTTCTTACATCTCTTAAGGGGCTCCGAGTCAATGACAGTCATGCTAGACATTTGTATAGCACAAGATTTGGAAATACCTTATAGATGTTAATTATGCCTTACAATAACCCTTATATCTAGTAATAAGCTATGTAGCACATTCACTATTTAAAAGTCAACAACATCTACTTTTTTCAAGTACTCAGTGTTTCATAAAATATTTTTTACTTTCTAGTCACATTGACATGATATATTGCATTCAGGTGATCATGATATGAAGTTAACTGTGCACCTAACAGTAGCTCTCTGGATCTCTCCCCCGTGGTGTGGGGAGGCCCAGTTCTAGTTCCATTTCCATCTGAGGAACCATTTCCAACGGCTTAAGTGGATGGGGGGGGGGGACTCCAGCGCCAAGGGTTTCTTCAGGTCCTGAGCCTGGAGGGGAGAGGTGCTCTCCCCTCTCTCCACGTGGCCTCATGGCAGGCACAGAGACAGCACACAGGGCGCAGAGAGGAGGCAAGAGAGGGTTTATTGTTGGGGGGTTACATTTATAGGGTTAGGAAGACTCACAGAGTAACCAATTAGAAGTCTCAAGGGGCTTACAGGAACACCCAGTCACAGGAAAGGGTTAACAAGGTCCAGTGAGAACACCTTAGGACATCTTCCCAGGACATTCCTGTATGGGAGACAATAGTCCTTCACAGGGGGTGTCGGGAAGAAGAAAGCATGAGTTAGCGAAGAGACTACAAAAAGCCATTTTGAAACATGTTTAAACCACAGTTTTCTCATATACTGCAGATTTACTGCCACATAACTCTGTCTTTTAACCACAAATACAGTAGCCCTGGTAGTACCGGTTTTAATAGTACTTGAATTAAACTAGAAAGTTTAGCTGGGACCAGGTGCTTCTCCTGTCCCATTCCCTGCTCCGGCTCCATGCTGCCCAGAGTCCACAGCTGAGCATACCCAGACAGCTCAGAGGTTACTAATTTATCAGAGTCTACAATACAATGTCTTAAGAGAAGCAAAAAGGGAAAACAGCTTAACAAACATGTCTGCAAACTGCAGCAATTTCACAAGGAGCCAGTACTCACTCCACTGTCCAGGCAGGATGGGCAGCTGCAAGGAATCGGATCATTGACAGCCATAGCTCCAGTGCCACCACTTCCAGTCAGAAACCAAAGCACTGCTGAGTGTCTCAAAGATGAAAGACAGAAGATGCCAACCAGCTTAAAATTACAGCAAACATTTGCCAATATTTTTGTCTATAAAAAGAAGTGCTGACTACTTTCACTGGATAGATTAATAAACTGTATTCCTAGAGAGATTATTACTAGAGGGGATAACAAGGTGTTTTGTGGAAAGCTTTTAAGCTCCCCAAATGATTCTTCCTTCAAAGAAATTAGTATTTTCTTTAATGTTTTTCTATTTTCACGCCTTTCTTCTAAAAAATAAGGGAAGAAAAACAAAATTAAGAAAATGTAGAGGAAAGGTAGAATGGAAAGAAAAGCATAGAATGGAAAACAGTATTTCACATGGGTATGAAGAAATTTACATCATTCATGGAAAATTGCTATATTTTGAAGGGTGATATATTTTGAAGGGTGATAAGTACTGCATCCAGCTCTGGGATCCCAAGCACAGGAAGAACATCAGCTTGTTGGAGTAAGTCCAGAGGAAGGCCACCAAAACCCCATCAAGACCCTATCAGAAGGATGGAGCACCTTTCCTCTGAGGAAAGGCTAAGAAAATTAGGATTGTTCATCCTGAAGAAGTCTTTGGGGTGGCCTTCCAGTACCTTCAGGGAGTCTACAAGAAAGCTGGAGAGAGACTATTTACAAGGGCATGGCTTCAAATTGAAAGGGAGTAGGTTTAGATTAGATATTAGGGAAAAATTGTTTACTCTGAGCGTGGTGAGGCACTGGAACAGGTTGCCCAGAGAAGTTGTGTATGCCCCATCCCTGGAAGTGTTTAAATCTGGATTGGATAAGGCTCTGAGCTACCAAAATCAGTGAAAGATGTCCCAGCTCATGTCAGTGGAGTTGGAAACAGATGGTCTTTATTGTCCCTTCTGACTCAGGCCATTCTATGAATCTCTGATTTTATAATAAACAGAAATTTTAAAATTAAAAAGTATGAGTGTGTGTAAAACTTCACATTTTCTAGTTAACTCTATTTCTGATGTTCTAGTACACACAGATGAATCAAATTAGTGTTTTCCTAAGAAAAAGACTGTGGGGTGAGCTTCTCAACAAAGGAGACCAAATGCTGGTTTGCCAAAGAGACCACTGCCCATCATTGCAGTGCCTGCCTTTCACCTACCTCATTCAGTAATGACTGGCAGCACTAGAGCCAGAGCA
Source organism: Chiroxiphia lanceolata (assembly GCF_009829145.1). Lineage (NCBI taxonomy): Eukaryota > Metazoa > Chordata > Aves > Passeriformes > Pipridae > Chiroxiphia > Chiroxiphia lanceolata. The sequence goes on along the minus strand of NC_045638.1, from coordinate 36,254,571 downwards.
GGATCCAGGACTTTTAATTTCCTACTGTCTTTCTTGAATCACTGGACTATTCTCTTCTGCATGGTCTTTTTTTGATTGCAAAACAAAAAGCGAGGAATTTATTTCAAGATGAGCACCTATTTTTATGACCTTTTCCTGTGATTCCCCCTGAGGTGGAAAGCTCTGTATTTATGAACCGGACTGGGTTATAAAACTGAGTATTGCCAGTTTCCTCTCACATTAGCATTCATTTCATGATTATTTTTTTTTCCCTGACTAGAAGAACTGCCTACACCCCTGCTCACCATGGCAACTGAAGAATCTAGCAGCAGACTCGGGGTAGCAAAAACATAAGAAAAAAAAAACAACTCGAAAATATCTCCTGATACTAAAATTGGTTTTGTTTTCTCAGCAACACACTATGCAACTACAAGAGAAAGAGAGCTATCTACCTATATTTCAGATGGAATCACCCAGCATGAGAGGAGTATAAAAAAGTGTGTATGTTTGTATGTTACACTGGAGTATGTTAAGGGTAGGTGGCACTTATTTTCTAAGCATATTTTGACTGCTGAGGGAGGATGAGATATTGACAATGATACGTTAGTGGATGTTTCTTTGGAAGAGAAGACATTCACATGTACTGGATAGAAATCACAGCAATTTTGTTTGAAAAGTTTTCCTTCTGTTCCTGAGTTGATGCAATACACTTAACAGTTGACAAATATTTATCAGCATGTCTAAACATAAGGAAAGAGAGAACCAAAGTCTTTCAACCACTGTCGGGATAAAAACAGGCATTGATGTGTTTGCAAACAGCATAGTCAAATGCTATACAAAAAAATCAGCCTCAGAGGTTATAGTTACTTCACCCAACAAAAAATATGAGTTTATAGAAATAATTCCACGCAGATTGCTAAAAAAGGCATTTCAAAAATTACCTGGGCACAAATATTAAATTAGTAATATTAAAATAGTATTAAATTATGTTGTAACTTTTCTAAGCAGGAAAACATATATTATAAAAGAGAGAGGAAAAACCATTATCATAATATCTCCCGTTATTAAAGAGAAAGAAACCTATATCAAAACTAGTAAATAAAAAAGTCAATTAAATGTTTTCTTCATTTCTATGGGAAAATGATTTGATTCGTATGAATAAGTAAGGAGTCTGACACACATTAATCTCATCACAGTAGACAAGCTTATTGGAAATTTTCTTCCATAAAACTGTTTAAAGAGTCTATTTTTCTTAATGAAAGGACATTAGGTAAAATAACTTTCCTTGTTTACGATCAGTTGCAAATGACTTGCAGTTGAATAAAAAAAGTAAAAAAAAAAGGAACTAATATAATTTTCCACCACATATTAAACGCAAAGTATTCCATATAATAAAAAGATAACTTTTAAGATAAACACTACTATGTGGAGGCCAAAGCTCACAAAGTCCCACTGTGCTTATTATACCTACTGGAATACCATGTTTGACTCCAAACACAGCCTTCATAACATACCTCATGAGGAAGGAAAGTGGTGGTTGCCCAGCTCTAGACCAGCACAGAAGAGTCACAGACAAGGGATGCAGTTGAATCCAGGAGCTGAAATGCACACCTATGTCTACAGTGCAGATGACAGTTGTTGTCAAAAACCTGACAGTTGTGTTTTTCTCCTGCCTAGAAATCGGAATAGGAGGATGTAAGGCTTGACAAGCCACGTAGCAATGTGCATGTGTTCAGAAACAACTGGGTGAATTTTTGCATGTTTTTCTCAACACTCAGGTCACGGCATTTCAATTTCATAAATTAGCTTTTTGTTGCACTTTAATTATCGGAGTTATTCTCTCTCAGTGAATGCAAGTTGCAGGAGAATGAAGGACAGGATCGAGAAAATGCAGAAAGTGGATCTAGTGTTACAAGAAGTGTCAAAGTCAAACATGACTAAAATGGGGTAGTGGAAAAGTATGTATTGATAAGGGAAGATAATAATAAAAATGCTGAGGTAGTGTTGTAAGTTAATGATATGAAATATTGGTTAAAAAATGATTTTTTAAAATTGAATACTTAGATTTAAAGCACTTGGGGAATGACTGACAAAGAATTTATCGTCAGGCAGTTTTAGAACAATGTTCTATACCTCCATGAAAATTGTGCTGTAATTAGAAGTCCTGAGAGACAAAGGTATTTCTAGTCCTCAAATGTAGGACCAGCTTAGAATATCAAGTTAAAAGCATTAAACTAGTTAGAGTTTGTACTTAAAGCAATAGGAAATGCATGAAAATCAACTGAAAAAAGACATTATGAGTTTGCCAAGAGATAAGGGGGAACTGGATAAAGGACTCATCAAAAAACTACAAGAATGCAGACAGACATGACAAAAGTTGAATGATAAAAGTTATTTTTTCAAATAAAAGGGGAAAAATATGTAAATTGACCCCTCTCTGCAATTATCTTCATCTTCTTGACATTAAAGATAATCAGTGTATAATACTAAAACTGAAATAATCATTTGCATCTGTGTTCAAGAAACAAGGATGTAGACTTGGGGGTTGAGTCAGCATCAATAATACTGAAATCTCTGAAATGTTTATACAATGTCCTTGCCTGATTTAGCAAGGGTTTGAATCAGATTATTTGCTCCTATGTATGTCTGACCTATCTTTTCCTTTTACTTAATGTTTTCAGTTTCTTATGATAACTTAGTCACTGGAGAATGACTAATCTGGACATTTTCTCAAATTAGTTTTGTAAACACCAAACAAGCACTTAAATGGAAGCACTTCTCTAGTTTCCAAAGGTATTGCTGAATAAAGTTTGAAACATGCATACTGGACAAGGAAGAATTGGACTTCTATGTTCTGATTTTCGCTATTAGTTACCCAAGAAATGTCGTTCTTATATTCAATTACACTTTATTTGTACCATGTCAAAAAGAAACAATTCAATTTTTTATAAAGAGACCCTTTTCAGCAGTGTAGCAGTAAGTACTTTGGATAAACTCTCCAGTTTGACATTCTAAGATGAGTAATAAGAAATGGGAAAATCTTGCGGTTTTTATTTCCATTCATCTGGAGATACTTTAAACTGCTTCAAATTACTATTTTAATTCACCTTTGAATCTGACACTCAAAATGAGGCTGTGGAAAGTATACAGAAGTATACAGTAAAAGTACCAAAGGAGGAGAACTTTGAGAAAATTTCATGAGAATTTGTCTCTAAAAAAAAGAAAAATATTTGCTGGAAATTTGCATTCATATTAGCCCTCTTTCATTATGCAAAATGACATCTCCAAGTGCCTCAGGCAGGTATTTCTGATAGAAACCAAAGGAAGAAAACGTGATAAAGAAATTAAAATCTAATAACATATTTTGGTAGAATATTAATAAGTGATCAGCAGTGTATTGAACTGTAGAGAATACTCATCACAGTCACTCTAGCTTCTTATATTCTCTCCTGCAGAACTATCTAACCCAAGGCTAGATTGCTTTGAAATTTGAAAGCAGGTTTCTGAGCATTGGGCAGTGCATCTATTATCATCAACAGCTTCAGCATGTGAGTGTGCAGATATACTAAATTAAGCAAGGTGATATCTGCAAGTTTTCTTATTTATAGATACTCTTTTCCTTCAGGTTTTAAATTGGTTTTTTAATGAATGATACAGAGGAAAACAGCTTTAGTACAAATGAACAAAGCATGAGAGTCAATCCTTGCATGGCATGAATCAGAACAATTACACTGAGCAAGCTAGTACCACCTGAGAATCTACATCAAAATTTTCATTCATAACAATGTAATATCCCAAAACCATCATTCCAAACCCGGTATCTAAACCTCTTAAATCCAAACTTTCAGTAATACTATTCCTTTTTTCACAGAGAAATCACATTTCATTAAGGCAGATTATTTCAGTGTAGTGCTTTTCTTACAGCGGTAAAGCAGAGTACCAGTTCTAGTTTCAAAACCACCAACCAACTGATATTTTTATAAACAGAACATGAGTTTGGTCTAAATCTACGTGTAGAATTCCTGCATTTTAAGAGGAATGTTTTTATCATTTGGAAGACAAAAGACAAATGAATTGGAATGTTAATTGTTTTATTTTTACATTTTTTTAGGTTTTGTCAGAGGATTTTTTGGCCATACCCTATACATATTATTCATATTCATAGCCATTGTCCATAAATTATGGTATTTTAAAAAGTGCCAGTTTTCTTTTGAAGTTGTTTTGATTTCTTCTCATAGCCTGAATTTCTTAGCATTTAATGGTGGGTTTGCAGAAGGTATTTTATTTAAGTGTGTAGTTGCTATTGCAAGAGATTTAATTTCAATTTTATTGCTACAGTTTCATCCTGTGCTATATGAAGTTGTTGTTTGCCAAGAAGCCAAGAACATTAATAAACCTAGTTTAGCTGGAAAAGTCCAGCAACAGTATGCAGCAAGGTCTCTGACAGTATACCAGAAATGACAGAAAAGTGTACCCTCAGCAATCATCAGCCATTGCTGAGAATAGGATTTTGCCTGACTTTTGGAACTGTTCAACTGTTCAATAGTGGGTATTCTTTAAAAAGTTTGGCTTAGAGTTCTTCAAGAAGCTTTAGATGGTACTGACATATGGGCAGCATCTGATGATTACTTCCAGAAAATTTGAAGCCTATTTTAGAAAATATGTTTATTAGAAAATATATTTGCTAGAAAACATGCTTGATACCTAAGAGATCTCAGAAAAAAAAAACAAAAACAAAAGAAAGTCAGTGGAAATATGAATTAAACAATAATTTCTCTATTGCTCTCTGAACATGACTAATTTCCAGTTTTATCTTTTCCTTTCACCTAATTGTTTTCTTATCATTCTGAAACTGGCAGTTCTAACAGAATTACTCGCTTTGTTATCCTCCTATTAGTTATAATAAGCAAAGAAGAAGCGGAGCTCTGTACTGAGAGGAAAACACTAACAACTGAAATATTTGAAAATAATTTGGGAGCAAGGGGACCCTGAGTGATTGTTTATGCTGGATGAAATATGAAATTGGAGCTCATTAGAATTATATCTATTGAAAGAGGGAACTTACAAGGTATGCTTATAACCTCTCATGTCCCTGAGAGCATGGAGGTGTCTACCTGTTGTTGCCCAGCCTCCCCTAGTGCCTTCCTCTTCTCTGTCCATATTCAATGACTGAATCTCAGCCCATCCCAGAGCCACCATTCCCTGTCCCACTGATGCTGTAGGAGTGCTTTTCTCCAGCTCTATCCCTCTCTGGTCCCTGACTTGCTCACTGGACTTCACAGGCTGACCTTGGACTTGACTTATTTTTTCACCTTCTCTGTCCAAGGAACCTCTTATTACCCCAGCCCTGGACTTGTGTGGGGTAGCAAAGCAAATGCCATGCTGGGTCCTCCCTGACAATAACCAGGAAACACATGCTGAGGGACACCATGAGAGGGCAAGAAACTAGCTGTACAGCCAAGAAACTAGGATCTAGGCAAAAGATAAGAGTGTGAAAGGAGAGAGAAAGCAAACAAGTGAGAAAGAAATCCACTTTCATTTTTATTTCCATAGTTTTAGTGTACCGTTGCTGATACCAATTCAAGCTTGAATGGCTTCAGAGGCAATTCATCCAGAAGGACTCGTCTGTGGTTTGTATTGCTCTTTGTAGAGGAGAGTTGAATCAAATAATAAGCTAGAAATACTCCTTAAGTAAGATCACAGGCATATACAACAAAGATGGGAACTAACCTAGTGGAAAAGGAGAAAAGACTGAAGAAGTAGACTGAAATTTGGAATTTCTGGACTAGTTTTTCTGACCAATAAAGAACCAAAGGAGATTGTGTACTGAACAATATTTATACAATATTGCTTCAAAGCACACTAAAATCTGAGGAATCTGAGGAGAATGAGACATAACTCTACCCCTTTACAAAGCAAAGATACATCACTGCAATATTTTGTTTAAAATAGTTCATAATTATTTTTTTTCCTAAACCAAAAACCCCTCATTACTTTTTCTCTCCAGACAAAGAGGCAAATGTTTTGCCAGACAATGTGAAATACGAACATGGACTGGACCAAGAGAAATTGGTTTTATTCTGTGAGATTGTGGTATCACAGATCATTCAACCTAGTCAAACACTTTGCATTTTTGTCATCCAGCCCATCACTTTCTCCAGCTCTTCTGGAGTAGAACTCACAGTTGTTGCAGTGTGAGTGGAGGCAGCCACATGGTTGGCATCATTTGGTCGTCTGTGAAACAAAAAATTTGCTAGTTTGTTCTCTTTAACTGAAGGAGATTTGTTACAGGATTTTCTCATTCTTTAATGGACGGGACTGTATGCAGAGTCAGATCTTCAGTGGGAGTCAGCTTCCATGTAGAAACTTTTGGGCAGCAAATATCACACTGAAAATAGTGGTTTTCCTCACCTGTGATCCAGGTGTTTAGATATGTCGCTTACAATCTCCTTCGGAACTGCCAACTAAACTAAATTAATCCACACCTCAGTTATTCCCTTTCTCTTCTTCCTTTTGAAACTAAAGTTGAGGGTTTTATAAATGTTTGAGGCTTTGTCAGTAGTGATTGACTGTCTCTCTTAAAAAGACATATTAAGTAAAAGAAATGATAAATACAATTTTTTGTTTTAGTTCTTTCAGACCCACCTGATGATACCACTGTTTAAAACTCAAACTTGTCCAGCAGTGTTTCACAATTTCAGCAGAAATGTGGTGAAATAGGTACTGAATTTTAACAGTCTTAGGCAAAACTTTTAGTCTCATTTAAATCTCTACATAACATATTAATGTCTGGGGCTTTTTTGGCTTTTTTTTAACTTATTTGCAAATTATTTCATAGACATTTGCATTTTGAATGATGGAAGTGAAAAATTTGAATGCCTAAAATTTAAAAAGAATCAAAAAAAAAAGAGTTTTTGGTAATGGTAACTGTGTTTTTAAACTTCAAAAAAGAGAATCAAAGGGCAAATCTTCCACTCTTATGGACACTTCTGTGGTTCACCTTCCATGAAGACAGACATCTTCAGGGGATAATTAACTAACAAAAAGAAATGTCAGTATATATTGGGTGTTACAAGGAAAAGTGCTTTCTCTTCAGCTGAAAAACATGTCCAGAGTCAACAATATCAGTTCTTTGCCCAGTAGTTTTGGGCTTTAAAACATATTGTTATGTCTTTGTGTTTTTCATTATTTAGAAAATCTACCTTTATATTTCCTTATATGCAGGTAGATGTTCTTTCTATAAATAGCAAGACATATTCATAGACATGATAATGGTGAATACACGCATACATCCACATAAACTCTGTATTGCTTTTTAAATTTTTCTGTATTTTACATATGATAAGATACAGAGCAGTTCAAGTACCGCCATGAAGCTGTCACATATACAGCACAGCCTGAGATACCTTTTATCTTTGTGCTTTGTTCATTCTCTCTATAGGCCTTACATCTTCAGCAAGTGCCATATGGACAAAACAGTTTCTGGTAAAATTTTGGACAACAATTAAAATAAGCACAGCAGGAGATTCCAACTGTTGACCCCTAAAAGGTGGTTAATCAACAGCATATGGGTTTATTTATCCCAGCAAGCCCTTTTAATTAACAGTTCTGGAAAGTGTACTTTTTTATGAACACTTTGTTATAATAAATTGAGAAAATTCTAAATAGTGTAAATGAAACTCCAGCTTGAAAGAAGATGACATTGTTTATAAGAAAAAAATCTGTCAAGAAGCCAATCCATGAGAAACACTAATACGAACCTCAAACAATGCTAGATTAACAATGCTTGTGCCTGGAATCAGATCTGAATTTATAAGAAAATCCCTAAAGTGCAGAAAGTTTGGGTTTAGTTTTTAAACTCATCTCTAAAAAACCCCCACATATTGTAAAGTTCATGTTTCAAGTAAAAAATATCAGTAGGACAGGGATGAAGCCTAGTTTGAGCCCACCCTCCGAATATACCATGACATTTACTTTCAAGCTTGCAATAGAAGATACTTGATGATAAGGTAGGTTGAAAGGAAGAGAGGGTAAAAAAATAAACTCTGATGCCAAACTAAAGAAGACAAGCAAACACTAACAAGTGGGCACACAGCACAGAATAAGTAAACACAAGAAAATCAACAAACATTAATAATACCTCTTTATTAATGCAATGCAAATTATTTAAGGTAAGCCTGAAGTAAACCAAAACCTTAAGGTGTACCCAAAATATTTAAAAAGAAACAGTAAACCAGTTGTTGGTGTAAATTGAGACAACTGCTTACAGAAAACTCATTTACATGTGTCTTGAAAACATAATCAGGTCCTTCATACTAAGAAACTGAGATGACAAACCAGAGAACCTTTTCTTTGTCTTCAGTCAACTGAAAAACAAAAACGTTTTTGATGGTATTGCATTAGCTTATAAAACCTCCTGGTAAACTTCCTGTAAATTATGTCCCAGTGATGAATGCATTGGGAGCTATTAAAGCATTCAAACACCTCTAATTAGGAAGCCATGCAAAGTGAAATAACTACTGAGCACCTTGTAGTATAATCACACTTCTCCTCAGAGCAATGTATTTCATGCTTTGTTGAAAGCAACTGCTACTCCGGAAAGACTGTTTTCTATACACTTATTCATCAGCAGAATCTGATCTGTCCTAGGAGGCAGAAACATAGAAGTGTTTTACTTACAGGATACTTCACTAAATTACAAGCCTTTTTCCTCTGAGAAAACTATTTTCTCAATGCTAATGGTGTTGGGGTCTCCTTAGTTGAGATGTCTGATAGCCTATAGTAAAATGGAAGATTACCTTACAGAAGAATGAAGATCTGAAGTATAGTGAACATCAGAGCAATTCTAGGGCAATTATAGATATAGCTACAACCTTCTAAAAATGTTTGCCAAAGATTCTGTTAGTCAGCTGAGATTCCACTAAGGTGTTACATTTGTCTTCAACACAAAACAGAAAATGTTTTTGCTTTGTCACTGGCTTCCTTTGCCACATTAGAAATAAGAGAAAACAACCAAAATTGGAAATCATTATCTACCCTAACAATGAATGAGAAAGCAACCAGAATACGAGGACTCCACTAGACGGAGTAAAGATTACATTCTCAGAAGAAATCTATGTAGGGAACTGTTGTCTCTTTCTCTGTGGAATACCATAAAAAACCAGCCTGGAGCAGCAATTTTTTAGACTGTTAACACTTACAACTCTGTAAAACTGTCAGGAGCAGTAACCACACATCACAAAGCTTAGGGTAAATATTAAAAACAGGGACAGAGAGATATCCTGATAAGCAGATATCTGTACTCTATAGTACGCATCACCATTCCATGTATTTGAAGTCAGTCGGAGACTTTCAGTAAAGACTTCTACAGTAAGGAAGATTTTCAGGATTGGCCACTACTAAACAAAGATAATTACATAATTACATACTTTAATTACAAACTGTTGTGTTCTAAGATGGATGTTTGACTCCGTGTGTCCCATTATTCTAATTCTGAAAAAAGACCATCATGCAATGCCCAAAAAGAATATGATTAAGCACTGAATATGCTTTACAACCTCTGAGTAAATGTGGATGTCTTCAGCTATGCAGATAACACAACGAAAGTAGTCCTGAATCTATGTGAAGGAGGAAAAGAAAGAAAATAAAAAGAGAATTTAAGTGCTGTATAAATTACACCAACTATCAACCTCCTGCACATTGAAGGCTATTTCTTGTAAAAAAGATAAAAAGCCACAGATTAGTCCAGCATGTTACTCTAAGTGAACCACTAATTTCATAAAACTGAAGACAGTATCCTACATAAAAACAGAGAAAAAGTGAAATCCTTTGTGACAATTAAACTAAGTGATTCATGCAGAGCTGTTGATTTCATTTCCAAAAGAAGATCAATGATTAGGCAAATCTGTCTTGGATTTTCTCTGTCATTGTTAGTGAAAGTTTTTAATTTTTAAAGATCTTTTACTCCACTAGAAGATATTTCTGGTTTTATTTTTTTAAATGACCAGTGAGTAATAAAAGCACACTTGTTAAGGTAGAACCTTGTTAAGGTTCTAAGTATGCTCCATTAGGTTTGTTATAAAGATGCCACCATTGTTGGTTTTTTGTTTATTTGTTTGTTTGTTTGTTTTTAATTAACCTATGCACACTAATCTACTAGATTATACATAGGGACTACTTGAAAAACCACTTGAGGCAGCTTTTCATCAGAATGAACTACACGTTTAGTACCTGCTTAGTCCTGCTGTGTGGACTAGACTACAGTTTAATTTAAATCCCACATTTTCTTTTTGATAATTTCCATAAAATGAAGGAATAGCTAAGAGCTACTTTAGGCCTGGGCACTTCTTCTGAATTCTATAAAGCGTTTTTTGTTTATATGTGCACTGAGATTAACCCAGTTCTAGTACACCAAAAGTAAAACTCAGCTATGAGCTACTTTCAGTCCAGTCATCTCAGAAGTTTGCTCACAGGGCTAATAATGAAGACCTGGGAAACACAAACTAAGCATCTCAATCCTGCAAGCACAATGTAGCACTAAAGGGTTAGATTCAATTTTCAACAGTGTCAAAGGAGCCTCAAAGAGTGTGATCAAGGTATTACCAGTTAACTTTTGTGATGATGCATCCATGTACAAACTCTGTAACATAATGCTATATATTTTAGGAAGGTAATAATTTCTTTCTGACACAGTATTCCTATGGCTCTCTGTTTTTTAAATGTTTTTGAGAATAAGGGAGAGATAACATTTCTTTTAAAATTACGGAGTTTGGGAGTTAGCCGAGTGAAAATTAGTAAACTTCCACTGCAACTAATTGAAATTAGATATTGTTTTCATTAAACTCTAATCAACTTCACATTTTGTTTATTTCCAAGAGTAGATTTCAAGTGTTGCAGATGTGTTGGTTAGGTTTCAGGGAGCGAATATCAACCATCACACCTGGTTCGTTTGCTATTTTATGCGTTCTGGGCACTGAGCTGCACAACATCCTTTTCTTTTCTAATGCTCGGGAGCGGGGGTTTGGCTGCTTTATAATTCATCTCACTTTCTAGTGGTTAAAAATCAATCTATGGCTAAGTGCTCACGTAATTTGAATCAAAGTAGGCAAGCCTGCATGATTGTTAGTACCTCTCGATTGCAATGAATATCTTTGTACTAACACAGTACATTGTACTTGTACTCGTGGTTCATTTAATTTATTTTCTACATCTTTTTTTTCAGAATCTGACCAAACTACATAATGTTTAACAATGAGCATCCTAATATTTTTAAGGAAGCATTGCAGTATACAAAAAAGAAAGAAGGTTTTTGTATTTCCAAAGATAAAATTATTTTTATTTGAAGAAATATTGAGCTTCCAAGTAAAAATTTCTCTTTCATTCCAATGTAGCAGTTATGAATATGTATTGATATAGTGCTAGGAAGATTTCTCTTTTTTCCTGTGTTTGAAAATGCATTGTCCTTTTCTGAAAACATACTTGTGTCCCAGCAATGCTTCAACGTGGAATGGAAATAGAAGAAAGAAGGTAAAAGCAGTTCTCAAAACTGTTGAGTACTGAGAAATGAGGTGAAGGAAAAGGAGATGAAAACCCTCAGCTGTTTGTATGAAGGAATGAAAATTTGTACAGAAAAAGAAAGAAACAAGGAGGCATAGATGGCTAAATAATTTCTGTCAGAAAAGACAAATTAATAATTATCTTTAATAATTTGAATTTTAATTAAACTAATTATTCTTAAGTCTGTTCAGGAATGTTGTATAAAATGTACATAATTGATTTATGTCACTTGAAGGTAATTGTTTTACCATATCTGATATTTTGATAGAGAAACTTTGGAGAAGTTTCAGTTCTTGGACGTAACTCCTGAAAAAACATATGTAAATGTACAGCCTTGAGCTACTGAAGACTGATGTGGATTCACTGCAATAGGAAAAAAGTCAACAGCTGATTAAGAATGTAGAATCATTATGCTTTTAATCATATTAAAACATTGTTGTTTCTTGCTAATATGAACCATCTGTGACTTATAACATAGCTACCATAGTTTAAATTCTTCATAGCAAAACCAGAAGAATGTTTCACAACTCTGATTTCCTTGGTCAGCCATAAAGATACCACCATACCTCTTGGCAGAGCAAAGTATCTGATGCAGAATCATAAAAACCATTTCCTAAACTAATGGAGGACCATTCAAAACTAGTTTAATTATTTGCCTTGCTATTCATATTGGAAATTTTCTCAATAAACTTCTTCCAGACATGATTGAAAATTTGAAAATTCAGGCCTGAATCAGTTCCTTACCAATTCATAATCACTTTTTCCTTTATAAGTGTCATCCTTTAAGAAATACTTTCTCCTCCTGCTGCTTGGTTCTTGGATTTAATCACAGACATTAATCTTTGTTTTGCTAGACCAAAGAAGATCTGTGAATCTAATGTATTTTAGATTCACAGAATATAGGCTCTCCTTTTCCTGGTTATCTGATTAGTATTTTACAAGGCTATTTCATATAGAATTTGGTGGGTTTTTTAGAGTTAGATGGCCAGAACTCCTCTGTTTTCACTTGAATATTAAAATGGCACTACTTTTTCATATTTTTAAAGAAGTATTGCAGCTGGTAAATGTTATGATTGTCTCTTTGATTTTCACAGCCATATTACACTGATGTTTGACTGTCTTTCATGGCTAAATAATACGCTTTGGTTTTCTTCCCTCTCTGTTATTCAGCCCAAATTCCTGCTTACAGCAGTAGTCATTAACATGATCATTAGCTGTGTGATATTGTGGTTAATAACAAGATTATTTCATCACATTGATTCTTTTTAAGACTTTTATGTTATCCACATATTGACAATATAGCCCACTTTTTGATGGAAAAAAAAAATAGCAGAACACTCTTAGTGTCTGTGCTATGGTCAGGAATTAAAATATTAAACAGCATTTACCTCTGTGGAAATTTTTAAGTAGTATAATAACTAATTCCTTTCAAACCAACATTAATCTTTTTACTAGCTTTTTTGTGCAGCCTACATTTTTTAGACTATTACATTATCTTCTTTAGTTTAACAGCAACATAAATGTCTTTTTTCTAGAAACCGACATACCTTATCAAAAGAAATATCATATAAGTACAGCAAGGTGGACTTGGTGAATATATATTATATACTTTTACCACTTTCCTACTTACTCCCGTGTCTGATTACTTTTACTTTTTAAAGGAAAAACTTTTTAAAAACATTTAAATAATTGGAATAAGACTACTAGTGTTTGGTTTATGTGTTCTGTGACTTTTTAAACATATCTACCATGTTTACTACTTCTCATCTGTATAGTAGTATTTAATATAAAATAATTATTAAAAATCTTTACTATTGGACCACCTGCTAAAAATGGCAATAAAGTGACAGTTTCTGTTGAGAAACACCCAGAATTACGAGGACTCTGAAGCACAACTCCTTTTTCTACCATGTGTTTTGGAGAAAAAATTATGTAAAATTTTATTTTTTTATTAATAAAAAAATTTATTGTCTCAGAGGCTTTGACTAATCACTGCAGTTCTCTTTTAGCTGCAGCATTTTCACAGAAGCTGCCAGAACCACAAGCATGCAGCAGCAACCTCTCTGTGAGTGTCAAGATAGATCTTGTGTTGATCAAAGTAGAGAACGAAACTGCGGCCTGGTTGGAGTCTCATGAAGCCACAAAAATAACACACCGCTATAACAGCAAGCACTGCACCAACTGGGACATGTGAATATGATGGGTGGCAGGTAATAGGAGGCACAGTTATTAGCAAGCCATTCACTTACACTAAGACAATATCAAATAATTAAGCAGTATGCTTGCTTTATATATGTAAACATATTTGTACTGTCTCTTCCTTTAAGTAGGAAGGAAGTCAGTGGCCTGACCTAGCGCTGATTCCAGTAGGGATAGGCTCTGCCATGTTACCAGTACTTTCAGAGTAGCTTGGATACATGCTGTGAGATTAATTCTGAGAGGTGTGTTCAAACTAGAATAAATGTTCCATAACAAAACACCAAAGTGTACAAATCTGTTTTGAATATTGCCTGTTATATAATAGCATTTTAAGTTAAGCAGTTGTTAAGTTGGCACATAGTTAAGTATTTTGCTGAATATGGGTGTGTTAGCATAAACCTAGAATCTCTGCTGAGATGAACAAAATCATCATTATGGAGTTTGATAGCATGATACAACATTTCATATACAAAATCATATTTTGTATGTAAACACAGTTTGTCCAAAACCAATATACATCATTTTACCTATTTGCAGGAGTATCACACAATAAATGCAATCCAACATTGCTAGGACTGAAGCAATATTTTTAATTAGTTTAATCTATATTTTATGTTTAAACGCATTACTTAGGCTGAAATCCATCTGGGCTTATTAAAGCATAGTCCAAAGTCCAAAATATAGCTGGGAAGGCAAAAAATAAGTTAGCCAACTATAATGTGACCAACACAATAACAATACAGCCAGCTGCAAGCTGTATGTAGTAGAAACTTCTCAGCAATTAAAAATCACTGTGCATGCACAGATTCTCATCATCTATTTATAACTGCTTCCTTTTATTTATATTAAAGATAGAAAAAATGTAATCATGTCCAGAAACATTTTGTTTTAAATAAGAAGAGATAGTTTAATAGGTAAAATTACAGGAATCCAAACAAGTGAATATATAAATTAGTTTTTAAAACAATATCCTACTTGTAAGAGGAAAATTGTCAGGGCATTTTTCAAGTAAGTAATGACATTATAGGAAGGTAAATCCAGAAAGTGCTAAATGACATAAGGCAAAGTCAACTATGCTAAGTTGTTTTTACAAATATCTGGTAAACAACAGTATGCGGGGGTTTGCTAGCAAGCTAACACAAACAAATCCTATGAGAGGACTTGGCAAGTGTAGAGGCTGCAAAAAGGATCTGTGGGTCAAGTCTAGGTGGGCAGGAAGAAATATGAATCACCCAGCAAGACAAAGATCAGATGCATGTCTTCTGAGAAAGTGAGCAGTACAGAAAAATCAGGTGAGTTTTTTATTTGAACAGTTGACTTCATCAAATTGTTTCAGAACCTCCCCCTCATTAGGCAACATATTCCCAAGTTTCATGCATGTTTAAGCTGTACATTGAGAAAAACTTTTATTTTTATTTTGTTCTCCTATACTTTCTACATTGAAAAATCCCCTTCAAGCAGAAATGCTTCGTATATAATAATGCTTCTGGTAACTCTCAGCTGAATGGAGGGAATTACTCCAACTGTCCCCATATAAATTCGTAACAAATATAGGTTCACAAAACAAAAGCTTCCCTTTTTGTCAGTAGGCTTTGTTGGAAATGCTTCAGTTAATTAAAAGAAACAGTTAATAATTTTTAGTCATTCAATAGAGACTGCTTGTCCATACTTATAGTTTCAACCCAATTTTATTGAAAATAGCCTGAGAAAAAAGTAATTATATTTTTAAACTGTAAGACTCTTTTTTTTTTTCAAAGCTACTGCTAATTTTAAAAGTATTAATTTATATTTTGAAAGTGGGAAAGAGTATAAAGAATTCAAATTTTAAAAACTTTGCAAACTCATTCTCTTTTTCTGTGTTAATTTTCAAGTTGATTGAGTTTGGGTCCTGAAGAAATTCACTTCGAGTTATATTTTCAATTAAATTCTTAGCATACAACAGCAGCATTTAAATGTTGAGCTTCTGTCTCTGAAACACAAGGTTGTTTTTATAGGTTGAAATGGAAGGATTAGTACCTTGATCAGCAATTTCACATGGTGATATAACTTCATACAGCTGTAATAC
Organism: Chiroxiphia lanceolata; assembly: GCF_009829145.1. Taxonomy (NCBI): domain Eukaryota; kingdom Metazoa; phylum Chordata; class Aves; order Passeriformes; family Pipridae; genus Chiroxiphia; species Chiroxiphia lanceolata. The sequence continues at coordinate 36,238,772 of NC_045638.1, read as the reverse complement.
TTTATCTTGTAGAGTGCACATATATGTGTGTGTTTATATGCATATATGTATACTTATATAATATCTCAATAAAGATTATACAAAACTGGAATTAATTGAAGCATCCTAGAGGTCCATTATATTAACTTCAGGCATATTAAAGCATCTTGAAATAGCACAGCAGTGACTGTCAGCTAGCCAGGCTGCCTAATGTGGAGAATTTCCCTTGTTAGGTATCTTATTAAAGTTCTCAGCAGGGTTTCTAATTCGTCTCAACATCAAATGAATAGCACCAGTCTTTATTCAAGGAAGAGATAACTATAGTCTAACTAGATCATGCCAAATTCCAGAAATGTGCTTTTGCTGTTGCCAAAGATTTTTTTTTCTTTTTCTACTGTGTGTATTTCCAAGGGGCCTATCACTATGAACCCTATTCATAGGAAATATTATCCTGGGTTGCTGCACTATCACAGCTTACTGACACCAGCTTACTTTCACAAGGATATTTAATCTGAGAGAAGTTGTTTCTTGATTTTGGGGAATCTGTGCAATTTTCAGTTATTTGAAAGTAGCTGCTACAAGAAGTAAAACAGTGAAAGACCGTGGCAGCCTCCCCTGTTCCCCTGCTTTTTTTTTGAAGATCCTCTTGAAGGAGCAGGAAATGCTGCTACTATATCAATATTAATGTAATGCTAGGCATCAGTTACCAACTTTTATTAAAAACTCTCTAAGCAAGAGAGAGAGTCTTTGCATAGCGTGGAATCAGATAACACAGACAGGAAATAAATAGCTGATCTCCAAAGTAAATCTGCAAATACAGTTCCCTATGCCTTACATTCAACAAGGAAATCATCTCTTGATAGGTACTGCAAACGAAATAGAGTTCAAGAGCTTCAATCATTAGAAAAAGTGAAACCTGTGTTTAACTCCCTGCTCTACCAGATGGGGCTGATGAGAGAGCAAGTGACTGAGAATCAGAGCTGTATAAGGACAAAGTTGCCGTGAAAACTGCTTTTCAAGACCTTGCTCTCAAAGGCCAAAGTTAGAGTAAGTGGGGAGGTGCCAGTCCAAAAGCAAATGCTACAGACAATGTCTATATTTCTACTCACATTTGAGTTTTGAGCAGCTCATTAAAGGCTCCAAAATAGATGCCTCTATATCTGATCAGGACCTGGAGACAGGAATACTGATGGTAGATGGCTACAAACTGGTTTTGCAAAGAGCTAAGAAAGGCTTGTTTTCCTTTGCTGATGGTGACTGTTAACTCTTCATAACTCTTCATGCAAACCTTAATGCATGAACCATTCAGGGAGATCTGAACACCTCTCCTGCATTGATATCTGCTTTTCTACCAACCATTTGATTAATACAAAATAGTCCTGGGCACAGACATAATTTTTCTCCCTCCTATAAAGTTAGGATACCTTTTGGCGTCTCTCTTCCTAGTGCCAGAAATCTTGCATTAAGGGATGCACCAAGGCCCAGTTTCAGCCAGAAAGATGAAAAGGTACCTCACTGTACCGAGGCTGGCACTTGGCAGATACCTAGAGAGAGACATCAATTTAAAACTTGAAGAAAAAAGATTGAATTCTCCGTTTCTTTAGGATCTGCAAGTGCTCTAGCAGTGAGTAAAAAAAGTATGTGCAAAAGGCACCACAAACTTTAAAAACCATAATAATCACAACCATGTTTTCTGGAAGGTCCAGTATAACCTGACTGCATAAGAAATTGAAGCACTATGGAAAGTAAGCTGCTGCTTAGCCTAGACCCTAAAAGCTGCAGGAGCTGCTTATTTAGCTGTTCAGGACATGTACAAGCAGACTTGAAGAATAACAACAGCCTCACCCAAATGGTCCAGTGACCAGTTTGCCATACCTTAAAGTAAAGGAGAGATGGTGAAACCACCATAAAGAGATCAAGCAAACTGCCTCAGAAATGTTTACCATTTCTTCCTGAAAAACATTGCTTTCAGTCCTCACCATCACGTACTTCTCAGAAGTTACTTGCCTGTACTTCCCAATGGACTACTCTAGAGTTTCTTGAACATCTTTGAAGGTATAATTTTATGATTTTTTCACCACGTGCAAGATAATAGTCACACTCAATTTCGACTTTTAAATCAGCATATAAATAATAGCATATAGTAACTGAACATTGACAGTTCTTAGTAGAATAAATTAATTTCTTGAAAGTTAGTTAGCAGAGTTTATCTCTCATTGTTACCACACCATAAAAATTTGTGTGGCCGCAATTTAATTTTTCTGGTGTTTTCACAAAGGACTGTTTCTGCAGGGTAATATAAACCAGAGAGGTCATTAGGAGCTTCAGACACCTCCTGAATGCTTCACTTGAAAGGATAGTGGGAGGCAGATTGCTGAGGCAATAAATTTCTTTTAAGTTAAATTTCTTTCATAACAGAACTCTTTAGGTTACAGTAAGAGGGAATCAGGGAATGGTTGCAAAGTTTTAGGAAGAAATATTTTCAAAGTAATAATGGGAACCAGTAGTATGTAGTGTCCCCACTCCCAAATCATCTGTTCTGTCCTGGACTTCTCATATAACCTACCCGGTGAAGAATTTGTCTGTTAGGATTTGACTTTCAAAAGTACTTTAAAAGTGCATGTGATAAATGTTTACATAGTATTCCATGTTGGGCTTGATCTGGTGCTCAGATCTTGCAAAGAATTTAAGACATTTAAACTAGGCTTTCCCTGGTATAAATAAGTACATATCCCCACCTGTCATCCCCAGCCTTGGAGGTTCAGTTTGGTAGACAATAGACTGGATAAAAAACAAACTAACTGAATGAAGAGATCTGGGCTGTGAGGGTGGGAAATATCAAAGTAATATCCTGTAAAATCATATAGAAAATTGTAGTATAGTGATGATACAAGAAGAAAGCTTTCAAGAAGATGGATCATAGTTTCAAAGAAGACAAGCATAAGCTATTGCATAAAAACAACACCAGATCAGATAATCAAGCTCCCACTTGGCTTAGCATCTTGAAAAAGGAAGGTGGAAACATACTGGAATTAAAAACAACACATTTCAGAGAAAAAAATGTTCAAATTTAACACAATCAATCTTGGATTTAGTGAATTCACAGCAATTTTTTCTGTCTGTATAGACAATTTGAATTAAATAGAGAGAGATTTTTCAGAATAAAGTGGCCTCTGGACTTCTGCTCTTGCTATGATTTACAGAAGGCATGTTGTACTAGTCATAGACAGTAAGAAATCAGATTACTGAGCTGATCTTGGAGACAAGTGATACTTAACAGTGATGCTCATACCTGCACAACTGGGTGTCTTCTGACTTGTTCAAAACCAAGTGTGAAAGTTACACAAAGAAGTATCAATTGTCCGTCGTTGTTTAAGAAAGGAAATATTGAATAGTCTCAGCACAAAGAGCTGTTTAGATACACTCTGTGCTACAGAGAGAACATTCAACCTCTCATCTTCACTGTTTTTTTCTGCTCAATATTCCCTCAGCTGTGGATGGATGTTTTCAGACATCAAATAGTCAGAAGCAGCACTGCAAAATCAATTACACTGGTTCCATTATAGAGAGCAAGAAAAATTCTCATTGCACTTCTATAGGAGAAGAATACTGACTATGCAGATGACTTTTGAATTTCTGTATGTATTGTATGTATATTTTTTTTCTCTGATATTGCTCCACTCTGAGAACCCAGATTTTGTTTTCTTTAAACCTGATTTTGCAAAAGCAAAACTCCCACCACTGCCAATTTTAAAAACACAAAGAAAAACTTTTGCATAAAGAGCACAGATACAATCTTTTTGTAAGCCAAAGGTTATACAGCACCACAGGAATATAACACTCATAAACAAAGTAAGGGTTACATATTTCTGTCAGAAGGCTGAGGTTTCTGGCATCTTACTTAGACAATAGGTGCACTGCTGTGGTGGTTTAAAAAGCCTTTTTTTTTTTTTTGAGGTAGTAATGGTTTGCTCCACTGATAATACTGGACCAATCAGTAGTCCACGTGCGCCCTGCGGAAATTACATACCCACAGAAATGGAAGAGAAGGTAGTGAAGATAGTTTTAGAGGCAGGGAGCCAGTGAGCCCCTCTGGGGGCCAAGGGCCCCCAACCCCAACTGAGGCCACAGGAGACCCGGTATAGTGTCAAAGCTGGACCAGGTCCTGTAATCAAGAGCTGGAAGAGTTTCCTTACTGTCAGCAGCAGCAGAAGACACTGAAAGCAGCAGCAGAGCAATCCTGAACAGAGACGGAGATGGCTAAAAGCCAAAAGATAGCCAGTAACAACGAGATAACGTGAAGCCAGCTGAAGGATGCAGAGATGTTCCTGCAGAAGGGAGAGCTGGCAACAAAACGGAGGTAAACTCAACAGAACTGGTTTGGGGTAAGACTGTATTAGTTTCCCAAAACCAAAGACTCTTTGAAGAGGAGGAGTGGACTTCCAAACCCTTAGGGAGTCCCGAAATGCAGCAGCAGCTAGAGAGAGGGAGAAGGGAGCTGAAAACCCGGAGTTGTCCTGAGAGCTGAGCCAGGACAGAATGCGGAGGAGGTGGCCGTGCCCTCTGCTGCTGCCGTTGCTGCTTCTATCATGCTACTGAGCTGAGACAGAGCAAAAGAGCTTTGGTAAGACTGAACTGAAAGCTGCCTTCAGTGTTCTAATCCAAGAGGAGCGAAGATCTACAAGGAAATCCCCCGAAGGCTCGGGCTCCGGGATGAAATTTCCACAAAGTAAGAACAAAAATCCTGACTGCTATATGTAAATCTGCTGCCTCAGGAAAATGAAGGACACTAACCAGTGCCACAAAAAACTGAAATGAAGGAAGAGTGGCCTGAGAGGTGATAGAAAGATTTTTCTCTTTTCTTCTTGGACTTTTATTGAACAAGAGGAGAAATTTAATTTAATGTAAATATATATGTGGGTGTAAATAAAGCTTTGTAAATATTTTCCCCTTCCCCCAATAACGAATGGTTGTGTTTTGTCTGAAAACTCTCCACATGGGGTGAAAAAGATATCAAGTCCATACCATCACCAAACCCTCTCACAGAGGCAAACTGGGGGGTGGGGTGGGGCTTGAGCTTAAAAATTAGATTCTTGGGAGTTTCAAACCACCACAGCTGCTCATTATGTGTTGCTAGAAGGAGGATGCTTCTTGTTCAGAACTCGTAAGTTATGTCAATTTTGGTTAAATAAGAAACATAAAGTATACATGAGAGTGTATGCATAGAAGAGATAAAAATATTATTTCCTTTTGGAGGAAAAGGGAGATGCATTCCCATAATTACACATAGCAATAATGGTTGGAAGGCACAAGGAAAAAAATATCAATAAATTCAACTACACAACTTCTCAAAGTGTTATCATCTGTTGAGAAATTCAGAAAATTTCAAGTTAAGGAAAATAAACATAATTTTTCTGAATCTGCAACTTCTGTCAATGCAGGTAGCATAGTGAGTGATGAATATTAACTTCTCTGACTGTCTTTAATGTATAACATAGACATGCCACTGCTAAAGGCTCATTGAAGGAGCTGGGCTGAGGGTGTGGGGGAAGGAGGGAAAAAGTAGACATGAGTGATTCTGGTGAGCATTTGCTGTTTGCACTCTAGCTGCAAAAAGTGAACATGTTTGCAAGAGGGAAGAAAATTCAGCACTACTGAAAACAAATGGCCTCACTTAAAGAAAACTGGAGGTGGTGAGGGAAGGGAATTTCTTACTGAAAACAAATGCATTCTCACTGTAGAAAAAAACCCCAACCTTCAACAATGAACAAACAAAATTAACCCAGTATCTCAAGGCTGTTTAATACCTATCTGTTTCTGGCTGATTGGAAGAGAAAGGACAGTAGCAAGGGTTACCTCGAATTTCTCCCAAATGAAGGATTGTGGGGGTGGACTAGAGGGGGTTGAAGACTGTGTAACATCAGGAGACACATTTGTTCAGTCTTCACTGGCATTTCCATGCCAAAGAATTTGTTTCAGCAAAAAGGTTAAAAACTGTTCTATGACTCGGGTTAAATTAATTTCTTTGGCATGAAAAGATAGACTTTTACCTCTCTCTGCTTGATGTCCAAATCAGAGCACTTTTTTTTCTGTTTGCTGTTTTAGTTTGCCAGCATTATTAGCTTTTCTCTTGCTTGCACAGAAATATTCCATCATTAAATCTGATTTATTTCCTGTTACACATTCATATCTTTGCCCGCCACTAATCCTTGTCATCTTCTCCATGGTAAATGTTTAAATCTGGATTAAAATTTGTTTGGATCCTCCTCAGGTCTTGTTTAGTTCTGATTTTTGTCTACTGGAGAAAAAAAAAGTGTAATATAAGAAGCTAGAACTTTCCTAAGTTTCAACAGCTGTTGTTGGGTGAGTTATTTTTCTTGTTTGAGGTATTAGTTTTTAATTTCCTTTTACAGAAACTATATTCTGTTACCTGAAATGTAATTCAATTAACAATAAATATTTTTAAATATTTTTCCCATGTGAGATCACCAAAACTAATCTGAGGACCAAAAAAGGTCTGGATCATTTTCTATGAATTGCACTTTTGCTGCAGTTATGGTCCATGGCTATATAACATTTTGATGATGCTTATCTAACCAGTTTTTGAAGATCTCTAATAGTGGAGATTCTGCAGCAGTTCAATGTGTATATATATTGCAACAACATTTCTGGTTCTTTTTTTTCTTTATCTCCTCCTAATCTACAACAATTTCTTGCTGCAATTTAAGATCATTATTTCCTGTTCTATCTTGCACAGGTAAGAAAATTAGATTTCCTTGCTAACAAGCTTTTATACTACTGAAAACTGTCCCTTTTCTCTTATAAGCAATGCAAATTCTCACAGTGGTAAGACTCACAAGATCTATGGGTTTTTCCCTTTGCAACTTGCATAGTGCTGTTGACATATATTCTGTATATCATCATTAACCTAGACATGTTTATGAAAAACAACAAGATCTGATGAAATGCACAATGATAACGTAGACTTCATCTTTTAATACTTAGTCGCAGTTTTATTTTGTTTTGGATCTCTTTAACATACAGTTTTCTAATGTTTGCAAAGTTTTTTTCAAGCTTTTTTTTTGTTTTTCCTGTGGGTGACACCAGAGTTCTCACTGTCCACCTTTGCCTCATGGAGGATAGTAACATGAGAGAGAAACCAAAATTGATTCACTGGTGACTTCTGTAATGTGGCAACTGCCTCTAACTTTCCATTTAAAAACACCTAGACTAATTTAATGGTGCATTGTTTAAGGCATTTGTTCTTGCAGCCTATGTTTGTTTTTATCAACTTTCATGCCATTTGCAAGTTTTATTTATTGCCAGCATTTTACTTGTATGGCTCTGTGCAGTCATCATGACAAAGAATTACTCTTGAGAGGTATTCAAAATCTTTCCAACTTTTCTGAATGTGACAGGCTAGGATGCTGGAAATGGTTGAAGTCATGGAATAAAAACATCATGGGAATATGACTAAGGACTAGTCATCGCCACCTGGAAAGCTGTCATTAAAAAAATAAAAAATCTTGTTAGAAGTCAACAGAATTTTGAGTCTTGCAAAGTTGCTGGAAGGGAAGTTAATGAACAAGATTCAGGTTCTGGAGGTTTGCATCAGTGACCTTTCTTCAGGGCAAAATCTTTTCTTAAAGAAAGAGACCTTCCCAAGTCAAACTTGACATCTAAAACTGATTGTCAGAATGAGGTCAAAGTGGGCTTCAAACACCCTCTGCACTATTTCACTTTTCTTAAAGTGGTGTAGGCTATTGCAGGCATCTGTTATTCCAAATTATGCTGGGTAACAACATTCCCGATAACAAAGCAACTTTAATTAATGTGATATTATTCTCAAGTCACTATAAACTTTTCTTTAGGGCATAAAATAAAAATCATTAGTTGTTCTCCCAAGCTAGTTTCAAGGTTGGATGGATTTTGTGCTTTATTAGTGTCCAAAGGGTTAATGAAGATCTTCTCTAAAGTATTTAACCATAGAAACTGGTCATGTACACATCGTAGAACCATCCTAACATTTTCATTTTTTTCTATGTTGAATCATACTTTATTATTTTAATCCATTTCATAATTTAAATATTTTTCAAGCAAATAATTTTAACTCTATTTCACTTTATTTTTTTCTGTTTCATGTACTGTTTTGTCAGTTCAACTCTTAAAGTTTCCTTTAGCCATAGTATTTTATTGTCTTTATTAACTATCATAATGGCATCTAGCTTACCAAAATTCTCTGAAGTTGAAACATGTCTCAGGGAGGTCTTTCAGGATGGGGTCCTACTTAAGTTCACTATTAAAACATAAATGAGAATATTGAACGGCCCCTGACTCTACACTAAAGTACTAAAGCATTTTCTTCTTTAGTCTGCAATATTTACCCTCCTTTCTTCCTAATTCAGTCATAATTTTTTAGAACATAATTAAACTAAAACTAGAAGCGTTAACTGCTTTGGATTTCAGTTATCATTTTTTCCTTTTATCTCCTTTCATTTCTAGCTGTCTTATTAGCATAATGGCTATATTGGCAGTCATTACAAGAATGAGATTATCCAGTGATGAATGCTTCCATTGCAAAGTATTTAAAATAGGAGGTAAGCTCATTAGGAACTCAATGGCTGTAATGGGAGTCAAGAATGCTCAGCACCAGTTACAAAATGCACAGGCTTTTACAGAATCTGGCCCAGCTGTTTAATTCTCAGTTCCATTTAAATTCCAGATGCATTTGTTGCTCTTTCTTATAATTTACTTGATTTTTTTTTTACTTTTTCCAGAGAACCTTGTAGTTTACAATCTAAACCAGCAAAGCTACATCAGCTTGACAGGAGAAGGTACATCATGAACTGAAGTAATTGCATTCCCCCCTCTCTATAATATTAGGGTGCTTCATGATTTTTAAAATATTTACTTTCACAGACTGTGCTCGGCACCTCAAGTAATCTTTCCCTGAAGATTCTTGAGTTGAGGAACGTGGATCCAATAACTTCTTTGGCTTTACAGTAATTTCTGGCTGAAACCATAAAGCGCACATCAAATTTAAATCATTTAATCTATGTCGAGATATATATGTGTAAATACAGAGCTAAAATTAAATAAAGAAATTTTTTATCTCTAATTCTCTTGATTTATTTACCATGCCAATTGATTATTATTTTCTTGTTATGAAATACCTGTGATTCGGAGGTTTTCTTGCCTATGTTGGTATCATTGTATTATACAGCAACTAAGAACAGAGCCATGTATATGGTTATACTCAATTCCTAAGTGATATCACACTATGTGAAATAAAGCACTTCAGTGAATGATCCTCCTATTTTCACACTATTTCACATGATTGCACTGGAATTTGTAGAGTAACAGGAAAGATATATATACTGTCTAATGCAAGTAGGAATAAGTCAGCAGGAATCCCAAAACTGTTGATTGCCAGAGGGCATTTAAAAGAAGGATATTTATTTGTACATTTTATTCAATCATATGCTACTTGCCACTGTTAGAGCAAAGATATTGGACTAGATGAACCCTTGACCCGATAAAATTTGGCCGTTTCTTTCTTTCAAAACTAATAATATTAAAGTGAGAAAGTAGGTGTCATGAATACCACAACCATCAAATTTTACTGGAGGTGATATTATACAACAGTGGGAGTAGGGATGAGATGTGCTATTTGATCAAAAGTATCGCAAGAGGATTGGAAATGAGCATAAGATTTCACAAAAAAAACCCCAACCCAACCAACAAACAAGCAAAAAACCTCTCAGATTTGGAAGGCAGTTTCCACAGTGCGCTCTCTTTCTCCTGATACAAGAAATGGCTTATGAAGGATTAGTGTGGCAGCCCAAGAACTTAAGTCCTTCACATATTCACAAAGGAGAGCTGGTTTGAGCATTATGTTATTAGCTTCCCTGACATGTTCTGTTAATGCAGAAGGATAGTCTGGAGCTGAGGTTTCTGGATTCTCTCTTACCCTCTCCACCATTTTTCATGAGTTGCAATGGTTAGTGAAAAGAAACAACCCTTAAATGCTTGGATTGTTTCAACTGGTGATCTGCTTTTCACCCTCTTTATTAAGAAAGACATTTCTTGCTTTGAAATGTTTTATACACATGGCACATACCCTTCACTGACAAGTGTAACTAACAGAGATGGCAGTTTGCACAGGTGGGTTCTGCTTTGGGAGCTTCTGGAGCTTCTGGGGACAAGGTCCAGGATTGTTAGGGAATGCCTGGATTTCAAGTCTGAGAAACCTGAGGGTACTTGCTGCTGCCAGGTAAGAACTAAGAAAGCGCTGTCACCTTCTGAGAGTTCAGCCAGCTGTCCTTGACCTAAAGGTGCCTGAAGCCTTTGTTGAAGCTGTCATCCTGATTTCAGATGGTCAAGCACTGGTTTAGGTGGTGCTGCGGAGAGGCTTATAAAAGAGGTATGACTAAAGTGCAGCTCACAGATGCACAGAAGCTGGCACAGAAGAGTACAGAGGGGGGCTCCTCATTTCAGTTAAGACCAGCATAAAAATTCTCAGTTTTGGTTGTAATATGCCACAGTGCACATATCAGTCAGGTGGTATCAGTCAGGCTGGGAGATGAAGTGATTGAGAGTAGCTCTGCCAAGAAGGACTTGGGGTGCTGGCAGATGAAAGGTTGACATGAGCCTGCAATGTGTGCTTGCAGCCCAGAAAGCCAGTTGTGTCTTGGGCTGCATCAAAAGCAGCGGGACCAGCAGGACGGGGGAGGAGATTCTGCCGCTCTACTCTGTTCTGGTGGGACCCTACCTGGAGTACTGCATCCAGCTCTGGGGTCCTCAGCACAGGAAAAACATGGACCTGTTGGAGTGGATCGAGAGGAGTGCCACAAAAAATGATCAGGGATGGAGCACAGTCCCTGTGAAGAAAGGCTGAGAGAGTTGGGGGTTTTCAGCCCAGAGAAGAGAAGGCTCCAGGGAGACCTTACAGGAACCTTCTTGTAGCAAAAAGGGGCTTACAAGATGTGGACAAACTTTTTAGCAGGGCCTGTTGCAATAGGACAAAGAGTAATGGTTTCAAGATAAAAGAAGGTATATTTATATTAGATACAACAAAGAAATTTTTTATCATGAGGATGATGAAACACAGGAACAGGTTGCCTGGAGAGGTGGCAGGTGTCCTACCCATGGAAACGTTCAAGGCCTGGACTGGGTTCTGAGTCCAGAATGAGCTCTGAGCGAGCTGATCTACTTGAAGATATCCCTGCTCATTGTATGGAGCTTGGACTAGACAACCTTTAAAGTCCTTTGGAACACAAACTATTCTATGATTCCATTATACTTGGAAGAAATTAAGTGAAAGCAGCATTCCTTGCTGACGCAGATCTGATATTAAATGGAAAATTGCCAACTTAATAAAATGTCCACAAAGTAGGTTACAAAAAAAAAGAGAGATAGAGGCCTTTTTCGTAGAAGTAGGGTAGAATAGCAGTATATTTAAATGGAGTCTTGGGCAAAATAACGTTATGTGACTGTACTCTGAGTACAGAAATCAAACAGAAAAAATGAGGATAATTACAAAAATCAAGCTGTGGCTTTATCAGAACTAGAGGGGGGGAAAAAAGGATAAACTGTCTAAAATCAGTGTAGGAATAAAGTTTTACTTAAAAAAAAGTTGAAGACAGTTATATACATGTGTGCACCCTCTGCTTTTTTTCTTGTTTCACATTTGATGAACAACTTCTATCCTCTCAGGCCTTTTGATGCTTATAAAGAATTGAGAGAAATATCTACTGAAAACATGTTTGAAAATAAACCAGAATAAACCAAGATTGATTTAATTATAAAAATTTAATTAAAAAATAATTAAAAGATATGTGTGAAACAAGCTTATTTGTGACTTATCAGGTGAAACAAAAACCAGTAATGGATGGTCTTTATAAGTATGGTCTTTACCACCATATTTTTGGAAAAAATATATAGCAGTATGTGTTTGAAAATAGTAGGTTATAAAAAGGTTGAAAGCAATATTTAAGAGCAGCTTTCTTACGGTATGTTTTGAATAAGAAGGCGTTAACTCACACCGTAGAAAGCAACAATGGATAAAACTGATCACAAAGCAATAGTTTGTGACTTTAAGGTGGGAAACAAGTGAGAGCAGTGGAACAATAAAAATGTTCAAATAAATGCAAATTTCAGCATAGAGAATTTCTAGAATAGACCCCAGGCAGGGAAAGAAAAAGCATAGAAAAAGCTTTGGTTTTGACAAATGTCACTATTAAGTCAAAAGAACATACTGTTTCAATACAGAGAGAAGTTGGGAAATTATATGCCATTACTGCTACAAAATCTTGAAACTAAGAAGGTTGGTATTTAACCTGTCTCTGTCTCTAAGACCCAGTCTCACAGAAAATATATACCCATTTAGAGATATAAAACAGAAAAACAAAAGACTGAAAGAAATAACACTTAGTAAGGGACACAAAGTTAGGAAAGCTTTTATAAACAAGACAGACAAACAAGAAGAGTAAAGATTCTCCTACCAGACAGCAAGGAAACCAAAGATGACTCAAAAAATTTCAATGGCCACTTTGCTAAGTAAAAAAGAAATAATATAATTGAGTGTCATTATTATCTTATGGAAGGTAATTATTTTACATTGCTCCATGCAAGGTAAGACTAAGCTGGACTGCTGTGCCCAGCTTTAGATACCACACTAAGAAAGATTTCAACAAACTGAAACAAGTTGAAAGAGCAACAGAAATACAAGGTTTTGAAAACATAACCTGAAAGGAAACATTTAAAAGTGAATTAGATTTGCTTAGAGAAGAATGGAAGGAAATAACATGCCTGTTTTTCACTCCTGCATTTAACATAACACCATGCACTCCTGTTTATGTGATTGTTTATGTGACAGTCCTTACAAAGACAAATATAGTCACTTTTCCTTTAAAAAATAAACAAAGAAAAAATAATTCTGGGTTGTGTTTTAGCTTTCAACGAGTTCTCAAAATTAACCACTATTCATGCAAGTTTCCAAATTCTGAAATGTAGAACAAGTTTAATTCAGTTTCAAATTATATTATAGAATATGGTATTACTGTAAGAAAAGGTGGATAATTAATGTATTTCAGTTATGTAACCTGTCTAATTTACAGCAAGAGAGATTTAGTTTAGAAAATTGTACCAAATATCTATTTATAAGGATAGTAAGGGTACACAATCAGTGCAACTATGAAATCTGATCAATGGTCATGTCTGTTAAAATATGTTAGGAATATTTAATATCATCATCATAATTTAACCATAATTACTTTAACATAGTATGCATTATCATAAAAATCAAAGATTAATAAATTAAAATAAATTCCGTACAGTAACAATTGTATGTAAAATTTCCATGACTTTTTTTAATTAAATCATTAATTTCATAAAGTAACTTGCAAAATGAAGACATGTGTCTCACAAACCAGATGTTTCATTTTCAACTAGCAAAAAGGTATTTTACATTTAGAGGCACCTTAGCATTTAGGGTGAAAAACAAAGCTATCATTTGCCTTTCTGAAAATGATAATGCTTTGAAAAACTCTTTCTAAACTGCTCCTGAAAGCCCCAGTCCAGGATCTCTACCTTCACCTTAGTGGTACCTGATAAAGAGACTATACACTATTTGTCAGTCAGCTTTTTGTTCTCCTGCATCCTTCATTCTTCTTTATTGTAACACATTATCTACAACATTATTGGTGAGCAAAATCTCTTGCTGCTGCTCTGTTCAGCCTATTCTTTTCTACAGCAGCGGTTTCCTTTGCTCTCTTCTCAGAGCCTACTACATCTGATCATGCTGCTGAGAGTTTTGTTGATCAGCCTGTCCCAACTCTTCATTCTTTAGGCAAGATTGAAGAATCCTTACCATCCCTATACCTTCCAAAGAATGCTTTTATTTGTCCTAACCTGTGGGATCTTCTTTCAGCAGCCTTTAATACAGTGCAATATAAAATGGAAAAAAATTAAGAGATAGAGAGGAAGCTAACAAGTATAGTAGTATAAACACTTTGGAGGTAAAGCTAGAGGAATTCCAGAGACCAGCTTCCACCAGCTTCCCCTTCTAAACCATATACAGTTACAAACAGCATCAATAAAATTTATTCTTCTATTGAACCCAAAAGATTTACTGATGAAAAAGTAATTCTTGTTATACGGAAAAACAAATTTGTCAGCCATACCACAGTGTTGTTGCCAGGCCAATGACTAAACTTGAAAGATGTGCTGCTGCCACTTCACTTGAAGATGGAGGGGGGGGTTAGTTCAAACATCATAGGTGTTAACTTTTTTTACCACTTAAACAAACTTAATACAGAAATGATGGGATCAGAATGACAATGCTTATTGAAGATATGCAAAACACAAGGCCTAATCACCTATAGACCATTTGGAACTTGGAATCTCCTTAAACATGAGTTCTGATAATCACCAGCAGTAGATTTACAAAATATTTAAAGACATTCTACTCTGTCCTACAAATTTGACTCTATTCTAGGTCTACCAGGGTCAACTGGGTAATTTTTATAACAGTGTGTTCAGCCAAAACCAGCATAGTACCTCCAGCTCTGCTGGCCAGCTAGGCTCAGGAGCCTTGCACCACAGCAGTGATGGACTGTGGCTCCTCCAGAAGCTGTCCAGAACACAGAGAAGACTTTACAGCATTGAGAAATCCCAAAATGTTACAGGAGGGTTTATTAAACCCAATGCATTTGTCTATAATATAAATGTCTACACCTGACTGTTAATTCTGTAAGGAGCTGAGGAGGAAGAAGATTTTTTTTAACAGATAACTTAATCATTTCATGTTTTTATTGCAGGGTAAGCTGAGTGGTAATTCTCTTTCTGAACTGTCTAAAAAGAGACATTAACCTGTCTCATCTAGATCTAACTATCTATGATATAGAAGTTGAAAGTAATGACAGATGAAGCCTACTCTACTTGTTTTGAGAAAACCTCACCAAGTTCAGACTTTAATCTTCTGTATTTGACAGGACCTGCCACCAACTCTGAACTGCTTTCTATTCTTTTTTCAGAACAAGGTATAAAACTGTATACACCATTAGCAGTGGCAGAGTAATTTGCTTTATAATCCAATCCTTCCAGACAGATGGAATTTTACATTAGTAAGATGGTGTGCTACCTCTTAAAAGAATGTTGCAAATATAGGTTAATTTTTACTATGATTCTTCTGGAGTAATTCAAAGATATTCCACTACCACAATTTTTTCTCATTTTTTTCTCTCTCCCTTATTTTTATCCTCAAAACCAATTTGTTAATTTCTGCATTTAACCAAACTAATTCATGTATTTTTTCAGAACAAAAGTAATTGTTGTAAGACGACTTTAATTTCAAAACTGATCTTAAAAAAATTAAAAAGCATAACTTATAATTTCAAAATTAGATCAGACACTTTACGCTAACTGAAATGCATGTTTCTCCCAATTTCCCTCCCCACAATAAAACATGGAGTTTGTTTTATCAAAGAATTTTAAAAAGTATGCTTTGGCTAGTTTGCTTTTCCCAAATACAGATGTCCCTTCCTGCTTTCCACCCCAGTATCACACACACACAAAACCATCCCCCATTAACAGACCTATTCTCATAGAGAGTGTTGTAAGAGCAAACTGATTCCCCTTCTTCCACAGCCACTCTTTGGTTTAATTTTGTCTCTTAATTAATTCAGACTAAGGACTGTCACACCATACACTCCAGCCCAGAGATTTACTGGCAGCTAAACAGAGAATTGTTTATATCCTGTGCATGAAAACCAATAAATAAATAAGGAGACAAAGTAACAAACCTGATAGACTTCACCCACTTAGCAATATCCAACTGTAAACTAAAGAGCAAATCAAAACAAGCTGGCATCTGGTATTTTGGATGCTGCAGAGTTTGCTGCCAGGCACAGGGGCTCCACAAAATCAAACTTTAAAAATGCAGAATCTGTGGGTTAGTGTCTGTATTTTGTAATGTTTACAAGCACTTGGTTAGTGGTTCAGCATTATGCATATAGAATTGGTAATATTATCTACCTCTATTTTATATTTTTCCCAGTAGAGATGCCTGAGTGTATACTTTCACTCTGTTAGGTTAAAATGCCATGCTGTTTTTCATGGCAACTCACTAAAAACATTACCAGAGTAAAGTGAGTCAGATTTTGCTCAGTGTGTAGCACTGAGTGAAGAATGACTGAAAAGCTAGATGAAGCTGCTAGACCTATGTTTAATGTACTTGGTGGAAAAGCAGTATAAAATTATTTCTCCCTACAGGGAAGTATAAAACTACCTCCCGAAACCTCATCTAATTTTTGATAGAGACAGTCTTACCCTTTCTTAAAAGAACTTATAGATTTTCTTTTTTGTGTCCTTGTTCTCTGTTTTTCTTCTAGTGGAAAAAAATTTAATTATCCAACATGTTACAGTCTCTGTGGTGTTTACAGTAAGACACAAAAAGTTTGTTTTGGGGAAAGGAAAACTTGCAATTAAAGGCTGAAGCAGAAGATGTGTTTGAAATGTTTCCTGCAAGGAGGATTTACCATGCAGCACTGGTATGGGTGAGGACATGGTGGTGGTGCGTGCCACAGAGTAAAGCTATGGGCTAAAATCATCACAGTTGCAAATGTCATATGAAGCAATTAATCAAATTACCTGTAAATCTAACTTTTCTGTTATACCTAATTTAAATCAGCCTCCCAGTATTTCTTTTCACTTGTGTCATGTGCTATCATGAATTTTTATCTTGAAACATCTATTTTTACTTTGACTGATGTTTTTCAACTCCCTCCTTCACTGAGGTTTCATTAGATAGCTTACAGATTTGGTGCTTTTTTGTAAATGGGAGAGTTTTTTCTCCGAGAAAGGAATGAACATCTGTGCATAATTATACTTAGATTTTTTTTTATATATAACCACAATATATATATAGCATATACTGAACTTGAATAAAGGTGGCAGAAAAGGCTGGGGGAAAAAGAATCATTAGTCTTAAGAAAGAAAAAAAAAGGCAAACAACCGAGTCCCTGGGAAGAAAAAAAAAACTGTGAAAGCACAGGAAAGGGTTTCTCTCTGGTTACTCCTTCAAATTCCAGTCCAGCTCTCTGTTTGGTTGTAAACTTCGCCCTCCTTTTATTTTCATGGTTTTTTACCTTCAAAATTTTGAATGGGTCAAAAACTAAGAGAAAACTCTTTATTTGTCCTCCAGCCTTCTAAAAAAGAATTACTGTAAATCACAGTTCCACATACTTCTTTTCTGCATTTTGTGAAATGACTGGTATTCCAAATTTTTAATAAATGGACTTGTCACCAGGATTGCAGCAGCCTGTTTGAGTATTTGAGACTGGTGTCACAAATGTTAGTGGTCCACTTGCTTATTTTCATGACTTCCACCTGCTGCACTTTGAGTCCCACTGTTACCCTATTTAACTTGACATGTTTCTGTTTGTGCTGAGCAGGTTGGATGTTATTGCATCCATTTAGGAACAGATGTTACTTAGTACACCCTGCACTCCTCCATGCCATCTTTTTTCACAGCTCTCTGAGAACCAACCACAGGGAGTACACTGTCACTTCTGTGTCACCCTTCCCACAGCAACTCCTGGAAAGAAATAGAAGGAAAGATGAGCTTTTAATATTGTTATGAAACCATATGCACCCTGCTGCCACTGTATCAGCGAGTGTGTTTTCTCCCAGAGTGTTTAATACACCTCTTTTGACACTATAGAAAATGAATTGTGAAGGATACTGCAGTTAGAAAAGTGTTGATTTTTGCCTGGGGAAAAGAAAATCAGAAAAGGTTATAAAATTCACTGTTCAATATTAACTTAATCACAACACATATTTTAGCAACATACAGTATGTGTTACTTTTAACGCACAATTCCATGCCTGTCTTTTTCTCTAGTCTACCCTGCAGCTCTCGCTGGCTGTGAAAGTTAAGATTTATAGTCATAATACTTGCAATCTGACAATGAATTTCAAAGCTAACAGCTTTGTGGTGTTTTTCCTATGTTCTTGCATATGTTTTTGCACTTGTAACACCATTAAAGTTTGATAGGAGAACTGTGCACATCATGAACATGAAAATGAGAATATAATTACCCCTCTGTTTTCAGATCACTAAAATCAATCTTCTTGTTTTATTATGAAGTATCAGGCTGCCTGCAGTTGAAACTATTTCCACATAAATGCTCAGAAAACCTAGTAAATGTAATGACTACCTATGCTAGAAATCAGAATGTTTCTTCCTATGTCTAAAGCTTTAAAGCCATTTATTTTCTTCTCATAATACATTACCCCAAACCAAAATTCACAAAGTACCTAAATATGATCCTATTTGTCTGAAGCCATTTCAAAGGAAATGCAAAAATAGTATCAGAAAAATTGCTAAGCAGCTTTAGACCACCTGCTAGACTGTCATGCTTTTTATAAGGGACAAGGTCTTTTCTTTAAATAACTTTTTAAATTATGCATATAACTGATAGGGAATTCTACCTTCAGGAAATAATGTGTGCTGGTAACAGACATATCTAACTTGGAAATATGACTGCATAACAGGATAAAGCCCATCTGAAAACATAACTCAGGAAGTTGGGACCTTGACTACAGCTGCCAAAACCTCACTGGTCAGGTGGTACTGGTGTCTGCTCAGAGAACAGAAATGCACAGATAAACATCATGGGGATGCCCAGCCAAGAGTACTGCTAAATGTCACACAGCCTGATCTGTCCTGCTCGAGTGTTTTAGGTACATGCAGGAAAAGAGTAAAAAACCAGATGAGCCGTTAGTAGCTTTTATATCTCTGTACCTGGTTTGGGGGAGGAGAGTGGAAGGCGATGGTAGCACAGGTAACAAATTGTGATTGGTGATCGATATGGGGAAGATCACAGACGTCAGCCTGGGGCTACATAAGCAGCAAAGCCTTCAGCAGCTTATGCTGACAATCTGTTTTTAAACAGCAATAAGGAGCGAAAACAGTTGCCACTCAGGGGTGGGTCGCTTGGGTGTCCAGTGCCTGGGTGTTAGGCATCTTGTATCAGTCTGGGCTTGAAGTGCAGCTACAGGCAGAGGCTGGGGCTGCTGGACAGGACTCAGCTGGTGTGGATCCTCTTTCCTCAGGTTCACCAGCATGTCTGAGCTGAACAAAGTCAAGCAGAAACCCAGGGCTTGTGTTGGCATGACTGCATAGTGTGCTTGTGTCAAGGAACAGACATCTTGGAACTGGGATCTCAGCACAGAAGTCATTATCTCATGTTCTGTGTAAATAAATCATATGTCATACTACTGAGTGGTACACTTCTGTTCTTGTGGTTATGGCACCCTGATCTGCCCCAGGACAAGCATTGCGATAAATATTTATTTCGTTCTCAGGCAGCTGCTATTTATCTTGGCTGTTGATTTCAAACTGTCTCACATCAAATATCCTGAAACCTAGGATTTCTCATGCGCTGAGTAATATTTATTTCTGTTGCATTTCAAAACAAAATCCATCATTAAAATCTCACTATTATGGCACAATTTTATTTCTAAATGAGATAAATATCTGATTCCTTCCCTTCCACCTTCTTCAAAACCATCTGCAAATTCTTTACTTTTAGATAGCTCAAAGCACAGAGAAAAATGTATAAAATATTTCATTTGTTTCTCCACAAGTGTTCAACTTCAAAGAGAATTCTTAATCATCATTTGCTCTTCACGCAAAATATGGTTTCAGTGAAAATTTTGAACTTGAAAAATCTTTTTAAAGAAGCTGTTATAAATGTATGTCATAAATAGTAGATGTTCATATGGTCTCTGCAAACACATGAATTTTTTTAAAAATTAAAAATATCTCATGAAAGACACCTGCAAAAACATGATTAATCCAAGGATCTTCAGTACAGACACTCCGTAATGATAAGCTACTAGCTGTAAATAGCAATTGTATCTATAACCTTATTGTCTGGATACTTTATCTGGATCAGTCTCCTGAATACATACAACAACAACAAAAAAAAGACAATTGATCAGGTTCTCATCTGGCCTTTCCAAGCATACATCTACTATCTTTAAATGACCTTTTTCAAATGAACCAGTGAAAAATCTTGTCTATTAAATGAAGACTCATGATAAATAATTTATATTTAACCTACTGGTAATATCCTATTCAGAATTGTTTGAAACATTTAATTTTGATAACATTTATCATCAATGTCCCTCTTTTATAGTAAATTACTCTGCCAGTGAAGATGTTTATGAACTAGTTTAAATATTTAGTCTCATTGGTCCAAATTTTTAATTCAGTTTATCATCTGTTGGGGTTTTTTTTTATTCCTGCTTTGATGGTCTTCTATTATCTTCTAAATATATGGATCTTTTAAGTATAAGAGAATTTTGAATTAAAGGGGAATTAAGTTTAACTGTTTGTTCAACCATAAGCTTCCCAAAGATACATGACAGGCATCAGTAATAACCCTTTGACAGGGTGAATGCCCTCACACTTCAGTGACTGACACTCTCAGTTCTGGTCTTCCCTTGCCTACGGCCCCTGGAGCGTATTTGGCAGATGGATCCTGCACACACCTGATACCCCAGCAGGACACTGGGTACCACCGTGGGTATGTTAGCTTGAATTCAGCTCCTCACTGAGATGACTAGCATGTGGCTGATATTGAAACTAAAGTGAGGTAGGCCGTACCATGGAGGTACAACCACATGATTTCTACAATGTTACAGCAAGACCTGTTGCAATAGGACAACTGGAAATTGTTTTAAACTGAGAGTCAACTTACATTAGATTTAAGGACCAAGTATTTTACAATGAGAATGGTAAAACACTGGATCATGTTCCTCAGAGAGGTGGTTTCCATCCCTGAAAACATTCAAGGTCAGGTTGGACAGGGCTCTGAGCAACCTTAACAAAAGGAAGATGTTCCCGCTTATTGCAGAGGAGTTGGACTAGATGACCTTTGAAGGTCCCTTTAAACACAAATTGTTCTATAATTGATGATTTCACTGGTCCTGCCTTCCTCCCCACCATTGCCTCCAGCTCCTGTATCTCAGCTTTCCTGTCTACGCAGGGCAGCACTCCAGCTGTTTCCTGACAATAACTCCTGGTATTTGGTATGAAATGGAAATCTCTCAAACTGTGTACTACCTATGTGACTTAATATTGATTTTACCAGGAAGAATACTGTCAAAAAGTAGATTGATGATTGATACACTTAACTGCTGGAAAATCATTTAAAAATGCTTTCCAGCAAAGATCGTTTATGGAATTCACTTTTGGACTCAGGCCTGCAATTATTCTAAGGAGCAGCATACAGAGATGACAACAATTTTTGCTCTCCGCTGTAAACTTTAGAAGGTCATACCTGTTCATTGAGAAAATTTGTAAAAATTAAAAAATAATGATTAAAGAAAGGCTGCGTCATTTTGACTAAAATTTTGTTTGACATATTGACTTTTTGAACCAGATGATTTTTCTTTGATTTTTCTTTTTACAATAATTTTGCAATCTCTTCTATTATAAGCATGAACTTGTAATAGGGAAGTTTGGAAAGAAGGTATATAGCATTCTCTTTAAAATTCTGTTTAAAATTCAAAGTCTTTAATTATAGATTTTTAATTCATACTCTATTTTGCAAACAATGTTGTAACTATAAAGGATTTTAAATACCAAATGAATTAATAATTTTTTTCTTTTTTCAGTATTTTAATAAGTTCTCATTGTGAGTAAAAAGAAATTTATGTTGTATATAAAACACCTGGTGTTTTTATATAGTATACGTGTTGCCACAAGCACATAAAGAGTTCTTTGTTTAATGCATTGCCACCATGGATAATCATTCCATAAGTCAGAAGGGTGAATAATGTCAGGTTTATTTCTTGTTTGTAACTAAAAAATAGAGTGAAAAGAGAGACCTGCCAGCAAATCTAGCTAGCTTAAAACTGACATTAAACATCTTTGCTTTTGTAATCACAACTCTAATAATAACTTGAACTTTTGGGGGTGAGGAGTGGGCTTCTGTAGTTGTTCGGTTTTTTTTTAATGAGCAAAATTGACCACCATAAAAATACTGCCAGTACAATGCCACTGGTATTAGTAATGTTAACCTTTAACTTATATTATAAAGCATGTGGGATTTAATTTATAAATATTAGTTCAGAAGAAAAAGAGATGCTTAAGTTCTCTGGGCCCTACGCCAGCGTTTCCCCCGCTGCACGCTGAATCATTCCAGAAAATTACACTGTTGTGAAGATAACCTGCAAGCTTGAGCATTGCTTTGTATGGAACACCTGCTGACAGAACTGTGCCCTGAAGGCTGGGGTACCTCATTAGAATCATCACCAGAAATGTACATGTAGGAGTCTTCCTATAAGAGCAAATATTTAAAGACACAAAAGCATACAAAGCCAATTTGCAGACTACAGCTGAATAAATATGGAAAGGAAGAAGGAATAATAAAATATATTACACATACAAAATCTATATTAGAAGAACATTACTAAGGCAAAAAAGTCAGAAACAAAATAAGTTAGAAAATACCAACATGACTACCACTGGTGCAATGTCACTAATTTATGCTTTTGCACATATTCCCTAGGATTAGAAATTATGACTTTTTAAATTACTTATTCCTGAAAAGGTAATTCTGAGTGAATAAAAATATTTATGCACTGATATAAAATTCAGATAAAGGTGTTAAAAGAAACAAGTGGAAAAAAGCAATTCTGGAACTAGTTTGTTTGAACTTTTCCTCACTGAATCATTTTGGAAACTAAATTCTAAAGGAACCATTCCCAGAGTAAGGGAATAGAGATGATATGGTGGAGCTTTTTATATCCCTCTTTGTACCTGATGCTCAAGATACACATCTGTAAGATAGAAGAAAAATTTACATAATGCAGTGAAAAGACAGAGTTTCATTCCAAAATTATTTATTGTTAAAGAGGACAAGGCCATTAGCTGATAACTTTAGATGGATCTAATCTTCTAAAGATCTAATCTTGCCTAGTCTCCAAGAAAAGCAAGATGACAATATGACATATATAAAGACAGAAGTGGTCACGTTGGTGTTGTAGTTTGAGACCCCTAAAAATCCAATTCCCGAGTCCAAGCCCCCCTCCCACATCTCACCCCAGGTGGCGAGAAGTAGTATTTTCAGATAGTCCAGCCAGCCTCACTTATTTCAGATTAAAAACTATAAACAACTGTGAGACATTTTCAATAAATAGTTTATCCGAAGGAATACATTTTTATATATATAAATTTCCTTTAGACATGTTTATA
This sequence comes from Chiroxiphia lanceolata, assembly GCF_009829145.1. Taxonomy (NCBI): domain Eukaryota; kingdom Metazoa; phylum Chordata; class Aves; order Passeriformes; family Pipridae; genus Chiroxiphia; species Chiroxiphia lanceolata. The sequence continues at coordinate 36,215,525 of NC_045638.1, read as the reverse complement.
TATATATATATGTATATATACAGACAAATGGCTTGGATTATACAGTTTCAGTATCTAAACACAACCTAAAGTGTATTGAATCTTATAAAAATGGATGACCTTCTAAACTTTCGCATACCAAGATTAATTTTAGCTAATCATGCAGAAAAATTGTCCAGACCTCTTTGCTTCCAAAACTGAACTTGTAGATTTTTCACGATGCATACTAATCATCACATTACCTTTAACAGAGACACCTTGTGTCTCCTGTCATTCATCAATAGCTCACTTGTAATGCAAATTCCTAACTAATAATACCCCAGATTCTTCTGTTAGGTCTATTTGTGACTTATTTGAACCACATGTTCTTTCTAAGAGAAAAGCTGCTGAATACTAACCTAAACCAGCTAACTAGCCAGTTTTTACAACATGCTAAGATTTTATTTCCAAGTCAACCACAGATTTATTGAAGGAAAGTCCTACAGGAAAAAAACACACACAGTATGATGATTCTTGAATTCTGAAAGCAGGACAGTATCTTGCAATCTGAACGGTAGCCTTGCTGCCTAAAAATGTGTTCCTTTACCAACTACATCCTAGCCCAGCCAGGGATACAAGAGATATGAACATATTTCTTTATAACAGATTGATGTTGAATGGTATCGTATTACTTTCCTGTGTCTCTTGTTTTCTTGTCCTTCCCCTCCTTTTGTTTTACCTATCAGCTGTGCTTGTATGCTTAGATTGTAAGCTCTTCAGAACAGAAGTAACTTCTATGAATGGTTGGTAGGACTCTTATCCGACACAGAAAGATGTGGCTTTCCAATGTCACCATGATGCAGAATGTAATCTGTTACTAACACACAAAAAAAAAAAGTTCTACTTTTCTGCTGCTGTGGTAGAAGGAAAACTTTCGTATTTATTTCAATACTCTTTAAGCTCATGAAAGATTAGATTGAAATTGGGTGATATGATGTGCATCTGAACTGCCTTGTGCTTAGAGAGAGATATAAGCCTTCTGCCCTGTGCCAAGCACTTATTTCTACCCTGTGGCAAAATTTCAGGATGTTCCCAGCATTTTCTATCAGCCAGGTTTAGGGGTTGCCCTGCTCAGTAGTTGCATTTCTGATCTCCTCTTTTAATGTTTCTTCCTCCCATGCACCTAACTTTAGATTTTGGATGTCATTCTGGGAACAAGGTGTTTCTGAGCCAAGCATTGCTATGAAATAGGACGTTCTGTAGTTCTCCTTATTGGATTAAACTCCTTGTTTTTGTCTGAAAATATTGTTTACCCAAGTCTCTGCAAGCCTCTGTCAAGGCTCTAGTCATCCTGGAAATATGCGTTGCTGAACACACCCTCTTTTCCAAAGCCTTTATCAACCAAATGTGCCAACTATTCTCTGAGACAGATTTAAATTTTATGAATGCCATTATAATTAATCCTGATTTCCAAGAAACTATGAATTTCTAGGCATTGTTTCTGTTTTATATATTTCTTCTCTTATTAACTGCTGAAACCACGCCAGAAGTAGGAGATAAAGCAGATGAATATAGATGCAATTTGAGATTACACTATCTGATTTAGAGCATTCCAAAATAGAGTAAAATACTTTTAATACTACTGTTTTTATCAGCATTTCATTTCAATGTAACTGAAAACCAGTTCTGTTTAAAAACTGATAGGGTTTAGTCCAAGATCTACTTTTCTATGTGATTTTAAATTGCCAGATTTTTTTTTCTTAGGAGACTATCTAAAAAGGTAAAACAGTAATTGTAAAAGAAAAATAGTGATTTTACTGAAATATATCCTATTAAATAATTCATTTGCATTTGAAAACAGAACTACATTTAACAACAGAAATAATTTACAAGTGGTCATTGAGGCATTTTAAAAATGCATAATGTAGTTTCCCCAAGTGACGGTGTAAGTATCAAAAGGAATGATCAGAAAGCATTCAGAAATTCTATTAACACTTTCAATAGCTGGAGCATAAGTGTGTACTTGTAGCCTATATATCTTCAATGAAAAACTATGTGTTATCTTGTATTCAGGGCTGTTAGTTCAAGCACCAATTGAACTAAAGAAAATTACATTAAAATGAGTTTATGTTACTTAAACTCTTCTTGTTTCCCATTGCCTCTCAGTTCAATGGCTCCTATCTTAACAAATGTTTTCTGCGTATCGCTTTAAAATGAGTGTAATATTAGAGGTATCTAGGAAGCATCCATTTTCCTGACTGAATTCTTTCTTCCCATCTATTTCAAAAATCTAACTTTTCGTTCTTGGTCCAATATCATGTGAATTTATTTATCTACTGATCCAAACTTCAGCACTAGAGGAGCAGAGAAGATCAAAGGAATTTCTGAGAATTCTACATCTATAATAAACGTAATTTGGGGGTTTAATTCAAGCTAGTCAGTTTCTTGGACCTGGCACCTCACCACATGTGATTTCGATCTGCTGGAAGAAGTAAGTTTTGCTTGGGACCATTATTTTCCCATTAGAGGCTAGACTGCATTTGGTGAGCACCTGAAGCAGAGTTTCTAATGTCATTATCCTTGAAAGGAGTCTCATTTGTATGTACCTAAACCTCTTTGTGAAACAAACCACTGTTAGGGGCAACCAAGGGATTTGTCTCAGTATTGCACTGCCACCAAAACCAAATTGCTAATGTAGACAGAGCCTTAATGTTTCAATTTTCCTTACTTTGACTTGGCATTTCTGCTATTCTTTCTTCTCCCTGGGTATGATGGGTGCTGCCCTGTGTTCCAGGCATTCTTCCTTTATCCATGCCCCTGAGGCAATGAATCTTTTATTGCTTTTTGCAAAATGAAAGAAGTTCAAAAAAAGGTCAACCCAGGACAGCTGGTGTTTACAGAAATTTCAGTTAAGTGTGAAATATACCTTCTTAAGCAAAGGAAGGCGTTGAACCCAGGCCTCCCACCTCCACAAACAAGTAAACTCACCCCACTCAAATATCATCTTCACTGGTAGTTTTTTTGAAACAAAGACATGCCCTAGCCCTCCTTGTTTTTCAGAGGAGCTCTAGTGATAGGCTAAGGACCTTAGAATAATGTAAATCTTTCCATTCAACCCCAGATGGGTGCTGAAGACAACAGAGGAGAAAAATGCAAGTTGCCACCTCTGCAGTCCCCACCAGCCTGCTTAGGCAGCTCTTTGCCCAGCGCTCTGGGCAGGTGCACCCCAGTTAACAGTGCCTGCCTCTCTCCATGCACTGCAGGGTTAGCCACCTAACACATTGCCAAGCTGTTTTTTTGTTAAAGACGAGTAAAGGTATCCAGGATTTTTAAGGCATAAAACACCACAGTTTATAGCCAGAAGAGTTTACATTTTAAGAAAAACATATTTCATGAAGACACGAAGCACTCAAACTCTACAGGAGGTGAACACTAGAAGTTTATTTAATATTATTGACTTCCTTATTTTTCAGGAGTGTAAAGATAGTAAATCACTGGAGTAACATAGCAACTCTGCAGGGCACACCAACTGATCAAAAAGACTGAATAAAAGCACAGTAAGGTTGGTTCAAGAAATATTTCAGACCTCACAGTCCTGCTAGGAAGTAATAGTGGGAAGGCAACCTCTGAAGTCTTCACTCATTTTTTCGCAGCTAAGAAAAACAAATGGAGATGAAAAGAATATTTTCTAGAGTGAAAATAAAAAAATTTAAAAAAAAGTGAAAAAAAAAACCAAAAATAATAGCCAAAAAAATAGCTTGCTTTAGTCCATTCAAAGTCGTCATTTCTAGGATGCAGTCTAATTCCCAGTACAGCAGTTATGTGCATTTATAAATGCATTAGAGAGGCAGACGGGGCAATAAATAGTCAGTATATATTCTGTGGCAATATACAGAACTGAAATGACTTAGTGTTGCCATACTTTAGGAGATAAAAAGACAAAAGAAAATTTGCACATGTATAGAGACTTAGATATTTGGAGACAGCAGAAACAGTGTTTGCTGTTACGTGGTTCTAGAATGCTGCAATACTTGTGTTTTAACAATGGTTGTCATAGATTAGCTTTAGTTGTCACCTTCTGCAAAAATCAAAGGAAAACTAGGTCAAGCTGTACTAAGAAGCATGTAATTGCCATTGTTATCTATAGGATAAACCCACCTCTGTTTGTGACTTAGCTTCATAAAAACGGCCAGGTTGGATCAGACCATTAGCCTGTTTTACTCGGTATGCTGTCTCACTGTGGTTAGCACCAGATGATTCAGAAAGCACCAAGAAGTTCCAGCATTGACAAATACAGGATAAATTGCTGACAGGACACATTTCTTCATCCCTCCTGTGGTTTAATAACTGGTTTATGCTTTGGAGCATAAGCTTTAAATATTAAGTATATTAGGTAGGATAAAAAATATTTTTGTAACTGTAGATGTGAAAGGAAATATCAATATTCTGAAATGTGAATTTGATTTGAAGCTGAGATGAAGCCCCGAATACTGTTTTAGTTGCAACTTTCAGTTTAAAAATTTTACAACCTGGACTATAATTGTTGTTAGTGTGCATTTCCTAAATAACTGTAATATTGTATGGAACATTTGAGAAATTATATTTCTTCATCTTTGTTTCTTAAATTCTCAAACTGATTCCTGCAGCCTTGAAACTACAACTTTTGAGTTACTACCAAGAAACACATTGGAGATCCAAGCTGGATATGAATATTCTATACCTCCAGCTAAATGGACTACCACAAAAAGGGAGCAGATTGCCTTCTGTCTAAGAGCTATACCGTTGAGTCAGCACCAGTTTAATTTATAGACAAAAGGAAATAGGTAGCATATTTAGAAAGGTTTGTAAACATAAGAAAAAGAAAGCTACACTTAACCTATTTAGTTATTCATCAGTTTATGTCTTTTCTGCAGGCAATGCCATCTTAAATACTCACATTCTTGTCTCATTATATCCTGGCTGTTTTTCAACATTCTGCAATATCTGTCTTCCTCTTCAGTCCAGTGCTCCAGCTCATAAATTTGATCCTACGTTAAACTGAACTGGGAACGTTATGTGAACTGAAGAAAAAAAAATTGTTTCTAAAAAAGCTACCTAGGTTATTACTTTTCAGCTGGATCAACTTTGCAGAATGAAGTTTTTCTAAACACTGAATATTAGAGTTTATAGTTCTTCTAAAATTTGCAAGTGGACATTGTTCCAGACATTTACATGGAGTTAATAATCCTGCCAACTGTGGCTTTACAGCAGATAATAATAAGGAATAATTTTGTTTTTAATCCTAGACGAATTTTTTATGTTTATCAAAATAGAACATATATAGCTACAGTTTAAGTACTTTATGCCCTCAATTTTGCCTTATGACAAGACTTCCAAATCAAATTAATTCACTTACATCAAACCATATAAATCCAGAACAAGTTATAGTCTAAAATGAGTTTGTGAGATTGCTATTTGTGAGAAAAGTTTAAATTTTGTGAGGACCTAGTGTCTTCTTCTTGTGACACTGGCAAGGTACTTTGCTTCTCCAAACCTGTTTCCTTCTTGTCTACAGCAAGAGTTGTGATAAATATGGACCTTACTAACCATCTGAGACTTGCTACCAGCTCTGAGATCTCAGTATACCCATGATAACAGAAAGGGCTACAACCCGGCTAGAAAACCAGGTTAAAAGCACATCTCATCAAAGTATCAATCTGGCAAGTCAGCACCAACTTAACCTGGAAGCCATGGAGGTCTTTTGTCATGTGTCCCCATGGCTGGGCATGACAGAGCTGTGGGGAGCAGGAGACCAGCCCTTCTTCAGCATTGATGAGACAGGGACTGATGGTCCTGGGCAGCTGATATGGGGTCCTGGGCTTTGGGCAGGGTGGGGTGAAACCCCACGGAAGCTGGGCAGGGACAGGTGGGTCCTTAGTGCCATCAAGCCCCCACTAGGACATGCCAGAAGTCTGTTTAGAGAAAGTGCCAACACAGTAAATAACTTGTACTCTGTGTATCACCCAGAGATTATCTGCTTTCTCCCATAGCAAGAACAATTAACATTAAAGCTGGTCAGAAAATTCAGAGAAAATATTTTTACTTTGGGATTTTTTTATTTCCTCAGAATGCAAATTTTTGCTAAAACAGTCCAATTGTGCTGAAATCCCATTGGAAATCTGCCACCAGAAAAGCTTTGAAACTTTTCTTGGTGTCCTGCCAGCTCATCTCTGTGGTTCCTCAATAAAGCACCTGCTGGGTGCCATGACTCCTAGCTCCGGATCTTCCAGGAGCCACAGGATAGAAAGACAGGTAGATGTTCCTGACACCAAAATCCCATACTATTTCCAAGCAAACATGAAAATTTCTGTATTTTGATCCAAGCCAGAGTGAGAACAATTTTACAAACATCAAAATAAATCACAAAAGGGAATCTTTTTTTTCCTTTCAGCTCTATGTCAATGTATTCAACAAATTAAAGAATGAAGGATTTTGGCATCAAACCCTTTTATTTTCATCAAAGACTTAAAAAGAAATGAAGTGTTCTAGTTTGGGGGGTTGCATTAGTATACAATTCTGTGTTATTATTTGGACATTTATTTAAACAAATCTTATTTTTATTTGTTGTTCACATGAAGATCTATATAAGTTGTCAGACAGATGAGAAGCAATTGATCTAATCTCTCTGGAGTAGTATAAATCATCTGATGGGATGTCATGCAATAAATTTTATTACTACAGTTGAAGAGGGATTAATAAAATCCTGTCAAATGGAGAAGAGACTGAATTATTGGGGAGGGGGACAAAAATCAGTAGGTCTAAATATTCAATCTGAGTATGTAGAGCATATATAGAGCAGAGCTCCTCAGTAGATCTTGAAGCCACTTAAAAATTCCAGTAAATGTGGAACTCTAGGACAAGGAGAAGTCTTCTTATGACATCTGGAGATGAGGGAAAGTTGAGTGATAACCTTCATACTGCAGAGGATCAGAAGATTCAAAAAAATGAAAACACTGTCTAAGAGAATAAGATGCAAGGTCATGCACTTAATACTGAGAATTTCTGCTCTGAAATAGAATTTATCAGTTAGAAATCAGAGAAGAGAATTGGATTCTGTGCCATTAGGTAATCATGGGAAAACTATCATTCAACAGCATAGTATAATTAAAAAAAAAAAGTCAAGAATGTATCAGTTGATAGGGTATTGTGAAGATGGAGAACTATTAATATCATCATAAAAAACTCACGTGGAAGGGTGAATAAAACCGGTATCACCTGTACTCAGAAAACATGAGATCATGCTAGAGCAAACACAGAGAAAGCAGAGAAAAGGAACTTAGATATTACCATATGAAGTGCAAATAATATCTCCTTATAATAGTCTAAGTAAGTGTAGGACAGTTCTGCTGTCTGTGCATACAGCAGGAGGTAATCACTGCAGCAAAAAAAAAAGTGTTTGACTAAAAATTATGATATAAAAAGTAAAGGAGCTTAACTTGGCCATGTACCCAGTGAATATTAAAACTACTGAAAGAAAAAGTTAGTAAATATCAATGGGAAGCAGAATAGCAAAAATACCAATAGACTATGGGCTTTAGGGGGTGTTTTTCCAATTTTCAATCTTTTAATGTCAAGATTTTGTTTAATAAATTTAGAAAATGGATAGTACTTAACAGTTTCCTACAGTAGGAACTGGACTGGACACCAGAAAGTGACTTCCAGTTAAATTTAGGATGATATTCAATTACATTTAAAGTCTTAATATAGCTCATGGGAAAAGTTAGGATGGGTGTAAATAATCTTTACCAAAAGCAAGAATGATATGGAACTCATAAATAACACCTAGCCTGCACTTAATTGAGATAAAGGGTATCAAACTAGTCATTTTATCTTTTGCACAACAATGAGAAAGGATGATGTACAATGTTGTGGACACTGATTGCACAAAACTACTTACTTTTTTCTTTTTTCTTCATATTTATTTTGAGGTCGAAAGGTTTGACAGTTAGGATGTTGAAGGGAATATATGGACCACTTCTGGTTATGCCATAGAAGAAAAAAATCGCACTAGTGTAATAAAGAGTATATTGTATTAGTGTAATAAAGGTTGTGCAAAGAGGGCAATAAAGACTAAGTCTGCTACAAATATCACTGTCAACCTCATCATTCCAAACCAGCATAATTCTCTCATAACAGAGGTGAAAAGAATGGAAAATAAGGACCAAATAATTTTAATGATATCAAAGGCCTTAATCAACAATTTACTTCATTAAACACAGAATACATCTCAGCCTGACAGAAATTCAAATCTGATTAAAAACAGGCCAAGTGGTAATTTAGAAATGCTTGTCAAGGAAGAAATCAACTGAAAGTATAATTCTCAATCCTTTTATATGCATCAGTGGGGTACTAATACAATTGTGAAAAAGCCACTTGATTATGTTCAAGTTAAATGGACTCAAACTGGGTAGGTGTCATGGATGGAGTGACACACTTCACGTATAAGAGATAAGTAGAGAGAGAGACCACTATTGAACAGATTTTTTAATTACTGGAGAAAAAATAGAACAGCAGAGCCTCAAAACCTGATATTCAATGATGACACGATACAGAAAGTCTGTTGTAAGGTAACAAGACAAACACAGAAATTTGCAAACACTTGGGATAAGTGTGTGGTAGAGTTTCCTATAGTCATGGCCTAAAGATCATCAGAAGTCAAAATCTGCCATCAGGTAAGATCTTTCAAACACAAACTTTTTGTGGAAGTTGCGCAGATATTTTCCTACAGCTCTGGGCACATTACAGAAGTCATAGCAGAAGAGTTGGGGGGAAAAAAGGATTTAACTGTTTCATGGGAAGCCCTGGAACTATAAATAATTGTGTCACTGATGGAAAGTTTTTCTCAATCACATAACAAAGTAATAGGCCATCTTGTTTTCCATTCATGAAGTGATTCTTCTCTTAGATTTCAACTCCCTCCAAGATATTGCTAGACTGACTAGCTCTCAACCTTTTTCTTCTAAGCAAATATTATGCTTACAATTTTCTTTGACAGCTACTCCTAAGCATTCTTTGTAATTAGCAAAGATCTGGCAGAAACTCCACATTCCATAACCAAATTATTTCCTTAGTTATGTGGCCAATCCACTGATACTTAGTGCTTAAGTGCTTGTGCAACATTCATTGTCTCACCTCAGAGCAAGACAAATATAATCCCGTCTGATTAATTAAAAGAGAGGCAAGTAGAGCTTAACATTAACACACACAAACTATTTTAATATTCAGCACAATCTCATATTCTCCACATCTTTTTGATAATGTAATGTTAAAAAAAAAATCCTTAGTCCCCCACCTTATTCACAGAATATATACCTTCAGAAAAGAAAAGGTATCCCTCCTTCTCTTCTGTGAATGTCGACAGTATTTTAACAATGGATGCAGTAGAACAAATAGAAATAAAGAAAATAAGATAAAAACTGAAGTGTTCTGGAAAAATTATAGCAAAATCTCTTTAATACTTTGCCAGTGGTGATGTTTTGGAGACAGGTGTAGAGAGGACATCATGCACTGTGTCAATGGACAGACACACATTTTTCTAGCTTCTCTCTTCCTACTTGGTAGATCTATGCCTGGACTCCATTTAAAAATTTTTGCAATAAAGTCCCAAGTAAAGAGAATAAATGTGAGAGAAGGGTTGAAAGGACAGATTTTATTTTTCTGGATGGCCGAGAAAGAAAAGTTCTGAAAAATTAGGCACATATTTTTTTTTCTAGCAGAAATACCAAAGATAAATTTTATTATTACAGTCAAAAATCTGAAAACTTATCCCACAGCCATATATAAATTAAATTATTCTTACTATTAGGTAATACATAAAATTCACAGTAATTACATGGGAGACTAGGCTCTACCCACCAAAAGTCTCTATTTATTTCAGCATTTCCATCTTCCATCTAAAAGCAGTACCCACTGCTTGAATTTTTTTTGCCTTTGAATGACAATGGTGGTAGAAATGGTGGTAGATGCTTCTCATGCCATCTTCAGGAGAATATTGCTTCAATGAGTACTCCCTCAGGAAAGAGGGACATTAGCAAAGTTACTGAAACCATTTATTGAGATGGTAATTATATTTTTAACTGGTTGGAACACATAGGAATTGAGAAATTGTAGCCTCATACATTCCAGAACCCAAAGTACAAAGTATCACTCTTCAGCAGTTCTATACCCAAAAAGTTTTAATGCAAAGTATGTCAGAGTTCATTTTTTCCACAGAAATCATAAAACCCCCACATTCCCACTAGAATTTCTTGTAACCTATTTTCCTACTTAATTTCTTCCAGTAGAGGTAAGAAACTACTCTCTTTTCTTTTGTGCTTTCCAAACAGGTTACCTGAATGAAAGCCATTGCATCAGGCATGCAGGCAGAGATAAGACACAGGGAGTATGACTTAATTAAACTCCATTTTTATTAACTTGCTTTATTTGGAAGCTGTCCACTAATAATTCTCACTGCATTGATCATTACTCCTTCCTTAATCGTTTGTACTTGAAGCTATCACCAGCTACAGATCAGGTCCCCAGGCTGTTCTGGATGTGTTTTTCAGCCCTTTGCCTGAAATCTGAAGGGGTCAATAAACTGTCCATACTACACAGTGGCAGTTCAAGTAGGAGTATTCCTCAGTCTACTCTTTGATGAACTAAGCCTGTAGCAAGGCCCTGTTAAACTGTAGCAGACTAAACTTAGTTCCCGAACCATATAAGTGGTTTCTGGCTATGACAGAGGGAAGATCCCAGACGCACTTCACACTAACTGTGAGAGAAAAATTCCCTCCCAGTTAAAAAAGATCTTTACCGATAAAACTGTCCTTTAGGGATCCTGGCTACCCCCTTGAGACCAGAGGGAAGTTTTGGACCAAGACTTACCCTTGGGAGGAGGACCAGGACAGGAGAGACGGAACTTTTCAGTCCGGAAAAGAGAAGTCTCATATCTTCTCAAGACATGTAAATACCTGATGTGAGGGATAAAATGAGGAGGCCAGCCATTTCTTGGTATTACCCACTGACAGGACAAGAGAAAACAAACACAAGAAATTACATCTGAACATAATAAATTTAATTTTTCCTTCGAAGATAGTCAAACCCTGGAATAGTCTGTCCAGATATGTTGTGGAGTCACCAGCCCTGAAGATATTCAGAACCTGGCTGGACAATCTCCAGGAGTGTTGGATCTGTCTGATCCTGCTTGTAGTTGGACTACAGGATCTCAAGAGGTCCCATACAACTTAAACTTTTCTAAAAATATGTGAAAATATTACTAATTTCTCTTTGTGTTACAAATGGAACTGAGAAAACATTTGTAATGCACACAAATCATGCAATGAATTTATACAAGATTTGATCCAGCAGGGGTTTCAAATACACACAATAAAGTGGTTTTAGAATCACAGAATCATTAAAGTTGGAAAAGACCTCCAAGATCATTGAGTCCAACCTCTGACCAAATACTACTATGCCAACTAGTTCCAGGGGTGGTGACTCCACCACTTCCCTAGACAACCCACTCCAACACTTAACCACCCTTTCAGTGGAGAAATTCCTCCTAATTTCCTACCTGAACGTCCCCTGGCACAGCTTGAGCCCATTTCATCTTGTCCTGTTGATAGTTGCCTGGGAGAAAAGGCCACACCCCATCTTGCTGCTGTCTCCTTTCAGGTAGTTGTAGAGAGAGGTAAGGTCTCCCCTGAACCTCACTTTTTTTCCAGGATACCCCAGCCCAGATCCCTCCATACATAAGCCACTCATATGACTTACTCTCCAGACCCTTCTCCAACTTCGTTGCCCTCTTTACTTAGAGGCCACCAAGAGGGAGAACTAATTAACCTGCTTTGTGCTGCCAAAATGGCACAACTTCTTATTCTACTTCATATACAGATATCTTTCACTCTAATCAACAGAGTAGCTCTGATTATTATTTTTGTGACCACTTTTATTGTGCTTTAGGACCTCTGTCTAACAGATTTAGGTGTCTCTGTGGTGTAAGCCAAGGATAGACTGACTTGTGAATCTGATCACAGATGGTGAAAGGAAAGGCATTCCACTTTAGGTGGGCATTTACGTACACAGAAAGTTAACATTTTTTTATAAATTATTGGCAGCACCGAATGCCAGTGCTTCAAGTACCAAGCTAAATTATCCATGCTGATGTAGGGCACATGAAAATCTAGCTTTAGTGTTTATTTATATAAAAAACAGTAGTGATCAATTTGAATGTATGATTTCAAACAATTTCACTAAATCAGTGAAGCTTGAATACTCATCATTTTAAATTGGACTTCTTTCAGTTTAGTTGAAGCTGCATAGAATCAAATTTAAATAAGACAATTTTAATCAAAAATAAACCTTTCTATACATGTAATCTGCACTGTTCTAACTAATGCTGTTTTAAATGCTGTAAACTCATGTTCTGTACCAAAACCAGTAAAGTACTCCAGAAGAAAATGAGCAAAGACCATGAATCCTTTTATATGTAAGGAAGAAGCAGCATGGAACACGCCTAGTAGTATTTAGTCATGCAGTCATTGACATTGCTGAATTAGTTCCTTCACGCAAACCAGATGTTTTGGTAATGGCATAGAAAGGTGGCAGTTTATTTCTTGCTGAATCAAAAGCTGAACAATAATAACATTTGCTTTCTTCATAGAGTGTTTGTCTTAGGTCAATTTTATTTGTGCAATAGAAGCTTTAGGTATAAGAACACATATACCTATGCCTTCAAAAAAAGAGCAAGGTGTGCAAACTAGCAGGGAAAACAGGGGCCCAAACCCTTGTTTGATTCTATAGATATAATGGACCAGTGAAGGATTCATCCATTCCATCTAGGTTAGGCTCTGTCTTTACCTGGGGCCCATTGCAAACACGACTTTATCCTTTGCTATGGCTGCACATGCTTTGACCTCAGCATAGGGAGCTCTGGAGTATATGGTGCAGCAATACCTAAGCTGGTTCCACTTCTGGGCTCAGAAAGTAGACATGCTGATTTGTGTAAGATTGTTTCAGTTAAAGTCCTGTTCTCAACATTCAGAACAAGTTTTATTGTTCCTTAATTTGGTCCAAAGTTTCTCCATACCCCAGCTGGCACATTTGAGCTTTTCAGCAGGTTTTATTTAACTCAGAGTCTTATCATCCCATACAGATATACCCATAACATCCTCAGAGTGTGCATGCATAAAAGGGAAATAAAGTAGTGCTTTATTACCACTGAAAACTTTCAGTAGTCAAATCAGTGTCTCCCTTGAAAGGTTCACTTTTAAATAGTAAAATGTTTTGAAAGTTTTGCCTTGCTTTCCGTATCTCCATAGTGCACACTGCAGTGATGATCTGTTTTCTTCAACTAGCTGATAGAATTGATTGCAAATGAATCAAATTACTTGCTATTATTTAATTTAAAGGGGAAAGAAGATACCCTTTGCTCACAGGCCTTGTGCTACTAGATATTTAAGAAAAGCAATAAACATTCTGATACCCACAATAAAATCTAGAGATTGGCAAACCTGCCTGTTTGGCAGTTTTCACATTTTTCAGCAGTGCTTAGGTAAAGACATGCCAGTTAAATATTATTGCTCAATACAACTGTGTATAGTGTTATGTGAGGTATCACTGTTTTAAAAAATGGCATAAGAATGCTTAACAAGGGTTGTGTGATAATGTCACCAGCTATGGGCCACAGTGAGATTATGAAAACTGCAATGTTGTCATTTCTTGGCTTCTCTAATGTCAAAAAATGTAGATGAAATGTCTGTGGGAAGCAGGGCCTTTTCTTCCACACCAAGCCTCAATCTTTCCAATGGCAGCAATATGCATCTATGGATGAGAATTGTAATGACATGGCCCTCTTCTCCGAAAAATAATAAAAGAAAAAAAGTAAAATGGAATGAGTCATATTTTTTCTCTGTAAAGAGACAAAGGATGCATTTTCAAATCTTATAGACAACCTTTGTATTTGCCATAGCTGTTGTCAGTTTGCTAAAGTCTTTTAGAAAAACAAGCACAAATAACAGTTATATTAATAAAAGAGCTCTGTAATGTGATGATCAAGTTTAAACAGCATTTTCAAGGGTGAGTCAGACTTGAGAGCCAAATCTTGATAGTTTTTTAATTATTCTGCTATTGTGCTAGCATCATGTTCTTGGCATAATCATTGAACAAACTTGCATTTTGGTTTCTGTGTGACTTATTGCTAAGGGCCAGTGATGGTCCAGCTTTTTCTTGCTACTAAAGAAACTGCCAGGAAATTTCCTTCTGATGCCAAACACAGTAGAAGTTTACACGCTGGTTTAAATTATAAGGGACTTGAGGCATTAAGCATTGAGTCAGTGATTCAACTGAACTGCCTCCTTCCTTTCCAGTGTACTGTCACATTAATCTGTCAGTTTTCTGTTGCTCTTAATTATTGTTCATCTCCAGTGGCGATGTAATATAACCCCGCTGAAAGGGATTTCAACTTTCTTTTTTTGTTTGTTTTTAATTTAATAAGACTTTTCATATGACTTTTCTTGCTTCTTTGGGTGCATATACCTGCAAAAGAAGACCTTAAATGTAGCAAGATGATGCCTAAAATCATTATTTCAAATATTGCTGGAATTTTAGTAATTACCTTATGTCAGTGGGTGCATTGTGCTCACTTTCTCTGCTCACCTGAAGCCTTGTGTGATGTCTCTCCTCTCTATAAGTCTTAAATTGCAAACCAATTTCCAAATGACAGTCTGGTTACAGCTACATAAAGACTTCAGAGCGCAGTGTTATCAGCTGAAATTCAGACACAAGATGCAGCAGAGATCTGTCAAGCTTTTGACAAATCCAAATAGTTTCAATGGTTTGGAACCATTTCTAGCAGCACACTAAACTGCCTTTTTCTCTTAATTGTCTGCACAAGAAGCCAACAGAGAGTAGGTGCAAGAACACTGCCTCCTTTCCCCTTCCAGCTGGATCTCCAAAGCAGGCAGCCCATCACCTTACTGACTGTGGGTTTCTGCCTCTGGAGCTCAGAGGGGATAAAAGTCCCTGTTCCGGTAGAGCTATATGTGCTCCTCAGTTTCAATGTAACAGTGAAACATCCTCAGATATGTACAGATCTAAGGGCAGGTTTTTTGAAGCTGGGATTTCCAGTTAGTTTCATCCTCCTGATCGTCTTCCAAATCTTTGTCTTCTTAGTCCTGCTGACTTCCATCCTCCACCTGCTACTGTCTGATGCAGCATTTCAAAGATGCAGTGTGGAAAACAGTTTAATGCACTAATTAGTTTGGCCATATTTAACTTTGAACTTACCTCTTTTGAAATCAAGTTGCAAGTAGCATTATGGTGTAATTTGTCTGCAGAAACACAGCCACAGAGCTTAGACCAGGTTTAACCACCTAGTCACTCACCAGCTCCTGGATTCATGGAAAAAGCCAATATTAGCAACATTTTAGCTAACCAGCTCACAGCAGGAAGGGGTTTGTATACAATGCTTGCTAGTCCCAGCACTGAGCTGAGTTTAACACCTGGACTTAGAGGATCCTTGTTGAATTGATTCAGTGATGTTAAATTCATTAACAATTATGAAAGGCATCAAATTAGATGATGAAATAATTAGATTTTCTTTCTATTCACACTCCAGAGAATTGTGGTATTACTAAGAAAATCCAAACATTAGTTTGGAGCATTAAAACTCTCTTATACCTGGACAGAAAAAAATTATTTCTTTTATTAAATTGATAAGAGATACATTGTAAAGTTACAGTCTTCCAGCAGGTGATAAAAGTATCTGGTATAATGACACCCACATTGTTCTTTTGCCCTGATGTTTGCCCTTAATAGGATTAGGGCAGAATAGTAGAAAGTGCATTTTCTTTCTGCATTATCTGCATTCTGCAACCTCCTGCTGTTCTGCAGTGTTCACTGCAGGAGCCTGGCAAAGTGAAGACGCAATGTTTAAGATAATTTCTCAAGTAGGCACTTTACTTTCTCACCTGTAATTTAAAACCTTAGCAAGGTACAACTGCAGCCAGCAGATCCACACTCTGCAGAAAATGTATAGCTATAGAGCCCGCAATTATCTTAAAAAAAAAATTGTAAATTTTCATGCCATTTAAAGCAATTTAAAGAAAGCACCGTTAACAAAACATCAAAGAAAAAAACACCAACAACCTCAGGCAAACAAAAAAAACTACCACCAACAAAACACCCTGTCTCTCAAATTACTCTAGACCTGGTCATCTTTGTGCTTGAGTTTCTGTTAGCTACCTTTTATCTCACTAGTAAAGAAAATATGTTATTTGGAATTTAGGTTTCCATGTCCCTTACTGATCTGAGCTGCTTATTCTGGAAACACCTTCTCTAAGAGCAAGAATTTTGAAAATGAGTAATTCAGCGCTGAGCAGGACTCAGTACCTCATTGCAGGTGTCATATATGGAAAGAAAATGTGCCAAAAGTAATTCACATTGTTGAGTACAATTTATATGTGTGTGTATATATATAGCTTTCATTCAAAGTTGGCTTAAGTGAGTCAGATAAGTAGAATTAAAGGATAAAATGAAGAGCATCTTTTTTGCTACACTTTTAGCTTAATTGCAAAGTCACTATGTAAGATTTCTGGTTTTCATAGCTTGTTTATTTTGCAAACCTGGGTTCAAAAGAGGCATAAAGTTAGACACGTAGCCATTTTGCCAGGTTTAGGAGGCAAAGGAAAGGGGGAATACTCAAATGTACTCAGCTGTTGCAGTTCTCAGAGGCAAAAGGATACAACCACAGGGGAAAAAACAAAACAAAACAAAACAAAAAAACCACCACTAAAAAAAACCACAAGAAAAACTCCAGTGTCAATCTGAAAACATTTCTTCCAGATTTTTGTCATGAAAAACAATTTCTCTTCCCATAGAACTTGTAGGAAAGCTTGACTGCAACCCTGATGTTAGATGATAGATAAGAATCACCAACGATGTCGCTGCTGCTGAAGTGGAAATGCACTTTAGCTATTAACACTAAGAAGAAACCTTGATTTCTGAATGATAGCTGCAGGTTACTTAGGTTGAGAGAGGAAAATAACAGAAAAAGTCTGTACCTGTAGCAAGGTGTCATAAAAAAAGGAGTCATCAGACCATTTTGTGAATCGGTATATGCTGGTAGAATCAGCTCTGAGTGTTACTCGTGCTCGGAATGTTACCTGTGCTGTATGGCAGTTGGAGCTCACGAATCAGGAACACTCACAGCAGAGTTAAGTACCTCAGCAGAACCGATTAGAAGTAACAGCATCTGCATCAAGACAAAACGAGGTGCAAGACATCTGCTGTGTTTTGGTTTCACTTTGAGAATGAGTTGTACTTTTTGACTTAATTTTAAGCCTTTAGAATCAGTACTTCATTGGCTCCTGAGAAGAAACACACGAACTTACAGTACAGGTTTCTGCTGGGTTGTTGGTCTGATGAAGGCAGCTCTAGGGATTTGTCCTTCAGCAAACTTTTTGGACTTCAATGTTGCTCTGATAAATGTTCATTGAAGATGAAAAATGAATTGTAAAGGAAGATGTACAAAGGTCTGAGAAGCGGGGTGGAGAGTTATATGTGCCAAATAAACAGGGAAAACAGACCCAAAAAACCCCAAACCACAATTCCTCCAAGTACAGGGGAAAAAAAAAATTAAATTAAAGACTCTTGAAATGCTGCTACTGAACTGCTTATTGAAATGGTGGAGCTGCTGACTGTGTCTTTACTGTGATGTGCCTAAATGTTCTCTGTTCCCCTGAAATCTCTGCAAGTCTTTTCTTTAATACTTTACAGTACTAAATTGTTCTGAGATCAAAGCTCCTAAATTTCATGCACTGGTTAAAGCAGTACCACACTTTATTTGTTTTCAGCCAAGGTTTTGTGGTGTGCATGTGTGTATGCAGATGCTTTCTTCTTGCAATCTAAGAACACTGCTATACTGCTAATGCAACTAATTCAAAATTCAGAAATATCAGAGTTCTGCTTTCCTATGCACTATTAATATACCCCCTTTTTTTCTTCCGTTCTTCATTTAAACACAGTTCCAGCTGATGCCCAAAGAAGACCTGCAGCTCTAAGGTACTTTCTAACAAGAGTAACAGGCTAACCTAATCTCAATGAGAACCTACCTGTTGTATCTCTAAATCTTCATGGCAAAAGGTATGGGTTTATATTTTATATATAAAACACTGAGCTCTATATAGAATTATTACCTGCCATTCTGCATTTTCTTAAGGTGTTCAACACCAAAGTATTTCAGCATTTTATCAAGACAGATTTTTTTACGG
This sequence comes from Chiroxiphia lanceolata, assembly GCF_009829145.1. Lineage (NCBI taxonomy): Eukaryota > Metazoa > Chordata > Aves > Passeriformes > Pipridae > Chiroxiphia > Chiroxiphia lanceolata. The sequence goes on along the minus strand of NC_045638.1, from coordinate 36,197,280 downwards.
CATCTTCAGGAGTCTAGGAGTCATGTTCAGGGTAGAATGTTGAAGAGTATCAGTTGTGAGTAGGACAGGGAATATCACAAAAATAGATTAATTCCCAAACTCATTTCTATAGGTGAAAAAGAAAGGTAGTAGAAATAACTTGAAATAACTGCAGTGTTTTTCCAATTATGGCCAACATCACAGCCGATGTCAGAAGTTAAAAATTATGATATATATTAATAATACTTAAAGAAATTGACTGAAATGCATTTTGGGGGAGATTGGTACAATGGTACAATTTTTCTATAAGCTTTGTAGAACTTCTCATACCTCCAAGGTTTTTTCAAAACTCTAAGTATTCAATACATTCATGTATTATTTCCTGTACATATACTATATGCTATTTACTATACACTAGAATGAGTAACCTCCAGATATACTGATCTATATGCAGTTTAACTTCCCAAATATCTCCCAAAATGTTTTTTGCACATTTTCTTTTTAACTTAAGCAATGTTCCCTTTTTAGCTTTTTGAAAAAGACTCACATTAGAAAGAATAGAAAAGATGTAAACAGAGTCACCCAAAACACATTTATTCTTGAAATTCGAAAAAATATCTTTTGCATGAAGTATGATTGGTATACCATTTTTTGAACTCTAATCTCTTGTGAAATCAAGAGCTATAACAAGCCAAGCTAGAGGGGTTGCTAGTAGTTGATATCACTTTCCCGTTCTTTCTTCTGCAGTGGGATAACTGCTGAGGCAACCCCTGTATAAAGTATGTTAATTTCAGCTTTGTGCAATCACTTCGACCTGCAGGAGGTGAATCATTCAGCCATTTATCTGCTAATCAATTCTGACATCTTCCAAGAACAGGCATAATTAATCACACCTCCCTTGATTTTGTGTTTTCATAAACAACATTGTTCTGCTGTCAAGATGTCTTGGTTCAATATATTTGGGATCATGCCACCTGTGATTCAAAACTGCTTTTTTTCATGACAAAGCATCATGTTGATAAAATAACCCTTTTATTCTAATTTAATTATCCTATAGCTTTAAGATGATACCTATTTTGGCTTCCATTGAAGAGTAATAAAATGTATTACTTCTGTGGTAAGAAAAAGCATCACAAATACTGACATTCATCTGTATGAGCTAACACTGGACAGAGTGTTTCATCACCCTGCTTTAACTTCCATTCATTATTCTGTGCTTAGTTTGGATAATGGAGTCTGCTGTTACTGTGCTTCAATATTATACATCATTGCTCCAAGAATGTTGCTCTACCTTGTCTTTTTGTTCTAATTTCTGACATTTTCAAGAAAGCATTACCTGAGATCTTTCACGTATTTCCAGAGGCAAATATATTTCAGGTGGCTTTAGTGATTTTCCTACCCTCTTTTTCCATATTTGCTGTCACATCATATCACATTAGATATCCAGCTGTACTGTTTAATGCTGCGTGAGGAATACAGATTTCATCATTTCCTCTCAGCATGTTTCATTTCAATACTCCAGGACTATCTGATCTTAGGTAAGCCCTCTCTTCCAATACACCATGTGGTAGCAAACCCTGAAGAGAAGTGAGGATGATGAGAGATGATCAAACTGCGTCTCAAATGTCACTAGTGGACTGTTTTAACTATCTAGCTAAATAGGTCTCAGGCCTCTTAGCAACCAGTTTCCTGTATTACACTGAAAGAGACTGCTTACACAAGCTCTGGGGTGACAAAGTCCACCATCAAAACTAATCTGGGTTAAAGCCTTCCTTACAATATTCAGGAAGTAAAAGGTCTTTGATATTTCACATGTCACAGGGTAAAACCACACACATTCAGACATGACCTATGCAACACACACTCAGACTTACTTCACCGTAACATCCTCATATGTCCATATAGTGGGAAAAGTTGGAGGCTATTTATGCACCTGTGAATAAAAACAAGTATTAAATAATTATCTAACCAATTTAATTTTTTAAGTCACATTGAGATCTTACTTGCCAATATGATGCCCCTCTCTACATGTCTTGATACCATTGCAAATTTGAAAATAAATTCTTCTAAATTTCAAATTATTCTTGCTCCAATTAATATGAGTCCAAACCATTACAGGATTTCCCCCTGGTTTTCAAAAGAGACCATATAGGTTCATTTAAGTTTTCACTTAACAAATCATTCCTGAGAAGCATGAGCAGTTAAGAAAATAAAATTTACATTAATCCATTTTATAAAATTACTGAATATATACTGAAAATATATATTTCCAGAGAAAATTTTATGACAAAAATCGACATAGCAATAATTGTCAAACTATTTGGAGGTATTCAGTGTGGTGTTTAGTTGTTCTATGCTGAAGGAAAAAAGAAAAAGAACATGCAATTTCAGAATACAAAAAAGAATGGTATAAATACCAAATGAAAAGTTAATCAATCTCCTAATATCATGAAACAGTTGTGGCACAGTGATATATTCTTCAAATTGTAGAACACCTAGGATCATAAATGAAAACACTTACATGCAGATATGGCTAAGAAAAAGGATATAAAATGCAGAGCAAAAATCAATAACATCTTTTTTGACAATTTCATTCAAGGATCCAATGATTTTAGCCAATACTAGTTTCGAATGTTGAAAATTAGGACAATAAGCAGGGTCCCAAAGCAAGGTTATATTTTACCCCTACTTTAAAATACCTGACAACCAGATACTTGAACAAAATTTAGCCTGATACAAAAAAGCACCAAGACAACCAGAAGAGAACAATTATGAAAGTCTAGCATTCTAGAATTATAAGAATTAGCAGGAATCATCTACAATTTTCCTTAAACATCTACCTCTCTTCATAGCTAGATTTGCCACAATTTGAATTAAGTATTCAAATCAAACTTCTGCTTACAGGAGCCTTCCTTAGCTGTTGAGCTAAGTGGAGTGGCACTTTCTACCCTGACAGGAGAGCTGATGCCCCTCTAATCCTGAGCTGAATCTGGGGAATCCCAGGCTCTGATCCAAAGTCCTATTCTAGTGGCACATCAGCAAGTTCACTCATTACAGAGCTTGATATTTAGGTTCCATTCACTTCTCCTCTTCTAGTCTTCTTTCTTAGATTCCTAAATTTCTTATTGTGTGCCGCCTGGTTAGATACTTTGTTAAGGACATTGGCAACAGCCCAAACCATGCAGACCATTTTGTGGCAAAAGATACAACTTGGAATACTTATTAGGTTTAGGATATATTAAATCTAAGTCTCCCATTTGCTGTAAACATCAATAATTGCGTTTTAAAAGAAAGAATGAACTCCAGTTTTATGCCTAAATAAATAGCTTTATATGCGTTCAGGTTTCAAGCCTGTAGGAAGAGGGAAATCTACCTGCAGCCTTGCCTCCCCTATCTCATTTCCAGAGAAGATGAAGTTTCAGAAATACCCCAGCCCTAGCATTTTGCCTTTGCCATGTTGCTAGGAGTGTCCTCCCTCAGCAGCTCACAAATGTCTTCTCAGGCTTGCAACTCTTTAGGCATTGCAGAAGGATCACAGGCATCACATCCGACATCTGATCCTAGATTCTGGATCCTTCTGAATCCTTCCTAGATTCCCAAAGGTGTATAATTTAGAGGCTCCTTTTATCACACATTGTACATCTGATAGATGCATAGGTATATGAATCTAAAGATAGACAACAGTGCCTGGCATAATGTAGACACAATTAATGCTGTTCTATGTAAGTATATTGACCAGGACTCCAAAAAAAATGTGTAGTTTGCTAATTTAAATATTGAGCAGTTTAATTACTAATGTAACATGAAAAGATCAGCTGGAGAAATAGATTGATTATGTGTCCTTAGCCTGCAAAAATTCTTAAAATAAGAATCCACTGTTCCAGGAAGTGTGATACAAAGGAGACACTAATCTTGCAGAAATGCTTGAGAAAGCTATCCTTTTTTGTTACATTCAGCCCATGTATTTCCAGGTACTGGGGACTGACCAGCTTCATCCATCACTGCATGGTAGAGACCTAAATGATGGTGACTCATGATATCTGACAAAAGGTCATTACAAAAGAAAGCATTGATTGTCACTTCAGGAAAAAAAAAATAAAAAAAAAATTGAGAATAAGATCTATGCATATAAAAAGTGAAATCTGTGGCTACTACTAGTAAACTATTCTGAATTTAACATAGGATAGATGCATAAACGGGAAGAAAGTCACAGGGATTAATGTCCTACTTCAAGCAGTATGCACAATCTTTAAAATTTCCTAGGGATTGGAAACCCTATGTAATTTTGAGGATTACATTGGAGCAAATACCTACTTCTAAGTTCTGCATTGTTCTATCCAATATTGATTTAATATCTAATTCCGCGTATCATTAGATCTACTTCTCCACTGCTGTCAATAGTAGTTATGTCTTGGCAGGAGTGTGTAGTAAAGAAAAAAAATCAACATTTTTCCCAAATGCATGCCTCCACAACAGATATGAGGAGGATAATACTAGTTTGTCTTTGAAATTTCAGCAACTCTCAGACCAGTTAGCTATGGAAATTATATTTGTGATCATTCTGCTTGTGGGCATGTCCATCTGCTGACTAATTTCCATTCTAATTGATACCAAAACAATGATGTCAAAGGTATGTAAGAGGCTACGTGTTTCAGGAAACAAAGAAGAAGGTAAAAGAGTTTATTGACATTTTTCCTAAAGGAAAGGCTAAAACATGACCTTGCAAACGTACTCCAATGCAAACTTCATATCTGAATTTAATTTTGAAAGTAAAAAGTGTTACACCTATGTTACTCCTCTGAAAAATCAAATTGGTGTTTGCTTTCTGCTTATTTTGATAGTGGAATAGGAATTCCACTATGTATCTTGTGCAGCTAATGTTAAAGCAGTGTCTTACACATACTGCCAAAGCAAGCTTCAGACGTGTCTGGCAATGTATGTATCACTGCTTATTTGCTGGTTTTTAACTCACAATTTTCGGGCAGAGCTTTCATAAAGACTGCACTTGCGTAAAGGAAGGTGGTTGTCCAAGCAATTATAGTTTGGTCAGAATATTTTGTTTCTTCTGCAATGCTTGCTGTTTTTTTGGCATGCTAGAAGTCAGTTATAGTTCAGTTATTATTGGCAGTAATAAAGAAATAACCACTACTATATTTATTGTCTCCTAAATATGTACAGTTAATTGGAGCGATAATGAATACACTGATAGCTACAGACAGTTTTGCCTGTAAGATGTAGCTTTCTAGAATAAAGAAATGGACAACCCACTTGCCAGGCCCACGCAGAGTTATCCTATCAGCTCAATTTTCCCTCAGATTCTGGAGAGACACTTTCAAAAGTTTGAGTGTTACAGCATAATGACAACAGCAACGAAATCCCCACTGAAACTCACAGAGTTTGCTTGGACAATGCAGAAGCCCCACAAACAGATGAAGGTTTTAATTTCCTGGAGAGGAACATTCAGAAGCAGTAAGGCCTCCAACCCTGGAAATATTGATAAAAAATTCTAACCTGCGATTTCTCCATTTATGAATATTGGCATTCAAGATTATGTCTCCAAGAAACATTATTTCCTCTCTATGTGATTTACTCAAACTGGGAAAAATTTTATTAGTTTGGAATTTAATTTTTTTCCCCCTCCGGTTAAATATCTGTCAGAGCACAGCAACACAGAAAATAAGAGTTTTCATCATGTCAATTCATTTTTTTACTCTGTATATTAGAATTGGTCCTTTAGGTCTAGTAATGTATTTGAAAAGTAATGATTGGGTAAAGCAAAAAACATCAAGAAAGATGAAACTAAAATTGCATGGAACTGTGTGTATATTCTGTAATAAATTACCCCTATATAATAGTGACATAAACAACTTGTTCCTTGGAAATTTCCATCCATTCATATGATGACAATATTTCTCATTCATTGTGTCAAAAATTTTGCCAGAAAATATTGTGCAGAGCTAAAGACTGAAAAAGTCAGATTCCTTTGCTATTCTGCCACAAACTTAATGGAAAATCTTAAGTATTTTTATTTTTCCCACTTCTCCCCCTACAAAATATGAATACTGTTTTCATAGATGTTCAGCGTGGCTGAACATTTGTTTGCTCATATATGGGCAGTGCTTGTAATCATTGAATGGAAAGAACAGAGTAAAAGTTATAATTACGGCAGAATAGCAGGAAAATTGCTAACTGATGTGTGAAACCTGGTACTTAAAGGTCTGCTTCTAGGTAGAAAATCCATGCCTGAATTGACACATTCAAGTTAGAAACCTCATTGAATATATTGTCTCCTATTCTTTTTCACTCTTTTAGACTTCCATTTCATTTTATTTTTCATTCTTTTCTCTTTTCTTTTCTTTTCTTTTCTTTTCTTTTCTTTTCTTTTCTTTTCTTTTCTTTTCTTTTCTTTTCTTTTCTTTTCTTTCTCTTTCTTTTCTTTCTCTTCTCTTTCTTTCTTTTCTTTCTCTTCTTTCCTTTCCTTTCCTTTTCCTTTCCTTTCCTTTCCTTTCTCCTTTCTCTTTCCTTTCCTTTCCTTTCCTTTCCTTTCCTTTCCTTTCCTTTCCTTTCCTTTCCTTTCCTTTCCTTTCCTTTCCTTTCCTTTCCTTTCCTTTCCTTTCCTTTCCTTTTCCTTTCCTTTCCTTTCCTTTCCTTTCCTTCCTTTCCCTTTCCCTTCCTTACCCATTTCCCTTTACCCTTTCCCTTGCGCCTTTCCCTTTCCCTTTCCCCGTTCCCTTTCCCTTTCCCTTTCCCTTCCTGTCCCTTTCCCTTTCCCTTTCCCCTTTCCCTTTCCCTTTCCCCTTTCCCTTCCCTTCCGCTTTCCCTTTCCCTTCCTTTCCCGTTTCCCCTTCTCTTCTCTTTCCTCTTTCCCTTTCCTTTCCCCTTCCCTTTCTCCTTTACCCTTTCCCTTTCCCTTTCCCTTATCCCCTTTCCCTTTCCCCATTTCACCTGTCCCTTCCCGTTCCCTTTCCCTTTCCCTTCCCCTTTCGCTCCCTTCCCTTTGCCCTTTCACTTTCCCGTCCTTTCCCTTTCCCTTCCCTTTCCCTTTCCCTTTTCCCTTTCCCTTTCCCTTTTCCCTTTCCCTTTCCCTTTCCCTTTCCCTTTCCCTTTCCCTTTCCCTTTCCCTTTCCCTTTCCCTTTCCCTTTCCCTTTCCCTTTCCCTTTCCCTTTCCCTTTCCCTTTCCCTTTCCCTTTCCCTTTCCCTTTCCCTTTCCCTTTCCCTTTCCCTTTCCCTTTCCCTTTCCTTTTCTTATTATTAATTAAGAGGCCTAAATTATGACCCCAAAACTCAGGCCAGACAGGTCCCTGATGTACAAAGGTACAGGTGGAAGGCAGATTCAGGCACCCAAGTGCACTGAGGTCACTACCTCCATCCTGATAGATGAAGTGCCTACATACAGTAAGTGGATAGGAGAAATTGGATAATAGCAAATCTGTTAACCACAGCAGCCTTCTGATCTCCTTCTGAGGGTTAGTTTAGCCTGTAACATCCAGCTACAGCTCTGTAGCACCCAGGTCTGTGTTGCTTTTATGAACACAAATACGTGTTTTCTGTGGTTAAAATTTGGGTAACCTATTTACAGAAGCAGGTGTGCAATTTGTGCAATAGTACCTCAAATTTGCATCAGAAGTACCCAGACTGTGCATGTCTAATGAACAACTGCAACAATAATGTTGTATCTGACCATACAGTTGATTTGTGTGCATAACCATTGGTTGTGCTTTCAAACTAAGCATGGTAATGAAAGAATAGGCTATAAAATTATGTGCAAGCCATAAGTTACAATTTAACCCAAAAGAAAGTGTGCATGTAAGAATATCATTAAAAAGTCATTATTAAAAATAGGGTTGATAATTCTTGTGTTGGTATACATATACAAATTCCCTGCTTTAAAATGTGTAGGATGAGTAATCAGACAGTATTTTTCTGGATGATTCTGTGATTATGGATTGATATTACATCATTGATAACAACGGTTGATGGTGTTCACCATTGGGATGAATATGAAAGTTTTTAAAAACTCTTACCATAGATGGTTTGCTATACATATCTGCTACCTATCCCAATTTAAAAATTTGAGCACTGTGAAAGTAACCAAAACACAAAAGGTATGTCTATTTGATAAAAAGCTTGTCACTTCTTCAACATACAGTGATATGTTTAATGAAGAATAATGAAAGAATGGTAGATCAATTCTTGTCACTTATCTTGCAGTGATAGAATGATTCCCAGGGTATATACAATAGAATATCTACTCTAATCAAAATAAGCCATTAAATCTATCTCTCTGTTCCAAAGCAACAAAAATTACTAATTCTACATTATTCAAAACAGAGTTTTCTCTGAATTATTTTTTAAAAAATGTTCTTGGAAGAAAATTCCATGATTCCTACTAAGTAGTACCTTCTATTGCTCAGAAAACATTTGTTACTGTCTAGCTGGACATCTGCTAGTCTACACATAAATAATGTTATCTTTTTATGTTCAGTCAGAACACACTTTTTTGACAATTTTAACTCATTTTTGTACCTTATCCCTAGTGAATTTGGAGAACAGCCCATTTTCTTTCAACATCTAAAAGATTTCTACAAACTTTGTAGGATATTAGAGTATGAGAGATTTTGCCTGTGATTCATTCATTTTCCCAGTGAAGGTCTTGCTCCCACCTCCATAGTGTTCAGCAGTATACATCCTCTATCTAACTCCACCAGTTTCCAAGTATGCAGAATGCTAAGTCCTTGGCTGCTTTATAGTGTTTTAGAGGTGCCATAGCTCTTCTGTGGCTAAAAGACTATTTAAAACAACTACCCCTCTGCTTCACTGTGTCTCTGATCTTGCCATAGTTTTCTCATCTCAAGATTGAAAAGCTCCACTGCATATTTTTCCTCTGTGTTAAAAATCAGATCAATCCTATTTTTCCGTACCGAGTTTTTAATTAGTCCACAGCCTTCTGCAATGGGGAGCCTAAAACCAGAGCAGTCACTTCAGCTAAGATCTGGTACAGAAGAGGAAAAAAAATATTGTTTCATGTGTCTTAAAGTGAAGTGGTGGTACATCCTAGGTCGAAGTATGCATGACAGCTTGACTGTTTTTGACTGGCATTTAGTATGGGACCTACCAAACCCCTACTTCTGCTGGGCTTCAATCTCTTCTGTAGTTCTCTAAAGCACAAGGGTAGCATGATTAACTACAGCACAGAAGATAAACACCAAACCTATGAAATACAGGCTTTTAGTATGAAGTCACATTCATGTCCAACAGCCACTTTTTCCATGATGCCCATTAGTTATGTGTTAAGTATAAAATGGAAAATATTTACACAGGATTATTCTTTTTTTCCCACATCTCTGTAGTTTTATATTTTAACTTCTGAAAGCAACACCTCCAAGAGTTTCAGCCCTCTGAAACACTGAGCACTGGCTCAAGTTAACATGTAAACAAAATTTTGGAGTGTCCTAAATCTAGAAACCTAATCACTTTGAAGACCCAAAGGACTGTCTTTGGAAGGTTAAATCCATGATCGCTTATACTTATACATGTATCACTTCCCATTTATCATCATACAAATTCAGAGGTATAGACAGAGCTTCCAAATTTCTTAATTTTGCTGAAGACCACTGCAAAGTTCACTACTGATAAAAGTATCTAAATAGGAAAGAAAATAAATAAAAAAAAAATACTATGCTGATAGGTCTGCATCTGCTTTTTTTACAAATGTTTTTATAATTTAAAGTTTAGAGAGACAGGTTTTTTAAACATGCCTTAGCTTTTTTCGGTTATATCAGTATTAAATTTCAGGTTTTGTATTTTTATAACAGGTTTTCAGTAATCCTGTTCAATAGATGAAAGAAAAGTTCAGAAGACAACATAAAGACCAAGAGTTATCTCATGATAAAGATAAAATTTACCTAGGAGTCAAATGAAATACTTCTGTGAACTAACAGGCAACCTATATGGTATAACAGACAGTGGTGACATAATAAATAAGTAAAAAAATAAAGGACAGTTGAGAGAAAGGAGGTTAGAAATTAACAGAAAATAAGGAAAAGAAATGTGTACATATCTACTGAAAAATTGAGCATAACTATAGCTTTGAAATAGTTGAATAACATCCCCTTTTTCTTCATTAAAGCTATTTTTTGCTATTATTGAAAACTAAATTCCTAACGTTGACTTGTATAAAAATTTATAGATTTTCAGTTTAAAAAAATTATTTTACTTATCAGAATCATTAAACAAAGGGGAAAAATATATTATATATACTGTATTGATTATGATCACTTTTAAAAAATTATTTAGGTTAAATATTGTAGTAAAAGAACCCTTATTAAACACACGTGGGAAAAATGTGATCTTGTGTTTACTAGAAAAACTGCAAGTGACTTCTTGTCATACAGAATATAATGTATTTAATATGATTTTAATATATCATAATTAATATGAGTTTTAGTCTCATAATAGGCCTACCATGCTTATTTATATCAAAATGTTGAGATTCTGCTCAGAGTTTTTTTGACCTGGCAATGAATTTTCATGATGTTATAAACCATTATTTTGTCTTTTTTTTTTTTTTATAATAGAGTACAGTATGTCCAGGAATATTTAGTGAGGTTTCATTTATGCACCTATCTCAGTGGCATGTCTATGGCTTGAGCAAGGTTACCATGACAGCTTTGCAAATATTCCAAATTCTGATCTTCCTCAGATACTAGAAGAAACAAAGAAATGTAGACATTTTCCTTGCATCTATACTTGTGTACTGAAGTATAATATATATTGTCACCATTTGTTTCAGGGGTTATTCTTCATTCTTCCCTCTAAATAACAGCACAGGCCTCATTTAGTCTGTAATCCTGTCCAGTTTTCAGCATTTTTTCTGTGTGGTGTCTTTCTTCCAACAGTGTCTTTAAAGGTGATCTGCCAAATTCATTGAAAGCAGAACATGGGTACATGAAGATAGATTGTAATTTGTGAAAGTATAATATGCAGGCAGACGGGGACAGTTATAAATTTAAGAGATTTGAACCTCTGTGGCAAATTTGTAGTGTGTGATAGAGCTGACTTGTGCCAACACACAGATAAGAAAAACATTGGGAGAGTCTATCACATGGCAGGAGATACAAAGAAAACCCTTGCACAAATGCTAGAGAGATAGTGGCCAGGGAGGTGGCAGCTGTAATTTGCTGACCTGTTCTGAAGGGATCCTGATTTCTGTCCACATTTCTTCTTTTCCAGCGGGATTCAGGTGGAAACACATCTATTATCTCTGCCAGCTTCTGCTCCCTGGCCTTCTCAGTGAGCACTGCAAAGAGGATTCATTTATTTCTTCCCAGTACTGTCAACCCTTATGTCGATAAATTACCCTTATCTGCTCCTTATCTGTTACGGTTCCTGTCATCTCTTTTGCTGACCTTTTGTTCTCTATTTACTTGAAACACTTCTTATAATTTATTTTAACCCCTGGTGCAACTTCCTGTCATTGTCTGCCTTTGCTTCCCTCTCTTTTATTTCACAGTGGCTTAACTTAATTTTGTAATACTGCTAGTCCTTTAGAGTTTTTGGTTTAGAGTCATTGAATGACCCTCTTCTGTTAAGGATTTATTGTAATTCTTTCTGTATTGACCTTTCTGACTTTTTCATTTTCTTCTTTTTCAAAGGCGGGAGGAAAAAAAAAGAAATTATTACCATACAGCTAACATTCTATTTACAGGTAGTAGTCAATTTGCGAAAGCATAACTGTTGTGTGAAACCTTTTCCTTTTCCTTTTCCTTTTCCTTTTCCTTTTCCTTTTCCTTTTCCTTTTCCTTTTCCTTTTCCTTTTCCTTTTCCTTTTCCTTTTCCTTTTCCTTTTCCTTTTCCTTTTCCTTTTCCTTTTCCTTTTCTTTCCATTTCCACTCCTCTCCACTCCTCTCTTCTCCTTCTTTTTTCTTAAAGCTTTCCTTCACTCCCTCACTCAGGGGAATTCAATGATTGATGAATCTGAAATTTGTTGCTGATCCTATATTTGTATATGATCCCTTGCAAGTTACAAACCGTCAGTAGTGTCACACCACAAGATGAGACATCACCCAAAATTTGAGGGATGATCCTGAAGTTTATTTCTTCACTCCTTTTTTTCTTTCTGTGATTCATCACTATGCCCTGTCCACTGATTACACTCTAAGGCAGTCCAATATTAATATTTTTTCTCCAAATGACTACACTCAAAATATCTTCGATCTTGAAAAATGTAACATAAATTTATTTACTTATTTATTTATAATATTTATATTAACATTACTTATAAATTTATTTATTTGATGCGAAGTTTGAAGGGAGTTTTCCCCCTTATCTCCACTTTGCTGTCAGGACCAAACTTCCCAGATAAAGGTGATTCTCACTAGTAAAATTCTGCAAATATTTTCACTCAGCACACTGTACATGAAGTTCAAACATTCAGCTATCACAGCACTGATTTTCTTCAGCTGTTACTGGAACATAACACAAGTGCCTACTCAGTATTCACAGTACTCATTAAATAACAAGTTGCCTTAATATCTTTTAAAAAATTCTTTTGCTTATTGTCTATAAAATTGTGTATGAATACCTATAATTAGTGTAATTATTTAGACTTAGAGCTTCAGGTCTTTGACAACCCCTTGTTAATTTTACCTTAGTGTATCTAAACAATGACTAGAGGTGTTTTTTTTCTCAAGACATATATAAAATGTCAGCAAAAATACCAAACTGAACAACTCAGAGGCTTATCAGTAATGCCTTGTAGTAGTTACAGTACTGAGAGCTTTATGTTCTTGTTTTCTGCTGTCTCCTAACTCTTGAGAATCTGTATTTTCTTCTTTGTACTCAAAGTGTATAATCATTTTCAATGGCAAATGGACAGATCAGTTGCTTCAAAATAAAAAAGTTTTTCTTTTTAGAAAGCATTTTAATAAGGCTTTTTTTTGTCACAAAGCAGGTACATAAATATGTGGTATATAGGCATGAATATGATACTAATGAAAATATATTGTGATGCCCAAGCTTCCAGGCAGCCAGAGACTCTGTAAAGGCCTGTGATTGGTCCTCATGTAGACCTGCCACCTCAGCACTGGTAGTAGCCCAGCATAATTCAGAGAAGCACATAACACAAACTGAGCACATAACACACAGCACGTAACACAAACTGAGCACATAACACACAGCACATAACACTCTGCACATAACACAAACTGAGCTGGGCAGTTTACATTTTCTATAACACAAACCGAAGCACATTTTTCCATGTTTCTGCAAAATGCCTGTAGATATTACTGTGAAATATCTGAAACAGAGGAAAAACTACCCCCTGCTGCTTCTGTTCTTCAGAACACAACTTTCCTCTTAATTTTTTTTCCTCCAGAATCTGTCAAAAGCTTTAAAGCTATCCTGCCATTTTAACACTGTTTTTCACACTTCCTTGTTCAGAAGATTGCATACATATCCCAGGTCTGTAATTGCCCTAATTTGATGCTCTCTTCTGTTTCAAACTCTTTCTGATTTAAGTTTTTTGCACCTCTGCATTGTTTAGTGTTGCCAATTGCACATCTTTTGGATTTCATAATACATATTTTTGCATCTTGATTTTATTTTCTCAGTGCATATGCACAACCTTTTGGCTTCCTCCTATAATACATCATTACGTTTTTCCCCCATGTGATGATATTTGTTCTTTGCTCCTTCATGCCCATTGCACAGATTGCTATAAGGAACTGCACCTGCTAAATTCCCAAATGTTTTGAGTTTTTGTTCACAGACCAGATCCATATTCTGACATTGCTTTGGAGTATGCAAATGCATCTAAAATGTGAAATCTCTCCTTCATGTGCCCTACATTAAAACCTTAAAACTGGAGTCATTATTTCAGCTATCAATCCCCAGTACGAATTCCTCAGATTCTACCTCTTTACCCCAAAGAGAAAGAGAAGATACAAGGACTCCCTGAAACAACATCTCAGCCTTGGCCATATTGATCAACATAACTGGTCTACTCTGGCCTCTAATCGGGAGGCCTGGAGACACACCATCTATAACGCTGCTGATGCTTTTGAGAACACACGCAGGATCACCCTTGAGGAGAAAAGACAATGCAGAAAGAATCGTGCCTTGCAGAATATACCACCTAAGGAGTCTTTCTGCTGTGCCTTTTGCAACCAGACATGTCTATCTCGTATTGGCCTTTTTAGCCACCGACGCGCTTGCAACAAATGTGGGTAGTGCCCTTCCCAAATCTTCGTTCCGGAAGCCCAGCCATGATGATCATGATGATGATGATGATGATGATGATGATGACCTCTTTACCTGAATATCATGTCCCCCACCCCCAACCACACCTTCAAAAGCTGACAAGTTTTTGAGCATTGCTTCATAAGTCTTGCCAAAGGCATGAGGCTAGGTGCTTCCCAGCATTTCTAAGCGTACTGAGATAGAGAGGTTCTACACAGAGCGTAAAAAATAATTCCTATGAAAGAAGAAGAGTTTAAATAAGTTTTCTGATGGGATTTCCTTTCTTTTGAAGTGATTTATTTTTTCTTTTTGTTGGGCTCCAAGACATATTTGTAATTTTAATTGTTAAAAATTGTTAAAAAACCACTACCTGTTCCTCTCATGTTAAAATATAATGGTTTTTAGTTCTTTCCTTGTTCTTTATTTATCACACTCATTTTTGTTTCATTGCTAATAAGCATCCATTCTTTAATTTCTTCCTACTAAATTCAAATAAGGTTTTATATTTGTTCTGTTATTTTAATCCCTAACTCTACTTTGTGAAAAGGCACACAGCAGAATCCATTTATTAACTATTGACTCTAGGCTGATATATGCAGAGTTCAGTTCTACTCAGCCACCATGAATCTCTAAACAGCAATTCAGCAAGCTGAAAATTTTCTTTATTACAGCTTTGTAATAGTGACCAGAAGTAGAAAAGAGAAACTTCCCAGACAGTAAAGAAAAACCTGGGGGGAGTTCAAAACTATTGGGTGTACACTAATTTCCTTTCCAAACTATTGCATACGGAGACACTAACAGAAGGAAACTCCTTCATATCCTGAAGCAAATATTAATCTCTTGAAATAAGAGTTGCAGCAGCATCCAATTATACTGCATTTCAGTGATCACTTGTCCTGTGTTCTGAAACCTGCAGGTTAGTTATACCAAAGGATGACATTTCATTTCATTGATATCAGAGTGTACGTATTGGTTCTCTAATTAAACAATCCAATTCCAATACAAAGTTAAGTTGGTAAGTGTATATTGTTAAAGTTAGCTGCACAAATTTTCTCTGTAAAATCATGAAGAAATTAACAATTGCATACTACACTATCTTATGTCAGTATTTTATAGAAAATTATCTGAAAATGCAATTAATTACAATAAATTACCGTATTTTTAGAGGGTCAGCTGAATAAGAAAGTTGTGTTCACAGAACATTACTTATTTTTACTTATACCTTCTTTAACTCTTGTAATGCATTTTTAAAACTATTTTTCATTAAAGTTCTAGTTCTTTATACTTATTTTTATAATATGCATGTATTTTAAACTGTCCTTAGGACCATTTTTTCCTGTTAAATTGTCTCATTACATTCAATGCCAGTTTTGTCTTTTGGATTTTAATACAATAATGCTACCAATTTTGCTGCAAAGAAAATGAAAGAACTTGATGGAATAAAGAAAGAACATTGGATTGCTTTGCTTAGAAGAATCACTAAATAGCCATTTTAGGCATACATTAATTTGGGAGAAATAAATAAAAACACTGATTGATAATTCTAGGTACTCACATACAAGTTCCGAGCATCTATGTCTAGGAGAATATACTAGAAAGTTCAATATACCTGTCAAGGCAAGAGAAAATATCCTATGAAAGGAAGAAATAGACTTTTCTGTACATCTCCCAAGCATTTTCTTTTAGTTCAAATATGCTGTTGCAAAACACTAATAAAAAATACAATTAATATTGCACAGTGTAAGTTTATTTGCCCTAACCTCTTGCCAAGCTGTGACATCATCTTAAATCCATTGTGCCATATGGCCAGAGAAATAATCAGATCATTTACATGTTGGCCAAGCTGTCATAAACCATTATTTCTGTGATCTGAAACACAACTGAAAAAGACTGAGAACTCATTACTTTTTAAAAAGGCACCCAACAAGAATGCTAACATGTCCATCATGCTACAGTGCGATGAAGTCATATACGTTAATGGAAGTCAATCTACTAAGAAGCAATAAATACACTTTTTCTCACTTGAACTTCTTACTGGTCACTTTAATTTGAAAACCACCTCTTCTACCAGCTCCTAGCTTCCAGTTCCTTTATAAGGTCCCTTAATTCCCACCAGGAATTAAGAGTTGGCATTTATTTTCTCTGAAACCCTAGTGAACAGTGATGAAACATATATAAATGAAAAGAGACAACTATTCATTGCCTTGAAAACTGACTCCTGAATATGTGATATCTTGAATAATTTCTGTAAATAGGGAATAAAGCACTAAACTGTACCAGTCTGTTGTTTTGTCAAGGGGAAAGATAATATGAGTCAAGAAAACAGATAAATGTTACATTTTAGTCTCCAGCTTCACATCTAAAAGGTCCTTCGGCCTTCCACAAAAACATGCTAAGGTTTGCCACCAGTACAGGTGCAGAGTTTTAAAAAGGACTCTTTTATTGGCTGTTTCTCTTACCTTGCTAGCATGTGTTTTATGCAATCTAACAGTAATAAGGATTTTTATTTAAAGGAAAATCTCTTTAATCTTTGAAAACAATTTTTGGTGTTCTTCAGGTATTTGATTTTAGAATTAATAAAGCAAGGCAAAGGAAATAGCTCCTGTGATCATACCCAGAAATTACAGTGAATGGTTAAAAAAATTGGACATCTCCTTTTGCACCAATTACTGTGTTAAAGAAATCATTGCTTTATACAGTGTAGGGATCAGTAAGGTACCAAAGAGAGGATAAACTATATAGACTGACACAACCAATCTTTTCTGGAATGATAATCAGAACTGAACTGTGGGAGAAGAGACAATGAATAGAACTAATAGGATAAAGATATAAAGTTCTTGCCTTTTTGCATCTGAAAATGGAGGCTTTAGAGTAGGTAGAGGTAACAGTAAAAATGGTAGGCATTGACAGGATGGTGGATGGTAAAGAAAGATAACAGTCAAGAGTCTCAGTCAAACAGAGGATGCTCAACAAAAGCAGCTTCAACAAATTGACGTGAAAATTCAAACTGGCTTTTAAAAACCAGTCATTTACAACTGACCAGCATTCCCATTATGAGGAATTCTGGATTTGTTCATAAGTTACCAGAAAAATCTGTTTGTTCCTCGTATCTGTGAGAGGGATAATTTCTTGACCTAGTATCAGCAAAAGCAGTGGAAAAGATTGTCCTGTGTTCTTTAAAACATAATAGTGATGGGGTAAAAAATGATGCCTTTAGCTGAACAATACCCTCTGCTATCAAAGCATTGAACAAATTTTTATGAAATCACATAAGGAAGGTAAATTTTTGTTATTAAAAATATTTATTATTCTTTATTCAAAACAGGCTTCATTGTACAAGTTTCTTAGGGACACTACTGGAGCTCTAATGAGCTTCCAGACAGACCCCAATACTTCTGTGAAAGAGCTTTGAAGTGCTTTTGAACTTGAAGTTCATTTTCGTTTCTACCATACAAACAAGTACACCAGATCTTGTGAGTCTTCTGATACAAATAAAACCTTCATTGTAATGTAAACAATATTCTACATCTGTTTATTTAGCCCAAATGGCTTTTTTTTCTGTGCCCAGAATACTGAAAATCTTTTATGTTATCACTGTCTTCTGCTCATAGCACATAGGATTGAAGGTACCTTCTGTACAGATCTCTCTAGAGTTAAAACAGATATCACATCAAGATTTCTGGGATAACTGTTTTGCACATGGAATGTGCACTTAAAGACAACAAAGCTAAAACAGTTTGCTAACTTTGATTCCTTTGCATAAAGAAAGAGTACATATTTTTCAAATTAAAAAAAAACAACTAGGAAAACCAAATCTTTTCTTGTTCTCCAGAAATGAATCCTAAAACCAGGAAAGGAAAAAAATATACCAACAAGCAAGCTTTATTAAAAAATCAGAAACACAGAAATGAGTGCCATACTGACAACATGGAATATTTTTAAACAACTTCTGTGGGTACTGCTGTGTAACTTCTGTATGTTCTTGACTCAAGGGTAGGGTTGAGAATTTTTGTGAGGTTAAAAATTAGACTACCTCATTATGTTGTTAATGTTAGATATTAAATTGATATTAAATATTTCTAGCACATGTTTACTTAATTGCTATAACTGCTTAATATTGCTATGCATCATTTTGATTTTGTAGCCATGGAATAATTAGAAATACTGATTATATGAATCCATATTGTGATAAAATTTTTTATGGGATTTGGCTGCATGTTTTTTAAATATAATATAAATCATAACTGTAAACCCCTATCTTGGATGCATGGAATGTTACAGAAAATTCTTTATTAAGAATAAAGAGCTGCCTCTCAAGCAAATATGCACTTACAAATCAGGTTAAGGCAAGAAGTTCTGCAAAGAACTCAGTAGACACTTCATTTGTCTGATAAATTCCAGTAATACTGCACTAATAGCACTGGTCTTTTTAATTCATTTCACTGAGATTTTTGTATTTGCACAAAGTTCTTTCACTTAATGTATTTTTTTATATGTATATATACTTAATTTCACTATGTTTCTTTTGACTGTGAAGAAAAACTTTCAGAAAAAAAGGAGGTTTACTTTCTCAGTATGGAATATGGTATTTTAGGCAATATTGTTCCTCTGTTTTTCCTTTATTTTTGCCTACTTTTACTCAATAACTGAATCTTTTCTTTCATCATGAATTTTCAAATGATAGTACATAAACTATGGAACAATTACATTGTATCTGTTAGTATGCTGAGTTAATGATGATTATAAAGACTTTATGATAATTATACAATACAGAGCAGTACTAGGAGATAATTTTTTACAGAATGAGCCAACATTAGGGATCAACATTTGTTGTTCAGTATAAACATCTACACTCTAAAGCAAAAATGACAGTACCTAAAATATTTCATTGTAGTCATAGAGAAATAGTAGTTTTTCTTTGGTCACATTCTTCGGTAACACAGAAAGACCATGAATCAGCTCAGGTAGCTCAGTGCTGTGTCTTAGTTTAGTATATCTACTTAAATCCAAATTAAACCCCAAACGCAAATCAGGAAATCAAAAAGGAATTATATCTGCTCCACCTCCAACTGAATATTTTCAAAAGAACAATATTGCAGTAAATATTACTCAAAGTGATTTTGTCATTTTAAAATGGTTTTGAGTGGATGTTTGAATACAATTTGCAACCATTTAAGAAACCTGCTTTTTATAAGGTGTATCGCTTACTCCGTATGTTTTGGTTCAGTCCAGATCCACTCCACTGAATTAAAAAAATGCCGTTGTGTACATCAGCTGCATATTGCTGTCAAGGTTTTGTCAGGCATGTTAGAAACAATATATATGCAGTATCGCACACATGACAAGACAATGCTTCATCCAACAGTATCCAGTCTTATTATCATTTGTCATTGGTGAACACCTGCATGAATGGCTTTGGGTTTTGGAGGAAGTTTGCAAAATGCCTGTGTGTTTCACAACTAGGCATGGCCAGTGACAGTAACAAGGTCCAGTGGGGCTCATAGAGGCTGGGATTGAAACTGTAAAAGAGGTAGTGGGAGGGTTATTTTTCCCCCTCTTTAAGGTCATTGCTGTATTTTATATGTATGTTTCAGATACTGCTACATGGGCTCCATTCTAATGGGACAATCACAGAGCCATAGCAAGAGGCAGGCTGGCTACCTTGCTTCTCATGGCTCCATCAAGTGGCCCACATGCTCCATTACAGACAAGTATATTTGCCTCTGAACTGGGACCTACCTTCTCTTCCGGACAAGTACATAAATTATCAATAATGTTGAACAGAAAAATATTGCTCTGTGGCACCGTTTGGATGTATTTAGAGTCAGACTTGACAAAAACATTTTATCTTTTTCTATATTCTAAAATAAGTAGCTTTTGCAGAGCAAATTAAAAGTCATGAAAGTCTTTCTATTCCCATTAATACATTCTGAGTACAAAAGGAAATCTTACTCCTCGATAGCCCTTAAATTTCTCTACTCATGGGTAGCTTTGGGGGTATATGATCAAACAATATTTTTAAAAATGAGAGTCACCATCTTCAGTATTATTTGTGCCTCATAACTTTCACTGGTAACAACACAGACATCTCTCTCACTTTACGTGTTGGCTCTAAGACAAGAACAGTGACTTAAAAGTGCCTGTTTCTCTGCACTGATTGTAAAGAGGACCTAAGGTCAATGAGCCAAAATATACAGATCTATACTCTATACTTGTTACTGTTATAGTTAGTTGGTTGTATTTCACATCTTCTGTCAAAGGGCTTGGAAATATTCCAGGGACATGACAATAATTGTATATTCATAGCCTTGAAATTCAGAGAGTTATCTCTTTAAAAAATACCTAGACTGAGATTTTGTTGAGGTATTAGATTCTTATCTTCTGTGTCTCCTGTTCTACACTAGGGAAAGCAAGTAAATTTATGCATGAAAGAAGGATCATTTTTAAATGCTCTCAACCCCTTTTTAAAACACTCTCTATGGAGCTAAATTTCACTTAGCAAACAGGTTTTATGAAGAGCAACTTATGAGAAAATGCTATCAAAATTAAAACTGTACTTTAGCAATTTAATCTCCATGTAACAATCAGGATTCTCTGTATGCCAGAAGAGCAAACAAATGTGTTGGTCTAGGAACTGTGATCTTTGTCCAAATCATGTGTAACACTGGATCCTGTCCAGTCAAATGAGAATTATTAGGCTTTCTGTATCTAAGAATTTATTAATGTCCTCGAAAATGTATACCCAAAAACATCCAGATGAATTTCCACTTGTCGTCTGGGTGTTTAACTGTGAAAAAACCCCAATGTTTTGTTCTCTGGACTCTCACAGATAGGTCCCCCTTAGTTTTGGCCATCTACATTTATGCAGAGAGGATTAGGGTTCCTACCGGAAACTGTTTCAAGAAAGGAAGGATAACAGAAATATGACACATTAGTTTGATGGGGAAAATGGCTGGAAATATGCCTTAAAACTACTCTAGAAGCCTAAACATGCAAATAGTCACAGGAATTTTTAAAAAGATCCAAGGCATCTAAACTCTTAAGTCATGAGTGGTATAAGTGAGGCATATTTTATTATGTGAACTATGGAGACATAAATCTACAAATTGAGAGTTTACTGAGTCATAGAGACACAATGATGTCATGGAGTCATAGAGATACATTTAGGGTGGCAGGAACATCTGGAGATCACTTGTCTGGTCCAAGCTTAGGTAAGGCTTCCCAAGGCCTTGTGAAGTTTTGAATATCCTCAAGGATGAAAAGTCCACAGCCTCTCTTGACAACCTCTTTTAGTGCTTCACTATACTGTTGTGAAATTTTTTCCTAATATTCAAATATATTTTTTTTTCCTAATATTTGAAATTTCCTGTATTGCAACTTTTGTCCTTGAGCATTCCCTTCTATTAAGTACCTGAAGGCAAGCAACATCTTCGCCCTCTCTTCCTAAGAAGAATAAGTGCATCTCTCTCAGTCTCTTCTTGTACATCATGTACATTCAAACATCGCGATCATCTCAGTGGTCCTCCACTGGGGAACCCAAAGCTGGACACAGCACTCCAGATGAGGCTAACAAGAGCCGAATGGAGGGGAATAATCACTTTCACCAATCTGCTACCTCCAGTCCTGCTCACACAGCATATTATGCAGCTGGTTTTCTTTGGTGCAAGGGCACACTATCGACATACTCATGTTCAGCTTGGTTTTCCACCATGACCCATGAAGGCTTTTCTACTAAACTGATTTCCGGACAGTCAGCTCCCAGACCGTGTTCATGCATAGGCTGATGCCTCCCCAGATGCAGGACTTTGCATTTGTCTTTTCTGAACCTCATGAATTCTGTCAGCTCACTTCCTCTTGAAATCTCATTTCACTGCTTGAAATCTCTCTGAATAGCAATGCTACATTGTGGTTTATTATCACTTTCTTACCTACATTTCCCCAAATTTGAGGGATAGACACTTGAAATGGATATATCTGACTCCATCATGATGACTCTAAGCACCAGAGCTGGAGTCTTGTGCTACTACTACTTGCACTACCAAAAGACACAATAAAGCACCTCTGACAAGTAACCAAAATTTAGAGTAAGGACACGACAGGAAACACACACACAGACACAGACACACATTTCACCTGAATCACTTCCTTCCAGAATTTAGGTTCAATAACTGCATTGTGATTGAGGATGTGGGGGTCTCTTAAGGACAGTTCCAATAAAGTGGTAATAATCTTTCCAAAAAACCACACAGATGATGGTTTGGTTTTTGCCTAGCAGCCTAACACTTACAGCACTTGGAAAAGAAAATAAATGGGAAACAACTTTGGAACTCTACCTCCCCTGAGAAGGGTCCAATCCCACATTTCTAAACTTCCAGGAGAGTCTAATAGTCCTCAGACTGAAATCCAGAATAGGGAGAAAATATTCCTGACTTCTCCTGGTAAAAGACCTACTGGATTGCTACAAATGAAAGCATCTTATAATACAGTAAAAAAAGCAAGGTAGGTAGAAGAAGGAGATAGATAAAGGAGTTTTTTAAAGTGATACCATGTCAGCTTGTGGTTTTACTTAGTGTTCTCTGAACAGAGAGTAAGCATGTATTTTACAGTAAATAGTCACTGGATAAAGGAGAACTTAATTTCAAAAGGAAATGGTAATTAGGTTGACACTCAAAACCACTGCTCATTAATGTTATAACATTTATACTGATATCAAGCATATACCAATCTATTTAAATTTATGATCAGTATACACTATTGGTAACTAAATTTAAGTGTTACTTTAGTATTCAACCCAAAGGTTGTTTAATGGTTCAGATTTGGTATATTTCACCTTCCAAAATAAGTGCTTTGAAATCTTGGGCCACTGTGAAACACTGTGAATGATGTTCTACTGAATATCAAAGTCTGATCTCCACATATTTTAAAGATTTAAACTAAAAAAAATAAAGTTTAACTCTTATGGTTTTAGTTGATTGTGCTGTATTGGTTTTTGGTATGATACTAAAGTTTCAGAAGACATGAGTCTATTTCATGTTTGAGTAGAAGTTAACCATAAAAATTATTTGCTAAAATATAGCCACTCCTAATTTCATACTTTTTAATAGTTAGAAATTGCTTCCACTACCTAGTGCACTTCTGTTATCCATTCTAATCTGAGTTTGATAGTCCATTAAAAATAAAAATTGAAAAAAAGAATATGAAATTAAGCCACAATCTCTCAAACAATACAGATAATTTTTGACACTTTTTCTGACACCTTTTATGATAAAGTCATACACTTTTTTCATTATCATTCCTTTTTCATCTCTTGGAAGATGAGCTCCCCAGTCAGTTTTCTCCTCAGCAAACAGAAATATCCCCTTTAAGGTCTTGTATACTTATTTCCCCTGAATCTGAGAGAAAAAAAAAAAAAAAAAGTGGATAAAATTAAAAGGCTAGATTCCCCAAAATATTATAGTTTCTAAAAAAGGTCATGGTCTCAGATGTTTGTTCTCCCTGGTTTCAAGCATCTTTTACCCTCTGCTGCACAGAAGCAAATATCTGGCAGCAGGGTTTAAACTGTACAAAATCTACCTTTGAAGGTTTTGCAATTTGATATGAGAAAAATGTGAGCTGTATGGGGGATGTTACATTTCTTGACAGCAAATGCCAACTGACTTAATAGGATAGAGGCTCTGCCACAATTTCTATTTATCACAAGCCAAAAACTTCCCAGGAGTTTATTACAGCAAACTAGAACAGTTAAAAGGAACATAGTTTGTAGAATTTGTATGGTAATGTCAAATGTTATTAGTAAAAAAAAAAAAATTGTCACAGACACTAATGACAATTTCTTACTGATTTATGGCTTTCTGCTGCCATTCTTGCCACAATAAGCACAGCTCCCTAATACCCACAGAGTAGGAGAGAGAGCTGAATATGGCAGTTTAAATCTAGATGCATGTTGACCGCCTCAGCAGCACGTGTTTTGACTAGCCAAACACCATATATTCCCCTAAACAGGACATATAAAAGTCGTGCTGGGAAAATATCCAAAGATCCATGGTATTATAATATGTATTATGCTACATTCAAGTATTTAGAGGTTAAAATCTCCTGGGGCTTTTAGTCACATTCATGTATTTTTTCCACAGAGGAATTTTTTAAGTCTTCCTTAGAAGACTTAAAACATTGTAACACAAATATTTTACATTAAATTTGGTGGATACATCAGCTTTATGTGTGAAGTACAAATCAAGCCACAGAAATGTCAAAGGCTCGGGTAATTCTTTCAGATTACATGTATAATTATAGTTGAGTAACTTGGTAATTAACTACTATACCTGCAAAAAATGAACTGCCTTTAACTTAAGATTTTCATATTTAAATACCCTTCCCCAAATATAACCTTTTTCCATCAAATGGTTATAAGTACAGTGAGACTGATAACACTTGAACCACAGACAGTGGACCATCCTTTTACTCCTTGGGCTAACACACCAGAAAGGTGATCCAAACTCAGAAAGATTGAGGTTAGTATTTTATCTTTCTAGATTTTGAAGTCAAGGAGGGGTTGTTCTTTTACTTCCTTTAACCTCCATCCAGGTAACAGTCTAATATGGCCAACCTGCTGACAAGGGGGTAGCTCATCAGCACGGTACGTAGAGTTGCGCTGTCAACTCTACCTTGGCCAGTTGGTTGCAAGTTCAAATCTGCTCTATGAGTTTTCCCACATCACATACCCACAGAGGATCCACACCTACTGGGTTGACAACTGAGTCACCCTTTAAAGAGGCTGATCAAAGAGTTCACTTTTTCTTTCATTCCCTAGATCTAAGGAGCAGAACTTTTCCTCGCAAAAACTAAGCACGTCCCAAAGCATGTTGTTCCTTCTCTGAAGGTAGGACCAGCTGCTGGTCATGGGGTGCTTTGGTAGCTTTTCTTACCTGAAAGCTTTTCTGGTTCATTTGCTTACCTGACATGGTAAGCAAATGAACCAGACCCAGGGTCCTGTAAGGAGCTTGAAGGAGATCAGACCAGAAACAGGACTGGGGGGAAAGCAGCAGTGTAAGTCCATAATCTGTTAGGGAGATAGAGTTGTATGAACCAACGGGTCCATCCCATCCAGGAGGCAAGACATCTATAGGATGGGACTGAGGTCCTTCTGGGTTGTAGGACCAGAGATGGGAACACCCACAGCACAGCTCAGGGAAGGAACTAACACTGAGTTGAAATGAGGATCCCTCCTCCACAGGGAGGAGGAGGAAAGGGGTGGCCCCAAGGAAGACTGAGCCGGAACCGAAATACCCCTTAGTGCCCTCAGGACCCCGACAGCCTCGTACCTGAGTGTCTTGTGCAGTCCTGCAAAAGAGAAGCCAACTATGTTGAGCTGCATGCAGAAGCCCAGCTTATTTGAATGCATGCTGGTTTAAGATTAAGTGCTGTTTGCTGATTTAATTGACTGAGCCAGCTTCAGTCTTTTTCATCATACTGCTGCCAGCCAATTCTCCAGCTGCAAAGCTGTCTCTGAAAGAATGGTCCCAGCATGTACTGACAAGGGTCCCATTCTTTTCTGGACAAACAAGTCGCTTCCCTCTGCAAATGTGCAATTTTGTACAGTTATGCACTAAAATGAGACAGCTGGTTTGGAGCTCAGCAGAGGTGTTTATTTGTAGTGATCACCTCTAAGGCAAGTGGGTATTCTGGATGTCCCTGAAAGATGAGAGCCAGAGCTAGGTGGTTTGCTGCCATTCTGTAGCTATGATAGGGAGGTACTACATCCAGGAGCCAGTTTGCCCTACCTCATATTCCCTCTTAAGTTGCCCTTCCTTGCAATGGATCTAAAGTGAGAATAAGCGCACATATGTGCATGGACAGAAGACAAGGTCAAAACCAGGGTGTGCCAGTGAGACAGAAGGGGGCACAAACGGATAGAAAATGCTAACTGGTGCAGCTCTTCTAACTCATACTGCTGCAACCTCTTCTGTTTTTCTTCAGTGGCTTGTGATCAGCCAAATTGCAAACTGAGAAACCATTTACTTTCAAAATTTATTATCTTCTCATATTAGGGATCATTATTTTGCTTTTTCCTTTTTTAAAATGTTGTTCTCTTTCAATTTTTGAAAAAACCTTAAGAAATAGCCTGCAATGGTTCCCATATACTAAGACAATTAAGAACCACATGTATAGTTAACTAAAACATTTCACTGAACGGTAGAAGACCAAACTCCTTGACCCTTCTTACCAGGTCATTAAACCTTCAGGGCATACACTCTAAATATTGGCAATACATCCAGCTTTTCTCTTTCTGCCAGCCATCCTTTGGAGGTAAACCCATGAAAAAAGTGACCGTATGCAAGGGAAGCTAGACAATGCAATCTTTTTGGCTTTCAGTAAAGTTTTTGATAGTATCTCTCACAGTATCCTTCTGGGCAAAATATCCAGCACACAGGTGGATAAACACGTCATGATGGGTGAGCAACTGGATCAGGGGTCGGGTGCAAAGGTTTATTAAATAGAGTTACATCAGGCTAGTGGATGGGCATTAGTGGGGTTCTTCAGGGCTCCATCTTACGCCAGTGCTCTTTAACATCCTCATAAATGACTTGGATGCAGGACTCAAAGGAATACTAAGTTTGCCAATGACACTAAACTGGGAGAAGCTGTTAATTGCAGAGGCACCCTGCAGAGAGACCTTGACAAATTGGAGGGCTGTGCAATCACCAACTGTAGGAAGCTTAGCAAAGACTAGTGCTGGATTCTGCACCTGGGACAGGGCTCCCCCGGGTGTACATACAGACTTGGGAATGATACGATGCACAAGGGGACCTGGGAGTCCAGGTCAATGGCAAGTTGAATATAAGTCAGCCTTTAGGCATCAGTGTGATTCTTGGGGCTGTTCTGTGCAGGACCAGGAGCTGGATTTTGATGATCTTTTTTTAGGTATCTTCCAACTCAGGATATTCTATGATTCTGTGATTCTAATTGCAAGTGACTCCTCCCTGGTCTCCTTCCTCAATGCTCCTGGTTACAACAACATGCACTCTGGGCCAGTTCAGAGGACTTCACTTAAATGCTCATCAAACATGACAAGAAGGTTTTACTTTTCCAAGTACCAGAAAGAAGGGATAGTTCGAAAAGTAAAATGGTTTTTGAGGAAGAATACTGAAATAGAGTCACTTGTTCCCTGAGTCATGAAATACTGATAGGTTTCCTGGCTCCTAGACAGGAGTAAGATTCAGAGGAAGTAAAGCTCTATAAAGAGTAGAAATGCATTGATTTTGGAGCAAAATCCAACTGAGAAAATAGGCATGCCAGGAAAGTAGTTGCTGCCAGCTGTCCAGGAAACGACAACAGCATGAAAAGCTTATTATAGGTAGAGATAAATAGGTAACAAAGTGAGAAGAGGAGAGACATGCTATTCTTATGAGGAGCTAAGTGAACTAATTGTTATATTCTTTACTGTCTGTCTTTTAAAGATGATTACAGCAATACTACTATCATCTTTGGATGTAAGAATCTATTATTCTCTACAGTCAGATTTAGGCACTAAAGAGAGATGCTGAATGCAAACAAGGAGATAAAAAGAACTGATGAAGTACAAAGATAAAGATTGAATGACAACAAGACAGACGAAGGTTGTCAGCTTAATAAAGCAAACTAATTTCAACAATCTGAATCACTAGCTTGTTGACATTTCTGAGCATCTTTAAGCAGTTATCGAATAAAACTAATTTCATGTGAATGGGGTCATAGTATAACAGTTAAGGAGTAATCACCAGCTTTGAGTATTATTGTTCATACTTTAGAAAGTCTTTTTAGCTTCAGAATATAATTGACAAAGCCATATATTATATTGCTATATATTCAAAATTGAAAGTAACCATCCTCCTCCTACTTTTGTATTAAACATATAATTAATTATTCAGGTACTCTTATGTTCTTTCAGATACTCTACAGTCCTTTAGGGAATTTTTTTTCCTAGAAAAAAGATTTCCAAAAAAAGTCAATAGGCTAACAAAATTTTATTATGGTATTTATATAAGTATCTCAGAGAATATACTTTTCTATAACCCTAGAAAATCTGACAATTTCTTATCAGATTCCCTGAAAATCATATAGCAAATAGGTCAATATCATCTACTTAACACAGACTAGGGTCTTAAAGAAGCAAATATTAACAAATAAAACAAATGAAAGCTCATTGTCCCAAAACTAATTATGTAGACAGCTAATTAACATTGCTTAGCTAATTAATTAATATTGGAATATACACATTTTCCCTCTCTTCTTTCATTCTATAGAAGTTTGTATGTGCATTTCAATATGCTATTAATTACGAGTAATTTTTTCAAGTCTTTAATGAGGATACTTAACTTACCAGCATTACTAACCAGCACAAAACTAATTTTTAACAAGAAGACCTATGAATTTTAGAGCAATTTCATTTTGTATATTTTTCTGTGGATTAATTCAAAGAAGGGTTGGAGGGTCAGAATACATTTGAACCAGGCTCCAAATTAAATTTACAGAATACTGCCTGGCATGACCCAGCCTGGTGCCACAGCTATTGATAGTAGTTCCCCACGTCAACTGCCCTTGAGGGTGACTAGAGTTGTTTTCACCATTGATAAAAAAATGAAGGATTAAAGTAACCCACTCTGGATTGAACACATTTCAAGCTGTTTTTTTAGGTATAGTAGAGAAGAGCTTTCTATGCCTGTATTATGGATCAGTGTCTGAGGATGTAATGCATTGTTTGGTTTTTTCTGTGAGGTTTGCAGCCAGTTTGGGTGCTTTCTTACAAAAACAGTGTGCAGATCTTTATCTCGCTCAGTTCTGAGGGATTTCATAGGTTCTAGTATATTACATGCATCCATTTTTTTTTCTTCCCTGTCATATTTACAGTAAAATATTTAATCTTAATGTTCCAGTTGGGAAGGGGCTGAGTGAATAGACAATTGTAAAGAGAATCGTAAGAAGTAATTTCACTGAGAGTCAAGCTTGATTAATTTGAGCCTTTCTACTTATGTCCTACTCATCTACTTTTGTTCTTAACTAAACAGGTTTGCTTCATGAGGGCCAAGTTTTTTGTGGTGCTGGGTGATAATGAATTTTCTCTCCTGCCTTCTCACTCACGGCTTTCCTGGTCGTGATTTTTCCAAAAGGGCTCCTTAAGGTCAGCACACATGAGGATTTGGGTCTTCTGCATTTCAGTAGTGGAGTTGCTAGCCCGCAATACTTGAGCCATACTCGTACTGGAAGATGACTCTTAGCTGGGCTCTACCTCTGGTGCTCTGTTCCACACCTTGCTAACCTGGATGATACACGCAATAATGGATTTCTCTTGCATCTGCCAACTGAATGTCCTGTTATGGGTTTTGTCTGTGGGGTATTTTTCATTCAGAAGATGCAATTGATTCAATAACCAAACCCATTTCCTGACATCACCTACATAAGGAAGGATCTGAACAAAGGATTTAGTGACAGACTAGTTTTCTTCTCCATCCTCCACCAAACCCACACACAACGGGTGGACAACATACGCAACAACTCAAGAAATTTAGAAAGGATCAGCCACTGTCAATTACTAAAAGACTGGCTTGATGTTTTTTAGTATTCACTGGGTTTTAGTGCCGTTCAAATATTGCAGTGTACACTACACCCACATCTGCCTCATTCTGTAGGATTTGAGGTTTTCTGCCTTTTGACATGGAAGTCAGACTGGAAATAGTGCTGCTTCTGTAAACTTTTTGTTGGTAAGCTCCTCTTTAGCATCCTGCAGTAGGCTTTACTTCACCTTATTTAACAGCGTGAGCCTAAGAGACAAGTTATCAGTTCTTCCGAGTAGTACAGTTCCCTTAATGCAGCTTTCCCAGCCACTCCCAGAGGTAGAATCGATATTGCTGTATTGAAAAGAATGGTTTTGGTGATCACATAAGAAAAAAGTCATGTCTGTGGCTTTTGTGTGCAGTGGAATCAGATGTACTGCAGAGAGACCTTACACTAGCTTCCCTTGACAACTTTGCCAATATCTTTCCAAGCATGTAACATGCCCTATTCTGGCCCCAGAATCTTCAGAATGACTGAAGAACTATTTATGCATTGTATTTAATATGTGTTCCAAGGCTTCTCTTCCTTTCCTCCAGGTGGGAGGTGGCTGTGTTGGTTGTAAGTCCACAGACTCATACTGACTGTTTTTCTGTGGCCCAGTGTTACTTTTGAGGGGAATAGCTTCAACTAAATGAGTAGCAAATACCCTCCATCTCTTCCCTTCTATCCCAGCAGGATGTAAAGCTATAGGATAGGAGGATTTCAAAGGCAACAAATGAGCAGCCTGCTGGATCAGTTAGGCTACAATAAAATAAGTGACAACTATAGGCTTTCCAGCACTAATGCCTTAAAAGCAAAGAACTGATTTCTGCTCTGTTATCAGATCTAAAGGATCTGTTATATGATCTAAAGGATGAAGTCAAAGAGAAGAGTCATAGCCCTGAAACCTTAAGTAGGCATTAAAGCTCTG
This sequence comes from Chiroxiphia lanceolata, assembly GCF_009829145.1. NCBI lineage: Eukaryota > Metazoa > Chordata > Aves > Passeriformes > Pipridae > Chiroxiphia > Chiroxiphia lanceolata. Next base: position 36,166,561 of record NC_045638.1, on the reverse strand, counting down.
ACATCAAATCTCTGAATGGCATGAAGAAGTGATCATTTTCCACTGCCAAACTCTCTCCATTCTCTGCAAATATTCTCTGCAGATGCCCTGCGCAGGACTCCAATTTGCCCTTCAGGATCTGTGCTTCTGTAAATCACATAGTGTAAACCACAGTACAGCAGCACCTACTAGTCTCTCTGGGCATAGTCTTTTTGTGCTTTATTCTCTACTCTCTCAAAACATTCTCCAGATCGGCTGTGGTCCATGTAGCCCCTGAGCAATTTGTTTGTGTTTGTACTTTTTCCTCTACTAGAGAGCAGTATATTGGCAAGGTTTTGGTAGCTGGGGGCCTACAAAAGTGGCTTGTCTGAGAAACTGCTGGAAGCTTCCCTCATGCCTGATGGAGCCAATGCCAGATGGCTCTAAGACAGATCCACTGCTGGCCAAGGCTGAACACAACAGTGATGGTGGTAGCAGCTCTGGAATAATGTATTTGAGAAGGGGAAACCCAGTAGCAACTGCAGCCAGAGAGAGGAGTGAGAATATGTGAAAGAAACAATTCTGCAGACACCGGGGTCAGTGAAGGAGGGGGAGGATGCTCCATGTGCCAGAGCAGAGATTCCCCTGCAGCTTGTAGTGAAGACCATAGTGAGGCAGGCTGTCCCTCTGCAGTCTATGGAACTCCACAGTGGAGCAGGGATCCGATCCTTTTGTAGCCCATGGAAGGCCCCACACTGGAGCAGGTAGAAGCCCAAAGAATGCTGTGATGCCATGGGAAGGCCACAGTAAAGGAGGTTCCTTGCAGGACCTGTAGACCCATGGAGAGAGACCCATGCTGGAGCAGGTTTGCTGACAGGACTTGTGACCCCGTGGGGGACCCACCCTGGAGCAGCCTGTTCCTGAAGGAAACACCCCGTGGTGGGGACCCATTCTTGAGCAGATCATGAAGAACTGCAGACCATGGGAAGGACTAATGTTCTCCTAAAGTTTTTGAGGACTGTCTCCCATGGGAAGGATCCCATGCTGTAGTAGGGGAAGAGTGTGAGGCATCTTTCCCCTGAGAAGAAAGGAGCGGCAGAGACAACGTGTGGTGAACTGACCACAGCATCAATTCCCCACCCTCCTGCACTGTTGGGGGGTAGGAGGTAGAGAAAATTTGGAGCCCTGGAAGGAGGAAGGAGTGGAGTGAGGGTGTTATTAAGATTTCATTTCTCATTGATCTACTCTGATTTGATTGGTACTAAATTCTATTAATTCCCCCAAGTTGAGTCTATTTTGCCCATGACAGCAACTGGTGAGTGCTCTCTCCCTGTCCTTATCTCAACAGACAAGCTTTTCATTACATTTTCTTTCCACTGTCCAGCTGAGGAGTTGAGTGAGCACCTGGTGCCCAGTGAGTGAGGAGTTGAGTGAGCACCTGGTGCCCGGCTTTAGTGAGCACCTGGTGCCCAGCCAGGGTCATCCCACCACAAGTAGTTTCTGGGACTGGTAAAAATAACAATTGCTTCTAGTTCTAATCTTACCCAAACAAATATAAAGGGGACTTTTTCACCTTTAATGTAGACACAGAAACTTCCAGTAGCACAATGGAAGCATGCTACTGAAAGATTTACAGACTTACGGCTTGTGCACAATGTATTCTCTTTCCCTTAGCTAATAATAACAGCACAAAGTACCTAAAATCTCTTTTGGCTTAAAAATCTAGAAATGCTAAAGGAAGATAACTGAAGAATAAAAAACTGATTGTCAGGACTCCATGTTCCTTAGTGAAGCTCATGTTTGTTTCCATAGGTAAGTGTTTGAGAGCTCAAAAATATATTAAAAAAAGGCCCAAGTTACCCATCAAAGTACAACATATATATTTTCTCCATGAGGCAGAGTATAAATATATCAGTATTTTTGATGGCACTTACGCTTTGCTGCTTTTAGCAAGAGCAATAGATAGAATATCTTATCTGTAGAACTAAGGAACATTCTCAGGCTCTATCTGTGCAAATGCCTTGCATGATATCTGGCTCTGTTGGGTTTCTTGGTCAGAGTTTGGTAATAGGGAGACTAAAGGAGTGGCTTCTGTGTGAAGCTACTAGAGGCTTCCACCACGTCTGGCAGAGCCAATGTCAGCCGGCTCCAGGATATACCCGCCACTGGCCAAGACTATTGCAACACCTCTGAGATATCATATTTAAGAAGGAAAAAGAAGTTATTGGGCAGAGGAAAATTGCAGCCAGAGAAGAGTGGAATGAGAACATGTGAACAACAATGCAGACACCAAGGTCAATGGGGAAGGAGAGGGAGGAGGTGCTCCAGGTTCTGGAGCTGAGGTTTTCCCCTGCAGACAAGACCATGGTGAGATTGGCTGTTCCCCTACAGTCCATGGAGGACAATGGGGGTGCAGAGATCCACCTGCAGTCCATGGAGGAGACCCACACCATAGCAGGTGGATGCCCAAAGGAGGCTGTAACCCTCTGGGAGGCCCATGCCGGAACAGGGTCCTAGCAGGGACCTGCTGACCCATGGGGAGAAGAACCCATGCTGGAGCAGATTTTCCTGGTAGGATTCATGGACCTGTGGGGGACCAATGCTGGAACAGCTTGTGCCTGAAGGACTGCACCCTGTGGAAAAGTGAGCCGTGTTGCAGCAGTTTGTTGCCTGTGGTATAGACTCACATTGGAGAAGTTCATGTCTCCTGTGGGAGGGATCCCACACTGGAGTAGGGTAAGGACTCCTCTCCCTGAACAGTGGCAGAAACCATCTGTGATGAACTGACCACAACCCACATTCCCCATCTCCCTGCACTGCTGGGTGGGAAGGAGATAGAATGTGGAAGGAAGGGAGGGGGGAGGGGAAGGTGTTTTTAAGATTTATTTTACTTTTAATTATCCTTCTCTGATTCTGTTAATAACAAATTTAATTATTATCCCAACTTCAAGTCTGTTTTGCCCATGATGGTAATTGATGACTTATCTCTCATGGTCTTTATCTCAACTCATGAACCCTATGTTATATTTCCTTTCCTCTTTCCGTCCATTTGCAGATGGCAGTAAGGGAGTGGCTTTGGTGCGTACCTGGCAGCCAGCCATGGTCAGCCTTCTACTCTGGTATGTATTTATATTTATTTGTGGTTTTAAGTCAAAGATTGAGTATCTTAAAATCAGTAATGTTGATTGGAAGTGAGCTCTGGAATTTCTGTGATTTAGCTAAATTCCAATTTAGCATTTAAAGTAGAATTTTCATGAGCACACCAGGTCAGCTGTAATGACTAAGAATTTCCATCATAAATACCAAAACAGGAGATTTATTAACTAACCAAACAATGTTATACCAGTAAAATGCATTTGCTTTTATAAAAGGGAATTTTATTGGATAAAATTATAAGGTATTTTCTGGAATTTTCACCAGCTTATGATGTTGTCAAACTTCTTAAAAAATAAAAATATAACCAAACATTTTAAAAATTCATATTTTTTATCCACTTTGTTCTTAAGATTTATCAGTTGTCTTAAACAGCACATTCAATGTTTTATTCCAAGCATCATTTAATCCTCAAATACGTGTTTCCCTAAACAGACTAATTAAAAAAAGGCTGCAGAAATCAGTGTTATAACTGAGAAAATAATCACCTCAAATGCTAGATGACTTTTTCATAATGTCACATCATTGTGACAAAGTTCCCCCAGTGAAATATGCTTTACAAAAGAGAAATCAGAAGAAGCTGGTTTTCTTTTGATAAAATGGAGCAGAAATTATGCAATTTACAAAAAAAAAAAAAAAAGCTGATGCTTTGTTTTTCAGTCCAAGGTAACAACAGCAATATGAGAATATTCCCATTCAAAAGGTGAGAGAGGACTCTCCACTGATCAAGGAGTACATAGAACTTCATGGACCTGAAGCCAACGTTTTGTTATATAAAAATATTTCTTTCTCCATTGCTCAGCCTGTATTCCTTACCTTGATTTGACTTTCCATAATTTAAATAGTATTTCATATCTTCAAAGCACTATACATGCATTAACTAATTTCACTTATTAAAATTTCACACTACTGTCTAATGATAAATTCCCAAATGCAGTGGATTTGAAAACTTTCTGTTAAGCATGTTCTGATAATCCTCAACTATATAGTTGTAAACGGTCTTTTGATGTTAGATAGCTTCCAAGTATTGCAAAAACGAAAATGATAACTTGTTTGCCAAAGGTGTTCAGTGAAGAAAACAGGACATGGGTGTTAATTCTTTTGATCTTTCCTGATTTTAAGAAGACATCTAAGGCAAAGCCATCTGTTGAAGATCTCCATGGGCAGAAAAAGGGTGCACAGCAATGACCACAGAGAAAGACTTGAAGAGTTCCAACAGAGCATTTCAAATCTTGGAATTTCATGTTCTAAAGAGCATTAAGTGGCTCATTAGATTGAGGCAGCTTTGCCTTCTTTTCTACATACCAGGCTGCAAACTAAAAGAGTAAATCCCTCTTCTGAGCAGTAACACCCATTAAGCATTGATAATATGACCTGCACCTTAGAGAGCGACAGAGTGATAGGCTAAGTAATCATTAGCAGTAAACAATAATGTGCATAATAACAATGAATCATCAGAAAGAAAACAGAACACTATTTGGTTCTAAAGATGAATTAGGACAATTTGCTTTGTGCATTAAATGAATTTCCCTACAGTACTTCAGACTGCCTGATTTTCATACCTTCAGCTGCATCTGCTCCTCCTGAGAGTTGCTGTAGTCACTTTACTGAGTTTCTGTTTTATAAACAGAGAAGTCATCTCTCTTACCCTGCCCTTACCAGCTTGTCTCAGCATATGCTGCTAGCTTTCACAGTTGACAGACACTCTGACAACTGGCAGTCTGTCTGTCAAGAAGATCCTAAAAGACGAAAGCATTGAGTAGAAAGTTCAGTTTAGGATCATCTCCACGGCTTTAGGAGTATGTTTGCAACATAGATACTGTAGCAGAATGTTGACAAAAATCATATAACTTGCTTTCCTGTGAAAATGAAATCTACTTTAAAGTGGTAATATTTACTTCTTGCAATGTTTAATCACCAGAAAGTTACACATTTTAAAAACCAACCTCTCTCTTCCTTTCTCTGGGCCAAGTACAGTCCTCAGAAAAGACAAGTAACTACCTCTCACTGTGCCATGAGGAGTGGGTGCTTTGCTTCAAGGTGACCCTCCTAGATTTACCTCTCTTTCTCCCGTCCCCATTTTGGACACTTTGCCAGGCTGCTGTCACCTTCTCCTTGCTTCTTCTCACCTTTCAGAACATTGTCTACTTTCCTTCTGCCTGGCTTATGTCAGGTGAGGAGCTGATCCAACGCCGTCACACCAGGCAACTGGCAGCAGGCCGAGCAATATTGTCCCTTTGCTGCTGGCAGCCGAGAGCAGGAGGAGAGGAGGCGGTGACCTGCCTTGCAGTGCTGACAGCGGGGGAGGGCTGCCAGTGGCAGGACTGGGATGGTGCCAGGAGCCTTGCTGGGACAGCACTGGCTCTGCATTGCAAGACCTTTGCAGGAATGGGGCAACTTCACCGATATCCCTGACAAGCACTTACATTTTATTCTCTCAAGTGTAGTCCTTGATGGAGTTTAGGAGCCTATGAAGCAGCTTTGTGCTACTGTCACTGCTTCTAATTACCAGCTCCAATAAGGCTTCATCCTGTTTCCTTCTCCCCAACTTTTAAAATGATGTTGTGACTTCCTGGGTAAATGGGCTTTTCTTTCTAATTAGCCAGAAGAAAGAGCAAATCTACAGTACCTGCTTGAACATGAACCAAACTGACTGATAGTAAAATACAAGTGCAGAATGTTATGCAAAATATTCATCCCAGAAAAATTAAGATTTAATTCAAAGAGGAGATGGGAATGCTACCAAATCCTGTCCATCATATGTGGTTTATTTAAGTCAATCATTTTAGGCATACAATAAATTTTAAGCACAATGAAACAGCTTTGTATACTATATACTACCCTCTTTCTGAGTAGAATAGCTCTGCTTAAATAGATCATTTGTCTTTGATAGCCATCTGAAGGACTTTTGATACAGTCACCTTGTACGGCTGCAGAGAGTGCTACTCAACTCATCCCAAGCTGTAGTGTAAGTATCTTCAGATGACTCTCTTTTTCCCTCCTTTAGACTTTGTGCAGTCAGATTTGGGGAATTTTTCAAAGTGGGTTTTTTATTCTTTCTTTCTTTCTCAGTGAGTTGATTCAGCAAGTCACACAGTTCACTTAACTGTTTCATATGATAAATCTGAAAGATAATTTAAATTGGCACAAACCCTCTATGATATGCCAATCAATTCTAAATGCCATCTGTCACAGTACACTCAAAGCGGAGGAGAGAAGAAAGCACCCACTGCTTCAGTTCCCCCACATTACCCAGCAGGTGCCTGACTGCCTGTCAGCAACCCTGTGTCTTCCTGCTTTCTGAGGCTTAATAGGACAACCACTTGTCCTGATTGCTCCTGGTAAAATCTACTGCAGATTTTCCAAAAATTACATCCAAAGCTAAGGTTACATTTTATCTTCTCAAAGGAGGAGTCAGAGAAGCAAAAATCTCTTAGTTTTCCTTACAAAATTTAGAGGGTAATTCTCTTCTTATCCCTCCTTTCTTTACTATTGAGCACAGAAATATATCTGCCTTACAGTTTGTATATACACAGCTTCTTTCAGTTGAAGAGCATCTACATTTCTCACTTCTCTGGAAAAGTGAGGTCTGCCCCAGAGTATCATTTACCTTTTTGTTTCTATGTTTCCACCCCACAAGTGCTCAAAAAAATGGTTTGTGGTTTTCTCTCTACATGTTTATTTTAGGTTTGCTTGGACAAGTAAGAAGGGTGACTTTTGGGGTGTTTTTTGGGGAGGTTTTTTGTTGTTTGTTTTTTTTTTGATAGGGGAAAGTGGTGCACATTTATAACAGTAATGGTTTAAATACTGATATGATTTGCTTTACCTCCATTCCCTCATCTGTACAGGCATTTGCTGTAACCTGGACACTTGTGTTATCACCAGTACCAAACACACAAGAGCAGACTGGTTGGCAGAGATGGACCATGTCTCACTTCATTCCTCCCTGTCTGTAAACAGTATTGCATTTAGTGGGCTACCCTACAGAAATTTTTCTTTTTTTTTTTCCCCATCTGCTGTTATCCACAGCCACAGTAATGTAAACAGCGCAGCTGGTTCTTCAATAAGAGGACCTTTTCTTAGATTTTCCAAATCCTTCCCCCAGGATGTCTCAGGTTTATAACTGAGGATCCTTCCAGCAAGGCTATTTTCTGTTATTTCCTGCCTATTAGTTAAGAACAAACAACATAAGAAACTCTTTGCATTCTTATCCCCAGCTTTCCTCAGACTGCTGTCTTTATTTAGTCATTCAAATGATCTATGAATTTATTGCTTTCATTCCCTCATGAAATTAGCAACTTCAAAATCCTGTCCATCTTCTCTGAAGATTTGATGAGTGCTAACAAAAGCAGCATCCAGGTTGCTGGGATTTTGGAAACAGCTGAGAGCACTCATATGGCCTTTCTTTGCCTGAGAAGGTTGCTTAGAGTGGGTGAATTGCTTGATAACTTTTTCCTTGTAGGACCTTTAACCTAGGTGTTGGAAGATTATGTCTTCTGCCTCTGAAAGCAGTACAGGAAATAAAACTGTCTTCCAAAAGCCTTATCTATTTACTAGAAAAAATCCCAAATTATCACTACAGTATTGTCAGCTGAAGTGAGAGCTTCACTGTGCAACGCAGGAGGAAGAACTAGCTCTTGTACTAAACAGTTACACAAACAAATAAGACAGAGGAATGGTTGAGGAAAAGATTATTAGATCCCTAAGAGTCTAACCATCCCTTCTTTTGAGTCTTTATGGATATTTTGTGCCTGTTGTCAACCAGATACTGTGTTCAAATATAAATATAAAAGACAGTTATGCTGGAAATCAGGACAGCTACAGGTCATTAAACAACATATGTTGAGATTCACTGATGCCATAAAGCACCCACTTAGTCGATGATGTACAAGATATAAACTAAATTTATATTTGCTAAGCAGAATGTATGTTAAGAGTGGGCAGGTTGACAACAGCTTATTTTTGAATAATTGTTTTTCCCTAAAGAAATAATATCTACCTTCACTAGAGAAGCAAAATATACAAGCTTTTGAAAATTATTTGTAGAATTTAATTAGACAATCATAAACTTATTTGAAATATATTAAATTACATAGCTTTATTCAAAATCTTATAGGCATTATCCAACTTAATATTAAATTTTGTGGGTTTCAAAAAAATTTCTGCAGAACTTACACAGACTTATTGCTATCATCTCTTCTGGAGGATTGCTTAAGAAAAATGCCTATATGACTATAGAAGTAGTCAGGAGTATAGTTTGCAATTCCATGTGGAAATGAGTTTCATTATGGTTTGTACTCACTGCATATGCTAAATAAATTAATCTCAATTTCTTTTCTTCTCAGGATGAATCTCAGATGAAAAGATGGAATCCAAGTTTCTTCTTTTTACCCTTTTGATTTAATTTTCCTTACACAATCACAAAATTAAAACACACATTATCTTGTGGAGTCTTCATATATTTGGATTGATTTTCTTTAACAGGCACTTTCTATTTCCAGTGATAACGTTTCCATTTCCACCCTCCCCATCCCATTTGGACCATTCTTCAGCAAAGTGCTTTCTGAGGGAAGAAATATAAAGGATCTAGTAGGCCCCCTTCCCCTGAGTCAGCAAGTTCCTCCACAGCATTCATTCTTAACAAGAAAAGTCCTGAAACAATCAGTTATAAACATTTAACAAAGGGATTATGATCTCTTTTTAGTATAGCCCTTCTTACAGAGATACTGTCTTTTCTTCAATTAATTATTTAAAATTAATTTTCCTCATGCTCTTTTATTACACTGTGACATCTTCTGACTTCTTCTGCAGTGTTCCTTTTTGATGTCTGAGAGGTCTAAAAAGGTTAACATCATCAGCCGCATATCAGGCTGACTGATGCCTTCCATGTCTGCTATGAGGAGCCTGCTTCCCTGCTCCAGGCTGCACAGCAAGCTTCTCAACTCCAATCAACTCCAAAAGCTGCCTGTGCCTACCAGTGCTCAGAAACTCCACAAGCATGATGTAAAATATATTATCTGTAATCATGTAAATTTGTACAGTCAGAGAGTTTATTTTTATTTGCTTGGCAGGAGAATCCACAGGCTTGCAACACTCCAAAGCTTTTAAATTGCTAGGTACAACTGCTGTGACATTTCAATTCAGCTGTGTTCATCCCAAATGATAGAACGACCATCTCTGACCTTTCACATGCATGTATATGCATAAAGCTCGACAGTAAGTAAATGTTTGAAATCTCTCTGAGTACCAAAGGCAGCTGCTGCTTTGCATGTGTATGTGCAAAGATTTAGAAAATTTTCATTAATATTCTGCTAAAGTAAGCGTGCGAAATTTTATTGTTAGCGGTAACATCAGCTTTAGAGGAATAATAGGTGAAAGACAATATGTGGCATGCATTCACATCAAATCCTGACAGAAAAGCAAAGCACTATCTAGGAGTATGCTCCTCACAAACGTTTATGCCTCTCACCCCTGAGCAGAGCTGCCAGGCTGGTGTGGAGCTGTGTCACCTGTGACCCACTTCCCAGCTGTATTATGACAGCAAATGTCAGGCAGGGACCAGCATCTGTACTGTGCCACTCCATTACTGCTTTCTTCATTCAGCCATAAAGCCCAAAGTACATTCCCTAACAGAAGAAAGTGATAGTTGTCAGAAAAAAAAATTATGAAAGCATAAGGTCATATGGTATACGGAAAATGAACCGATTTATTGTGATTCCTAAGTAATCTCTTGCAAACACAGATCCTCAGAGGTTCTGCCTGTTGATCAAAGCTTGTTCCTCTACCAAACAGCGGTGTGTAAATAACTTATTTCCTCTTTCCGGCAGAAGGTTGAAGGGCACCTTTAAGAGCTGTATCTACTAAGGTACCTAAATTTTCTGCTCACAGTCCCTCATAGGATTTGATCTAACAAAAAGTGACCAAAAATGCTGCTTTTCATGCTGCCCTCTATAACAAGAACATCCTTTTCTAAAATGTGAGGAATTGACTTCCTAAAGCAATGAAATAAATTACTTTATAACTCTTCTATGAGAAGTGTCTTGTCCAAATCTCTTGCCAATATATTACACAGCTAAAATCTGCAGCCTCCTCTGTGTGTGTGAACAGAGATATGATCTTTGGATCATGAAGAGAAGGGCTAAAACAAACCCTGTTATGCCTCTTTAAAAGCCAATGAATTTCAATAAAGACTTTGTCAGCAAATCATTTTTGATTTATACCAGTGTTACTTGTCCTAGAACCCAGGCTTACACATTAGGTGCCATGAATGCCAAAGGGAATCCTAATTATTTGCTGTCTGAATCATCAGAGAATAAAGTAGAAAATGGTTTTCCTAGCCTGTGATATATTGTGACATAATTTTCAAAAAATCTTTCCTATTCTACAATGACAAAAATTCTAGATTTCAAGATGTTCCTACAGTATAAAGTAGACAAGAAAAAATGTGACTCTGACGTCAAAACACCCAAAGGCCCAATAGTTTCGAATAAAACAGCCTTGGGACTGTTTATCTAACCCCTAAAGGTGTTCCTCAACCATGAAACATTTGATCTGAATTCAATTTTTTTCTTGTGAAAAATAAAACATTCCAGCAAAAACATGTTTTGCATTTGAGGAATATTAGTTTTCTGACATAAAAATTCTTTTGAAACTAAATTTCTGACAAGATCACTGAAACAGAGCTCTTCAAACCAAAATCAAAATAGAAACTGAATTACGGTTCACCAGAACTTTCAACCACAATAAAATTTGTGCAGTGTTTTGGTATTTTGGAAAATCAGAATATAACCACATAGGCAAAAGTTGTAATCTGTATTCCTATTCAACATGTGAAAAATGTACATTTCCATCTAGTTACCATTAATAATTTAAGATTATTATCTCGATTTTAACTGTTATATTGAAAATGTGGCAGCATTCAGCTGTTTGACTGCCAGAAGGAGATACAAAAGGAACTCAAAGATCTCACTTTAAAATATGAAGAGACCCTAGGTTGACACTTCATATTGCATTGCTGAGATGGCATCTCTCCCTTTCCATTTCTCCTTGCCAAGGTGTTTATTCATGGTAGTGGACTCCTAATGAAGGTGGAATCTCTTCAATAGTAAGATTTCAGAACAACTGCAAGGACCAACAAAAATGTTGGAGTGATAATTCAATGGGGATAACCAGGAGGATTTCAAATGTTTCCTGAAAAACTCTAAGTCCAGAGAGGAGCTACCCTTTTTGCTAAAGCAAAAGGCTAAAGGCAAAAAGATGGCTGGCTACCCTCCTTCAGCAGTGAAACTCAGAAACTGCAGATAAGTATGTGAGAGAAAAAAACATTGTGAGGGCATTAAGGCCATTTTGGAACCCAAAAAGAAGAGGAATTGAATCCACCTTCACAAATCTCAGAAACAATATGGTTAAGCACAAACTTAAATTTGTTGTTTTAACTCATCCATTTGCAGTGACTAAACTAATTAAACCATCTTGAACTGAATGTATAAGAAAACTATTAAACGTAGCATGATTAAGGCATTCTTACTTGTTTTAGGTAGAATAACTGAATGCAGATGAAGGTGGGTTCAAATCAGTTCCATTGAATTAATGGAATAAACAAAAAAGGGCTAGTGTCCTTCTGAAATACCATCTTCTACAGAAGTAAAGACACAGCATCAAAAAAACCAACAAAAACCCTGCACACCAACAAAAAAATATAAAGCACAACTTGACCCTCCCAAGATAGAAATGAAAAATAAGTTATTAAAATTAGCTTTAACAGTGTATTGAAAGGGAAGAGAAAGTAACAAATGAATCAAGGTAACTGTTGTTTTGAGCTAAATAAAATTATTTTATTACTATTACTGTGGGGATTTTGTTTGAAAAGTGTCTTACACTTAATACTAATTTTTGAAAAGGTGCATGCTTTTCCTATCTGTTAGACAATTTTTACCAGCATACTGTTTTTTGTGAATTCTGTCTACCTGCTGTGAGACTACTATATTCAGATTAGACCACTCTAGGCCATACTCTTTTTCTACCTGGACATGACAGTAGAAGTTCTGTTTATTTGAAGTTGCATGAAAGATCAGGATTGTGTTCTGAAAATTTGTCCCCACATTGGATAATTGAACTTTTATAAAAGTAACTAAGTTGTGGGAGTCAATAAAGCTAACATGGTCCAAGTTGGAGGTAGGATCAGGAATCCCTTATTGGACATACAGGCTGATATTTTAAGAGTCTGGAGTCTACATATTCATAGGGGGGGCAAGCTATTACAAACACGGGGTTTTACAAGGATGAGGTAAGGGAAAAACCCAAGTTACACCTTTTGGGTTTATCACTTACAGCATGGGGAAAAACCACTTATTTTAGGATTACATTTTTGGGGATTTACATGGGGGAGAGATGTCCAATGTTTACAGAATACACAGGATACAGAGCCATTGTGCTGTCTACTCTTATATGAATCATGGGTCATCTATCGCCACCACCTGCAACTCCTAGAAGGCTTCCATCAATACTGTCTCCGTACATGCCTAAACATCCACTGGTCAGATTATGTGACCAATACATCTATTCTAGAACAAGCAGCAGTCACAAGTATTGAGGCCATGTTACTGAGAACACAGCTGCGCTGGGCAGGGCACATCTCCAGGATGAGGGACCACCGCCTCCCTAAGATCTTGCTTTATGGGGAACTTGCCACTGGCTGCCGCAAGAGAGGAGCCCCGAAGAAAAGATACAAGGACTCCCTGAAACAACATCTCAGCCTCGGCCATATTAATCAGCATAACTGGTCTACTCTGGCCTCCAATTGGGAGGTCTGGAGACACACCATCTATAACGCTGCTGCTTCTTTCGCAAAAGCAAACAGGATCACCCTCGAGGAGAAAAGACAAACGCAGAAAGAATCGTGTCTTGCAGAATATACCACCTAAGGAGTCTTTCTGCTGTGCCTTTTGCAACCAGACGTGTCTATCTCATAATGGCCTTTTTAGCCACCAGTGCGCCTGTAACAAATGTGGGTAGAGCCTTTCCCAAATCTTCTGGAAGCCTAGCCATGAATGAAACAGGATACACAGGGAGGGGGAAAACAACAATGAATTTTATGCAGAGGCTTGATAACTCCACAGCACAGCGTTTCTGTATCTTGGCGGAACATTCCAAACAGGCGACATCCTGTCTGGTTCTCAAATGCAGGTTTTTTCCCCAGCCAAGGCTTTCTGCTGAGGCCCAGCAGCTTCTTTTTCTGGTATCCAAAATTTGGATTGTTACACTAAGTAGCTAAAGAGGTTACTGGGACAGCAAGTCTATCAGGAAAGATTGTGGGAACTTGAAGGAGGGAAGCACTAGTAACTAGCACAGAGGTCAGTAGCTTGTCATGGAAGAGCTGCTTAATTATATCTATGAACACCCCTTTAAAATATGCCCTGCATATGCTACGCTATCAAGAATACAGGAACATAAACATTTCTATAACGAATAAATAGATATAAGCCATATTTATTCCACTGTAGCAGGTTTCACACCTTTAAATATTTCTCCATGAGAGTATATAAAAATTGTTGGTATAAAGGAATAGGAGTGAAATTTACAAGGCTGAAGTTACATGATAAAACTGTATCATTATCATAAAATTTATAATATTACAAAATTAGTGTGTGTCTACTTTTTAATTTAGTATTTTAAAGCATATGTTTATTTGCTTTATTATACCTTATTAATTTTTGTCACAATTAGGGAAAATTCTAATGATGATTATTAGCCACATAATACTAACCTAAGTTAGATGTTGAATTAATTTAATAATGTGTTCTTATTGTTTTTACTGATAATTTACACAGTTATAGATATTACTAATACTTAAACATTATATATTATAATAGCTATGTAAGCAATTGTGTCATATATATCACACCTAGTTTTCAACTAAGAGACACATTTCTTTTATCTTCAGTGTTCATCTGAAGGGCATGTTAATCTTGAAAGCAGTTTATTACATTAAGCTGACAAACAACTACTTTAAAGGAAATGACACAGGGTCAGACACTTGCAAAAAGCAATATGTGTGTGCTCCTGGTTCCTATTCTTCAAATTGTGTTGAAAATAATTATATTATTACAATATTATATTTATAATTATATATCTTACAATTATTATTGTAAATAAGATACTTACTAAGATAAGATAGCTCTTTAAATTATGTTAAACTGATATGGTTGATTAACTACCTCTGAAATGAAGTTAGTAAACCAGCATACACCTGTCTGATTTAAACTAAAATTGACATTTTTACTTGCCTTGAATATTACTGACTAATATTGCATAAATATTAAGACATAGTACAAGGACAACAGCTCAGCCTCCTTTACTGTCATACTGGCTTAGAACCAGATCAGTCTTTCAAGCATCCTTGATAACTCATAAACAATTCTTCTTCACAATTGTCATTGCACCCAGAGGTGAAAGATAAATCATTATTTCTGCCAGGACAGGAATGGTAGCAAGTTTTTTTTTAAAATGATGTTATGAACATTCTTCACTTCATTGGAATGATTGAGGCATGGGCTGATTCAAAGTGAGTTCTTGTGTTGAACTTTACATGATGGATAGTTCCATGACTGCTGTAAGACAATGCTGACAGAATATCAACTGCAGACATTTCAATATATGTATAGCACAGTTAAGTTCTGATCAATATATCTTGTTCATTTCTTGCCAAGAACACAGTTTTACTAGATATGATTAGTGTCTAATCTACCTCCCACACTATAATATACATATAAGAAACTTTGGTAGCAAGCTGGGAAGAGAGAAAAAAAAATTAGACTGATGGCTGAGCACTAAATTAAAACTTTTGAGAGTTTCAATATGAACCTGAAAGAAAAGTGTTGAATGCAAGTGTGAACAAAATACCCTTGTGAAAACTGTGTTTCTTTACACTGTTTCCTCATGTATTTGAATTGAAGTGCAGGCACTATGGGTCTGGATGCCTCAGGGAGAAATTCACCTTTTGATTAACTCAGGGAAGGCAATTTACACAGCCAGTTGATCCACTGACTGACATCGACATTCATCCAAAACAAAGGCCACTCCCCATCCCCCTTAGCTTGAGATAAATTTGGGTTTCTTCAGAACAGCTAGAGTCATTCCTGTATTTTTTTTTCAGTTCCCTATGTCATGCCTTTTGACTTTTTATAGTAGATTGATTCTGGTGGGACACCAGTACCCACTAAAGCCACTCTCTCACTCCCTTCTGCAACCGAACAGAGGAGAGAAAATACAATGTAGGTTTCATGAGCTGAGATAAAGACCATGAGAGATAAGTCACCAAGTACCATCATGGGCAAAATGGACTCAAAGTTGGGATAATAATTAAATTTGTTTTAACAGAATCAGAGAAGGATAATGAAAAGTAAAATAAATCTTAAAAGCACCTTCCCCTCCCCCCTCCCCTCCTTCCACGTTCTACCTCCTCCCACCCAGCAGCGCAGGGAGATGGGAATGTGGGTTGTGGTCAGTTCATCACAGATGGTTTCTGCCACTGTTCAGGGAGAGACCCCCCTACTCCAGTGTGGGATCCCTCCCACAGGAGACATGAACTTCTCCAACACGAGTCCATACCGTAGGCAACAAACTGCTGCAACACAGGTCAGTTTTCCACAGGGTGCAGTCCTTCAGGCACAGGCTGCTCCAGTGTAGGTCCCCCACAGGGCCACTAGTCCTACCAAGAAAACCTGCTCCAGCATGGGTTCCTCTCCCCGTGGGTCAGCAGGTCCCTGCTAGGACCCTGCTCTAGCATGGGCCTCCCACGGGGTCACAGCCTCCTTTGGGAATCCACCTGCTATGGTGTGGGTCTCCTCCATGGACTGCTGGTGGATTTCTGCACCCCAATGGTTCTCCAGGGGGACAGCCCATCTCACCATGGTCTGCACCATGGTCTGCAGGGGAAAACCTCAGCTCCGGCACCTGGAGCACCTCCTCCCTCTCCTTCCCCACTGACCTTGGTGTCTGCATTGTTGTTCACATGTTCTCATTCCACTCTTCTCTGGCTGCAATTTTCCTCTGCCCAATAACTTCTTTTTCCTTCTTAAATATGATATCTCAGAGGTGTTGCAATCATTCCTTGATGATGGGCTTAGTCTTGGCCAGCAGCGGGTCCATCCTGGAGCTGGCTGACACTGGCTCTGCCAGACACGGTGGAAGCTTCTAGCAGCTACTTACAGAAGCCACCCCTGTAGCTCCCCTGCTATGGAAACCTGGCCACAGAAACCCAATATGCCTTTGTAAACTGTCCACAACCTTTCCGAGATAAATGAACAGCAGCATCACTCTTTTCTGTGTGTGAATTACATGAATGCATGATGCTATTCCAGTACTTAATCTTAAGGGTTTTGGCCAGAGTTCAGATGTATGCATGCACAAACATCCTTTCCTCTGGGATCAGATGTGTAAGTGTCTCTAGAACAGGAGAGAAGCCTGCAAGACATCTGTGTAAACACCATTACCATCACTCAAGTTTGCCCTCATTCTCCATTAGCACCTGAATTTGAAAGGCTCCTCAGTTCAAGTCCATAGCTGAAATTCTTCTCAAAGTTGTGGTATTTCTGTGGCTTATTTTCTGCAAAGCTACTTGCTACAGTTCACTTGTGTTCTGCCAGACTGCACCCAACCACTGCTTCAAACAGTACTAAGCTTAACATTTTTGAAATTATCAGTCATTCAGGGGGTTTTTGTTGGTTTAGATTTTTTGCTTCTACAAGACAGGTCTTAACACAGGAGAAAATATTTTACCAGGAAATCCAATTGCACATGATCTGGAAATCCCAGATATGTCTCCTGGTCCTTACCTATTGTATGGGTTTAAATCCTCACCAGCAAAGGAAGCCTTCTTAGAATGCCAAACAGGTTCAGCTGAGATGGAAAATTGGCTTCTTAAATCAACCCTATTAATGCTGATGTGGGAGTACTGAATCCCATGGGAGCAAGTGAAACCAATTCCACAAGATTTGTTGCTTATCACTTCCCAAATTGAGTTTAAGATTAAGGTTTGATTTAGTAATAGACAACTATATAGGGAATACCTGTCCCAAAACAATGCTTTTCTATGTACCTTATTGCTGTAGCTATGGTCAGCAAAGGCATGCAAGTTGGAGTATTCCGATTAAAAAATAAAATATTCAGATTCCAGCAAGTTACTTTCCTTCAGTTTTAGAACTTTCCAGCATATTTGTATTTAGAAATACGTTTAAATCAGTGGTCTCCAGAACAGGCTGTTACTTTGCACTTTTTACTGGAGTAGAAAGGACTGATAAGAATGGGCATTTGGGAGTTTGGTATGGAATTTGGTGTACCCTTCCATTATTTTTTTTTTCAAAATGAGGAGAAGTTGTTATTACATTTCTTATAAGATACATTTGTTATTCATGGTTACAGGACTAAAGATCAAAAAATGTGCTAAAACTTTGGAGATCAGGCCCACCCCCAGCATGTTTTTCTTGGGCTACAGTGCTATATCTTCACCCACTTGATATCTACTGTGGGGAATGCCCTTTTGAAAATGGGTATCTATTTTGAGAGAATAGCCATGGTTACAAATAAGGCCCTAAGTTTTGCATTCAGCACAGCAAAATCATCTTTCTTCAAGAGAAGAGATGTGCAGTCACCTTCCTCTTGCACACCACATAGTCTTGTGGTTCAAACACTTTAAAAACATGACAGTAGGTACTTCGAAAGGCATCAAGCTAATGAGAGCCTGTAGCTCAAATTACTCACCTGCATATTGACATGCTGCAACTACACAAATTGTGCTAAAAAGATTTCCTCTCTTTTTGTCTGTGTTTAGACAAAGGCTCAACTTTATGAAATGGGGAAATCTACTGTGAAATTCTGAATCAGGGACATAGGCTTTTGTATAAGAAGTACTGAACCGTTTTACAGAAATCCTTGGGTTTTTACACAATGAATAACAAGTGCCTTGGTCAGATACCTGAAAGCACTTCTCTTTCTCCTCATGCTTTGAAAGTCTATGCACCTCACCTTGACTTGGCGTATTATTGCAAAGAGCTTTACGTTCAATACATTGCCACATCAGTGTCAGAGGCCCAAAATATGTCTGCAGATTCTGGTACTGACTGTTTTCCCCTCAAAAGCCTAAATGCTGAAGTTTCTCTGTCACATTACAATCTTCATTGCCCATCTGAAATCCTACGGTTTCTTTGACTCCCTACGGGCTATTTTTTCCCTCCTGCTTAATTCAATATCTCTAATATTTGTCTTATATGCCCTGCTTTTAATTTTGAGGCACTTGGTGCTAAGAGATAAGCCCGTGGCAGATGTAATTATCCAGCAGCATATTAGTCACTTGTTACTGCCACCTAACTGCCTCTGTCATACTAGTGTTTTGACTGGGAAGGGAGTGCTTGGAAAGCCTTTCACCTTCCTTACAATTATTTCTTCATAATAAATAGCTTTGTGGAAGCTAGACACAAAAATCAAAAGATTAAACCTGAGACAGACTCATCAGTTCTGTAAATCAATAGATTTGACTTGCAGAACTTACTTCATGTTTTATCTCTATTGCTGGCATCACTATGTTGACTTTTAAAACTGAAAACAACAAATATAGTCATCTAGTTTAACCTTAGGCTTTTATTATTTCCTTCAGGCCTGCACCATCATCCGAACCCATACATATCTTTTAGTCATCCATCCTGATGTTAAAGCATAGAAAACTGGAGTATAACCAAAGAATAAACTTTACTGTTTACTTTTTATAATACTTACGAATCAGTTTTCCTAGTTTCCGTTTGTAGTCTTTGCAGCTCTTCAGCAGACTTATTATCACACTACTGTAGCTTCCATCCAGGGTAAAGGAGTAGATTAGGACAGACAGGTACGCAAGCAGGTGAACCACCCTAGATTCTAAGGATGCTGGGCAACACTGCACAGAGCCTTCTAAATGCCTCTGTGTAGACTCAAGTTCACAATAATCACTGAATCACTGGCTGGACCTAAAATTACTCTCACAGTGTTTTCCTTGCATCAAGCTTCTGGTTTCACACAGGTCTACTACTTCAGATACAGCACTTCATCTGTGTTGGCTCCATTTCCTCACTCTGCATCAGAAAAGGAAAATTCTGTTAGCAAGACTGCTGCAAAGCGTTTCTGTAGAACTTCCCTCAGATACCCATGACCTTATTCACCTTCCCTCTGCCCCAGACATGCTGGATCTGCACTGATTTTATGCAGCATCACTCTGGTGGCACTGTGTCACTCTTCCCTGAACTCTCAGTAATGGGAATTAGTGTGGGGAAATCTGGGCCTGGTTTGCATGCAACAGTTCAGGAGCTTCTGAATGGCACATTTACTGACTCAAGATCCAAACTGTGCAAAGTGACTAGGTCTGGTTACATACAGCCAGATTCATACGGCACTGCACTTGAGTTTAGAAGCCCAGCTCACAGAAATTGGCTCTGCAGCGAGTTAGCTCACTGTGTTTGCAAGGATTAATGGAGTGATTAATCAGGAACTGAAGAAACGACCCACAGATAATGCACAGTTGATTATAGTTTCTTTTATCTGACTGTGCTCCTGGATTGAAATTTTATGTAATGCACAAACCAGGAGTGTTTCAGTTAAATTCCTTGTGGATATTTGCAATCAAGATACCATAACACAGCTTGATACAAATGTTAACTTTTGCTCAAGGGAGTTTGGGAATGATGGGGTTATTGTAGGTCAGTATAAAATGAAAGGATGTCAGAGAATAAGCCCAGTTTCACCCAAAGCCGACACTGACATTTTTAAGAAGCTGTTCAACGAAGAAAAATCTTGCTCTTTTGGGGATTGCAATTTGCAGAGGTTTGGACTTGTTTGGTTTTAAAAATGAGCCTCCAAGGTCAAAGAAGACAAAAATGGGAAAGAAGACTTTGCAATGGAAACACATTGCCTGAGGAAAAATGTTTCAGTTATGCAAAACCAGTGGCACATAAGGATGGAAATGGATTATAAAGAACCTGTTCTCCTAGGTGCCCTTGCAGCTCTTTATTATTTCATCCCCTGACATTACCTAAATCAAAGGTCCTATGAGTCCTACTTTTGCCATGTTTGAGCAGAACTGATAGCCAAAAGATTATTTTGAGAAATATCACAATCTTAATTAGAAGTTTCTGTGAGAAGAAAAATTATTTTCCTAGATTAACTGCTGGTTTTATGTACTTGCAAATAACTATACTGACTCCAAGAGGATGGCTCAGTTAAAGACCATGCTGTGCTAAACTAATATCAAGGGGAACAACCTTTAGACATATTGTATTAATGTAGTAAATGAGGGCAAAAGACCTTTAGAGACTGAAAAATAACTTATAAAAATTCACAAAAGAACTCAGGTTCACAGTTGTGTCTTTGAGCTGCTCAACCAATATGTTTACTGCTTAATCACTCTTGTAGGCATCTGAAATGCCATGGTAACTGTAATTTTATGGATAAACTTGCCCTAAATATCTGCTGCTAGCTTCACCCATAATCCACCATAGCCCAGAAGCTGGTAGACATCTTGTTGATTCTAATTACTCATTAATCATACTGCCCCTCGTCTTACCTCTAGAATCCAGACTGAAAGATGCTGTCGAAATTCACCTACCCAAAGGAAAATATAAAATAACCGTGCAGGGGATGCTGTGCAGGGGATACTGATCACAGCATCTCATACCTGATGTGGGAAACCTATGTTCATACTCATAAATAAAATACCCCTGACTATAGAAGTGAGTCTCTTAATCCCTGTTTTCCACATGTTGTCCCCGTGACAGGAATTCATGGCCTTGTGGAGTTTCTCTCCCAAGGGCATAGGGGCAGAAAGATCAAAATCTGTCTGAAGTCGGTATACTCTGGATGTAAAGTGAAAACGGAGATATGTAATGAGTCCATCCTGAAACACCCAAAAAAAGGTATCTTTTCTAATCATGATCTGTGCAATTTCCTTTGTAACTCACCTCATCTTGTTGGCTATATACATCATGTATACACACATACTGGTTCAGGGATATTGCCGTAGGAACATCTAGTCTCTAGTCCCAGTGATTTTGGGATTAGACCCAACTGAGTTTTGGGCAAGGTTGAGGCACAGTTTCACATGTACAGAAAAAGCAATCTCAGGCTTCTAGAGGGCTCTACAGTAGAAACTCTGGAAATTCTGCTCACCTCTGTCTAAGGTAGCAACTAAAAGAGGATTATCAGAATTACCAGTCTGCTTTTACCTACTTAAATTCCATTTACATCTTGTTCTAAAGTAGTTCCTGTTTATCTTCATATAAAAGGCTATGGGATTAAAAGACTGTGGCACTTATGGATGAAGATGACTCTGTAAGAGTTAGGTTATTTTAGTTATTTTTGGTAACATGTCCATGACTTGTCCATAAATGTCCTGCAAGGTGTTACTGCTGTAGTTTCATGGCAGAGAAAATAAAGAATAAATACTCAGTTTTCTAATCTCCAACCTTTTAACACACTTACAGAAGTCATTTTCTTGCCCATTCTACTCATTTTCTTATTAACTAAGCAGTCCTTCTTGGAAGTAAATATTTTATTTTAATAGCACATACTACCACCTGCTGTAAGCAACTGAAATTGCTTTTGCAGTTTCAGAGCTTTTAAAACTGCATAAGGCAGCCAGCCTTAAATTTAAAATACAGCTAGATTGTTGGCGTCTCTCTCTGATGCTAATTTAATTATCTATTCATCCAAATATTTTCTGACTAAAAGTTTCTTAATTATATATGATTTGTAATAGCTGGAGTTTGGCAGTCTCTAAGATGCATGGAAATTTAAGAAACAGTTCTGCTGTAGATATGAAATTGATAATTCATTATGTCAACAGTAATTCTGAAGATTAACCATTTCCAAATACAGAAAATTTAGTTAAGAAATTAACAATTGCTCCAAGGTGAATGGAAGTTTTTTTAATAAATCAAGCTACAAGGGATCAAAAATTCAGAATATGAATTATTAAAATATTTATTGTTTTACACAGTTGTCCATTTGACTCAAAGAAAAGATAAGAAATGTTCAGAAGATCAAGATGTCTCTTTATGATTTGTTACAATAAGAATATTTTAGGGGCAAAGGATATATTTTATATGCCTATTTTAGTGTGTACTTTCTTGTTTGTTTGTTTGTTTGTTTTCCAGGACATTTGTTTGCCTCCAATTAAGATGCTGAATTACGTGTAAACAACTCAATTGCCAAATCCTCAGCAGGTATAAATCCATGTAAGTACTATCAAGGCATTGTCTTAGGCTGTTTGTCACAATCTGGAAAAACGGTTTCTTATGTCCACTCAAGATTTTGGAGGAGGAACAAAAAGAGTTTGTCTAGGGAAGAAGAGAAAGAAGGTAGAAAAAGATTTATGTTGTATCAATAAGTATGTATGTGTATATGTTTATGCTACAGTAGAAAGTACAAGTACAGAAGGAGCTAATTAAGAAAAGCCAAACACATTGTCCTGCAGCAAATCCAGTTTTTGTTCTAACTTCCACAGGTTGCTTTTCATCAAAAAGCAATCCCAGTCATCCTGTCCCTGCTGCCAGTCATTCTAGCACATAGCTGTCTTGCAGCCTGCAGAATTTTCTCTCTTCTCAGTCCACACAGGGATCCCAGCTCCACACCAGCTGCAGGCTGCTGGCTGGTGATGCAGAGCCGAGTCAGGCCCATGCTGAGGTGAACTTGGCTGGACACTTGTGCCACACTGCTGTCTGGAGCTGAGGAACGCTGTTCTGGTGTTTCCACAGCACAGGACAGTGTTGCCTGGGATGCAGCAGGAGACACCAGAGCCGTAAGGACAGCAGGAGGCAGTGACAGCTCTGTCTAGGTTTCTTCCTCCTCCTGCCCATGGCAGTAGCTGCTCTCCAAGAGTAAACCCAACAAGGAAAGCTCTCTCTGAACAGCTGGTACGTCCAGTGACATAACCACATCTGAAGACTGGTGGGAAAAGAGGAGCCTGTGCAGTGTAGACCCAGATGCTTTCTCCTGTGCTTCTGGGCCTGCAGCACATCTTTCACTGAGAGTGATGTAGGCCAGACATTGGGGAAATGGTTCTCCTGCTCCAAAAGTAGTGTGAGCACACACACAATGGAAATTTGTTTTTTATAGAACTAGAGCTGGGTACTTTCCTACCTTCTCATCTTATCACCTAGGCAGCCCCACACTTCAGAACTAGGACACCAATGTCCTCACCAGCCCATGGAGGTATCCACTGAGGTTTTACACTGGTTAGAGTGTAAGAAAGACACAACTAGCATCTAGCCAAAAATATGGAAAGGCTTTCCCACCCCGGTGCAACCTACTTCTCAGGCCATTACATGCTTTTTCCCTGCTTACCCATGCCAATGACAGGAACAATTTTAGTTATACAAGTGCTATTATTAATAACAACAGTAATGAAAGTAATTATTCCTTTTTCTCAGTATTTATTTTTGGGTTTATGATTACTAGTCTTGTCACTTTACCTTTTCTTTCCCTTACCAACTCCATCTGCTCCCACTGTTTTACCCCTTAACCCCACCAAAATTACTCCTTTTGCTCTTTTCTTCTTTCATCCAGGCTGACATTTAAGGCAGCCCCTGGACAGTTTTTTATCAGTGATTTCAGGTGTCATTTTAGGCATAGCCTCCAAAACAGAATGTCTTCTCTTTTTTTTCCCCGACATGACTGTTCTGTTTTTCTTCTTTTTTCCCCCACTGTATTTATAGACTTCAAATCTTTCAGTCATAACCATTGTCTTGCTAGACTTGATTGATTTCCTCATGGTTTAGTAACTCTCAAAGCTCCCTTTTCCTAACTGTTACAATGTCAAAACATTTTGCCATATGTTCGTGCATCACTTTCAAAAGCTCCATTGCCTTCCTCCTTAGAGCAGAGCTTCCCAAGCATTTTTGTAAGAATACTACCTCCAGCAGCAGCAGTGCCAGCATATGTCATCCCTGGAAAGGCATTGGAACTTGGGACTCCTCTATCTTGAACATTGCAGAAAACTGCACATGCTACCTGAAATCCACTGCAACAGGAAATGCGAGGGTCTCTCCTTCCGTCTGGTGGGGAATGAGGAAAGGCAAGGCTATTTCAGTTTGCTTTACTTGCATACCCTTATTAGTCAGGATTCCTTCAGCATCACACTGTGAGCCACCCTTGAGTTAGAATTAACTTAATAAACTGGAGTAAGGAAAGATTCAAGAAAGACTATGAGAAAAGAGTCTGCTGTGGGCCTCCTAGTGATCTGTGCTCCTTGTCACCGTCTGAGGTTCTTCTGTCAATAAGACTTTTCTGCAGGAGTAGAAATTATGGCTGAAAATTTTAGGCTACCAAATTAAGCTAGGGAAACTTCTTTGTAGGATTAGATGTAATGAAGCTGCCTTTCCTAGCCATTAGTTGTAGCAAGTCAATAAACTAACATGATCCCAGTTTGGAGGCAGAAACTGGAATACCTTATTGGACTCACAACTTCATATATAAGGGGTTTAGAGTTTACATATTTAACAGGGGGTTTACATATTCATCGAGGGGTTTACATATTCATTCTATTACAATTGGGGGTTTTCCACAGATGAGGCAAAGAGGAAATCCTAAATTACAAACTTTGGATCTTAGCACTTACATCATAGGAAAAGCCCTACTTTATCTTGGGGGATTTACAGGGAGATTAGGTATTGGATATACATATGCAAAGGGTTACAGAGTATATACAGGCAAGGGGGGAACACAATGGGTTTTATGAAGAGGTCTGATGAGATTAGGATGTGGATTCTCCGGCTTGGGCAGGACATGTGATAACATCATGTAAGGAGTTTCTTTACATCCTGCTGAAGAAGGTAGGAAGAGTCCACAGAGATGAGGTCATTGAAAAGTGGTTTTCCCCAGCTTTCATAGTTCATGGTTTTTTCTGAAGACTGCTCAAATCCCTCTCTGCAAATATTATGTTTTTGAATCCTACAATTAGTGGCGATAATTCTTACCTCAGCTTTCTGATATCTTTTTGGTACATTCTTTCCCTATTTCATTCATCTGTCTCCTCTCGATATGTTGGTTATGCTGGTTCCCCCTGCTGAGGGATTTGAACAGGCTGAATAGATTGTCTGAGACCAATGGCATGAAGTTCAACAAGACCAAGTGTTGGATTTTATGCTTTGGCCTCAACAACCCCATGCAGGCTGGGGACAGAGTGGCTTGAAAATTGCCCAACGGAAAAGGACCTGGGGGCGCTGGTCGACAGATGGCTGAATATGAGTCAGCAGGTGGCCATATGTGCCCAGGTGGCCAAGAAGGCCAATGGCATCCTGGACTGTATCAGAAATAATGTGGCCAGCAGGACCAGGGAAGTGATTTTTCCCCTGTACTTGGCACTGGTGAGGCCGCACTTTGAGTACTGTGTCCTGTTCTGGGCCCCTCAGTTCAGGAAGGATATTGGAAGGGCAATGAGTCTGGGGAAGGGTCTGGAACATAAGTCCTATGAGGAGTGGCTGAGAGAGTTGGGACTGTTTAGCCTGGAGAAGAGAAGGGTCAGGGGTGACCTTGTAACTCTACAACTATCTGACAGGAGATTGTAGACAGGTGGGCATCAGCCTCTTCTTCCAGGCAACTATAGATAAGGCAAGAGGACATAGCCTCAAGCTGCACCAGAGGAGGTTTAGGTTGGACATTAGGAAGAAAATCTTCACAGAAAGGGTAACTAGATATTGGAATAGACTGCCCAGGGAGATGGTGAAATCACTGTCCCTGGAAGTGTTTAAGGAAAGACTGGACAAGGCACTTAGTGACAGGGTAGTGTTCGGTCATAGGTTGGACTTGATGACCTCAGAGGTATTTTCCAACCTAAGTGATTCTTTGATTCTATGTGATTCTGTCCCTAAGTTAATTTGCTTCCTTTTTTCCATTCTGTCTTCCATATCCATCTTTAAAACATGTTTTCCAATGATTCTTCTTATCATAAACATAAAACTACCTGTTCCCTTAACACCTGTCCCATATTTTGACTACCTTAATCTGGGAATAGACTACATGTTGTTCCAGGATGCACAATGCTAGAAACTGTACTTCACTGGTAACAAATACAGCAGTTATTCACTTTTCTTGAGCATGAAAAAGTAAGATCGACCTGCTTAGGTGTAAGATCCTTTTAAGTTAAAAATAAAAATAAAAATAAAAAAATAATTACTCTAAAGCAATGCCCCAGAAATCCCAACACGTCCTTTAAGAGATGGAAGTTGAGCAAATCTCACTTGTTTCTTCTGTAGTGATTGCCTCTGTCTTACTCTGAAAAATCTCTTCCTCTCTGGAGAGATGCCATACCTCTTTACAGACCCTTTCTTGTCATCTTCTTATCACTTAATAACTAGGATGACATGTCTTGAAGCATAACTAGTGACATGTCTTGAAGCATTTTCCTTCTCTTTCTACTCTCTTTACAGGTGTCTTATAATTTTTTAGGCACATTTATGTAGGTACCTCATAAATTTAATATTTTAATATTTATGGGTACATGTGGTTGATAACACCTCAGTGGCAGTATATATTATTTTAAAGCAAGAACCCCTTCTTTCATTGTCAGACAATTACAAGACAAGACTAGCCAAGAGAATGTCTCTTAGTGACATTCTTTCCATCCAAATATTTTTATTTTACCTTTTATTTTGCTTTGGTTTAGTCGAAACAGACTGAAGAATAGATTGCATTTCAGTTTTATTGCTGCTGTCTCTGTTCTGTTGAACTCTGCAGGTTGTCTCCAAAAATACCGTCTGACAAGGAAATTGTTTCTACAATGTTTTGTGCTTTCACCCACAGAATCTGTCAACCAAATCCACTCAAACTTGACTCTGCTCTAAACTAAACAAAATAGTTTGATCATAGTTAGTGTAAAACAGTACCATTCAATCAAAGTCAAAGCTGTACCAGGTTGACTTTTGCCAGTTAAAGGCTTGGCTCAAAATGTCACTTGTGTATTAAAGATGCCTAGAATAATCTGTGCATATCAGACATGAAAACTAAATTTTAAATTTTAATCCAATCCTACACAAGCTTAAATACATGCCTTTTAAAAAATTATTTTAAAAATACGCTAATCAGTAAAACCACTTCCACACTTAAAATTAACCACATTCTTAAGCAGTTGACAGGATGAGAGCAACAAAAATGCTACAAATCAAAGCACTGAATTCCTTTGCCTCTTTTGATGGCCTTTGATCTTTCATCTGCTATGAGGATGACATATGAATGAAATTGTTTGCTCTTGATGCACTTACTGACACAGGGCTTTTTGCCTGTGTTGATTTGACTCAGCATAAAGAGTAAATGCATTTTCAGCAATGAAAGAGCAATATACCTTCAGGATTTTTACAAAGCGGAAAACAGAAAAGGTCAATTATTACTGCAGATGTAATGCTTCTTCACTGATGATACCATCAGAATAAAAGTGATGTTCTCAAGTGTCAGCACTTTGATACAAACAAATGTCCTTATAGAAGTACAAAACCAAAAAGAGGATGATTATCTAGATATGTTTGTTTTACTTTTTGATTTTTCTTTTCTTAAAATGTGATTGCTATAAACACAGTCTTTTTTTTCCCTGTATGACACTAAGGTAAACTTACTTTTTAATTCTTGATTTACATTTCAAATATTCCGCAACTCTTTCTACACATTAGTATCAGTCAGATGTGGCTTGTCTCTGATTATCTCTTGATAACTCTGAGTATCTGTAATACTTCTCTTAGTATTTATACAGGTACAAGGAAACAAAATTATACAGAGGTGCATATAGAAAAAGGATTGCTTTTTCTATTTTGACTACTAAGGAGGTATGACACAGTAAGCAAGGATGTGAGTGTGCCTGAGAGATCGCTTACCTCCAGGGCTTAGACATAGGACCCTATGTTATCCAGAGGCATTCCCATCTAGTTAAAATCTACAGCTTGGACCTCTTCTGTAGGAGGACACCAGTTTTATAAATGTGTGTGTATATACTTATATACAAAGCTAATATGTATATACAAAGGTATATGTGTATATATATGTACAGTGACAAATTAATCCATTAGCTTTGTGTTGGTTTAGGATGCAGAAGCTTTAAACTTGAATCTATTTGTGAAGTATTGTTTATGCATTCTGCATTAAGCTGTTATTGAGTGAAATGTATAACCAGCTCTTGAAGCAGAGCTGGCAATGCAGTGCTCCTGCACAGCTTCCACAGGCAAGGTGAGGAATGCCCAGAGTATATCATGGCCTCAAGCTTGCTCACCTGGGTTTCCTCTGGTAAGTTGGTACGAGTGAGCCTGTAACCTCTCAACCATAGGATATTTAACACAGGTCACCCACACCCTGTCTGACAATATTTATTATAACAACCAGCGTGGCT
This sequence comes from Chiroxiphia lanceolata, assembly GCF_009829145.1. Classification (NCBI taxonomy): domain Eukaryota; kingdom Metazoa; phylum Chordata; class Aves; order Passeriformes; family Pipridae; genus Chiroxiphia; species Chiroxiphia lanceolata. Next base: position 36,138,060 of record NC_045638.1, on the reverse strand, counting down.
TTAAAGAAACAGTGAATTTCATTGCATGTCAGATTGAACCACAGCAGAAGGTTTGCTGTGAAGTGATAATTGAGTTGAGTCCTTGTGAAGATATGGATGGAATAGTTGTGGAGTGAAGACATGCAAGATAAGAAAGGTAAAATTGCCACTGGAGGTAGGATTACTGAAGCTGGGATTGTTAGTGGTTCAAGGATTTAGGAGGAAAAACGTCAAAGTAGAGAAGAAAAAATCCTGAAGGAAGAAGAGGGAGGTGGGAGCGAACAACGCATGAAGAGATGAAATCCAGGAAGCAGCAAGGACCAACCTTTGTGACTTTACCTGACTCAGGATCTTCCTGATCTGACCTCATTGACTCCCACTTGGCTATCAAGGAGTCTCTGAGTGTTGCATGAGAAGAGGCAAAGACTGAACACAGTAACATTTATCCTAGCTCTTTATTATGTACCTAACTTCTGTATCTGCCAAGCAATGAATAATTGCTACATACTTTAAAGCTGTATATATTATGTTGTCAGTCTCTTTGCAAATAGCTAGAGGTGTCCAAAGTGTTACAAAACAGTTCCATCAGTTGGTTATATTAAACAGGAACTGACTCAGCCACACTGAGTTTCTGTGGATACCACCGAAAATAAAACAGACCAAAAGAAATTGGTGGCATAGCTTGAATGGGGGGATAATTTTGGGGTATAATCTCTAAGAGGAAAGGTCTTAAATGATCTGCACTCTCCACTACGTGATCTGGCTTTTGAAATCTGTCTGTTGAAGGGGAAGTTGTAATTGTAACTGCTCAGTAGTGGCAATTTGTGGCCAAGGAATGGTCTGGAATGGAGACCAAGAAGGCCCAACTGCAAGAAGGGGTTAACCTGTCCGGAAGCAGGAATGCCAGAGACAGATGGACTCCTTGCAAGGGAATAAAGGTTCCCTGGGTGATGAGATGAGGACAACCTCAGCATTGCCTTGTAGACCATCCTGAATGACAGCATGCAGGGGTCCAAGCTCAGGGGCAACCTTTGGCCAGCAGAGCTGGGATGGGGGATGGATTCACAACTGGGCTGAGATGCCACATGCAACCACTATCAGAATTGGTGCTGATGCAAGAGTTTATAAGGCATCTGCTTGTGAACCATCTTTGTAGACTCCATGTAGAACCGCATATAGTGGTAGTACTCCAGCCGATGCATTATTCATTATTATTTTTCTTTTATATTTGAGCACACATGTGTGTTTAATTCAACTCTAGGCGTATCATAAAAATTCCCCAACACTGTGTATGTCCCCTTTTCAGACTGGACCACTGTACTTTTTAACATTTCTTGATCTGTCAGGAGCAATATGATAGTTGACAGATAAGCTATTGCCCCAAACTGAAACTGTGATCCGACATCTGGGAAACCTATAGATGTTTTCAACCAGAAGACACGTGAACTCTCTCTCCTTTACTTGGGAACTTCACTGGAAATACAGTCTCCCTTGCATCAGCTCCAGACTACTCACTACATCCTGTGGGCTAATGGCTTGGGCATTTATCTGGATTGCTGCATCAGTTCCTATCATGATTTCTCCTTTTATATAATGACTCTAGGATGTCAAAAAAAATAAACAGCTTTGAGATCAGGGACTGAAAGTTCCCATGGCAAATACTTCATTCATTTATTCAGGCTACAAAGCCATTCTAAAATCTGGATCTTTACCAGGCCTTTTCAAAGACCAGTTTATGTTCACCTGAGTTTAGCAAGAATTCAAGCTCTGTGCTAATCTTGCCTTACATATCTAAATTTGGAGGAAAAAAAAAAAAAAAGCAAATTTCCTTTGGTTAGTGAGATTTTTCTTTGCCCTTAACAGTGTTTCACACAGTTTATCAGGTTTCTAGAGGCCCCTTTTGGTATAATAGTCCATTAGTCAGAGAACCTACCCAAGCAGTAAGATGTTTCAGGTGCAATAGAATACTACACTTGCATGGTCCTCCCATTCCTGGGGAACACTCAAATCATAGACTGTAAATCAAATAGGCATTATATATAGAAGGGTGAAAGCTCTATTAACTGTTCTCCCAAAGCATAGATGCATGCAGGATAATGAAAGTCATGGAAAAAGAGATGTAAAGAGCCAAAGGGAATCAGATTTCACTTTTATGGACTTCTTTGAGACAGATAAAAACAGGGTCTCTACCTCTGGTTTTCTGGGGTATGAGTATACGTTGACCATTTTACAAGGACAAAGTCCAGGGAAGAGGACCCACTTTATCTTATAAAGTCTTCACAGAGCACTAAGTTCACAGCTGCAGTGAACAGGCTGGACACCCAAATCAGTGAATTGCATGGTACCATGGAAGTGATGAAAGTTTTTGTCCAAGTAACGGGAAACAGGTGGTACTGACTTCTCTCTGCAGATCTCCAGAGGCTGTTTAGCAAACTTAAGCAGTTCTGATTTGAAGCTAGATGCACATAATGTTGATGGGTCAACATTTAAGTTAGAAGGATATATTAGCAGAAATTATTTCTTCCTTGAGATCTCCTTGAACCTGCTCACAGTACTTTCATGGATATAACACAGCCAATCCAGCCTGTTATCCTTGTACACAGAAATTATTTCACACCATTTTCAGCACATACTGCTTAACACTGGTGCGTGAAGTGGTTTTGCATTTAACTAACTTCCAAGTCATCCTTAAACATGTTAATTGAAACAGCCTGTCTCCCTCTTCCAACAACATTCAAAACCAGACCTAGCACAGGATTCTGCAGGGTGCAACCCCACCTACAAGGGGTAAGTAGAGGATAAAAGGGGGTGGGGAAAGGAGTAAATGTGTGCAGAGGAAGGTTAGGCTGACTAATCAATGCAAAGGTTGGATACTGATGAGCCAAATTATCTATGCTGGCCACCTGCCTAACTATTTCCTGACACTGTTCCATGGCTTGTGCTGATCTTTGGGGAACTGTTACTGTATGAATGCTGCTAAATGATTTTAATCTTTATTTTAATTCCTGTTAGCTTTTAATATAATTGTAAAAGATAATTTGTGATTTGTGTGTTGCCTGATTGCTAAAACCTTTGTAAGATAATAAGTGAATATTAAAATTACCTCTGGGAATTCTGGAACTTAGCGAAAGGGCAGATAATTGTGGGTGAAGGTTTAACTGAATAGAAGCCAAGTCCTGCCACTGCTCTGGCTGGACTGAACACTTTGGTTATGTTGACATAGCATTCTTCATATCCCCTCAGTCTGTGTAAGAGGCACCTCTGGTCTTTTTTCTTGGCCTCTGTTTTGACATCACCTATAATGGCATGGCCAATCATGAACACTTTCAAGTCTTCCCAGGATCTCAAATTCCCACAGCAGAGTTCTGCCCATGCTCAGGGACCACAAAACCCAGCTACCTCCCCATGTTTCCTCTCTGCTCCTGAACATAATTCAGGACACAGCATGGATTTTCCATAGGCATAAAGCTGCATCTCTCTCAGATGCTCAAGCCAGGCTCAATTCATCACTCTGACTAGACAGATCCACAGCACTGGCCTGCCACTACCATGCTGTTGTCCATAATGTTGTTTGATCTGAACCAAATAGCGTTTTCCAAAATACTTACGAAGCACCAACTAGAAAGGCCTGTCCAGGGCTACGGGTGCAGCTTTTGCATGACCAGACTGTTTTAAGAAACGAGAACTTTCAGTATACGAATGAGATAAAGCTGGTGGCTGACAATACAGTTTAAAGACCTGTAACTGGGAAATACTTTTTCTGTTTAGTGTAGGCAGCAAAATACAAGAAATGGTCATAGAGTCTGTGCCTAGTCATGGGAACTTCTCATTTCTGCTGACCAAGTAAAACTTCCAGTCTGTCTTCTGGATGGGGGGAAAAATGTCCATGCGTAAGGCACAGTCACGTTTTAGGGGCAAGTTTGGGGCAGTCTGCAGGTACCAATCCTGCAACCCTGTCACAAATTCTTGTTGTTTAGCCTTCCTATCTGGTTCTGGGATCTCTAAAAATATGTGAGCTCACTCACATGCTGGAGAGACAGTCATGCAGCTGCGGAAGTCCAGAGGAGGGTCATGACTGAGCCACAGTCCATCCCTGGGCAGCAGCCAAAACATGGGCTAAGGGTTCAGCACCCCAAAATAACCACAGAATTGTTTAAATCAGACCAGAATTCATAAACAAAGACAACCCAGCACAAAGCACGTAGAGACAAATACCATGTAATTCTAAAAGCTTTTTACACTAAAAGATAATGCACTATGAGAGAAAATGTAAGCATGATTTTTGAAAAGGAGTAAATTGAATGGCCATGAAATGAATTGGCCATGCCTGCCAAAAATACAGGTCAGGAAGGCAGGTTATCCAAAACATATCCAGCAGAATATTTTTCCTGTCCCCTTACATATTAAGACTCAGGTCTCTTCTTAGTGGTAAAATATTCCTTTAAATTCCCCAGTTACTAAAAAAAAGTTATTGCAGTCTTAAAAATTTAAATATTACCTGTACTACACCTCAGATGCCATTTACTGAATGTCTGCCAGGAATTTGTTGAAATATGTATACAGCAGTTGGGTGTGTTTATACAGCTCTTCAACAACCATAATAATTTAAACATATGAATATAAAAAAAATTATTCTAGAGTTACCACATAATTCAGAGTGGAAAAAAAAAGAGTAAAATTATGTTTTTCTTTTTCCTGTCTTTTATTTAATAACTTTGTTAATGTTGCTAAGGCATGTGATCTCACTGCTCTGCCTTGGTTCAGGCAGTCTAGTTGCAGCACCTGCTGTGTTTCAGTTACAGCTAGATGTAATCAACAAAACTGGCTATCCTGTTTATTTCTCTTTTATTCACATAACCATGTTCAGAAACGCGAACAATATGATACCTGTCATCTTCATATTTAATTTTGCCTTGAGTAATCTATTACTCCAATAGCAGTCAGAGATTTTAAGTAAAATAAAATAAATAAAAACAACCCCAAAATAAATTCAAGAGGTATGTAACTTTGTCTGATATAATCACATGTGAACATGTTTATAGGACAGACTGAAGCATAACGCACAGGCACACAAACTAGCTTTAAACTGGATGAATAAAATCATTCCTCTTTGGCACCACACAGGTCTGGTACTTAAAATCTATAATACACCAGTCAAAAGAGACCAAGTCTAGGGAGAAACTGTGGGAGACCAGGAAGGAGAAAAGCAAACACAAAACCTAATCTGAGACTACCTATGTTACACATCTATTGCTTTTACTTGAATACATGCATCTATGCACATAATTATGCACAGACACCCATATCCACCTGCCTGTGACCAGACCGTTAGTTCATTAACTGCAGGTGTAAGATGAGGAGGTTGAAAACATGAATTTCAAAGAACACAGTCTTTGGTTGCTGCTGTAGCAAAGCCTGCTGAGGGATTGCAGGCTGTAGCATATTAGCTGCAGGAGGAAGCTTCCATGTGCAAGAATGTGGTGAAATCCTACGTCCTCCTTGGATATTTAGAGTAGGGTTTATGTTTGTAAAATTCACCATCTCAAGAAAGAAGCTGTTACTTTAGCACCCCTGGATCAAGCCTTAGCAATCAGATGAAAGTGGTTAAGTTACTGGAACCTGCTTTCACTTTCAAAATTGATACAGCTATGTATCACCTCATTTTGAAAACAAGCTCTTCTCTCAGATATGGCTAGTATTTAAACATTTATACACAAGACTTAGAGAGCTCTTTCCACCAATAGAGATGTTCATATTCATTATAATTCAATTTGGTTTATTTGGGTTTTTTTATTTGGTTGTTTTGGTGGGTTTTTTTCGGGGGGGGGGGATGTATTTTGAGTTGGGGGTCCTTTTGCTGATAGACTCATTAGTTAATTAGTGTTTTACAGTACAGGATTATGTAAATTCTATGGTTTTCTTCCAGTTTAATGTGTAGCTGTCAAAATCATGCTGATAAACAGAGCTAGCTATACTAATACCTCTTGTACTGCAAATGAAAAAAAAAAAACAAAACATTAAATTTGCAATTTATAATATGCCACCATTCGTCACTTTGCCCATTCACAAGACCCCTGAAATCAGACTGGGAACTTCAGACCTGATTCACAGAACAACTGAGGCTGAATGGCACCTCTCAAAATCATCTAGTCCAACTCTATCCACTTGAAGCATCAGCTAGAGCAGGTTGTTTAGGACTGTATCTGGTTGCGTTTTGAACGTCACCAAGGACTCTACAACTTCTCTGAGCAACCTGTTCCTGTGTTTCACCACCCTCACAGTAAGAAAGTATTTTTCTAGTTTTAAGCAAAAGTTCACGTTTCATTTTGTGCCCATTGCCTCTTGTTTTGTACCTCGGCTGCTGATGACAACTCTCTCAGCCTGGCATTTCAACCACTTTTCAGTCCACTTCCCTGTGCATTCATCTAGTTCATACTTCATCTGCTGTCTACGAGAATATTACAGGACGGTGTCAAAAGGCTTTGTAAACTCCAGAAAAACAGCATCTAGTGCTCTACGCTTGTCCACCAAGCTAGTCTTACACTATAACAAAACACATAATGCCAGACAAATTATAAAAATTTAAATCAGAACCACGAAGACTTCTATAAAAAACAACCTTCTACCTGAACCTATTTCCAAAAGCTAATTTGAACTTCATAAAAAGCAACAGTACTATCATAGTTATATCATAGTAATATCATAGCTAACCTTTTCTAACTAGTTCTATATAGAACCAGACTATGTAAATTCTACTTTGGGAAAGACTGATGATGACAGAGTGGAATACACAATCCCTCACACCATATTTTGTGTGTAACAATCCTTTTTTTCCCCGGTATCTTATTTCTGGCAACTTCAGTCCTGAAAACTGTATTTTACTTTATATACGATACATGACACAGGAGGAAAATGAACTCTGGTTTCATGGCTTTACATAGTTCCTCTACCCGCAGCATTAACAGAGGAATGAATTTAAATATATTTTGTCACTAACCTAGTGCGAAGTATACATGTTGAAACTTCCTTGTTATCTCAGTTTTCAAACACAATCACATGCTCAGGCTTTCTGCATACTTTATAAGAAAAGCAAAGAACATTAATGCTTGCAGTTTGAACTTAAATTATCTCTTATATGTTCTCTCAAAATAATCTTCCCCAAAATTAAGAAGAAAGAAAAGCTACATCTGTAAAAAGCATCCAAACATAATGCTAAATATATTTTTTCTAAAAGAAAACAATTTTGAGGTGGATGCCTTTTAATTTCCTTACTTCCAGAAAGCAACATGGAGAAACATTTTAATTACACCTATAAACTTTACCTTCACTGCTAGGTTTGTATAATAAGTCAAATTTAGTGTTCTCTCATTCCTATCCCCTCACAGCAAAGAGCAGTACTGTAAAATTTTACAGGGCCATCTACTGTTTCGTGGTACAACAGCTGTTACCAGCTGGAGATGCTTTATACTTGCTTGAACTATCTTAAAAGGCATTTCCCGAGTCACCTTCGAATGAACATTTCTTAATCCTTTTCATGACATTTTATAACGTCAAGTCCCTCTTCTGAAAGAATTCAAACTGCACTTATATATGGATTGGAAACATTAAATGACTGTTCGTTGTTTGGATTTTTTTAACAGAAAGATTAAATATTATAAAAATCCCAGTAGCAAACTACAGGGCTTTTTAAAATCTCTCACCAAATCATTAAACTGAGGTGCCATAAACAGAATAGTACACCTTATCTGTTATTTTGCTATAGCTGATAGGTTTTGACTGATTTCACCTGAATAAATGGACCTTCTTAATACAGACTCTTTCAAAACATACAGATGGACTCTTTCAGGAAAGACGAACTGGAAATTGAGCAACAGGGACCACACAGTTTTTAAGTGTTTCACCAAACAGATGTACTATGGTAAAAAAAATATAAGCTTTCCACAATTTTTTAATTTGGTCCTGGAAAGAAGTTCACATCCGAACCAAATACCAGATGAATATCAGGGGGATAAAAAAAGGTAGTTCTGCGATGGATGGGTATTTCCATAACAGAAAGAAGCAAGGAAGCCGACTTTCCTTCCTTCATTCCATTCCTTATTGTGTCAAGGGATACAAGAGGGCTGCTCCACAAGGGAAAGTGTGCTAGGGGAACAGCAAGACAGGCACAAGGCCTCACCAACAAATGGCACAGTCCACACAAGACCCACGCAAGAAGATGAGAAAAGCAGGCCTGCTAACAGTAATCTGTGGTCAGTGTTTATTACATTTTACCTATTTAGTATATTTCAAATAATAAGGGAGAAGACACCAACTATAAGAGATAACAATAAACTTCTTTCCAATTAGTCTTTCATGTAAGATTTCCCAATTCTTTTTACAGTAACTTTTGTATGAACATGACCACAAAAAGCATTGAAGAAACAGGTCAGCTAAAAACTGATTCTGTGTGATCTCCCCAACAGCAATTCTGTTTGGTACCAGTATTGACATAACAAGAACTCAGCCCTCAACTCTTCTCCCCTCAAAGTTAATGCATGAATTATCTAACAGCAAAATCAGAAACTAAATTTTGTGCTTTTCAAAAGTATTATTGCTTACTAAAAATAAATACCAGACAGACTTTAAAAATAGATTTTATTTAGTAATTGAAAAAAATATACATTGAACTGGATATTTGGAAATTAACCCTACATTACTAAAATAGCTTAAGAAGTATTATTTGAAAGATAAACCGACAATTGATTGTAAAAGCCCAGCCCTGTTGCACTTCAAAGTTTTGCTTTAACTGTAATGAGCACAGGGGGTTATTAGTTTTTAAGTAACTGATTTTTATTTCATACATATATAGGTCATTATTAATTAATTAGCACCTCAATCAAAAGTTTAGGTTCTACTTTAGAAAGGTTATTTACACAAAGAAACATGGGATCTACGCAATATCCTAAAATCAAAGTGCTTCTGAGGCTGTGCAGTGCTCAATGCTAAAACCAATGTAAACAAATTAAAATAGTACAGATGAAGTTTATAAATTACCAAATTCTGTAGCATATGGAATACACATAAAACACATCCACAAAAACATGAATATGACTGCAAATTGATAAATAAACAATAAATACATAGTAGAATCTCCATAAAACAGTAAATTATTGTCTCCATTTTGAAAAATGGAGGCAAGCATTATTAACAGCTAGCACAAACTAGCCAGTTTCAAACATATTTTATTTATGTAAAATATTAAATCTCTCCTGAGATCTGTTTGTGCATTAAAAGGCTTACACCATTCATCTTGTGGTGGTTTTTATTCCTCCAACATAGCTTAGCATCCTCTTGCTTCCGCAACACTATAATTAAAAGCCTTCCTCTGATTTCAGCAATACAGTGTTATTCTTTAGCCAGACTCAGCTTTAAGCTGAGACATGAAAACACACAAAAAATTTAAGGCAACCTCATAAAATCTGAGTCCAATCATTCCAAAAAGAATGCCTTTGCTCCAATCGTAAAAACTACTTTAAACTAAGTACTGATCTTCATTCTTTGCGACTCCTTCCTCCACTGACTCTGTTACCCACAGCTCACTTACAATTTTAAATTTTTTCCCAAACGTTCTCCTGAGTGCTTTCATCTCTTTTACCCGGGAATGATCTTCTCCTACAACAACATGGGAGACACCTTCTACAAGGTGAGAGACTACTTTTGCACCATAAAAGCGGAGCTCCAAAGCTCTAATTGATAGTGCTATTGCAGGGATTTTGCTTTTAGGCTCATTAACAATGGCATAACAGTCCACATAAATAGTGTTTCCTCTGAATATACTGAGCTGACAACTGTTCCATGAATAACGTTCTTCTATCTCTGCAATTATGTCCAAAGGCATTGCTTTATTGTCTTTCACTCTTGAGAACACTTCCTTGAGCTGTGCAACATCTGTGTTTGCTGCGTAGCTGTCTCCATAACAATCATATTCACGAGCAAAATGTTCTTTTGTGTCAGGAGACATGTGAATCATAAAGGCTGGTTGCCAAGGCACCAGCATTTTGGTTTGAAAACATTGAAGGAGCCACTCTGCCCTCACCACATCATATTTGTTGGAAGCAATGATGTTTTTCACTCTGACATTCTCGGCTCCTGCAATGACACAGTAAGTCTCCGGCCCTGGGTTCTGTACCACACTGCCACCACATTCAGCTATTCTGCTTTCCAGCTCAGACTTTGTGTATTTCCCCGTTCCCGTCATAACACAAAACTCAACATCTTCAAATACATTTGAAACCTTGTTTACACTACAAAGATCAGGAGCTTTAAATTGGTCAGCTATTCCAATTACCTTCCTCACTTTTGAAACAGTTTTCCTTTTTTTCTCATGTGGCTCATCATACTCATCTATATGAAGGTGCTTAGACGCCAGCTTCCCTTCTGCTTTGCTTCTGAGATCTTCTAACATGTCTGAAGTCATGCACTCGTACCATTCTTTGTCCTCACGTATCTTCTCGATTCGGGGGAACCTCAAAGTACAGTCAGTTTTGTACATATCACTATCAACGATCTCGGCTGCCTTGATCTGAACTATGACAGAGTTGCAAGGTTCAATGTACATTTCAGGTTTTTCCGTTCCACACAAAATGTTACAGGGAGGGTCCTTCCTCTGGTAGGGCTTCCAGAATTTCGCCAGTTTCAAGCCTAGATCATACAACTCCTTCATAGTATAGCCAGAGCCAACACGACAAATTGAGTGGAAAACAGCTGGTTTTTCATTTGGTGGGGGTGTCTCTGCAATAGCGCACAGAAAATGAGACATCATCCCACCACGGGACCCCTTTCCCCAGTAACCACCAACAATTAAAAGGTCTAGTTCATCCATCAGTCCATTCACGTATTCTGGCTTGATTTTTAACCAGCCTTCCCCACGTTTGTCAGGCTTGTAGGTGGACATGGGATCTTTCACCATAATCCCTTCCTCTCTGTTATCTATTGCTTCATTTAAAGCATCAATTACTTCTCTTCTTGTTCTGGCACTTTTCTTATGTACAATATGCATCCTGCCCTTTACCGGGGTAAAAACGCTACTTAAGATTTCATATCTTTTGCTTAGTACTTCGTGCCCCAACTTCTGATCATTAACCATCAATACATCAAACACACAGAAGCAGGTCTGCAGATCAGAGTCCTCCACCATTCTTTTTATGTCAAATTTGTTTCCTTTTTGCATAAAGGTTTGCGTTTCAGGATTGTAAGCCATCATTTCACCATCAAGAATGCAATTTTGTATATTGCTTTTAAATACATTATGAATAAATGGCGTTAATGAACCTTCAAGGGGTGAAGCACCAAACTGCTGAGTATAGTCAAACCCATTTCGGGAAAAATATTTATACACATCCCCATCTTTGTGCATCTGCATACGTTCACCATCCAGCTTAGTTTCTATGTAGAATATCTGGTTATTCATCTGTTTCTCAATTTGCTGGACATCTGCAATAGCAGCAAGCATTGGTTTAAAGGCAGAAAACAACATGATAGAAACATCACTAAGGGAGACAGACGGATCATGCAGCTGTCTGCAAACTTTTTCTAAATCAGTTGTGACGTTGTGTAATTCAGCAGCATCAGGATGAAAAATGGAAAATATAGTTTGTTGACTAACACCAAGCTTTAGATCCTTTATAATCATCCGGATGAGCCATTTTTGTTCCAGTGCAGTGCTCTGGGTAATTAACTGAAGAAGACTTTTCTTTAACTGACTCTTGTTTTTAGCAGCATTGTTATTAGCTATCGCATCTAAGTGTTCATTGACTTGTTCTATTGTCAGTCTGCCTTGTTTTGGGCTCCTATGTTTTAGCACAAAGTATGCGATCATTGCAAAATCTCCAGCCTCTCCTCGTGAGCCTGTAGGTGTTCTGTAATTTAAAAGCTTTGCAGCATCTTTTCCATCTTTTGGTAAATGAAGCAGTTCGATATACAGCTTTGCAAGCATAGTTTCTTTAATTCCATATGCCATCCTTTCTCTTTCCAGCTGTGGAAGAATAAGTCGCATAGCTGGGTAAAAGGAATCTGTGACATCTTTCTCTTTTTGGTGAAGTGCATCATGGAATTTCCTCCAGGAATCCAGAAAATCCTTAAAATACCTGCTTTTCTCCGGACGAGATTTACACTTCTGTATTCGCTCCAGAGTAGAACACAGATCTGCAAAAGGCACGTGAGAGGCCACCGTTTTTTTAGGAGGCTGCGAAACAGGTGCGGAAGCCATCAGTCTGCTTTTCACTAAGAACAAAAAAAAAAAGTATATATTTTTAGAGAAAATGACATCACGTTTTTCTAAAAAACCCCATCTCTTAATATTTACATTTTTCCTTCTTTTTCTAATTAAGATTTAACCGTTATCTTTACTTAAAGGTCATCAGCTGGTACCACTGTCCTTAGTCAAGGGTCACACTCATCGGTGGGGCTGCGACACTGAAACACTGGCATCATCTAGACTGAGGACTGACTGCAAGGCAGGAGAAGGAAGCGCGCTCCCCTCCCGTTGCTGCTCAGGCAGGAGCTTTCACTGCTCGGAGACCAATTTACTCCTCCACCCCGCCCGAGAACGCAGCCTGCTCCCGACACCACCCGCCCTCGGGCCCTGTCGCCCGGCCGCTCCCCACCGTCTGAGGGAGCGGTGTCCAACGGGGCCGGCCCCCTCCCGCGGAGAGGGACCACACACACCCACCCCACATCCCCCTGCCACGGTCAAGGGGGGGAGCGGACACTTTCTGGGCGGGCACCTCCTGCTCTGCACGGGAGGAGACAACCGGGGCGATGGAGGCGCAATCACCCCGGGGAAGACTTACGTGGATCCGGGGACACCTGCAGTAAAGGGCTGACACCAGCTGCCCCACCCCGGAAGAGGAGGAGCGGCCCGGTGATGCCGCGGTCCGCGCTCCTCCCCCGGGCCGGGGTGGGGAAGCGCTGGCGGAGCCCCGGGTGCAGGAAGGCGAGGAGAGAAGGGAAAACGGCCGGGCGGTGACCTGGAAGCGGAACCGCGGCTGCGGTGACTTCCTGCCTCGGGAGGAAGGAGCCGTGGTTGAAGTTGCGCGTCGGGGTCTGCGCTGGCCCGAGGCACCGGCGGCGGCCGCCCGGGAGGATGCGGCGGGTGGGTCTCGCCGCCCCGGGGCCGGTCCCGCCCCGCAGGGAGGGCGCTTGGCAGAGGGAGGTGGCGGGCGGCCCCCGCCCCGTGAGGCCGCGGCGGGGCGGGCGGGAGCCGGGGCGGCGGGGGCAGCCGGCGGGTTTGGTTGTCAGTTTGGTGTTTGGGGTCTCTCCCTGGATAAATGCGGCTTTTCCCTGGGAGCGGCTGGCAGGCCGGTGCTGTCCCGGGGGTTGTGCGGCTCCTGTGCCGGCCTTTCGGGACGTACCTCCCGAGGAGCTGCTGCGTTGACAGCGCCGCAGAAGTTCCTACAGGTGCCTCCCTGCGAAGCCTCGGGAGATCTTTAGCTTTTTGGTAGCGAGGTCTCGCTCTAGTGTTTCGTTTGTCTCCGCTGCCGTATGGAACAATTCCTGCAAATGGGGATGCTTGTAGAAGGTTGGGCTGATGATGATAACTTTAATGTTCTTACTGTGCCAAGTGACTATAGGCAAGGCTGAACCAGGTGGTTGTCTTAGATAAAAAGGAAATTTTTTTAACATGCTTATCAAGTAATATGTTCTAGAAGCTTATGCTCACTAGAAAGCTAAGGCTGTAATATAGCCAGCCTTGGTTAGTTGTTGGTTTGGTGGTTTTTTACTCAATATCATCATTATTCAAGACGTGCCTGTAACATTCATTAAGACTTGTCGGTTGTAATAAGATGTGTAATAAGAATTAAGAGGAAAACACTTTCAATTATGAACATGTGCAACCTGATGGAGAGTTGTGAAAATTCCCTGTTTGAAATAAGTAGGACAAGTGGCTTGTTGATTTTAAAAGCCAGAGCCCTTAAATGTGTGATACTTAGTTATTCTTACTGTGCTTTTTCCTTTATTGAGAGTCACTGCTTTGCTATCATTTTTCCTTTCTCTCTTTTCTTTTTTTTTTAATGAGTGTTTCTGTAGGATTTTAGTACTAAGGAAGTGTGTTTTTCCTGTCTTGTAGGTTCGTAGATTGTAGCTTGTGAGTTTTCTTTCAGATCAGTTCCCATCTGAAACTAATTTTTTAAAGTTGAGGACTTAGTATTCCTATTTACAGGAGTCTTCTGAATAAATATGAGTAAATGTAAAGCTTGAACAAATCTTATCAGGGTCTGGAGCAGGTAGAGTCCAGGAGAAGGAAGTGCAGTAGAAGCCAACAGATGTCTTTTGGCATTTCTTAAAAACACAGAGAAATATCTGATTTTGTTTGTTTATTTTGAAATCCAAAAGTTTGAAGTGAGTGCTAAGACTTAGCTCTTAAATGAGGAAGCAGCCATTAAACACCGGGATTGTGCTTCTTAGCACTAACTTTAAGGCTGCTCATACACTAAAAGTTAGTTTTAAGGAGACAATGTAAATCTAGCATAACTTCATTTTTATGCACTATGTATATTATATACTGTGTACTGTGTGTATAGTCCAGGACATTTTGATGTGATTCTTGAATTTCATTGTAAAATGTTTTCAAGTTCATCAGATGTTTCAAACAAGTGTTCAGCTTAATAGGTGGAGCATGAATATGAAATGCATAATTTCATCAGTAAAGCAGTTGTAGTTCTAGGGGGTTTGGATGCTAGCACTTCTTAATTTTCTTACAAGTAACTGAAGACAAACAGTAAATTATGTGTGTAATTCAAAAGCAATTTTACTGAATTCATAAATGGAATTGTCTTTCAGGCAGAGATGAAGCCTGGGAAATCATCACATCTAAAGGTAAATGCTTTATAATGTGATTGGTGTATGAAAATGGCCCTTTTTTAGTATTGAAAATATGGACCAAGACAAAACAACAGAATTTGCGACAGATAAAAGAGTAATTTCAGCTGCCATTCAGAATGAGTGAAAAATTGTTCACAAGTACTCTGAGTATGCACTTGAGTTTTTGTGATTCTTCAGTCAGTAATGGCATTAACCAATTAAGAATAGCATTAGGGCAAAGCAGAATATTGTTAAAGTACCTTGATCATAAATACCTTATTTTTTTTCTCGGAATTTTTATTGTTGTGAGTGATTTGTGTTTTCAGTAGTTACCTAATTATGAGATTTGTAGCTCATCTGATAGAACATAAAGGTCTACAATAGCTCCTGGACTGTGGATTCAGCAGTGGAGATGTATAGATACAGGTGTGTGTGTGTATCAACATATGTGTATATCCCTCTGACATAAAATTGAAACTCATCACTTGCAAATTTCCTTTCTGTTTTGAGGGGCAATACAGTTATGTGGCGGTGTAAACTGAACTGGTCTTTAAGCCAAAGGTACAGCAGCAGTCCAACTAAGTCTTACTTTCATTAGGTCAAGGTTGAATTAGTCTGTATTGCTGTTCCTGTGTGTTAATGATTTCCACAATAGAACTTTGTATTTCAGTCCTGTCTTCTGCTTGTCTTTGAAGTATACAAGCATCATCAAAGAAATTCTTGTAGGAAGCATCAAGATTCTCAAAGGCTAGCCTTTCTAATGCACATTGTCAGAGGGACAGGAGGAAATGTGAAGCATGTGGATGGTAGAGGAAAGACCTCTAATCATATTTGTGAATGAGAAAACATTATGAGAAGAATGCAGAGGAACTGAATTTATATAGTCTGGAGAAAATGAAGGTAGGTTTTTGCATTTGGAGGTTAATAAACATTGAACCCAAAGTGAAGAATTTAAGTAATAAGTGTCCCTTCTTTTTAAGTGTATTAGGAAATATTTTTCAGTAGTAAGAGTAGCTAAGAACAAGAACAGCATATGTAGGAATTAACATTAACATAAGAGTTACTTAGGAAAACATCTACCATATAGAACTGTATGGTTCAGCTGTTGTTGACTATATTTGTCACAGACATTGATTTTTGTGACAAGTTTAAAAAATGCCCTTATGCTTGTTTACATAGCCTCTAAATTAGTTTAAATAATCAGCAGTTATAAAATACTGTGAATGCTGTAAAATGGGATGTGACTCCTTGTTATAGGAAAACTTTTCTTGCAAAGTCATTTGCAAAATTACAACAATTACTTGAAATACGGTACCACAATACAATGTTCCTTCAAAATTTTTTTTTTAAATTTTTTTAGTGAACCAAGAATGAGTTCCAGGGAATTAATGTTTTGTCTAGGAGATTTGAAAAGGAAACCTGTAGACAAACCTTATTTTCCTGTCTGATACGAAACTTCCACTAGCCTGCCACTGGCCAACTGGCTGACTTCCCTTGGTTCCCATGTCTCCATCTGAATTACATGAGTGATGTTTCATGTTATCTCTTTAGAGCTGTAGAGGCAATATAACTGAGGTAACAGTAGAAGGCAGTATAACTGAGATAATCCTGTTAAACAGCCATGAAAAAAAAAATTACCTAGTCATACTTGCATAAGACAGAAATTGATTGAAAGGTTCTCTTTTAGAAGACATAAAGATGTGCATGCTTCTTGCCATAACTGGGACATCAGACAGTTATGGAGCAAGTCCATGAGTGGTTCTTGTAGTCCAGGAAGAGAAGCAGTCTTGTCTAGGAAGAGGGACAGTTTTGTCTAGGTGGTGGGTCTGCTCTGTTTCCTATTTTAACCTGGTCAGACATCAAAGTCTAAATGCATTGTTCTCCCTTTCCTATCCCTCTCTCACACCTTTCCCTGACTATTCTGGCCCCCTATTAGTCAGAAAAATTAGAGATACAGGAGAATCCTAACACATGCTCTTTGTACCTCAACACAGAGTTTTTGCATGATAAGATGTTACATTGTAACGTGTTTGAAAGGTGCATAACTTCCCATCTAGCACAACAGGAGTGGGAAATGAAGACCAAGAAGAGAATTTTTTTGTCTGTGTGTTGTCTTGCAGTCTATTGAACAGTCTCAAATCTCATACTCTTTAGTCTTAAATCTCATACACTTCAAAAAGTGCTGACCTTATTGCTCATTGAAAACTACTATATTATCTTACCCTTTTTATTTCTGTCCTTCAAGTGGAAGTTTGGTTCTGTTTGTATCATCTTCTGCTGTTCAGCTCAAACAAGACAGTGTTTGGAAGGTCTGTTGCATTGGGCTCCACAGAAAGCATGGATTGTAGCTTTATTGAGAATAAGCTTGTACTGATTTGGTTTAGAGTCTCTTCTAGGCCTGCATGCTTGTTTGAGAAACCATCTTTTATCTCTCCAGTGATCTTTCAATTGGTATTGGAAGGAAGTGGGGAAGAACCTAGAGAAACTTACATCTTAGTTGTCTAGCTGACAAATCTTGCAGCAAGATGTGAAGTATGAGATATGGGCTGATTCCAACCTGGAAATGAATGGAACTAGTGAAGTTTCTCATAACTGGGAAGAAAACTTTAATGGTAATGTAGTTATTTATTAGTGCAGAGTAGTCCACTTTATTTAAATATGTACATTTGTGGCTGTGTAGTTTGCCCTTCCTGTTAACTACTGTGTGTTGAGTTCTAGTTGTAGGATGCATTGGTTTTAGAACTCCAGTAGCAAAGTATATATATATATGTATATGTATCAGAAATAATCACACAGCAGCAGTATATCAGTAGTATAGCATTTTGATAATATTAGCCTACTAAAATAAAAATAGAAGCGGTGCACAAATTAAACTAAAGTCAGCTGTATCAGTCTTCAAGTAACAATCCTTAGTGTATATGGGAATTTTGCAAAACTTCATCACTTTGAGATTTTTATTACTTCTTTATCTTTTATTAGTTTTGTTTAATGATGAGTCTCATACTCTTGTGAATGTCTTGATAAGAAAGCATTTTTGGAGTCTCATTTGTAAGGAAGTCAACAAAATTTTGAATAGATAAGGAGAATGGTTTTACTCTCTCATTGTCAGTGTTCTTATAGTCTTGAAATGTAATGCAGGAAACGTTTGTTAACTTCATTAGGAAGTTTTCTTAGAAATTGAAGTAGCTACTTTATATGTCTCCTAATTGCTGTGAGTTCTTTACTAGAGAAATGGATCACAAGAATTAAATTTTCTTATAGACAATATTTGTGAATACTTGGATGTGGATGTTAAATATGAGCTTATAAATAATACAGGAGAACAAAGCTGGGATAACTGCTCTTTTTAACTACTTTATATTTCACCATTTTTATGTATATAGAGTAGATACGGTATACAAAATCTTAATTTCACATTGGTTTTGGTTAATATGTGAATCTTTAGATGTAACAGATTATTTTTATTTCTGATTTATTTCTAATTGTTACATAAAATAGTTATACATGGCAGTTTTTCCTGGTCAGATTGGGTGCTTAACATATCTGTGGAACACAAAAGCTGTGGCTGCAGAAGTTGCCAGTTATCACTTGATCCTACCAAGATGGCTGGTGCAGAATGCTTGGATGCATCTCTGCATGTCAAACTCCTTTGGATTTAATTCAGATTCTTCCTGCATTACATCATTTCAGGAGGTTATAACTTTGTGTCTAAACTGTAATTATTACTGCTGTATGACTTAGTTTTGTTAAACAAGTGAGCTTGTGTTGTCATTCCAGGCAGTGTGGCAACTGAGTGGTGTACTGTAGTTCTCGTGTAGGTTTGGCAGTTTTTGCCCGTTTCCATATTTCACTTGAACCCAGCAGTAAATACTGTGAGAGATTATATGTATGCTGGGAGATGTAACTGTCTCTTATCATTGGAGGGAAGGTTTAATCTATGGTCATGAACATCACTCTCCTCGTTTTATGCTCTATGCGTGTTTTTGTCATGAGTCTGTTTTCATGTTTGGTCCTTTCAGCAGTTGTGCTTTTCATTGATCAGAGAACAGTGTAGTTAGCTGACTGTTTTCAGTGGTCTTGTGTGATGATACAATCTTCATTCAGCTAAAGACTTAATATGGATTACTGATCTGATAGTGGAAAACTAGCATTATAAATCAGAAACAATCAAAATATAGCAAAAAAGGCTGTCACAAACTGGTGGTAACTGGTAACTACAGTGTGGTATCTTACTATAGAGGAGTCTCTCTTCTGACCACTTCACGTGTTGCTCTGTAATCACGGTTGACTGAGATGCTGAAAGACAGCCACCAATAACAGAGCCAGGATGCGTGGTGAGCCTTCCACTGGCTGCAAAGTGGTGTGCACAGGCTTACTGAATGCTACTTAGCAACTTAAAAATAAAGGCTATTTTTGTTTGTGTTCTGGATTTTAGAATTACTTATATAAGAAGCTTTGACAAACTGGTGATACGGTCTGTATGGTTGTTCTCTTGGGGAGTAGGGAAGACAGGGAAAGCGTAAGTTACTATGGTCTCAGTCAACCAATTTTCTAGTGCTGTTAATGGATTTTGCTGGGATTTTGAAGAGTTCTAAAGCCTTTCCATATGGTTACTTTTCTACTTGTTTTTACAGAGTCAAATGGTTTCCAAAAAGGGAGTTTGCCACCAAATTTGATGTTAATGCTCTGATATGTTGACTTACCATTAATGTTCTGCAAGTATGAATGCTTAAATCGCTTCATTTTTCTTTTCCCTATATTTATATGCATACCTTTGGCTTTTTTTTGCAGGATTTACTTGGAGTAAAACATCACTGACTTCTACAATGGAAAAATCATGGATGCTTTGGACCTTTGTTAAAAGATGGCTACTAGCTTTGGCTTCCTGGTCTTGGAGTCTCTGCCGTATTTGTCTTTTACCCTTGATAGTGACTTTCCACTTGTACGGAGGCATTATACTACTTATATTAATATTTGTATCAATAGCGGGTATATTATATAAATTCCAGGATGTGCTGCTTTACTTTCCCGAACAGCCCTCTTCATCACGCCTTTATGTTCCTATGCCTACTGGTATACCACATGAAAATATCTTCATCAAAACCAAAGATGGAGTTCTTCTCAATCTTATCCTGCTGAGGTACACAGGGGACAACGCAGCTTATTCTCCAACCATCATTTACTTTCACGGCAATGCAGGCAACATCGGCCACAGGTTGCCAAATGCTTTGTTAATGCTGGTAAACCTGAAAGTAAACTTAATTCTGGTCGATTATAGAGGGTATGGAAAAAGTGAAGGAGAAGCAAGTGAAGAAGGCTTGTACTTAGATTCTGAGGCTGTGTTAGACTATGTGATGACTCGGTCCGATCTCGATAAAACAAAAATTTTTCTTTTTGGCCGTTCCTTGGGGGGAGCAGTAGCTATTCACTTAGCTTCTGAAAATTCCCATAGGATTTCTGCCATCGTGGTGGAGAACACCTTTCTCAGCATCCCTTATATGGCCAGCACTTTGTTCTCTTTCTTTCCAATGCGATATCTTCCCTTATGGTGCTACAAAAATAAATTTCTGTCCTACAGAAAAATCGCTCAGTGCAGAATGCCTTCTCTCTTCATCTCTGGGTTGTCTGACCAGTTAATTCCACCAGTTATGATGAAGCAACTTTATGAATTATCCCCAGCTCGGACTAAGAGATTGGCGATATTTCCTGATGGAACTCATAATGACACTTGGCAGTGCCAAGGTTATTTCACTGCACTTGAACAGTTCATCAAAGAAGTAATAAAGAGTCACTCCCCTGAAGAAATGGCGAAAACATCATCTAATGTAACAATAATATAATTGATATTCTTCTTTGGGGTAGGGTGGGGGGAGTACCTGCACTGTACCTTGATTTGTGATAAGTGGTAAAAGAATGTCCATTTTTAAATGTATGTCATGTCTGTACTTGCCTAAAGAGTGAAATTAAACTTGGAAAGGTCTGATATTTTATTAAGGTGTTCCAGATAACTTTTACATTTGCAGCATTGTAAATGAACCATTTTATGTCTTTCTCATACTTTTTTGGTATCTCTGTCCATAAATTCCATTTCTTTGATATGTACAACAGATGCTATTAAAGGAACTTGCTACAAAAGTAGTGCAGAATGTATTAGTTTAGAACAACAGGAAGCTCTTCAGTATTCACTGCTGTATGTGTGAGCTTTTTGGACAGCCATGGTTAGCACAATGATTTGTTGCTTCTCTTAGAGTTTATTTACAGTGTGCCATGCATGAGATTAGTGTTTTATTCCTTGAAATTTTATATTATGCAAAGTGGGAAGTCTTTAATGTGCTAAATAATATAAAATAACGTTAATGGTAGGGTATACATGCAGGTATACTATCCTGGGTTATTACTAGTTTTTATGGTTATGCAAACATATATATTTCAAACTGCAACTGAAAATGAAAAAACATTTTCCCTGCTTTCATTTTACTATTTGTATTGTAATAGTGCACAGAAAGTTGTATGTGCCTAAACATACTTCAGGATTTTACCCAGGTAATTTTGCCGTAGAAAATAGAAGTAACCTTCAGAAAGACAACAGTGCAATCTAAGCTCCCTTCTGCCTCAAGCTCTCCTCACTGATGTACATGCAAACTGTTTGTTACTAGTAGTCTACTTGTGCATTTTGAGGTGATATTTCTCAAGGCAAAATGGGTGGTCATACAAGGTAAAAGTATCTGTGTTAGTTTTTTAGGCTGGTGTAGTTAAATGTATGTGCCCTTTATTTATACCTCCAAAAGAAACAAATTCAAATAATTATCAGTGATCACTTGATTAGAGATTAATGTATACAGTTGTTACAGTAAGGATAATAAAAACGAGCAGGTAGTCCTAGGCAGTGATATTATTGAGAGTAGGAAGGCTCTGCAGATACTGACTGGATCAATGGGCCAAACCCAGTGGTATGAGGTTCAACAAGGCCAAGGGCTGAGTCCTACATTTGCGTCACAACAAGCTGGGGGAAGAGTGGCTTGAGAACTGCTCAGCAGAAAGGGACTTGGGGGTGCTGGTCAACATCCAGTTGGATGTAAGCCAGTAGTGTGTTCAGGTGGCCAAGAAGGCCAATGGCATCATGACCTGCACCAAAAATAGTGTGGCCAGCAGGAGTAGGGCAGAGAATGTCTGTCTGTACTCGGCACTGGTGTGGCCACACCTTGGGTTCTGTGTGTAGTTTTGGACCCTTCATGACAAGAAAGACAGTGAGGTGCTGGAGCATGTCCAGAGAAGGGCAGTGGAGCTGGGGAAGGGCCTAGAGGGTAAGTCTTATGAAGAGCAGCTGAGGGAGCTAGAGTTGTTTAGTCCAGAGAAAAGAAGGCTCAGGGGAGATCTTATCGCTTTCTACTACCTGAAAGGAGGTTTTAGCAAGGTGGGTTTCAATCTCTTCTGCCATGTCTCAAGTGGAAGGACAAGAGGAAATGGCCTTAAGTTGTGTCAGGCAAGGTTCAGACTAGATATTAGAAAAAAAATTTTCACTGAAAGAGGTGCTAGGTATTGGACTAAGTTGCCCAGGGAGGTGGTGGAGTCACCATCTCTGGAATTGTTCACGAACCATCTGGATGTGGCACTTGGGGATATGGTTTAGGAGTGATTATGGTGGTGTTAGGTTGATAATTGGACTAGGTAATTGTGAAGATCTCTTTCAACCTTAATTCTACGATCAAAGACTTATGCTGTTAGCTTAGTTTGTTTTGGAGTGTGGGAGCTATTTATATCTCTTCTGCAGGTTTAATTTCTCATCCACTGCAGCTGATTTTGCCTCTTCCAAATATTTTTTTGGGGGGAATAACAAACACAGTGTGTGTGATTGCCCTTCAGATTGAAATTTTTAAATAAACTTTTATACCATGTTGTCCTGATTCAGAAAAGCATCTCAGCATACACCTAAAATCTGTTTCCTGAGGGACAGTGGTATTTTAAGCTTGTCCTTAAGTTCTTTGGTTGAATAAAACTGCTTTCCTGAACTGGTGCCTTAATGGTTATGCCTCCTAATGGAATTACAGTTCTTCTGTACACATGGATAATAGTTATCAGCAATTTTGTAGATAGGGTGATACATCTTTACTTAAATGTGATTTTTTTTTTTTTTTAATTTTTAAATATATACGTGCGAGAACTTGCTGCTTTCTCTGGTAAGTATATTTTGTGATAATATTATTAAGGTTTTCTTAGAGCTGATTGAAAAAACTAAAGATCTTTTGGGATCTATAGACCTAAAATCATAGAGCATAATTTTAAATCTGAGTGAAACCAAAACTGTCTTTTCAGCCTTACAGTGGTGGTGTTTTTTTGAGTTTGTTTTGTTGGGTTTTTTTTGGGGGGGGGGGCAGACAGGCAGGGCACGTGGGGAAGGTATATTTGAGAAGTTTGGCTGTGGGGATGGGAGATGAAGCAGTGTTTGTACCAGCAGAAAGGAGTTAACAGAATTAACAGACATAGCATTTCCTTTCCCTGATGTGAGCTGCTTGCATAGATTGTTTCATCTACTTCACATTACTTTAGAATAGAGGTGGAAGGAGAGACGGAAAATTAGCAATCAAATACTGCTTTTCTAAAAATCAGCTAATAAAGCCAAAAGAATAGATTAATTGTTGGAGACAGAATGAAGAGAAAGTAGTTGTTTCAGTTGTCATAACTTGCCATTAAATGCAATTGTGATTTTTTTCCTAAAATGTCAATTTCTAAACTAACATGGTTTTTAACACAACTTCCCACCCTTCAAAACAAAAATGTCAACCCAAAATACCCCTAGTATTACGTGACACTTATGTACAAATGAAGTATTCTCATTTGGGCATACAGTTGCAAATCAGAGTCAAATGTGTGATGTTAGATTATGGCAATCTGAAACTGTTCAAAGTGGGCTCTGTCTAAATACTACTTTTGATTATCAAGCCATATATTTTCACTATACTGTCTGCAGGACATAAATATGAAACTTTGTCTGCTTTTGCAAGTATCGAGTATGAGAAGACACCGTTGTCATATATGCATCCTTTACATTTAAATGTGGTTTCTTCCACCTTCCACATATGTTTTGCTTCTCCTTTAATGGGTTGGCCACATACACTTGTGAATGAATGTTATCATGCTATTTTTTGTTGCATTGGCTGTGAAATCCACTGAAAGAAAACAGGAAGGAAATCATGTTTTTATGCAAATATTCCACTGCTGTGCATACAGTCCTTTAAGGGAGGGAGGAGGGGGAAGGAACTTGTTCTGACAAGTCAAGACTTGTTTTTGTTTTATGGATTGTGTGATGGAAACCCACAGTTACCTGCTGCTAAAAGCTGAACTGTAAGCAACATAGTAATAATAACTTTAAATTGCCAAAATGTGTGCTATGATACTGTTGCATTTATTTAATACCATTATATGTTTTCTCATAAAAGTTATCCATTTGTATATAGATATTTCTCATGTATTTGTCCTGTACATATAAATTTCTAGTTTGGGAAAAAGTTGAGTTATTTTCATAGGTTTGTATGAAAGCTTCTTGGTTTAAACATGCTCAATAAAGGAATTGTCTGTTTTATAAGAGGAAATTTAAGTTTAAAAAAAAAAAAGGAAAAACAAAGTTGGAGGGGGGGCAGGAGTTGAACAGCTGTAGCAGTAGAGTCCTTGTAAGTAAGACCTTGTGTGCACATGTGTGTGTGGTTTTAATTAGTGGAAATACTTGAGGCTTCCTGCTAACCCAAGTTTATATTCCCAGTGTTTGTTTCTAAACTGTGAAATGCAGAGAGATAAGCTGTGCTTTCTTCTGAAGACATGTTAACTGGTTTAGCTGCCCTCATGTCCATTTCTCAGGTAAAATTAGAAATAGAGCACAAATGCATTTGGTAGGCTATGGACAATCTCTCAGCTGAAGGGCAGAAGGATTAACTATTTATACAAAATATGCATATCAGCATCTCTAAGCTAATCATTTGGGTCACGTTGGATGTTCACAGTGAAGAATGCAAGGCTGAATTGAGAGTCCAAGGTATGGTCTCTTCTATTAGCAAAAAGATGCAGACGTACCTCCATTTGTATTTCATAATTCAGTTCTTGAAAAGTACATTTTTATTTTTGTTAATGACACGTCATTTTGCTGGAGGCACTTCTGCCAAATATAAAATCAGTGCCTCTTGCATGTAGTGGGATCAGCCTGATGAATCCCATTAGGTATAATTTGCAATGCCATCCTGCTTTTATAATTTAAAGTAGAACCCCGCAAAAGTGTAAATAGAGATAGCATATTGAAGTTCTAAATAACACTTGTGTTTTGAATTCAGAAACAGTCACTGGATATAAGATGCAAGCTTTTTATTTGATTTTTCTTTAATATATAGTTAAGGCAAAACTGTCTTATAAAGTATTCTTAAGTTTTGTAGACAAAGCGTAAATGTTACTGTATATGTGCTAATTGTGGCAAAGTTTTACATTCTCATTCTAGTCTGGTTTTTACGATAAAGTTAATTTTACAAAAAACACTTTTCTATTTTTATGTACTGACATATGCAATAAATTGATACATTAAAAGTGCTGTTAATGTCTTGTTCTAGTCTGTGGCCTTTCTTCAGTGTGTGTAAAGGGGTAGTTCTGTGTGCATGGTAACAAATCAACCCCAGGGTATTGTTTTCAGTTTCTAAAGCCGGAGCACATGGACTAGACATCTGCATTATTAGTTGTGGCATTTGTGGAAAGCTATTATGGCAGGGAAAAAGTATGTTCTAAATATATGTTTCTAAGCTTTGTCATGTATCCTCACGTTCAGGAAGTGATAATAAGTAAAACTGGTATGCAGTAGCTCTCCACTGCTTTCTAACACAGTTTGCATTTCAAAATTTCTCTGTTTTCTAGGGGACTGAGAGATGGTCTAAATATGATGTCCATTAGGAAGTATTTTTAAGTGTTCCTGACTAGTTTTACCACCTGATGCTGGCAAAATTTCAAATGTCAATTTTAAATTGTATAATGCCACTCTAGCAGGTTTATAGTTAATTCATTGTAGCTGCAGTGGGATATTGAAGCAATTTCGACTTTCTTATAGAGAAATATATAACTAAGCTTGTAGCACCTCTGCTGCCATTCTGCACAGTTTATATGAAATACCCAGAAAATAAGGATTCTTTTCTAAAGCTGCAAAATGTTTGTTCTCTCCTGGATTGCTGCAAGGCTTATAGTTAATTTTTAACCCAATACCTAATAAACAAGGGGGGGTGGTGTATAAGTGTGATGAATTTGGACACTCTGTTCAAGATACCTGTTAATTTTGAATGAAAAAACCAGATATTTCTGATTTTTGTAAAGGAAGAAATGAAAGTGCAGGAGCAACTCAGACTGGAGTAGTCCATGTGAATACTGCCCTTCTTGAATGAGAAGCAGATTGCTGTCATTGACATTGTAAACTATGTCACTAAAACTTACCTGCACAGTGCTACTCTGGAGAACACAAGTCTTGCATTTGCTTTTTCTTGCTTGAAAATTGATAAGCAGCTGGACTACAAAGTGCAACATAAGCTGTGTCCTGGAATGTCTCATGATGTTATATTCATCTGCTTAATAGATAGGTATAGACCTTCATATCAGAAGGTAAAATACAATATTTGAAGTTTTCTCAGAATTTGCAAGTACGGGTTAAATCACAGTAAGCATTCATATGAACATCTAAACTAAAATGAGAACAGCCCTGCTGAGAAGGACTTGAGGGTGTTCGTATATGAGAGGATGGACATGAACCAGCAGTATGCACTTGCAGCTCAGGCAGCCGATTGTATCCTGAGCTGCGTCAAAAGCAGCGGGACCAGCAGGTCGAGGGAGGTGATTCTGCCCCTCTACTTTGCTATTGTGAGGGCCAACCTGGAGTGCTGTGTCCAGCTCTTGATTCCTCAGCACAAGAAGGACATTGAGCTGTTAAAGTGAGTTCAGAGGGCCACCAAGTTGATTAGAGGGATGGAGCACCTCTCCTATGAGGAAACGATGAGAGAATTAGGTTTGTACAGCCTCGAAAAGAGAAGGCTCTGGAGTGACCTACTTGTGGCCTTCCAGTACCTGAAGGGAGCCAACAAGAAAGATAGAGAGGGACTTTTTATAAGAGCATCTAGTGACAGGACAAGGGGGAATGGCTTAAAATTGAAACAGAGTAGGTTTAGATTAGATATTAGGAGGAAGTTCTTTGCTGTGAGGGTGGTGAGGAACTGGAACAGATTAACCAGAGAAGTTGTTCCATTCCTGGAAGTGTTCAAGGCCAGGGTGGATGAAGCTCTGAGAAACCTGATCCTGTGAGTGATGGCCCTGTCCAAGGCAAGGGGGTTGGAACCAGATGATCTTTAAAGGCCTTTCCAACTGGGCCATTCTATGATTCTGTGAAATGAAACCTAAACCAAAGGCAGGGGCCTTGTTGTCTGTTAAAAAGATCAAGTACAGATAGATAAAGTTTTGAGAAAATACTGAACCATTGGCTAAACAAAAATTATTTGCTCCAAAGATATCGCACATGCCTGAGCTTTAAATCTTTTGTTGGACCCTATTCAGGGTCTTCATTTTAGACTTTGTACAGAGTTCTGTCTCTGTAAGTAGATAAGGAAGATACACTGATTATTTTCTGGAATTGTTTTGAAAACATTGATGTGATTAATTTGTTATGCTTCAGCTTGGATGAAGACAGAATAACTCTTGTAAGTCTTGGAAAAACAGTAATTTTTCTTTCTCTGAGAGCAATACAGCTAAAGAGCAGACTTGGTTTTATTGTGTTACAGAACATGGTTTCATTCCTAATTGGAGATACATATATAATAATCTGAAGCAATGAGCTGAATAATGCAAAACTACAAGGTGGCTGACAGAAATATAAGTATGTTCACATACCAGGTTTAGAGAGCTGTTGCCTCTAGTTTTGACAAGCAACTAAGGAACAGATTTTGCTCCTTGAAGACAGAAAGAACGGAAGTTCTACAGCTGGTTTGTGTTACACTTAATGTCTGGTGTGGGCTAATTATGTACAAAAATTCAAAGGGAAAGGTCAGACAGAAACCCCTTTCCTTTCTGTCCTTTAGGACTCAGGAACAGCATAGCAATCAGATATAGCTATGAAGAAATAATGTTATAATTTGAAAATACTTGGATCCTTGTCCTGTTCCCTCTATTGAAGATCTCCAGACTGTAGCAGCAGCAGAGTGGCCACTCCCACGTGAAAGGCCTGTGTTTATTTTGTTACCATACAAATGCATTTGTAGCCCATCTGTGCAAAATCGGTGAAGTTGCATAGTGTCAAAGAGGTGGAGAAATGCAGTACTCGGTGCTGCTGGATAGCAAAGCCAGTGAGACTGTAAGAGAAGTGAGCTACAGCTGTATGACAGAGCTCGTTTTTCCCTGAGCAGTAAGAAGGAATTGCTATAACATCACGGGGTTGGAGGGGTGGAAGGGAAGGAGGCTGTTATTAAGCTGCTGTAGTATATAAATCATGTGTTTTCTTTTTATATTTTATATGGTTTTAAAATTTCTATGTCTTGTTGGCTCTTCTGCATACTTTGAAAGACACCTATAATAATTGCTTTTCCTTCCTGTGTCATTTCCTGTTCTCTTTGAAAACACTGTAGTAACCATGTGAAAAGTGACAATGACTGCAAATCAGCTGTAAGTTTACTATGTGTAGTATGCATGCCAGATTTGGACCCAAATTTTCTAGATGCCTAGAGAAATAAGATCTTGCAAGGAATAAGTCAAGGCTGGCATATCTAAAATGTGCAGAGAAAATTGTGTTGTCTTTGGCAATTTTGAAATTGTGAGGCAAAGAGGAAAAAAATACACTTTTTGCTTCAGAAAAATCTCAGAGCATTTTTTTTTCCTTTTAACAAAGTAATTTATCAAATAAGGCTTTAACTGTTTGTATAAAACATACTTTACTTGCAAGGTATTCAACAGCTTCCTGGAAGTTAAAATAATAGGATGTAAGATACACAGCCACAGGAGTGGAGTATCCAAAAATAGAGTGCTTTTTGGATCCATATGTGAGGCAGAACTTGCCTGGATTTACTACAGTGTAAATTGTAGTTAATGAAAGAATGAAAGCACTAATTAAGTGTCCTTGAAGGGAATGTGTACTGTGTCGGAGGGATATCTATGAATGTTCTTAATAGAGATCTCTGTAATAGCAGAAAACTGTAATACATCATTTATTCTGATCTCCCCCAAAACAGTCCTCCTATTTTGTCCATCTTCAGAAAGGACTTGAACCTAAATGTGCTTCAGATGGAACCCTTGCTTATTCTTTGCTCCTCTATCTGTTCTGCACTGTCTTGTGTAGCAAGGCAAGCTGTTGTGGTCTTTTTATTGTAATTACTGCAGGGACCATTTTGTGGCTACTTCAGAAGTATATGAGGCTGGACCCTTCCCACTGGAGGCGTACTTTTAGTGTAGCCTTTGACATTTGCCTGGATCTCTGGGTTGCAGCATCTGCACAACCTCCTTTTTAAAATAAGAAAATTTTTTTTTAAGTAAACTTTCATCTTTCTTCAGTAAATTGGGTTTTTACTCAAGCCCTCATATTAATATCATCTGCTTCTCTTTTGTACATTAAACTTCATCATGGGATTTTCCTCTCTCACAACAAAGATGCTTTTGTGATTAAAGTACGTTGCTGCATTTCAGGAAATCAATAATTCAGTTTGTGGTTCAACCACAAATTTCCTGTGTGATTGGTTGCTATCTCTGCCTTGGTTCCCTACAGATGTAGTGCTGATCTTTTATAAATTTGTAGGTTACCAGGACCCATCTTGATCATTTCATTTGATACTCTGCATAACAGAATGAAAAAAATAATTGCTTCCATAAAGTTAAAAGGTGTTTTTCTGCTGTAATATCTTGGAAAGTTTAACCAGCCTTAATTTCCTTGGGTTGTAGTGAAATATTCTCACCTGTTAGACTCTTCAGTGGCAATGTGTTGGGTTTTCTTTTTTATTTATTTATTATTTTGAGTTTTACCTAAAAGTTTGCTCTTTTTCTCAAAAGTAAAAGACTTGATTAAGTAGAACTCTTAGAGTAGCCAAGACATTTCTTAATAGTTTTCCTTGACTAAATTAATGAGGTCTCTTAGTCAGTCAGCCTAAGTGTTCAACATAGCTCATCCTTTCAGTTAAGGAGGCACTGTGGTTGGATTCACTATGTGTCCATGGATCATGTACTGTGCATCCAAAATAGGACCATATTTTCAGAATATTTTTATTGTAAGGGTTTATTCTTATTTGCTTGCAGAGATAGATGGGTTTCTCCAGTTTAATGCAGTGACATTTTCTTTTTTAGAAATAGTTTGGAAAATACTGCTTTGAACTGGTCTTGAGGCATGCCCTAAGGTTTTTCTGCATGCATGTGTGTCTTGAGTCAAAAACTGTTAATATGGTACAAACTTCTGCAAAAAGATTTTCAGGAAAGCTGGCCAGTAGAAGCAGGCTGCTAACCACACACTGAATGCCCTTTCCATTATGAGTTCTTCAGGCCTCCTATATTCATTTGGGTTTTTTGTTGTGAACCCTTTTCACTGTTCAGTGTTTTCAGTCTTAGCTATATGTAAGTAGTTTTGTCAGTATAAAAGCATGATGCTGCCTCTTTTTTTTGCCCCAGAATAAGGATATTCCACTGAGAGTTTGTGTTCAGCTGAAGTCAACACCCTCCCATGTCTCCTAATGGGAGGCTAATCTGAGCACTCCTTAGTCCTCTAAGTCATATCTTAATTTAAAACACAGCAAAAATGGCACATATAGTAATCTTACTCACTTGGTTTAAGCAGGCTAAGGACTACTTTGCAGCTCTGCCAACAAGAGGAATCAAAAGGAGACTACGTTATGACAAAACATAGTGGCAAGCATTGAGCACGGATTCTTCTAGGCTCTGCAACTAGCATGAGGGTTTTGTTTGGTTTAGGGTTTGGTTTTTTGTTGGGTTTTTTTTAAGTCGTTTTTGTGATTTACTTTAATGCAATTAGCATCTACAACTAACTGAAGCTTCATTTGAGTATATTAAAACAGAAGCTGTTCAACTTAGTTTATTTCTAGGCAGTTCATGTTGTTTTTCATTATTGATCCCTTACTGCCGTTATTTATTGTTCCACTATGATTTTGTTGTCACAGAAGTTGTCAGAAGTTAGTTTTCTTTCAAAACACATAACTGCTTATGAATCTACAGAACAATACAAGGTTGCCAACAGAGTGATCCCTTTGATGCTCAACTACAATATCTACCGAATTTAACAATTTGCCATGTGTGGGCTATTGTGATTTTCCTCATCTCCCCTTTGAAATTCTCGTTGATCAGAATGATAAGCAAGATGAAGCCAGATGTTTTACAGAAGTCCTCTGTGTCACCACAATTATTTTGTCAGCCCAAATAATGACCCCATTTAAAGAAGGTGTGGAGGCTGGGAACAGCCTATTTTCTCTAGAAGTGACTAGAGTGCTGCTATTTATATATCTGTCTGTTATTTTCTGATATATTAATGACTGCAGAGACCTCACTGGCCACTTGTTTCTCAGTATTCCTGAATTGCTAGTTATAACTTTCATTCTCTCAGTTTCATTTTCTAAAATAACACATCTTTTCCAACTGCCATATTTTTTTTTTTTTTTATTTTTGGAGCAGTCAATACTAGGCTGGTAATGTTCTGATGTCTAGGGATGCTTCAAGGCATGTCTGCTTTCTTCTAATAATTGCTTAATCTGTTAAAAAACAACTGTGTTAGTTCATCTTAAATTTCTTTCAAAATGCAGCCCATTTACACCTTAACTTAGCCTTGAAAATAGGCACTGAATGGTATGGTATTCTGCTTATTCCAGCCTACACTGATTTCTTTATACTTTGTCACAGTATGTAGATGGTTTCTAAGAGGAGACTAAGATACATTGTGTATTTTTTTCCTCTGCATTTAGGAACAGATTTACTCATCTGTGCAGGATAAGCATGGTTGCTATAGGTGGCAAAATAAGGAAAAGAGTGCCCTGCATCACAATGGAAAATGATAAAGCTTATAATCATCCTAAATTTCTCATAGCCTTAAGAAACAGAAATGGGAGAGGCTACAGAAGTTGTTTCTGTATTGTTGTTCCTTCTTCCTTCTCCTTCCCAACAAAATTAACTTGATCTGAACTACTCTGGTAGGTGTTGCCATCAGGATTCACTACAGAGTGTTTGGACTGACCTGTAGAAGTTCTCTCTTTTGCATAGATAAACTTTACTCATTTGGTAACAGGTTGACCTGTTGATTTTAGCCCTGTGATGCTGTTTTATCTTTTTTTTCTGTCTTGGACCATTGGAACTTTTAACAAAGGGGTGAAAGTTGAATTTTGTGTGAGAAGAAAATACATAAAGCATATAAACATGTTTGGGATATTTAGGTACCCTTGCTGCTGCAGAAAAGAAAGGAATTCCTAATGCAGGGTTTTAAGAGGAAAGGGCTTGCAAAATCTTAAACCTATGAACTTAGACCAGACATTCAGGATTCATCTGAAAAATGTTTAAAGTTTTAGTCTGTGTTTCATTTTTAAATTTTATAAGTATCATTTTTTCTATACCTCTCTGCTCTTTCCCTCCATTCTTATTTCCCATCCCTTATTCTTTTCCATCATCTCTTTTTCACCTCTTCTGGTTCCCTCCTGCCAAATTTCCTCTCCCTGCTTCTCTGTGTCCCCTTTTGCATTAATCCAGGTCCTTGAATTCTGTAGAGAAACTGTATTTATTAGATAAGTTTAATAAAATATTATCCCTTTTCAAGTTAGTTAGATGAACTGAACTGCAGAATCTGCAGCTACATACAGTTGAGAGACCAGTAATTGATGACTCATACCTGGGAATATTTTTCACTATTGTGTTTTGGAAACCACAAAAAAATTTTTTTTAATAATTTTTCTCCTCTGTAGGCATATTGGCACTTTAGATATGAATATATATATGTTAATATATGTGATATAATGTATATATACAGTACATCTTCATGCACACAGAGGCACATGCCTGTCATACATGTATGCCTTTTAAGTAGCACTAGATGATACATTGCCAGGAAACTTTATATACTTTCTGCATTTCTAGATAAGGCTCTAAAATTACCAGTGGTACTGGCTGTGCCTAAATTTAAAGATTATGGGAAATGGTTATAGCAAGCTGCCACATAAATAAATAATTGAAAGTGAAAGGAGGAAGGTAGATTCATGAGAAAGTATTCCTTTCCAAAATGCAGCACAGAGAGATGAAAACAAATTGAAGACTGAATCTTAGATGTTCACTCTGTACATTAAGTTTAATGGTGCTATCGACAGCTTCATATGACAGGAAATGATCTGGGCGTTTTGTTCACTTATTCTGGATGCCCTTAGTTTCAGAGAGCAACTGGTAACATGGATTGCACCTCGGAAGGGGACAGCTGAACTCTCCCTCTGGCTTTAGTAAGGAAAAAGCAGCGATGAAATCCGTGGACTATGTGCACGTCATCCAACAGAAGGATACCGCCTCCTCTCCTTCTGCCCCCCCTGGTGCTGTTTCAGGCAGCACGGGACTCTTTTCTGTCACATTCCTGTGGCTCGCAATGCTCCTGTCCTCTTGTCTTGCAGCAGTATCTCTTTACCATGTTATCACCCTGAAAACAGAACTAGAAGCTCTGCGCAGTGAGCTGATCTACAGGCTCCAGGCAAGGTCTCCACTAGACCAGCCACCCGTGTCCCCTGAGGAAAATAAAGCAGGTACCCCTGTTTCTTCCTTCCTGCAAGTGTCTGCAGCTGGCACCAGGCAGGTAAGCTGGAGGGGTGGTTTCTAGCTTGCAGGGGATGAATAAATGTGGGGCTGTTTCACTGACTGTTGCTTCTCCTTGTTAGGAGAACAGGCTTCCGGATAGCTTCCAAAAGGAAATCTGGAATGGGAGTAGAAACAGGGGCAGACGGTCTGTTGTCCACACAGAAGAAAAAGGTAAATAGCATCTGGTGGAATGGGTTGGGATGCCACAGTTGGATACCGTTTTGAGAAAAGCAGCAGTGCTTGATTCATGTCTTCTCCTGTCAGTATCCATGCTCCCAGAGCCCATTCTGACTTTCAAAATTATTGCTGAATGAATGGATTTAACAATAGGCATGTTCTTTTAGTGGTTACCATATAGAATAACAGAATGTTTTGAGTTGGAACGGACCTTTAAAGGCCATCTAGTCTAACCCCTCTGCAATGATTTGGGACATACTGTTTAAGGTACTGGTATTCGTGCTATCTGCATTTCAATTGTTCACTTCTCTCTGATCAATAGTAGGGAGGGAAATCTATTATTAAAAGTGCCAACTCACTTTTCTGGGAAACATGCTCATCCTAAAAGAGAGAAGTAATGAGAAATTTAGGGAAGTAGGAGCTTTCAAAGAGAAAGATTGGCTTGTACCTGGCAAAAGAGACAGACTACAAGGAATTCAGAAGTTTAGCATTATTTCTTCATTAAAACAACCTATGAATATAATTAGAAAAAATGAATAAAAGAATGCCTATTCAGTAAGATTTTTTTTCTCTCATGGCCTTTATAAAAGTTTCTGCAGAGAACACTGAAGACTGTGCTCAATAAAATACCTCTGATGTGTATTATAATGTTGATATATTAATGGGATGTATTTGTTTCCTTTAGGGATAAAATGTCTACATTTCTTTATTTTTCCAAACACAATGATGCCTTATAGGATGAAATGCAGAATTTTATTGTAACAGTCTGCACACATACTCTAACTGCACTGAGTACCGAAAAATATTCCTGAGTTGCTAAAACAATTCACTCCTATCATGTATACTTTTTTATTGTTTTAACTGATGAAAGCTAATATCTTAAGATATTAAGAGATGACGTTGAAATGGAGTAATTTGTAGGCAAAGACTAAATGAAATTTAAGTTCTAGGGTATAATCACTCTACTTATTTCCAATATTCTCAAAAGAGAACATTCATTTAGGACATCACCTAAACCCCACAGGTTTATATGGGATTTATTCTACTTCATTAGTAATCTTTTGTTCAGGGCCTTGGCTAAGACAGATTTCGCAAACTGGACTGAGGACATGATTGCTTAAATTGTGTTTCTTGTAGCTTGCTTCCTTTCATGGGAACCACAGTGTTTCCCTGTTCTCCCCACCCTAGCAACTCCCAAATAAAAAAAAAAGTGATCTAAATTACAAGTATCATAAGAAACAAAGAGACATCTTTCTTAAAATGAATGTTATAGTGTCAGTACTGTGCAAGTGATCCAGTTTCCTTCACAATAGCTTTCACCTTTATTCTTATTGCTATTTGAGGGTGTAGGTGGGTGAAGAGGGTTTGGGGCTCCTCAGCTGTGCTTCTAAGTAGACTTAAGATTCTTTTCATCATGTAGCCACCTTTGATTATACCTATTTACCTTTATTCACATAAAATTATAATTAAGCTACTTATTTTTGTAAGCTTTTTTTTAAGATGGCTTTAAAATTGTTTTGGATGGATGATAGAAAGCACAGAATATGAACATCTGTTTAAAAGGGAAAAGCTGCATAGTTTGATCTACTACAAAACTGTTTTCTAACATGAACCTTATATTTTTGTATATAAAAAAGAAAAAGTAAATTGCAGATCTTGCATTTATATCAAAGGTAATCTGTTAGGGTTACCTTTCTGCCTGCTCTAATTACAACAAATTTAGCTTTGTCAGAGTTCAGTAAGATGTTAAATTTTCTCAGATCAGATTTCACTGATGACCATGAACCTATTAGTCAGTGTTAAATTTTGCCTTAGCAGAGCGAGTTAAATAAGAGAACATGGTGTTGTTCATGGTGCTGAATCCAGTCTATTACTTGGTCATGTACACAGAACTACTGGCCCTGCATTTTGATCTTTTGACATCCATATCTGAGTACCGGAATCCCAGCAGCCTCGAAATTGTCCTGCAGATGTGTGGCACTCATAAATTAGGGTGTTGAGTGAGATGCCTGTTCTTGTCCTATTTCTGTTTGCTTCAACGAGGTCTCAAAGTAGAGTCTGGTCCCATAATTAATTGTCGACCCATCATTTTACTTTTACACAGAACAATTCCTTAGAAAGATAATATTTGAAAACATTGCTGATATACAATTGCTTCTCTTGTGCTTAAACAGAGAGCAGAAGTAAAATACAGGACTATTATTTTGTTTATAAATAAAGTTATGATTCAATTATGTTTTCTTTCTAGACTTTAATTATTAAATTCCAGGAATGGATACCCCACTATTTTTTTAGGCTCAGCACAGCCCTTCTTGAACATATGGAATTACCATTTTAATTTTTTCTACTTTTTGATGTTGTGTGCATAAAAGCGGTCATAAATTAGCATTTTCATTAAAATGACAATTGAATGAAAGTGGATCTAACACAATCTTGTTCTTTCATGTTTTTATAGGGTAGGTATTTGTGTGTATTCATGCATGAAACCATTAGCCATCCGTAGTTACACATTTTGTGCCTTGAGAAAATTTCCAGCTCAAGTAAGTTAGAGAGAAGGGTTTCAAGCATCAATTCCAAATAAGGCTGCACAGTTAGCAGTCAGAACCAGAGTTCTTGATACAATGTGTAGGAGTTAATGGGTGATTTTGAAAGGTATATATTATTGATATGCAGGCAGATAGACCTTTTAACCAACCCTGGCAAATATCAGGACACATAAAAACAGATATAATTTTTCTTTTTTATTGTTTTTCTTTGTCAATTCTGCCTGTAGAGGAAAATCATTGCACAACAAAACCTCTCCTGAATTTTATACCCTATTCACAATTACTGATTGCCTTGCTTGTATGTTTCCCTCTAAGCTGCATGTGCACTTGAGTCCAGGAAAAACATACAGGTTCCATTGCCTAAGCCACTTCAGTGTACGAACGTAAAGTTTCATTTACACGCTCCCTCAGTGCCTCATTCTGGTCATTATCGTGAGATTCCAATTCCTGTGGCCTAGGGAGGTGAGAATAAGGTCTCCTGTAAGCTCAAATGCAGGTGATCAGATTGGAGCCCCTGTGGACTACATTTACTTTGGTGTATTGAGGCTGCCCATCTCAACAGTCTCATTGCGTAGATGCAAAGAGCTGAGAAGCAATTCTGTGTAATTGCACAAAGCAGTGAGGCAGGTTAACCTGGCATGTGTCTTGGCTCTATTTTTTTTTTTACTACCGATTCCCGGATTCTACTCCAGTATCAGTTGT
Source organism: Chiroxiphia lanceolata (assembly GCF_009829145.1). Lineage (NCBI taxonomy): Eukaryota > Metazoa > Chordata > Aves > Passeriformes > Pipridae > Chiroxiphia > Chiroxiphia lanceolata. The sequence continues at coordinate 36,101,011 of NC_045638.1, read as the reverse complement.
AACCATGGGAAATAACTATTGCCTTGCAAGCATGGTGTATAAGTTGTGAGAATTCTGCCATTGTTCTTGATATAACTGCTGTACATTTGGTACATTTGTTGATTAGAAGTGGTTTGACTCTGTATGTTGTTGCTTTAGATATCTATAACAGAGGGATTGCAAGAATTTATACAAGTAGTACTTGACTTTAGTGATCTTTGAAGTGAGGCGTAACCTTTTGTTACTAGCCTAAAAAAATGCCACAGATAAAATTCCCTTACCAAATATTCACAATACTTCTTATTTTATTGTTTGAAGAGAGGAAATATAAAAGTTCTCTTAAAAAAAAAAACCACGAAAGGCCTACTTCTTGAAAATATATGTTATTCTTATTTGTTTCTGCTGACAACAGTCTAATTCAAAAGGAAGTAGACCCTTCTATGCAAAAGGGTATAAAATTACTTGATGCAATGCCTGCATTTTACATGAAGAATTTCACTGAATGAATGACTGAATGAATCAGTGCTGTGTATAACGCAGAAGACTGTGCAATCAAAAACACATAAAATAGACTCTAATTTTTAAAAACAATATTCTGCTTTGCACTGTATAATAGAAGTCTACATAAAGTATTCTTAATTCCTAGTAAACTATTTCCTTGTTTTTCTGACTGTAACATATTACTGGTAATTCTGTTAAGGTCAAAATTCAAAGTTATTTGTTAGATCTGAGTCCTACCTGCAACCACGATTCAGCCATTTTAATGCAGGGACTGACTGAGTCCATGATTAATGCCACATAAAAACTTGTCAGTTAAAAAGCAACAAATTAACCAGTTTTCCTGGTTTCTACTGGGATAGAGTTCATGCATACCAGTTTATAAAAGTGCATAAGCAAAAACCAAAAGATCTCTTGTGATGAGAAATGAAGAATTGCAAATGATTCAAGAACATGCTTATCACTTCTATAATAAATTATCTAGTGTTTATGTGTGTTTTAGGAAGTCTACAGAGAATAGATCTAGACCAAAGAAGGAACCTAAATAAGCAGGTCTGGGTTTTAGTGGGGGTTTTTTTCAAGGTCAGGGTTTTTCCTGGGTTTTATTTCAGCAAAAATTGAAACAGATGTCTCAGGCCTCAGATATCATGCATAAGCTCACAAATAGTAAACTTGAAATTTTGTTTGGATGGATCATTAAGTGAGATTGCAAAATATTAAAATGATTATGCAAGTTAAATAACAAGAAAATTTGCATGTAAGGACAAATTTGATTTTACCAATATAAGGTCTTGAATCATGCAGATATGCAGAAAGCTGTCCTGCTGCAAAAGCTAGTACCTTTTTTGAAACTGTGGCTACATTGCTCAACCAGTAGAGAACACATCCTTTCATGTGCTGTCTGTGGTTTATAAAGGCATCTGGACCTACTAACTTTTTCAGAATTGGCTGTTCTGTTCATGGAATAAGGCAGACTCTGAAATGTACTTCTGCCAACCGCAGCCTGCAGAGCAATTAAAATCAGGAAAAAAAAGAATGTTCATTGAAGCAAAGCTATTATATAAAGTCACAAGAGGATGGGGCATGCTTTATAGTTCTAGGTACCCTTTTATACAGTTAGACCTCATGGTGACACTCAGTCTAGATATTTTTACACACTTTCAAGATGTATTTTACAAATCCTGTATTTTGTTTTCTTTATTAATTATTCAAAAATCCTTTAAACTATGAAGATTTTGCTCAGGTTTGATATATACAGGGCTGAACGACATTCAGATAGAGCTTTTGAGTTGTTCTGCTCAGTACTGAAAGTAACTATTCAATGTGTATTTGTAATACATATATTCTTCATATTGCACTTAAGGTGAGATTAGGGTCGTTGTTGGAATAGAATTGCTAGCATTTCTTAAAAAGATTAATTTTTTACTGAAAATCCCTGTTAATTTACCCAGAAAATATTCTATCCATATTCTTTCCTTAATAGTAGTGTTGTTTTCTCTGAATTAGTTTTAATTAATTGCTTGATTTTAAGCATGTATGTAGTTCCACTGAGGTCAAAGTGAAGTACTTGTATATACTGGAAATAGTTATGTGTCAGTCTTGGCTTCTGAACATATTTTTTAAGCATGTTGTTGTTCAGTATCTCAGGAACTTTTTTAAATATTATTTATCCTTTGTAGCTTTAGGTAAAAAATGGCCACTGTGCTAGTTTCTGTTTCCTTATTGTCATGAATGACCCTGTTGCATCCATTTTTCTCCATGAAAAACAAGCTTACTATATTCTGTGGAGCCTTATTCCTATCCACATATATTAAAGAAAAAAGAGACAGATTTTTTTTAGAGAATATGTCTAGATCTGATATCTGTAGAATAAAGCAGTTGGTATGTGTTTTAAAACGATGGAGATGATCTCAAACTGTACTGATCTTGCCCATTTTAATTACTGTGTAGAAGTTCTCAGCCATGCTGACTACTATTTCAGTGCTGCAAACAGCTGAAATATAAATTCAGAGTTGCAAACTGTGAATTAGGATAGTTTCAAAAATGCCCATCAAGTTTGCACAGCAGGCTTAACAAGAGTTGCTAAAGTAGCCGAACTTTTACTTCTGGTAGACAATACTCATTGGTATCCAGCTGGATAGCAGCTGGTTAGTGTGTATCATCACAAATTCTCTCTTGTTTAGTTAGTGGAAAACCCAGTGGCCACACTAGTGAATTCTTTCAAAAGCAGGAATTAGAATTTTGATTTAGCTTGCTGAAATACTAGGGAATGGGCAAATTTCATTCTCTAGGAAGTAATTTTGTTCCAAAGGAGAGTGTATTTATTAATACTTTGTAAAGTGAATTGCCTGGTGTGCTGTGTTGTCTGTGTGCAGAAAATGACATTTTGATTTTATTTGGAAGCTTCTTTTCTGGAAAATTCTTTTGCTCCCAAGTTCAATAGAAAAATGAAGTATAATACCTTTTTCAATTTTGTGTTGGCTTGGTTTTTCTATTCCTTACCAGAAAGTAGGTAATTCAGATGCCTTCAAATTCTTGGTTTGCAAAACTGTAGATTTTAGCACATCATTGGTTTGTTCATAGAACTCAAGGACACATTTCAGTGTAGGAGACAGAAGCTTGGAGGATAGCATTCCTATTAACATAAGTAGGGCTTGCAGGTTGTGTGATCATTGTGACATCGAAGCATTCCCAGATGTGCCCTTGAATCTCTGTGTGCTGCCAGCTGGCACTGCTGAGTGCTGGTGAGCATCCAGCCCTCTTCTGCTGTTTACAAGCAGGACCCCTTAAAAAGGAGACTTAGTTACAGAGAGAGGCTGTTTTCTACCCAAATTCTCACTACCTACTGTGCAGCAAGAAGTTTGTCCTACTGGACACTTAGTAGACACAGTAGATGCAGGATCCCACTTATCCCTGACATTTCCCATTATAGCAAGTGTGGCCAAATCTGACCCAGAACCTTCTTATCTGAAAAGAGGTAAACAAAATGGAGATTCAGCAAACCATGGCAGAATTTTTCTCTCAACTTTTAGTAAATTCATTTGGTTTTTTTCAAGTGTAGTAAATGTTGCTACTCCATTTTCCAAACTTCAAAGTAGCACATGAACCAGATGTTTTGATTAAAATTTGCTCTAAGCAATTCTTACTCTTCTTTTTTCTTTTTATCCTATTCCCTGACATTTATGCTTAGCAGATTTTTTACAAGATCTTTGTTTCACTTTGTTTCGCTGTATTTTAACTTTCCGCAGTACTTTTCTCTGAAACTCCTAGTTTCTCTACAGTTTTGAGCAACATATTTTGACAGATACTAAGCTATTTGTTAAGTGTGCCTTAATTTGCTAAGAGTCATATCTCTGTCTTCCCTCTCAGTCTTAGTATAGGTTGATTGAGTGTAGATATCTGAAAATATAATGAAAGTACATATATATGGATTTTGAGAATTTATTATGAAAGTACCACGTGACCAGTATATATGACTAACATTTTACAGCAACTATAACTGGAAAGTAATTTCTTTAAATAATACAGTAAACATCATTAGAAAAGCTGCTACTTGTCATAGCTGGAAGGGTTGGGACTTTTTTTGAGCTTTTGATTAGAAAATTAATAAGACTAGTTGATCTGATGATTTTTAGCTCATTTGACTTACTGCTACATCTTCTAATTATATTAGGACCAGATATTAAAACAAGCAAGTATAACTTGTGCTGCTGTCTGAGGCCTCCCACTTAGCTGCCCGATCCCTGAAAGTTACCTAGTATGCGTTGTGATAGAAATTCTGGTTTTGCACACTTGAGTGAGATCTGTATTAAAACCAATAGATTTTGTTTTAAAATAAGTGGTGAGACTGAGAGATTTTTTTCATGTAGTTTCATAAGCTTAAGCTATTCTATTACTGATATATGTTTCTTGGATTTCTAAATGCTTTCACTTTCCAGTGCTACAGGCCTGCTTGCAACTGATCGCTGACAGCAAAAGTGATATCCAACAGAAAGGTATGTTCCATAATTTGTAGCTAACTGTTCCTTGGATTAACTGTTTCAACAAGTTCAGCTTCAAAGCAGTAACTGAGTTTTGCCAGTTTATTTAAAAATAATTTTAAAAATCCCACCACCACCAAACAAACAAATCAAAAAACAAACAACAAAGAGGTCCCTGCATCTGGTAGGTCTCTGCATCTGGATAGCTCTTGCAAATAGCATCTTTTCAGTGGGGCGATCCAGCTAGTGAGACTGGAAGTCTTGACTAGAAATCAGCTTTGTTAATTTTTGGCAGGCGAAAATGAAGAGATAACTTTTCTTTTTGATTACCCAAAATTATTGTTTCTTTTAGATGATTCAAGCATTGTCCCTTGGCTTCTGAGCTTTAAACGGGGAACAGCTCTGGAAGAACAAGGAAATAAAATAGTGATCAAGGAAACAGGTTATTTTTTCATATATGGCCAGGTGAGAAAGCTCAATTCACTTCAGCACCTGACTTTTGCAAGGGTTTTTTAATGCCTCCGTACAATAAGTTTGAAGTCTACCTCTTCTTTCTGCAGGTTTTATATACGGATACAACATTTGCTATGGGACACCTAATACAGAGGAAGAAGGCTCACGTGTTTGGGGATGATCTCAGCTTGGTGACATTGTTTCGTTGCATCCAAAATATGCCACAGTCTTATCCAAATAATTCTTGCTATACTGCTGGTAAATACCTACATTTTCCTTTTCTTTGTTTGCAAATAAGCTGTATCAAATAGAATCTGTAGTGTTGGGTGATTGAAGAACAGGGGCTGCATTCATGGATCTGGTTAACTGCAAAATTACAGAATATTTTCAAAAAATACAGTTTTATATAAAGTATCAGCAATCAGAGAGTATGTATCTAACTTGGTGATCTGAGCAGCTTCATTCTTTCCATGGACTCTGTAATGTGACTGGATACTTTGGTGCTTTAGGGTAGATGCCTGAAGCAGACAAGAGGAGTACATACTGTCCTTATTAAAGAACTCAGTTTCACTTAGGAGTTGAATTCCACATTTAGTTATCCCAATAAAATATTTAGGAGCTATGTTCTGCTTTAAAATGTCATATAGAAATTTTAGCCATCCAATCTTTGCATACCTCACTGTAGTATTTCTACTCCTTATAATGGCTATTGCATTTTTAATCTTTGGTTAGATGAAAAATTGTTAATTCCTATAAGGTGCTCTTTATGACTTCACAAATTAGAAACATCACAAAAAAGACCAATTAAAATATTTAACGCAAGTCCAGCAGGCTCAAAGATCAATATTAACATATATTCCTGCAGTAGCATTTAAGGAATTAGTGTCAAGGCCTATAAAACCTCATTTGTCAGCTCTTATCTGTCTTTCCACCTTAATGGTGGATTTGAGGGTCTCCAATTATTTTCCAGCAACATCTTTTTTTTTCAATGCTTTATGAAAAAGTGGGTGACACTGAGTTGACTGTTGGCAGGTAATGGCATTAAACAAATGGTATGCAGCACAAAGCTAATTTTTTCCAAATAAAAATAAATTCCAAATAAATAAATACTTTGTCCTGGCAATTGAGGCTCTTCAAACATTTCCTTTAATTTTCTGCCCCTTCATGTGTACATTCTGGCATCATAACCACTTTCAGTTTCATCTATGCTCTTATTTTACCCTTGTATTACTTCTGCCCTTTCTTAACTAGGATCTCTACTCTATCCTGCCACTTCACGGTTGTTTCTTCCCAAATTCCTACTGTTCCTTTTTCACCTGGAAAAACAGTTCTCACTGCTATCTTTTGTACTGTTGAGCATGTCTTGCAGCAGATGTTAAATGTGTTCTCAGATCAGTGGCTGCAGCTTGAAGGGGAGATGCTTTCAGTTATCATATCAGCTGATGTGCAGCTGGCAGTAAGCAGACTTTTGTGCTCTCCAGTTGCAATGGATCAGCTGATGTCTGGTAACTTCATTAGGTTGGTAAAGCTCATGAAACCTCCTCCAGAAGTGTGGGAATGGAGTGGTCTAGGACCAGTAATACTCGGTGCTGACCTTGCCTGACACAACACCATAACATGAGGAATCTGGGTACACCACTGATATAAATTTCTGGAACGTTTGCTTAAATTAACTGTGTTGTGCTGAGTGCAGAGTGGAAATTAAGTCCAGCTTCATAGAGGATGTTAAGTGTCAGCTTTGGATAGGCTGTAAACTCTTAGTTTGTGCCTAAAGGTAAAAAACCACTCATCACATATAACAAGCCACGCTTACATTTGCGAGATGACACATAATGACTTTTGAATACCATTTATGAAAATAATGTATTTGAAATATTAACTTAAAAATATTCCAAATCCTTTGCCAGGCATTGCAAAATTAGAAGAAGGAGATGAACTTCAACTTACAATACCACGGAGAAGGGCCAAAATATCCTTGGATGGAGATGGTACTTTTTTTGGTGCAGTAAGACTCCTCTGAAGCCCTTCATTTCTGTTATTATGCTTAATGGAAATTTATTCTTTTCCTATGCCTTTGTCATAAAAAATACTGAGTTGTAATAAAGCTGCCAATTCAGTCTCTCCCCAGCCAGCACCAACTTCTGAGAACTTTTCTTCACTTTTATAAGCGAACCTAAAACAGGAAACACACCAGACAAACTTGTGATATAACCACCATGTGATTACCAGAAAGCCAATTTATTTCAGACAATGGGCAACTCTAGATAACAACTGTAAAGCAGTGAGTTTTTGGCTTTGAAACAATGTATTGTCCATAAGAAAAAAAAAAGATGGAGTTGACATAAATAACAGCATGACCAGGACCATAGACTATCAAATTATTATCCATAATTGAAAAGGAAAACTAAAATACATATTAGATTTTCATTATTTCATCAATAAAATATTTGAAGTATGAAGGATGGGAAAGAAACATCGTACAGTAGATTCCTTATCACAAAATGAAGATGTTAGGTGGGTTCTGGGTTTTGTTTTTCTTTTTTCTTTGACACAAAGATTTTGGGGAAAGAAAAAATCTAAATGTATGGGATAATGTAAATATACAGAATAGTAGCCACTGTCTTGCTTCTTCCCTGTGAACAAGAGATTTACTAAAATCTTTTAGTATTTACTAATTAGAATTAATTTTAGTGGAAAAAGGACATGTAAGATGCTTCAACAGCTCAATCTTCAAAGCATTTGCGTCAAGGAATATGTGTACAATTCTATGTAAACAAGGCAGGAACAAAAAGAAATGCAATGAAATTAGACACATTACAGTGGGTGGAATTGGATTTCTGGCTTCATCATTTCTGCAGTCATATATAGATGTGTATATATACATTATATAGATGTGTTTGTATATATATGAACGTATGTACACACACATATGTCTTGGACATTTGAACATAGATAAAAGATAAAATTTAAATAGATAGAAGATAAAATTTTATCTTCTTTTGAATAGTTTATCCAATGGAAATATTACTTCATACATATTCCTTTTATTTCTCTTGCGCCTTGCTATGATCCCCTCTATGCAACTTAGTAAAAAATAAAGTCCCATAGACCTGGAACCAGCCATGCAGTTAAGAAAATACATTTGTATTTAACCCTAGGTTAAATATAGGCTTTTTCTGCAGTTTTGAATACATTGCTCAATGCTGTTTCACCAAAATAATCAGACCTGTAGAAAAACTGAACAAGACATCCTTTTTTCTTTTCTTTTGTCTCCTTTGTTCAATAGATAGGATTTATGTCTTTTTTTACCCCAAATATTGCATGGTCAAGATAATACAGTGGTAATAGTGTGGGCAAGACTTCTAGTAGCTAGTGTAATACAAACATTGAGTACTTGTTCCACGGATCTTTAAAGAATATTAAAGTGCTGTTGGAATAGAGAAAATAATAACACCTCCCCTGTACTGTACTTCACTTGACAATTTTTTTAGGATTTGAGAACTGTGTTATGTAAGTTTATTTAGTAAAGAAAAGATGCTTTGTATATTGCAGTCTCTTTGTTTTTATAAACCATGATTTGATTGAGTTCTCAGGGTGATAGACAATAAATAAAAGAGTTTTGGAGCTAAGAATTACAGAGCATGGTAAACTAATGCAACAATTAATTCAACTTCTCTGGGCTTCAGGAAGACATTCATGTATTGCATATGTGTATTGGATTACTACACTGGGATTTTTATGAGGCTTAACTACAGTTTCAAAATGCCTGAACTCCTCCTTTTTCAAATTTATTTATTTATGTGTTGTGGATCTGAAGCTTCTGCTTATTATTGTTGTTGTCATTGTTACTATTATTATCAAATTTTGATGTGCTAAGTTTGCCAAAAAGGCATTTTAAGTCCTCTACAGAAACCCTCAGTTTACCCAAGGTTGCGTGACTCTGAATGTGGGTAGAACAACTATTAGCATGCAGCGAGTTGACTGTTATTACTGACATATATTAATGATGCCCAGAATCCATAATCAGAAGTTTGTTGATTTTAGCGTTGTCTGATTATAGAAAAAACCATGTTGTTAGTGTTGCTTTCACAGTGACTTGGTGGCTAAACTTGCAAATTTAAATTGCAGTGCATAAGCTTCCCCAGTGGTTTCAGTGGGTTTGTGTGTGCTAACCTTAACTTAATCCCTGGCCATATTTCTTCCTTCTGCTGCTGACAAACATGCACACTGCAGAACTTTGGAAAGGGTTTGGGGTATCATTTGGCTTGGAGTAAAACTTTTCTAAGAAAATATTTCAAAGGTGTTCCCTTCCTTAGCAGGATGAAACTGAACTTCAAGTTACTCCACAAAAAATGGGAACCATGTTTGTGTGAACCAGGAGAACTCCCACATGTGTGCAGAGTGTGCAAGTCAACAGACTGTTCACATATTTCTACTGACATGTCTGGCAATTTTGTTGCTGTCAACAAAATTGTAGCTTTGAGCTGGCTTCATGAGAAGACTTCTCAAAATTAATCTGCTTCTGCACAAAGTTGAGTTTTAACAGATCAGCATTTTCTGATCAAAGCAGGAAGAAAAGATGAATATCTCGTTCCTGATTGTTCTGATAACAAACTGGTGATACAGGAGGTAGAAAAGTGCATCCAGACCACCATCACACTTCTGTTTCAGTTGCTGGGAGTTAACAAAGTTTTCTGCATAGGGTAGATGTTATTTGAATCAAGTGTGATGGGTCATAAGTAGTATCTAGGTGAGTCATATGATATTTTGCTTTCTTATCAAGGATATCTAGTATTTAAGACAGGTTTCTGCAATACAACACACTGAGTGAATACTCTGGTTCTTCTTCATGTGGTCTTAAGCAGCAGCATGGCAAACATAAGGGACTTTTTTTTTCCAGTACATTTTTACAGAATGTGTGAGCTTGTATCATTCTTTCCTTTCTAACAATGGGCAGTTGGCAGATATATAGCTGCTTTGAATATAATGTATTTAATGTATTTTTTATCTTAAAAATTAAAATATCTCTGTTACATAATGTGCAGTCATATACCTTGCCAACATACAGAGTATATTCATTACATAGCTCTCCTGCATCTGACTGTTTCTCAGATTGCTCAGTATTTGCCACTGTAAGACTTTAACTTCAGTTGTCCCATAGTTTTGCCAAGCTTATACCACTGGAGTTGATATTTTCTGTATCTCTGGCTTATGACTTAGATTGAATTGTCTTGGGTAACTTCAGCCTTCAATGTTTTACTCTTCTAAAGATGAAGTTGTGAAAAAATACATTGTTTGGATTTTGTTTTAACAATTTGCCTACTTTTTCTTTGGAAAGGTCTAGAGAATCTATGCTTTGAAAGAAGAAATGTGTGTAATGTGGGTTTTGCTTTGTTTTAAGCAGGAGTTTTTTTCTTTGTTCCTCTCTTTCTTCTGCACTCATACTTTGACAAGGTGTATGCTTTTGAAGAATATTTTATTCTTTTTCAAGTTAAGCATATTCTATCCCTGTAGAACTTTCAAAGGGGAGAGGAAAATGTTCCCAGAAGTTTTTTGTCTTGGCTGGTCATGGATTACCACCACCGGTAAGATCTAAGGTTGTTTTTCAAGGTCAGTCCAAGCAGCGTGAGAAGGAAGCTGATGAAAACAAAGGAAACAGAAAAGCTAAATGTTTGATGTAAAAAGGACCTCATGGAGTTTGCACATTACATAGAGCTTAGGGAGGTGGGGAAAACAAACCAGATTTGGAGCTGGACTGCAGAAACTGGAGAGATCCTAACTAGGATTTAATTGCTTGCGAAGTGGGGAGAAATGTGACAGCATGAAAAAGACTGGCTGTGACAAGCCTGGGGGTTAGGTGAGGTCAGGCAAAGACAGCAGCTTTGTGGAAAAGGGACAGGGGTTCCTCGGGGAAAGCAAGCTAAACACAAATCCACAGCGAGCCCTGTCAGAGGCAAAGGCTAACAGCATGCTGCACTGTATCAGCAGGGGTGTCACCAGTAGATTAAGGGAAGAGGTTATTCCCCTTTTATTGAGGGTGGTTGGGATAAAGCACATCCCTGTCCTATGAGGAGGGGCTGAGGGAAATGGGTTTGTCCGTCCTGGAGAAGAGGCTTGGGGGTCCTAATAAGAATCTTCTAATACCAGTTAGAAAGCTGTCAAGAAAACAGAAACATATCCTTTGAGAGGGTCACAGTGGTGTGAGAAGACACAACGGGTACAAATCAAACTAGGAAATTTGTACTTGGCATAAGAAAAAAACCTTGTTACCATAGTGTCATGACCCATTTGAATCTTTCAAATTTACAGGTCTATGTACTCTGTAAATTAAACTTCATCTTATGAGCTCATTAGGAAAGAAAACAAACATGACAAACAGGGATTCAATTCACTTTGTACAGACTACTCTAACGTGAATTCGCTAATTAATCGCTTAAGTCATGAGGTTTCTAACTCACAAGCTTTCTAATCCATAACTCGCAACTCATAAGTTGTAACTCATGCACCTATGAGCAGAACCGTTACCTAGATGATGGGGAGAGTGCTCATCCTTCCTCCTCTACCACAGCACAGGTGTCCCCATGAGGACAGTCAGTCACTGCAGCATGTTATCCAGAGGGGCTGCGAAAAATCTGTTCATACAGATTTCCAGCACTTTATTGGATCAATCCCTGAGCAGTGTAGTCTGAATTCAGTGTTGATCCAGCTTTGAGCAGAATGAAGTACAGACTTCCTAAATGATCCCTTTCTCTCTGCTGATTCTATGGTAACAAACCAGAAGATGTGCAGGGCAGAGAAAGGACTGGAAGAGGTGGGTCAGAAAGGGTCCTGCTGCAGAAGGAAGGGTGTTCATTTCCTGAGTGCAAATGAAACACGAGTTCCTCAGTGTGTGCCTCAATAGGATCAGCAAGCATTTATGTACTGCACAGGGCAGGTTCCAGTTAAGCACAGCAAGGTGCTAGTAGTCATCAGGTACTGCATGACCTCAAACCTAAGAGTGTAAATTGAATCAAACCATGTGGCCAAGTAATAATCTTCATTCACTCACTTGCAAGTTTCTTTTGATTTTTTTTGCGCTGCTCCCCACCAGTTCAGTCAGTGGATAGAAGATACTTCATCCTGTGGAAAATGGGATATTGATGTAAAATGTTTTAAGCTGAAGCCCAGATTAAATTTCAGAAATACTGGAAGGAAGTAGTAAATGTGGTGAACAGGAAAGAAGAGAAATTACAATGTCCTGTTTAAACAGAATTGTATTCCCTTTCTGTCTGTGAGAGCTGTCTGAAAAGTCATGTTTGTTTTTGCCAGATGTTGATTTTTTTTTTTTCTTTCTTTAAACCTGGAGTTGTTTCAGTTTTGACTTAAAACCATTTCTACCAGAACTTTGTTTGCAAATCTACAGATCCTATCTCTAATCCTGATGAATGTTAGTTATTCCAATGGCTGCAGGAAATCCTGTCTCACAAAGTGTGTGTGAGTTCTCCTTCCCGACTGAGCTCAGGGTACTTGTCTTCCAGAGCTTCTTAAGCTAGGGAAGAGTCTTGATGAGCTCCTTTGCATCTGAAAATTGCCACTTTCAGTTTTCCTGGCTTAGTAGCCAACAGCACTTTTGGAAGTCTAAGCTGAGTTCTCCCGGACATCATTTTAAGTTTCGTAACAGTTTGTTCAGTCTGAAATATTTTAAACAGAACATGCTGGGCTATACAAACTGTGGTTTTGACAAAGCTCTGTTTTATTTGAGAATTTCCAAACTGCCCTAGTCTTTATTATAGAGTTCCTTAAACCCAATTTTTCACAGGTGGTCACTCAGTGAACGTTCCTCATTCTCTGGCTGACTGACTGATGTCCTTTGTGGTCTCATCTGCAGAAGTGTGGAAACTCACAGCTGCAAATGAAATTAGCAGGAATGTGTTTTGAACATTTGAAGGGCTGTGTAATTCTGCTTAGAAATACTACAGCAACAAATATTCTGAAAAAGCCCTGGGGGAAATAAATTCTAATCTGGAGGCAAACGTAATTGTGAGCAATCAGCCAAGAGACGTGCTTTGGAAAAAAAGCAAGGAAAAGTTCTCAAATCATTGCTTGAGTGCTGGACATTGTGTGTATTGAGTGTGATAGGGATCTTAATTGGAAGGGCTATGTGAGAGCATATAAAGTACCTTCTGTTATAGGTAGTAGGACAGATTACAAAGACAATTTTGGCCATCTTCACTGTGAGCATTTAGCTTTGCATTGGAAGATTTGGTGGGGATTGGAGACAGAGAACATCCAGGGGCCTGTTCCTATTTCCTATGCTAAAAGGGAAGCTCCACTCCCCACAAAGCTCATAGAAACTGCTCCATGTAGCTGTGCAAGGAGTATTAACAGTTCTACCTGTGCTTAGAAAGTGTTTGTCTTGACATTAGGGAACTAGAAAAGAACCACTTTGTAGTTCCTGACACCACTGGAGAGCAAACCTAGCACTTTTAAAGCAGGAAGAATAAGGGGGAAACTTTTGTCAGATGATGGCAGATAAGCAGTATCTGGTGGTAAACTGCTGTCTCAGGGTTTCTTACCTAGTTTTGTTTGTCCTCAGACTTGGAAGGTCACAAGAATGACAAAGATTGGAAAATCTCTACGAGTCTGTTTTGCAATAATAATTGCGTTGATTTTTTTTTTCCTTTAAAGAGTAGATTTGCCACCTGCCCCCAGCCCAAGAAGGGGACAGTAAGAGCAAAGTGAGTGGATGGGGTGAAGTGCACAGTGGATGTTGTTGCAGGCAGGAGAGGTAGCTGAGATGTAGCTGTGTGGGAGGGGTGTGTAAAGCTGAAGGAACAGCAAGAAGACCCATGCTGCTGTTGCTGTTGCCTGTCTCCATTGCTCCATGCAACCTTTCAGTCCTGTGCTAGTCTGGCATTTCATCACAACTGGTAATTTTTTTGAGAGGAAGTTCATGATGGGTCATCCTTATGTCTATATTAAGTTATCAGTTGCAAATACCAGCCAAAATTACCATTGCTCAACCTGTAAGATAATACTATTGAGCTGCTACACTGGAAGTGAGTCATGGCTGATGCAAACAAGCTCAGCAGGCTGATGAGAAATGAGGTTAAGTCTGACATTCTTTGTCTGTAAAATGATGATGGTATACTTTCCTACTTCTTAGACTGCCATGAACACATCTTCCACTATCAGTGGAAGCAATAAGCAGTGGAAACAGGAGAAGCACATAGTCTGCTACTTCTTCCATCACTTATTTCCTTTCTTTCTTTCCTTGTTCTATCAAGAATCTCTTTTTCTAGCTTTCTTTGTACTCTCTCGTGTTCATCACTACTATACTGAGAACATGCAAAAAAAAAAAAAAAAGGTTAATTTTATTAACTCCATCATCAATTTTTTTTTTTATAACCTCACGCAATCATCATCATCGTAATTATCATTATCATCCTTATCATCATCACCGTTTTTAGGGAGCTGGAGTCTCGTACAGACTGTCAGTACTGCCGGTCTGTCCCCACCGGAGGGCAGCAGTGCACACACCGAACCGCATCACCCGTTGCTTTCCATCTCTGCACAGAACAAGCTGCTAAAAAAAATGTCCTCTCCCCTTTAAACTGAATATATCGCTTCGGACACTTCAAGTGGAAATGATAAAAACGAAATGAGAAAAATAGAAAGGAAAAGAGAAAAAGAAAGAAAAAGTTTCTGGAGCACCAATGCCAATGAAGTAATCTTTTCTTCCTGATTCTGTAATTAATTATGAATTGACTCTATGATTAATTATGAATTAATTCTATGAATAATCATAGAATCATAGACTATCCTGAGTTGGAGGGGACCCAGGAGAATCATCAAAGTCCAACTTTGTAATAGCTTAATATCTTTCTTACATTGTTGTGCCCAAACTACACACAATATTCAAGGTGAGGCCACACCAGTGCAGAGCAGAGCAGGACAATCTCCTTCCTCGACCAGCTGGTGATGCTTTGCCCGATGCCCCCTTGGACATGATTGGCCCTCCTGGCTGCCAGGGCACTGCTGACTCATATTCAACTTGCCATCAGCCAGGACCCCCAGGTCCCCTTCTGCAACATTGCTCTCCAGCCTCTCATTCCCTAGTCTATACACACAACCAGGGTTGCCCCATCTCAGATGCAGAATCTGGCACTTGCTCATGTTAAACTTCATACAGTTTGTGATTTGCCACCCCTCTAATTAGCAGATAGCCAAAGCTGTCTCTAATGTATTCCATTTGCTTTTGAGGGAAAAAACCACCCAAACAACAACAACAAAACAAACAAAAAACCCCCACCCCAAAACGGCCACAACAAAACTGCTTCCTTGAACTTCCTTTGGTTTGCCAAAGGAAAGAGAAATATTTCTGGTTTATTTCTCAGCATGCAGTATTTAGTTGAACAGAACTAGTAATTTTGAATGGCACAGAACTGGGTTTTACATCCGAGACTCAATGTCAGAAAAACTGTGGATTTTAACATTTGAAGAACTTTGGTCACTATTGTAGTATAGATCAGGCCCACCTTGTTACTAACTCTCATTTCTCTCTGTTTACATACTGAGTCTACACACTTTCACCCTGGTATGAGAAATTTTGATTTATAATTTATTCATCCATATATTCCTAGCATGAATGGATTGTTCTGCAAACTGTGAGCAGCCAATTCCTCAGTCTGTAAGAACATCTGGGGTTGCCCCATCCCAGGTGCAGAATCCAGCACTTTCCCTTGTTGAACTTCATATGCTTGGTGATTGCCCAGTCCTGTAATTTGCCAAGGTGTCTCTGCAGGGCCTCCCTGCCTTTGAGGGAGTGAACACTCCTTCGAGTTTTGTGTCATCTGCAAACTTGCATGGTATCCTTTCCAGTCCTGCATCCAAGTCATTTATGAAGGTGTTGAAGAGCCAGGCAGAATGGCAACACTAGGCACCATTGTGGCTAAACACTCCCTTATTGTTCCATTTTCTTACCCTGCTGTTTATGAATGTTGGAGATCACACTGGCTTTCTTCAATCAGGACAAGATTCTTCTGATTTAATGAAGACATCTGCATCTGTGATGAGGATGCCTCCTTGTTTTGAGGTCTATTACTATGAGGAGAAACAGGCATTTCTGTGTCAGTTTTACTAATGCAAATGATTCATGGGTGAGGTGAATCATACTGAAAAATATTTTTTTTCTCTCTGTGACTATAAGACCCTCACATTAGCTCATCATACAATGTAGCTATCCAAATTTAGAATATGCAGATAATAGCATATAAAAACAAATGAAAGAGAATAATCTTTTATGGCATGATTTGTAACTTGGCATTAGGGGGATGAACAGATCTAGAGCAGCCTGGCCGAAAAGTAATCTTTTCTGGTGGATTAGAAGCTGGATATAAGCTGGCAATGTGCACTCACAGCCCAGAAAACCAATCATGTCCCGGGTTGCATCAAAAGCGGCATCAGCAGCAGGTCCAGGGGGTGATTCTGCCCCTCTACTCTGCTCTGGTGAGACCCCACCTGGAGTACTGCATCCAGCTTTGGAGTCCCCAGCAGAGGAAGGACATTGACCTGTTGTAGCGAGTCCAGAGGAGGCTTCCAAGATGATGAAAGGGATGGAACACCTCTCCTACAGGGACAGGCTGTACCAGCTGGTGTTACCCAGGCTGTTTTGTAAATCATGTGAGCACTCTACTTGTACAGTAATTTACATATGAAAATTAATTTATTTGAGTCTCTCAATTATTTTAAAATGCTGGACCAGCTCCACAGGTGCAATAGCTTCTCTCTTTTTCTTTCTCCATTTTTGTTTTTACTTAACTTTATTAATTTACTTTTTCTCCTTCTGGGCACAATCACAAAGCCCTGTCATGTCAGACATGCATGAATAGTTATAGTATTGCTTTATCTTGACTTTCCAGACAGACAAGGACTTTTCTTCTGCTTAGTAAGAAAGTTTAGGTTTCAAGTACAGCTTGCAGGTATCCTCAGCAGTGGCACTGGTGAGTTCTGCCTCTGTGCCTGTCTACTTGCACCTGCTATAGAAGGAAGCACCTTCTCACTCAATCCTGTTACAAAATCCTTTTACCTGACAAATTAAGACTTCAGCTGTATTCCACTCAGCTGAGCTGTCATGCATTTATTCAACCCACAGACTTGGATCTAACTTCAACTACTCACTCACCCTGCAACAAAAGCTACCCTAGGGGCAGGCTCCGAGTAGTGCCTCTGCACAGGCAGTTAGGAGCCCTCTGGATGGACTACCTGCTCCAATGCTTGGCTTGGCAAACCTTTCAGAGAAGAATTTTTCATAATATCTAATCTAAACCTCCCCTGGCACAACTTGAGACCATTTCCTCTCATCATATCACTTGATATTTGGTGGAAGAGACCAACCCCCACCTTGCTACAGCCCCCTGTAATGTAGTTGTAGAGAGTGATGAGGTCTCCCCTGAGCCTCCCCTTCTCCAGGCTAATCAACCCCAGCTCCCCCAGCAGCTCCTCATAAGACTTGTACTCCAGTCCCCTCACCAGCTTTGTTGCCCATCTCTGGAGATGCTCCAGCACCCCAATGTCTTTCTTGTCATGAGGGGCCCAAAACTGAACACAGGATTCAGGGTGAAGCCTCACCAGTGCTGCAGAAAAAAACAGTTTCTCAAAGAAACCCCGAGGTTTCTCAAAGTACTCACATGGGGCTCTCTGGGACTCTCATGATCTCCCACAGCATGTATGTGTCACTGCCTTTCTATGCCTTTCTTGAGAAATACACACCAAGAATGCAATACAGAATATATCTTCCTCCAAATGTTAACTTCTTACTCTTCTGGCATTTTAGGTTATGCTTTTTTCCATTCCATATTAAAATCTAACTAAATACTTCACTTTTAACAGCTTCAATCCCAAGAAAATAAGAAGTATACGGGTCTTAGAAATTAAAGGCACCTACATTATTCTACCAGTAATATTCATATCGGACCGTTTTTCTTAAACTTAAAAAATACAAACTCACCTTTCAGAACATATTGAAAATGTTGTCATAAAAACAGCTTTCATAAATGCTTTTGTATGCTGTATTCATTTATTTGACCTGTTAGTACAATGACTAACAGTATGGTTTTGTATCACTAGCAAATTTCAATCTAGCTTGAATACAGAGCCATTAAAATTCTCTCTGTACAGACACTAAAGACAGACTGGAATCTTCAAAGGATGTTTCATCTCATCCTAGAATAGCAGTATAGGACAGCTGGACTGCCCTCACTGTGACTGTCTTTCACTATTGATCATAAAGAGAGTCTGGCTGATGCAAATCTGTACTACTTGGTCCAGGACGACAGGTGAGGCTCTGCAAGTGCTCCTGGGTGTCCGGGCCTTGAAGAACTGGTGTAAATCAGAGCTCCGGGAAATAACACAAAACCATCATTGCGTGAAGACTTTTAGAAAGGTGGAGTGTGGATCAACTGTTCTCTGAAACAACAAATATAAGGTAGTAGTCGCTAGAGGGAGCCTCTTAATCATCATATCTTACATCCAACCACACTAACTTGGGCCTTCGGCTCTTAGATATTGAAGCACTTTAATACAGTCACAGAGTATTACTGCCTCCAGTACTCAGTGTAAAGAAAACAAGAGTAAAAAGACAGGACTATGCAAGGCTTCTGCAAAATTCGACATTCATTCCGCATTCTGAACAAATACAGACTTTCTAAAGATTTCCCCACAGAAAATCAGCAAAGGCAGTTCAGTGGACAGGAACAGAATTAGTTTTGCCAAGATGTTTTAAAGATGCCATCTTTAAGTGGCACCAGTGAGAAAGCATCCACCTTTCCCTCCTTCAAACACCAAAACGGGCACAACTTGTCACTTGGAGAGGAAAGTCCTTGGACCACCAGCACTACCCTCTCTTCTTTACCTTCATTACACTAGAGGTGTGCCCAGGTGGTAATTCCCAGATTTCCAGCCCGATTTCAACAAGTGCTAGTTAGAGCAACAATCTGGTCCAGCTCTCTCTGTGTTGGAAGATGGCTGTCTACAAAATAACAGTGCAGTATAACTGCAGACATGCTTTCAATTTTCTACTGTACTCTAAATTTAGTAAATAACATAGCAGTTATAGTTTGTGGTTCTCTGTTACAAGTTCTATAGAATTTGTAAGAAGTCCTGGAAAAAACACAACAAGAATATGGAAGCTGTGGAGATAGCCCCATTTGCAAGGGGGCCTCTCTCATTTAGCAGAGTCCTGCTGGAATTGACTGCAGTCTGAACAGAAAAAAACATAAGCACCTCAGAAGGTGTTTCTTTTTAGAAAATATACAGCAGTATAGGGCATCAGAAAACAAGAAATCCTATAGACTTTAATGAATCCCTGAAGTGCTAGAGGCACAATGAGGGGAATGGGAATTAGAGAGGTACAGACTGGGATGCTGTAACACAGGTAGGGATAAGAAAGCAAGCACTGAGAGAAGAAAAATTGGACTCTTCTGTGTGTTGTCTGTAACCACTTCAGCATGCAAATGTTAGGGTGGGAGGGAGCAGGGAGGGGATCACCTATGGTGCTGTAATTTGCCTCAGAGGTGATCCACTAGCAAACCAAACTGAGCATTGCAACTGGTGATGAACCATCAACTCGTAATAACATCACCCTTCTCTTTTAAGATATGAAAACACAGGAAATTCTGTCAATAAAGCAAGATTGCTGTTTAGTTCTGTCTCATGCTGTCCCAAATCACTCAGTACAGCAGGACTCAAACAAGAAAAATCAAAACAGCAAGCATTAGCCAGCATATAACCTGAATTTGTCCCTTTGAGTGACGACAAGAAAACAGGCAGCACTCAGAAGTGAAGCTGAATGACTCATTTTCTGAAAAAGTAAATTCAAGTCTCTTACTGTCATTTCCTCCCCACCCTAGAACTATTTCTTACTGCGTGTGCAGAGACAACCTTATCACTGCTGCAAGCACTGAGGACTGCCACAAAGCGAAGAAATTAGCTTAGTTTCTATTTCTACAGACAAAGAATTGCTGCTCCGTAAGTACAGCGATTTTCTCTTTTCTCTGGTGGAAGTGAGGAAAGGTTATTTATAGTGCCTTTCGTCTGAGTGTCTCAGACTTGAAGCAGATCATTCCCATCCCTTGAGAAACTGGTGGTTGGGCAGAAAGCATTTTAGCTGCATTTGTGGTGTTCCCCAGCCTGACCCTCACACGCTGTATGAATGTCAGAGTTGTGCAAACAGCAGTGGGACGTGCAGCTTCAGAGACTTCAGGATAAGCTAGACCATCCAGCTGCTTGCAAGTTCTGGTATAACACGCTTTTCCTGTAGTGAACTGTAGGACGTGCAACTATGGCAGATTTCAGGACTGTCTCCAGAAACAGTTACTAGACGCTGTGCCATAGCAGCAGTCCTTGTGCTGAAAAAATTTTGAATGGTTTTAGGTCGACTGAAAACAAGCTCATGCACCAGTCTATCAGCTGCCTGCTTTGAACATAACTTGACCAGGTACTGTATTCCTCCCTTACTACGTTGGAAAATGCACAGGAAAATTTTAATGGGTGTTTGGAAACATTTTTTCTTGCTCCTGCAGATAAAAATATCTCAAGGAAGTTTTTAAAATATCATTTTTCCCTTTACAACAACATTATTCTCATAGAAACATACGTACAAAGTGAGAGCTGCAGACAATTTGTTATCATGAGTCTGACTTTTATCTATCCCAAGTCTTCAAAATATGAATTTTTCAAAGAAAGTTTCACAGACTGAGCAGTACTGAATTGAGTGGTATTAACTGTATGACTTTTCGCTGAGTGTTGCCAAACTGATGCCGCAAATGGGTACTGTGTGTATCCGAGTACATCTAAAAATATGAATATTTTCTCTTATGCAAACTGGCTTGACTTGGGATTTCAGTATCTTGTAAGTATTTTGATGGAAAGGTAAATACTTATTTGAATTTTATTGCTTAGAATCAATACAGGAAACAATTAATTAAATATGAAAGGTATGCAAGCTAAACTCCCCCCTTCTCCCGCCCTTCCCCCTCCCCATTCTGAGATTATTAAAATGGATGAAGAAGGGCATAAAATCTAAATTATTTTGGGGGAGGGATTAATGATGGGAAAGGGAGAAAAAAGTTTTGCTTTAAGCCAAATTCAGTTCAGGTAAGAGAGAGGACTGTTTGCTTGCAGCACGGCTTCAGTGGCGCTTTGGCAAAAGTGGTTCCACAGAGGTCTCCGAAAATGCATCCTCTGAACTGTTTGCTGCTGCCCCAGCTGCCAGGGGCCAAGCAGGGAGCTGCACAGCTGTGTGTGCAGAGACCTGGGCTCCCTTTGATTGTTCAGAATGGGGAAAGCTGCTTTCACCGTCTGTCTTGCTCCCACCAGAGCTGCTAAAGTTTCTCTGCCTGGACTCCCACCACCTTTCACTAAGAAATGGCTTGACAGGGATAATACCAACCAGTGCAGTAACTGGTTTTGGTATTACCTGCTGGTTTACAGGCAGCTTCTAAGGAAGCTCAGCCTTGAGCTCCAGGCTGTGCTTTAAATCAATGCCTCTCTAGTGTGAAGTGCAAGCAGTTAGTGACAACCAATTGCACAATTAAATCTGATTATTTCCAACTCCCTTTTATTTCAACTGCTTTGGAGGCACATAGTATTTAAATGTAAAAGACGGGTGAGGTATTCTCCAGTACTCTTCCTATATCTACTTAGGATGCAGCAAAGGCACAAACTCAAATGCAGGAAACTGAGTGTCTGTACATAGCAATGCTGTATCAACACTGGTAAGTAAGTGTTTGGATGCCGATTTTCTAAGCATAGAAGTTTAAATTTTTCCCTTCAAAGCTTGTAGTGTTGATGGATAAAATGTAAGGACTATAGATATTAACTAAGCTGCTTAATACCTCATTTCAGGAAAACAAAATATGAAACCAACATAATTTATAAAATTGAGATGCTTGGGACAGTTCAGCTAGACAGGGGATAAATTTGAAAGGAGTCTATTTTAAAGCCTCTGAACCAAGTTCACTTGGCCTTTATTTCAAAGCCTTTAAATAGTTGGTCTTGTCCTGGCATGGAAAGGAAAAGCCCCAGAGAAACCTGTGCATTCTTAGAGTAAAAAAAAAAAGAGGACAAAAATTCTTCTAAGAAAATATTATTGGAAAAAGACAATTAGAATTTCTACAACTACAAATACCTCTTATAAACCTGAAAGTAAACTTGGCACGTTATGTAAAGAAGCAGCAGGTTGCTACTTTCTCTATGATCACAGAAAAATAAATTACATTGACTGGATTTTAAAAAGCTCTTCTTTTCTTTCTGAACACTAAGTATTTTTCATACAGTTGAGTCATGTAAGAAAAGAAAATTATTTTGCTGTTTTAAGATAAATTTCTCTACACAAAAACAAAAAATTCCTCTAAGAAGTGAAGAAGTGATAGCAAGAAAAATAACATTAATGCCTTTACTCTTCTTCATTTAGGGTCTGATCTGAGGTACACTGCAGTAAATAAAACAGAATGTTAGCAGGCTTTGGTAGTTTTTAATCTATTTTTATTGCAGTGACTACTAGGAAGATGTAAATATGACAAGGAACTCTTGGTTTTGCAGGATCTGAACACTCCAAATGCAGAAATGATTTGGCAACTAGCATCTTATTGGTAAGAAAAAAATCATGAGTTATTGTTATATCATACTTAGATCTTTGTGAAGCTTAATAATGATATAGTACTGTGTTATAAAAGAATAGCATTGTTTATCCATAAAGTACACTAACAATGTGGGGTTTGTTTCTTTGTTTTTCTTGTTATTAATTTTTGCACAACCCAAAGGTCCCACTCTGGTCAAGAATGATGTCAGAGGAACTTGATCCCATTCTCAGTTTCCCAGACCAACTTCTTATAAACATCCCAAGCCACTGAAGCACAATCACTTGTATGTCACATGCTACATGTAAATTCCCACGTGAGACTGCTCACAGGAAACTTGGAAACAATCAGAAAAGGAGATTTTAAAGTTGTGGACCTGACATCTTCCTTTTCATTACATCTGTTTGGGTCAATGATAAACATGTAGCACACCCTCTGTGTCTGGACTGAGTGGTCTGGTCTGCAGCCAAGCTTACACCGGAGGGTCTTTGGCCACGTGTGGGGGGCATGATGAATGGCCAGGTCATTGGATTCTTTCCTTCTTCTGTGTTTCAGGTCACCCCTGGTTACACCCCTGATTTTTGGTCTGCTTCTGCAGCCACCAGTCACACAGCTTTCCATCATCACACAGCCAAACATTGTTCTATTGATGGCTGATGACCTTGGCATAGGGGATGTAGGTTGCTATGGGAATGATACTATCAGGTAAGGAAACTGAGTGTAAGGGTGAACAGAGCTGGTGTGATATTTAATGTAAATCTGAAATCTTCTGCCTAGGATTACCTCATAGACTAGAGTGCATTCCCAGGGGCAGCTCTGCTATGTGGAGCTGCTTTACTGCGGGAATATGCCAATTGTTCTTGTGCATCCTTTAATTGCCTGACATCGAGAAAGAGCTATACCCAATTTATACCCAAATGTTGTCCCCTCTTTCAACATATTATTACCTCACTTTATGTTGCCATTATGTTTCCCATTCTTACATCAAAGTACAGTTAAATCACTGCAATGAGCTATGTTACTAGGAAATACTTCTATTTTCAATCTCAAGGACGTAGAATTTGCCTTCTTCTTCAAAATTGTGCCACAGTATTGCCTTCTGGCTTTCTACCAGCTTGTCACTTCTTTGAACAAAATCAAATTTGCTGTGATCACTCCCCTCACCCAGCAAATTTCTCAGAATCTTACTTTAATCAGCTTCAGTTGGCAAGTTTCAGATAGGCAGCTGGCAAATGTAGGTAGCTGATGGGGCTCTGCAATGCTGGGCCTCCAAAGCATCATCCCCATGGCATGGATTTTCTTTTCAAGAGCAGTGGAGTACATTTGGGATGTATTGGTGGAGTGACTAAGTACCTGGAGTCTATTAGCAATTGTCTCTCCACAGTGCTGAGAATCCAGGAGTTCAAAGCAGCGTTTTGGGAAGTGGTCCTTTCAGAAGCCATGGTTATCTAGCTGAGATGGCAGCTGTGCTAAATGGTGGAACTATACCAACTGCTCTTCCAAGTTACACTGCATGGTACCTCTGGTGAAAGGTTGTAGGCTGTAGAGAATAAGAAACCTTGTTGCAGATGTTGTTTCCTGGCAGTGTGTCTTTAAGGGAGGAATCCATAACAGTACCAGAATAAAGGAACAAAACATGCAGGATCTTTTGAAACCCTACTGAGGATTTTGTCTACATGTGAACACCACTGAACTGCTAATTGCAAAAGTAAAATTATAAAACTGAAGTTGAATCTAATTTAAAGCAGAAGTAGGTATACCTTACGTTGGAAGAGGAGATACTGTACTCTGAAATGTAAGATATTCTCTTGTCTGTAACTAGTGTGCTAGGCAAGCCTGGTTTTGCTTGTTGCCAGTTATCTACAAAACACCCTTCTCTCATCTACACTTAATTCATGTTGCCACAAGAGATTGCCACAACAGCGTGAAAACATGCAGGATTTCTTTCTATTTTTCTCCTTTTCCCTTCATTTCAAACATCAGGAGAAGCATTTTGTTTGCTTTCTTACCTGTACTGTAAGTCACGTAGCATCTTGTGTAGTCAAGCATTGTTACCCTGTGGCAACTAAATTACCATTACACTGTACGCTGATATGCTCCTCTTCAAAAAGCTGGTGTAGGAAATGCTGCTTTTTAAAAATCTGGTGTAGGAAATGCAGCTCTGGAGGGATGAAAGGTCTGTGCATGTTTCATGCAAGTTACGGAGCTTCCTGAGGCAGAGAGAAAAAGCACAGGTCCAGCAGAGAGACAGCTCTCCTCGTCCCCATGGGATTGATTATGTGTTAATTCAGCCTCAACCCTGGGTAAGAAAAATATAATTTAGAAATATTTTGGAGAAGAAAAGGCTCCAGGGAGACTTTATAGCAGCCATCCAGTACCTAAAGTGGGCCCATAAGAAGCCTTGAGAGGAACTTTTTACAAGGAAATGCAGTGATAGGACAAAGGGGAATGGCTTTAAACTGAAAGAGGGTAGGTTTAGATTAGACATTAGAAAGAAATTCTTTACTATGAGAGACGTGAGGCACTGAAACATATTGCCCAGAGAAGCTGTTGATCCCTGGAAGTGTTCAAGACCAGGTTGGATGGGGCTCTGAGCACCATGATCTAGTGGAAGGTGCCCCTGCCCGTGGCAGAAGGCTTGGAACTTGATTATTTTTAAGGTCCCTTCCAACCCAAACCATTCTATAGTTCTATGATTTCTGCAAGACTTGTCATAGGACATGGGAAACAAGAAGGAATGGTTGGCTTGAAATTAATCCAGATACTGATGTTAATGTAGAAAGAAAAAAAGAACTATTTCCCCATCACTTGAGAAAGTTAAAATAAATTTTAAAAAATTATGTCCTGACCATCTTCAAATAGAAGAAACTTTCCAAAATAAAGATAAGTATATAATTCTTTACTCCCTTGAAAAACCCTCTGAATGATATCTGATGGTGCTGGTTGCATTTTTAGGACCCCGAACATTGATCGCCTGGCAAAGGAAGGAGTGAAACTGACCCAACACATTGCTGCGGCTCCGCTTTGCACCCCCAGCAGAGCAGCTTTCCTCACCGGCAGATATCCCCTCCGATCAGGTTTGCCTTGCAAAGCCAAGCAGCCTTTAAACATTGCTTTATTACCGTAGAGAACAATGTCATACAATAGGCACCAAAAAAAAAATGAGGGTGTGCAAATAGAAGGGGCGCCACAGACACATCATCCATCACTGAGACCCACAAGACACCAGCCAGGCCTAGAACCTTGGAGGTGGTATCTATATTTATGGAGTACATCCAGCTGATTGGGGGGGGAAGCAGAGCAGAGAAAAAACAGCTCTGCAGAGCATCTTGGTCCCCCCAGCTCACAAATTTTGTTTGCCTTTTGGTGGTCTATTGTATAGATTGCAGCCAGAATGAAGTTAGAGAAAATCGTTACATTCAAAGAAGTCATTACACAAAACATGAATAATAATAATGACATATTTCTAAAGCACCAGTTATATTAATTTCTGTCATGGGTGATTCCTCATCATATGTCCAAAACAGCTCAGCCCTGCAGGGAGCAGAGTAGATCTGTGCAGATGTGTATCCATTCCCTCCAGTCGAGGTGCAGAACGAGTCATGTATGGGAAAGCTTCTTTATGAATCTGTCAGAATTAATCCATCCTATGAAATAACAGTTTGACAGCTATATTATTTTTCCCAGTTGTGTTTTTGAAGAAAAAATACTATCCTGTCAAACTGCATCCCTGAGATGAAGAGGTATGAAAAACAAACAGTTCTACATGTTTCTAACAGCAACTCTCAAATGCTTGTTCTATTGCAAATTATCTTCAGAGCCTTCACTCCTGAGGCATTTCGAAGCTGATATGTCATCCTACATTTATCACGACAGCTCCCACTGAGACTGGTAGCTTGAAAATGCATGTGGGCTTGTACAGATCCTCTCCCTCTATAACAGGACCAGAGATGTTCAACAATGCCAGGAGTGACGGAACTTCACACAACACTGTATGATGGGGTTATGCCAGTATAAAATGCTAAATAATGGGGTGTAAACCTGCAGGTGAAGAGAATACTGCAGCGCTAGATAACTACTCTGTGGGTCTCAGAAACGGGATACCAGCCATGACACTGTGCAGGGAAATCTTGAGTTCCCAGGTAGCCTTATGTGAGCTGGAGTTTGAAGCTAATAGAGGGCTTAAGTCTCCTTGTGCTCTTCCCTGCCCTCACAGTCACACTAAGTAAGTGCATTTCATACAGCCTGGATACCACTGTAACATATAAAAGCTCCTATACAACTGTGTCATTCTTAATGAAATGAAATGAAATTAAATAAGATGTCTCAGTATGAAGTACAAAGAAGAATGGGTACCATAGAGAGGCTTAATTCTTGTTTAATTTTGTCCAGAGTCCTAGATTCATTTTCCCAAACAAACAGCATTAAGATGAATGTTTAATACTGTGATTTCAATGAAATCAGGAAACAACAAAGTATGTTGACTAAAAGTACTCTGCCTCTTATACTTACTCAGATTGCTTTATTTTTAGGGATGGATGCTATAAACAATTACCGTGTTATTTTTTGGAATGCTGGCTCAGGAGGCCTTCCTCCAAATGAAACCACTTTTGCCAAAATACTGCAGAAGCAAGGCTACAGCACAGGACTGATAGGTATGGAGACACTCCTAAAAATGATCTAGAATGTGTTTCACCTGCAAATCTCACTCGAACCAGTTGTTTTAGTTAGTAACTGCTAATACTTCAGTTGGAATATTTTTATTTCCCAATTTAAGAATATTATGTAAGAAGAAATCCTGACCAGATAGTACCTTTCTTAAAAGAACAAGCATCTGATAAAGCAGAAAAACTTTACTGGTTGTCAAAGTATATAACGGAAAATATGTTAATAATTCCTGAATATTATTATGCCAGGTACAAGATGCTTATTTGATGCTATTTCATTAAAAAAAAAGGCAAAAATATGAGTGCCATTTAAATATGCATGATGATGTTTTACTCAGTTCAGAGTAGATTCATGGCAAAAGGGAACAGCTGCTACTTAAACCAGTAGAGACAATTGATAATATCACAGGATTTGGCCTTTTAAAACCAGAAACAAAGCAATTATTTTTGTCTTCAACACAGCATGACACTAAGTTCACCACAATTTCAGTACAGCCTGTAAAACATTGCCTTCTTCAGCATTGACATGAATTTTGTTTATATATTATAGTTCTATCTTTTTAATAGTTGTAACTTTTAGTCATGATCTAGTTTCAAATAATTATTTATCTTAGCTATGTCACATAATTCCACAGGCTGATAAAGCACAAACATTCCTGAGCTGAATTTTCAGCTTATTGTCCTACTTCATCTGAGCATCTAAAATGTCAAAATCCAAAATCTACATCTGACACTTAAAAATATTGGCTGTACAAACCAACTGAATGTATTAATAAAAGTTCCTGTAAAAATAGATTTATATTCATTCAACAGAATAAAACTAAACCACACAGGACAAAACTAAAAGAAGCCTTCCATGCTATTTAAATTCTGCATTACTAAAGCTCCATCTCCTGTTGTTTTGCAGCAATATTATTTTAGTTGTTTTAATCAGCTGATAAAACAGCCCGTGCATGCTTCAGCTTGGTTTCAGCATGTAATCACTAAAAAAACAATCAGATTTCTCTCCACTCTCCCAAGGGAATTGCCCTGCAGGGAGACTCTGCTGCATACTTCCCAGAAGCAAAATGAACTAGCATTTTCCCTGTGGGCGTCTCAGCTAAAATCACACTATGGACACCAAAAGCATCACTTAATTTAACTGGATTGACAGATCCTGATTAATTGCACCGTAGGGGATGGTGGGAAGCATCAGCTGTAAGTGACACACAAAAACCCACAAGAATTTTACATTCAAGTCATGAAGCAAAAAAATCTTAACATCTGTGCATGTCACCACAGCTGAATGAGCACTAAGTAGTCACACCTGAATGGTTTGTGATTGTTTTGCCCTGAGCACAACTAGTTTAATTGCAAATTAAATCCTATTAATAATCTGCAGCTTGAGGTGATAATGAGACTTTTTGTTGGGAAATGCTTTGAAGATATTTTGTAGTCAAAAAGCCAATGTTGCATAACGTATGCCCTCAGAGATTAATTTATCTTAATTATACATTTAGTTTATCTTCTGGAGATTTGAGTCTTTTCTAGCATGTCAAAAGTCTTTATCGACCTTGGCTGGAGATTTAGGTGTTGGAGTGCATTTGGATTTCAAGGATACTTTAGCTGCACCTGTATTCATGACCAATGCATCTATGTATTGATTACAAACTTGTTTCATTCTATAGCTGGCTCAAGAAGAAAACTGAGTAGATATTTTAGCTGAAAGGAATTCATCCACTTAGAATGGAACTTCCATTCTTTCTTTATATTTATATCTAAAGAACAGCATTTTTTTTCCTTCTGAAGCAGTTTTTTCTGCTCCTATTGTAATGCACAGCAATTCTATTAAACCTACTTAGAGTTGACTGCTAGTATATGTATTGGTAATATCCTAAACAAATGGTTTACTATAACATCCTCTTCTAAGTCACAATTCCTGACTCCACAATACAAACTAGTTGCAAATTAGTCTTCAAATACAATTCTAAATGTTCATTTTGGTCTATAGATCTAGTACCCAAGATCTGCATTACATCAGAGATCATAAAATGCACTTAGACTACATCTCTGTGATGAGAGATAGATTTTGTTAATTTGATTCAGATATTCACAAACTTCAGTGTTTGAGCCAAATGAGCCTGCTGGCAATGTCCCCATATAAGTGCCTAACCAGTCTGTTTGAATAGGCTGGAGGGGAAGAAGAAGCATGGTTTTGATGTGCCATTCATCATAATAGTTTGCATGTTCATAATAAAGAAAAAATTGCATTGCAAAAGGTCAAGAGATGTTCCTTCTGATACATGAAGACTTCAACATTTAAAAGAAGGAGGCTTTAACTTTTTAAAATTTGACTAAATACAAATAGCAAAAATATTTATAAAACTAAGTCTTTTATTCTCATTCAGTATATGGAGAAACAATGATCAGCAAAGTTACTTACACATGTACAGTTTCATGAGAAATCCTGATCTCCTGAGCTCAAGTTTTTCAGGATCTGGTGGTTTATCTGGCAAACAGACAGCCAAGCTGCCAGTTATTTGACTACTCTCCATAGCCTCCCTTATCAATCTGGCACCAACAATGAGTGTTGCCACAGTCCTGACATCAAGCTCTTCAAAACTTTTCAGAAACAAGTCTGCATAGTACCTTGAAGGTAAAGAGACAACAGAACAGTGTTATTTTGTCCTGTGCTTAAAAAAGGACAGCTTCCTCCTACTTTACCTGATAGGTCTCCAGAAAAGCTGTATATTTTTGCTCAGTTCTGAATTTTTCTCAATTTCTAGTTCCCTTTATAATCCATTTTTTTTATATTTGATAAAAGCTTAAGGTCATGAATATGTGTGCAGAGCACCAATAACTTTGTTGGTAGGGGTTTGGTTTCATCAAACCCATTATATCACTACATTCTCAGTATATTTCTGTGTAGGATGAAGAAGTCATCACCAGCAGAATGAAACCAACCATTCTGGAGAAATATTTTGTATGAGGAAAATGTTTTTTTATATATTTTCTCTTTACGTTTTAAAAATCTATATTTTCAGGGAAGTGGCATCAAGGTGTTAACTGTGAATCCCGCAATGACCATTGCCATCACCCTTTAAATCATGGATTTGACTATTTTTATGGGATGCCTTTTACACTAATAAGTGACTGCCAACCAACGGAAACACCGGAGATGGACAGAGCTTTTAGAAGGAAACTCTGGCTTTCTACTCAAATGATTGGCCTTATTGTACTCACTGCTGCTCTGGGAAGACTGACTGGTTTGATTCCAGTCCACTGGAAAACACTGACCTACCTTGCTGGGTTTAGTCTCCTGTTCTTTGTATCCTGGTTCTCAAGTTATGGGTTTGTTCGCTACTGGAACTGCATTATGATGAGAAACCATGAAGTTACTGAGCAGCCAATGGTGACAGACAGAACTACATCCCTTATCTTGAGAGAGTCCATTTCATTTATTGAAAGGTAAAGTGGGTTTTCCTTGATCACAAATTTTCTTGAACACCTTGCAACTTTTAAACAGCACTTTGCCATGTGAGTGTTTTACAGTTTTTATAATATCATATGGGATTATAAGTATTATTAAGCTTACTAATTTTAAATAATATCAATATTTATATGGTATCATTAAACCAAAAAAATTAGCTGCTGCTTAAAGATGTCCCGTATTCCTTGCTTCACTAAAGCTGATAACATTTCCAAATTTCCATGCGTTGGACTGAATATTTCTAGACTATACTGGGGAAATATGTATATCTATCAATGAGACCAACATTGCAGCTTTAAGGAATAACAGCTAATGTCAGAAATGCATGTGTGGGCCAGGGAAGGAAAAGCAGAGCTGTGTTGTAGCCTTATCATACAGTCGGGTACGTGGGCAGCAGCTGGCAGGAGATGAACCTGCTGCCTTCAGTAGCACAGTGGTGGTTTGCAATAGCAGAAAGTGGAGCTTCAATCCAGAATTTTTCTATCTATGATTCAGAGGAAAAAAGGGGGTCGCTTTATACAGGCCAAACATTACTTGATCAGACAAATCCTAATCACTGGGTTATAATATCTTACAAACTATGATGTCTCTGAAGAGATTGTTGAAATATCTATACACAAACAATACCATTTTTCATTACACCTGACCTCTGTATGCATTGAGAACCTTCCTCCCTAATAACAAAATGTTGATTTCTGTTCCTTAGAAATAAGCACAAGCCATTCCTCCTCTTTCTTTCCTTTTTACATTCCCACACCCCTCTCCTCACCACAGAGAAGTTCCTTCAGAGGAGCAGACATGGTTTATATGGAGACAATGTAGAAGAGATGGACTGGATCGTGGGTAAGTCACCATAGCAAATAAAAATGTCTCCAACTATCTAATACCTAGGTCTAAATATGTAGTAAAACACAATTGTTATGAAAAGGATAAGGAAGATAACTAAAAACAAGTAGGAAAACATCCTAAGCTTTTTATGAACATCTGTTAATTCGTATGAGCACTGTTGGCTTATAGCATTGGCTTTTTACTTCCTCTGGTCTTGGAAAAAATGAGCCTTTCTGTTCATACATTTTTTTTTGGTCAAGTGTTTACCAGTTTTAACCACGTCCCCTTAGCTCCTGTCAAGGAGCCCTCCTGATCTTCTTATTAAATATTGAGAATTATTTCATTTTCTTTGATTTATAGAGATCGGGTAATTTCAGCCTCTTATGGTCATTTCTAAGTAGGTGATCAGAACGTGATAAAACTGATAAGCAAATTAATTCCAGATATAAACCAGCAGGCTATTTATTTCTGACTGCTGCATTAAGCAGCATAATAAATGTTTTTCAGCCCCATTCATAAATCCAGAAGTGTTCATAAATTTTAATTGGTATGCCCCCCCCAATTAGATTCATGTTATTCTTCAGCCTGTTTTTTTGGAGGGAAAGAGGAGTTATTTATCATTCAGTCATGATGGAGGAAAAGGACCCATATTGGCAAAAGAGTTAGGTACATATACAGAAATTGGTTTCAAACCTACCTGTCAAACACTTACACACCATGAATATAATCAAGAAATTAAAAACATCAGAAACAGTTCAAGAATTACTTTTAAATGAAAAGGAAATTTATCATTAATGCATATTATATCCATCCAGTAATGTAATCCACATTCTAACTGCGGTCTAGACAACATAAAGTAAGGCTACATGACATTTTTTACACGTTTTTCATGATAGCCACCACTGATGCAGAATCTAACTTTTGGGAGCCTTGAATCACATTTTCTTTCCATATTTTTACAGTACGTGGCACTTCTGCCCTCTACAATACAGCCTGTGACTGTGGTTGTTGCACTCTGTTAAAATACAAAGGGATTACAGCACATCACAAATTTTCTATGCTTTTAATAAGCAATAATATTAATATTAGTGAAATAATAACTAAAAATCTCAATCTTAAAAAAACTCTTCTTTTAAACAATGGGCAGCCCTACATGGATAAGAAATTACACTGATGAATGTTGACAAGTCAGAAGCTAAAATTTATGTAGTGTTAAGCTATATTTTTTTCTTTTTAATACACACATATTCTTGTGTTTACAGGCCAGGTTCTAGATGCTATTGATAAGGAAGGTTTGAAAGATATAACACTAGTTTACTTTGCCTCTGATCATGGTGGATGGCTGGAAAGACAAGAAGACAAAAGGCAGCTGGGTGGCTGGAATGGAATATACAAAGGTAAGAGCTGTCAGGGACAGTGACAACCCAGCATCAACTAGAAAAGTATTTTGGACACCCCTAAGGTGTAGATAAGACTGTATGCTTAAGGAGTGACAGTATTTTATCACTGAGAAACAAATTTGTCTCATTTTAATTAGGCATTTAAAAATGAAGTAAATGCTAACCTGGGCAGGTGTTCTTTGTAACCATGAATTCTCAAACTGTAATTTCCTCATGAGGCAACTAACGACAAGTTAATTTTTATTAAGATTGTATAACTTCTCACTTAATACTACTTTCGTCTTACATCTGAATCCTTGCTTTCACAACAACAGGTATGTTATAGGATTGTAGAAGAAAGATGAGAACTAGACTAGGAAATCATTTTATGCCTGAAAATTTTATCCACACTGAGTGCTGATGGGGCAATGTGTTTGTAAAACAATAGAAGGTAGTAAAAAAAAAAATAAAAAAAGAAGGTCATTCAGGGGTGGGGCTGATCTAGTGCACACACTTTCATTGATGCTGAGGAGAAGGGTCTTGGCAGTAAAAACAAAAGAGTAAAGAAGGCTCATGAAATTAACATTAGCTTATAGTACAGTAACATTTGTCTAAAATTTCTCTTTATTTTAAATGAAATTTATTTTAAATCCTTTTTTTCTTTTTAAATGAAAGGTGGAAAAGCTATGGGAGGCTGGGAAGGAGGAATTCGTGTTCCAGGGATATTTAGATGGCCAGGAGTGTTACCTCCAGGAACAGTTATTGATGAACCTACAAGCCTTATGGATATTTATCCTACAGTAGTTCATCTGGCTGGAGGGGCAGTGCCTCAGGACAGGTAAAAACACAAGTATCTTTATTACTCCTTCTTTCCCAAAATAATGGAAAATAAAGTTTGGAAACACATTCTAAGAGTCTGATGTTTTCTTTTTCAGTCCTGCTCCTTTTCTAGGCACATCTGTGTTAGCACAGCTTCGTCATCTCTTCTCTACATTTGAAATCGAGCCTCTACCCAATATCTTCTACAAGCCCCTTTCTCATTCAAAGTTGCCAGTTCCAGCAAGAGGTTTGCAGAAGGAATGCAGTCCTGTATAGAGATCAGTCTGATGATCTCTGTTTTTTCTGTTAGGATAATTGATGGCCGGGATCTGATGCCTCTGCTGCGAGGAACGGTTGCGCACTCAGAGCACGAGTTCCTGTTCCACTACTGCGGCATTCATTTACATGCTGTGAGGTGGCACCAGAAAGACAGTGAGTATACAGCCTCTCTCCAAAAAATTAGGTCCAGTCTACAGAAGGGCACACTGGCCTAACACATTTTTTTCTGAGATTGCAGCTTTCCATGTAATTCCAGGTGTAAGGTGTTAAAGAACTTACTAGCATTGCCTGTATTGTACAGGACAAAGAGGTTTTTTGTGGCTTCAAGGCACATGGCGTGCCAGGCAGGCTACTGGAGCTCAGGATAGGTCTCGCCCACATCTCCACCTGAAAGCAATGCCTGGGGAGTCAGTACCCTCCCTGTCTCACAGAGAAGTCCTTGTCTCAGCCCTTTGTCTGTAGTCCTGCTACCTTAAAAAGGAAGCATGCCATGGAATCCACAAATCTTTTTTTCATGTTTTCATAAAAAGCAAAGTGACTGATAGCTTGTACTTGCTGAAAACTTTGGAGAAATTTCAAAATGTCAGAAATCATTTTACATTATTGGTTTAATTCTGTGACACCTAATTTTAAATGAAATTAAAATACCATATCAACTAATAAGTGTAGAGCTGAAGTGCAAACAGAAATGAACTCTACAAAAATATTCACTCCTCCCTGTGATAACTGCCAGTACCACTGCAAGCCTTCTGTGATTCTTTCTTTCCTGACAGGTGGAGCCATTTGGAAGGCTCACTATGTGACCCCTATCTTCAGTCCTCCTGGAGCTGGGGCTTGTTATGATAGAGGATTTTGCCCATGTTTTGGGGAAGGTGTGACCCACCATGACCCTCCATTGCTGTTTGATCTCTCACGAGACCCTTCTGAAGCCAAACCTCTCTCAGCTGACACTGAGCCCCTCTTTGACACTGTCATAAGGAAGATTGGAAGAGCCATCGAAGAGCATCGCAGGACACTGACTCCAGTCCCAGAGCAGCTCTCTGTGTACAACGTGGTGTGGAAGCCGTGGCTGCAGCCGTGCTGTGGGACATTCCCATTCTGCTGGTGTGATAAGGAAGGTGATAGTAAACTTGCTGACCTATAAAGGATGGAAACAGATACTTCCTCAGAAATGTATTTATATTAAGAGTGTTTCCTTTGGGGGTGTTGATCGGTGGGTCATTTGTTTCTCTAAATGCAGCCTTTATATAAGAATTGTTCCAGTGAGTGGCACAGTATTTAGTAAAGGTGGCTATAGGCTGGACTCTCTCAGGGAGGGATTAAGACAGAATGCTCTGAAGACTATGTTTTAACTTGCATCTGCTGACAACTGAATGGATAGTTCAAATGCACCGAAGCAGGTCAAGATTAGATCTGTACAAGTAATGATATAACATGTATGAATGTACACTCAGAAGCTTTGTTTTGGCTTTTTTGTGCTGAATTTCTAAGTGATTTCTGGACTGAGGTCTTTCTTAATTTTGTTATCCTTACTGGTGATGCATAAGGTGCCCTCATAATAAATTTTTGTAGACTATTGTTTCCAAAATAATTAAAAAATAATTTTGCCCAGAAACATGACAAGCTGAGTAGCAGCTGTCTGCACTCTCTGAGAAGGATGGGACTCCTCTGATTGGAGTCAGCCTCTTTTGATGGAAAACACAACAGGGAAAGGATTTTTCCTTTCCAAAGCTCCCATCCCACCCAGCTCCCTAAGCAGCACTGGCAAGGGCATTTTGGCATTGATGGCCACAGAAGTGCCACACTGGTAATGAATTCAGTTATTTAGGCATATGACTGCTGCCCTTATCTCAGTCATAACTCATTGCTGCTGACAAGTAGCAGGTTCAGAAAAGACTCTTTGAAAGATGCCAAACACTAACTATGAAAACAAACGATAATTTACTATGGAAAAAAGAAATGCAAAATAAAGGCATTTCTTGCTTCACAAGTTACATTTCCACTCCACCAAAGAGCTAGAGCTACTTAGGTCTATCTCCTCGCTCTTGCTCTTTCTTTTGCTGCAGTTCTTTTCTTCTTTGTGTTAAAAGAATTGTTCCTAATTAAATGGCCTTGCAGGTAATGCTTTTCATTGTAGGGCATAAAATTCATCTGTTCACATAGACATGTTTACACTGGTATATCTGAATATGTAGGCATCTGAGAACAGAATTTGCCCATTTGCTTTACTTCCCATGTTCTTAACTGTTCTTCTAACTACTGTGCTAGGACCTGTTTCTCTTCTTCATCTTCCTCGATAAATATTTGGTTTATTTTTATTTCCTCCTTCATTTCCTACAATTCAGCCATCAGGAAATCCAGAGGTAAACAAAGCCCTACAGCTTAAAAGCAGAGTTTTATTTTATGCTGTGACTTCATGCACTTCACAGATAGTTATAATTCACCCAGATGCTCCATCAGTATTATTGATGAGAAAGATGCTCAAGTCTTACTGTGAAAACTTCAAGAGATCAGTAAATCCATCACTTCACATGTTCTGGATTGCTGCTTAACTTCCTTCATTGTTAGAAATGTCTGCTTTTTTTCTCATTTGAGTGTATTCTATTTAACTGTTTCTTTCTTGGATAGATTTAAAGGTCTTTTCATATTCAATATGAAGTCTTTTCTTTACCTGAAATGACTACAATCAGACTGGCATTTTTTTTATTCTCAAGTCATTCCAAGATCTCACTTCCATTCTCAAGCCAGTTTAGTCTTTGGGATTTTACATCCTTTCAATTTTTAAACACCTTTAAAAATATGAGCGTTCATGTGATTGAACCAGTTTTTCTTGCACAGAAAAACTTCATAGCATTGTAGAATATCCATTTGGAGCTAGAGGGTACCAGAAAACATCTGAGCTAGGATTTGTCTTGGACACTGGTGTTTGTATATGAAAGCAGAGTCAAGCAGAGTCAAGACTGCTGATATCCAAAGTGCCATGCAATCAGCAAACATTTAGAGTTGCATAACATGGACATTACATGTGGACAATCATGGGCAATAATGAAGGCTGCCTTGACAAAATCATAATTGGAAACATCCTAACTGTCAAATACTAATCAGCCTGTTCACATTTCTTTGCACTACTATTTCAGTGCAAATCATTTTCTAAGACTGATCTTTACTGCTTAGTCACAATACAGTCTTCATCTAGGTGATTATGCTGGTCATAGCCTAAGATGACGTAGATAGTGTTCAAGATGAATTTCAAGAGCATCTTACAAAACCCCTAAAAGCTAAATTTGGATACTTAAAATGTTTTCAAACACTGTAAAAAACAACATTTTAGCATGAAAATATAATTATCTCTTCTCATTCAAATTAGTCATAAAATATTTGTCTGTTTTACTGAAAAGGAGATCTGTGAAGCAAAAGAAGAGAAAAAAAGAATTCTTTTTCTTTTTTTAAGTTGTATTTGATCTTCTTTTTTTTTTGCTTTAGAATAATAGAAGTATTTTAAGCTGACTTTGAACTCTCCTGAACACACATTGGTCAAGTGCTCCATCTTGATTTCAGCATGTAATCACCAACTAAAGTCACATAAATTTCAGTATTTCAAGCTTAGTGTTCTTCTGTGGACACTGTGATGCAACATTCTGAGAATCTGCCAGGCTTCACAAACTAACAGTTTTATCCCTAAACTAACAAGTTGATATCTGTGATGTCTATGCTTGAGCACTATCTCAAGCAAGACTGACAGTGTCTGTTAAATAGCATCTCAGGGGCAAATCAAAATATAAATAATCAATGGCAGTACCTAGAAATGTCAAAATCAGGATTACAAATTAAAAACCCTCACAGTGCATTTATCTGTACGATGTAACTGGCATGAACACAATGTTGCCTCACAATTTCCACTAAGCATCACATCATAACACAGTATTTTACAACTAAGCATTTTTTTCCTACCAAAAAATAGCAATTAAAAATTATTATTATTATTATAAATTGCTGGTAGAATATAAAAAGCAAACAGTTCCTTGTCCTGCTTTTCAGGATTTGAGTTCAGTTAGCATTATTTTCTCATTGATGTTTCAGTGTTTTTCTACTGTACACTTCAGTAGCCTCCACAGCTTTTTGGTGGTTTTCTTATAAAGGATTTTACTAGTCTCAGCAGAAGACTGGGATACTTCCAAAACTCAAACATGTGAGCCAGTTATGGAGCTGACTTTCTGTCATTAGACAGTTTATTTATTTCTCATTAATAATTGCTACAATTAAGGAACCATTTATAAACTGGTTACTTATGTTCACTGACTCCATGAAATCTCATAATCCATTCCTAGAGGATAGGGTAAGAGGAGAACGGTATTTTTTGCTATTCTTTTCTCACTACTTATTTTCATTTCTCCTTCTTAAAGCTGGCAGAACAAAACAAACAAAAAAAGCAGAGATATTTTATTTTGCTTGGAAACACTGTCTCTTCAAGATTCTGGTTTATATTTCTTTCTTGTCTATGACCTATTTTGCAGAGTGATGAGGAGACCTTGCAACTTTCAGAATGTTATCAAGCATAGGAACAGCAGTGCTGACGGCTAGCAGCTTCTAAGGGAGGCAACTTGATTTTAAATATTGTTTCTTAACATTTAAAAGCATTCATATTTTGCCGAAACCACCATCGAGGTGTTCACTGTGAATTCACAGTGACCAGTGTCATCACCCTTTAAATGATGGGTTTGGTTATTTTCATGGATTGCATTTTAGCTTAGTAAATAGTTGTCAGATAGCAGCCAACAGGTCTGTGAGAGCCTTCCATGTGAAACTCTGGCTTTAAAATCAGATCACTGGCCTCATTGCACTCACTTTTGCCTTCAGATGACTTCCTGGTTTGATTTTAGCCAGCTGGAAAACTTTCATTTGCCTTGGTAGGTTGGATCTCTTATTCTTTGCCACCAACTTCTCATTAAACCAACTTCTGATTTGTATTCAACTTCTCTGCCACCAACTTCTGATTTGTAAATTATGATGAGAGACTGTGAAATTAAACCATAACTAGTGAGAATATTCTAATATTGATACAAAGGATTAAAAATTACCATTTAACCTTCTTACTAACTGTAAGTCTTCAGTATTTAACACCAATTAACATTTTTAAATGTTAAAAAATTTTAATGAAATTTAACATTTAATGCCTAGGGGCACAGCCCATTCTCTGTCTCTGCATTGTGTGATAGAGTCTTGGTCTGGAGTTGGGTCTCTCTACATGACAGCAAAAATACCACTAACAAGGAGCTCCCTTCACAAAGTGCTCTTTCTTGGCACTTGAAGGCTTTTTCTACAACTGAAAATACAGACCCTGCAAGCACTGATGTTTAGGTTCTGGGCAAATTGGCCCACTCATTTCGTTTGCATGATTGGAGAGCTGAATTTAAAGCTTTGGTTATTTCTGTATGTTGGGAACCACATGTCATTTTGAGGGATTATATTGTTCACCTTGCCAAATATAGTGTCTTGAAGGGCTAACAATAAACAACCTTATTGCAAACCACAAGCTAAAGGTATTAGAATCACAAAAATGCCAAAATAACATATAAAGACATGAAAAATAATACTGGAGAAAAAATAGCAAATAGAAAATGTATCTGAGATTAAAACTCAAACTTCTCAGTTCTGTGGAGGCAAAAAACCCAATAACAGATATACGTAATGCAAGCTAAATACTGGTTAAATTAAAAAAATACAAACTAAAATATTAACACAAAATCGACAAGTTAAAATAGCCTTTTTAAAAATTCTTGTTCAATCTATAAGAAAGAAATTAAGAAATCAAGAAAAATTATTCATAATTAGAAGATATTGAAGTTGATCTATTTCACCATATTTCAGTATTTCTCTGGAGGCCAAACTAAACATGCTGGTGACAAGGAGGGCTTTAAAAACATCACATCACTTTATTCTGCTTCTGATTATGGCAGATGGCCAGGCAGACAAGATGGAAAAGCCTTTCTGGCTGGATAGAGTGAATTTTCACAGATATGAGAGTTGGAAATAGTCTGATCAGATCTTCTCTGGAGTAAAAGGGCCAAACCCAGATCCCTACTTTCTTCACTGTGCCTTTGTAGGGTGGATTCTTTCCTTGAGTCTTGAGTTCAGGAACTTTCTTCTGCCTCATGAATTGTACCATTTTCACCTAGTTCTTTCCAAGTTCTTCAAAACAAGAAAAAAAAAATCTTCCTCTTAGTATTTCTGAATCTTTCCTTGAATATCTGCTCCTTAATGCATTCAAGCATCTTCCTCTTCTCAGGAGTGCCCTTGTCCTAATTTCAGCTGAAGGCTTCTTCCTTGCAGTCTCATTCTTTGCCCCACTTCATAGGCCTCTCTCAGCTTCAGTTACTTCTACCAATTACTTCTTTGGGCAGAAATTCTTGAGGAAAATGTTGCAGTTACTACTCCTATATGCAGATAAACATTTAAGACCCTAATGTTCCCCTTAAGTTATATGCACCACACACATCATGCTGTGAATACCATTGTAATTATCAGGGTCTGGTTAATAAGCTCCGTTTTCTCCTCCTTGCCATGGTATTTTGTATTAATATTTATTTTGGCCTCCAAACAAGAATATGTCTACACCAAGAACCTCTATCCTGTTTTCTGCCTTTCTTTGAATAAAACCCTTATTCTGTGGATTACAGCACAACACTTTTATATCCCCTTTTTAAATCGCCATAAGCACACATAGCCAGTAAACAGAGGAGTTCAGTGCCCCCATGGGACTGTACAGATGCATGGCAAGCCAGGCTGTGCAACCACATCTGTACTAGTACTGGCACAGGAGAGAACTTAAGAAACAGTGGAACGATATTAACATACCAGGGAATTACCAGGCTGCTAGAACTGGCATGCACACACCAACATGACAGTACAACGACTGATTTTTGATTTCAAGGGGGCTGGTTGGCTCACCCTCTGCATTAGCCACGGCTCTCCCACTTCCATCCAGAGAGGGTGGTTTTCCACACGGCATGATGTAGCCAACAGTCTCACTGCCTGGGATTTATGTACTTTCAGTTGCTGCTAAAGCTCTTCTATTTGCCTTGGCAGTTGGAGCAGCATACTTCAAGCTTCTGCTCTAGATAGCTCTTCCTTATTCAGCACTTGTTACTAGGAGAAGGCAGGGAAGCCCGCCCCTGCAGCAGGCGGGATGAAATGAGTGCCTTTGCCCAGATTTTAAAGGAGACCGACACCTGCCAATTACTCCGATATGACCATACAAGCTGTGTTTTTGATAACCCCTCCTTGGAAGCAAAGATCAGAAAGCCTGAGGTGAAGAGGGAAGTAAGAACAAAGCTCCTGCAGGGAGTAAGCATGGAGTAAGTAAAAGATTAGGGGTTTCTTTGGGTTTTTGGTCTTTTGGGGTTTTGTTGTTAGTGTTGCACAAAACAAAAATCCCACTCCCCCCCAGAAAACTCCTTGCCTTTGTTTTTCTTTTGGGGAGGACTTGTTCTTCCTTTCTTTATACAGAGATGACCCATCTTTTGGGCAGGGAGTGAACTTGCCATAGCTCACCGCCAAGCACTTTTTCCTGGGACAGTGGGGCTCGAGGTGGGAGTGACTGCCTAGGCCAGCACTTTCCCAGGCAGATTCCAGCCCATTTTCCATGAGGAGGTACTGGGAAGTTGCACAGGATCAGTGAACTCTGCCCCTCAGAGCTCTGCACTCCCTGGGGGGTGGTGTCCTGCCTCTGCTCTTGCTCCCTCCCATCCTCCCCTGCCGAGCTGTCGCCCTCACTTGCCAGTGGAGCTGGTCCAGCAGGTCATAAACATCAAAAACAACGTGTGAGCAGGCTTAGAGTGTGTGATGGGGGAATCAGCAGTGTACGATAATTAACAAGCTGTGCTTTCCTTCCCCTTTTAGTATTTCAAGCCAAACTCCAGTTTTTGGAGGTGCTTTTTTTTTCTCCTGTGAATTTATAGGGATGAATACAAAGCATGATTTGCCCCCGGTTTGCTTGGCTATGTTCTTTGCAATTCCTCTTGCAGCCGCGCCCGTAATTGCTGCTCTTTTGATCTTGTTTATCTGCCCTCTTTCTGTCTCTGATTTTCCAGCCATGTGTTTTGCTCTTGTCCTTGTTGTAAGGAATGGTGTTTGTTTCTAGATGAGCAGTTTAAAGCCAGAAGGCATAATTAGATCATTTAGACCAGGTAAATGCTAATCATAATGTGAAAATGCATGAGCTAATTTCCAGCCTAGAGCAAGACTATCCATCCCCTTCTGCCTTTGCTCTGAAGGCAGGGTGCTGCTGTGCAGCAGCAAAGCCAGAACATAGTGACCATAATAAAATAAAAAATTTGGGTTACTTGCCATGCAAGTATTGCTTACTGACAATGCGCAACACTAAGTGGTAACATAATGATGTAATCATGGTACCAGATAACAAGTATTGATATTATTCAAGTCAGTAAGAGCTACATCCCCCCAGTAAGCGCTCTTGCAGCTGGCACCTTGAGAGAGAAGAATGGAAAGGGAAAAAAAGACAGACTACTGATCATCTCCTGATTCTGCCATCTGTCTTTCTTGCAAGGCCATCCCTTAAATTATGGTTGATGAACAGTGCCTGTTTCTGGCTTACCAGCAGCAAGCTCTAAGCAAGTGACTGCACTCACATGAGCTGGGAGTTTTTGATTTCTTGTTTCATTCATTCCCCACTTGTTGCCTTTCCTCTCCTGAACATCTGTATACCTAGAAGCTATGAAGAGAGAAAAGGTCAACAAGATGGAACAGTATGTGGCATATAGTATGTGGTGTATAGTATGTGGCATGTGCTTCCTCCAGAGCCATAATGCAAGCTAACATTAGCATTTTTAATTACATTTTAATATACTGTTTAATGAAGTGAAGCTGTTGAATAGCAGGTTTTTATAGAAGGTGAAAAGCAAGTGTTTATTTTTAGTCAACAGCTAAGCAGAAAGAGACTTCAATATACCACCTGTAAATATTTATATGTATATATCTAATAATTATAATTCACTTTTGTTATATTTAAATAAGTGCTAAAAAGTTTGGGGTTTTGTTCTGGTTTTGCATCAGGGTGCAAATAATTTCTTTCAGTATCTGAAGTCAGACGAAGAAAACAAGAAGGCAAATTATGTTGCTGTGTCCAATTACAGGCTTTTAGCACAATTGACAAGAGTTTATTCCAAATTTTTCTGTTGGAACTGGACCTCTCTTAATATTTTTAAGAATGAAAAATTCCTTTCAACTCTGGTGGATTCCCAGTGAGTGGTGGTAATGCCAGACTTCTGGGGATAAGGGTGAAACATGGGATATGCCTGGCTTCAATAAATATTTTCATCATGAGCAGAAATTTTTGAAGTGGAGGTATGTCTTTTTTGTTCTCTGTAAGTTTTGTCTTTTTTTTTCTTCACTGTCAGATATCAAGAAGGATTAACTCTAATCTGGGAATATATTCAATAAGTGAAATATTTGAAGGATGGGGGAACTACCTGAAGCCAAGCTGCAGGGGAAGAAGGAGCTTGTTTTCTAGCAGTTTCAGGTTTGCAGTTTGCTTTCTGTAAAGCAAAGCTGAAAAAAAACCAGAGTCTGCACAAGGCAACTGGCTAAAAAAAGTTATATATCAGTATTTGGAGTTGTTACCAATCTATTTTAAGTCCACCTACTTCAGCCACTTAATAAACCCAGCAAAAGCTTATTTTGCTAAATTTCTTCAAATGACTGTTGAAGCAGCTTCAGACTTTGTGGCATTCCTGGCAAGTGGAATGAATTGCATTGCAAGTTGATTAAGTCTTCATTAATAGTTGGCAAATTTGGAGAAAGAAGTGGTAGAGCAGTCACGTGTAGTATCAGCTGCCAAAGAGACTAAGTTTTGGATAAGGTTTACAGATAATCAAAATTGTTTAACTAGGGGCAATGTGTCCACACAAATTTGTGCTGACCAGTTTCTGCTGTTTGTGCAGAAAACATCACATCACCTTATTTGCTCTTATTTTACAGATTTACTCTTATTTTACAGGAATGTTTAGGCTGAATTACTAGAGTCCTATGACCTTTTATGTAGAGGTATTAGACCGAATAACTGATGCTGTGTACTTCTGGTTGTAAAAGAAATAATGATGTTTTTAGTTAATAATAATGACATTTGAGAACACTTCAGCTGAAATTCAGTAGTAACAACAATCAATAATTGGCTTAAGAATGATCAAGTCTATAAGACTAGGAAATCCATGGTTGCCTCTGGTGATTCTTCTTCTGGAAGACTTCTAGTGAGAATATAACTCGGTATCATTCAGGGCGCCTTTTGTCTGTGCAAGAACTAATCCATCTACAGAATTCGTATTTTAAGATTACTTTTGGGTGATATGCAACAAAATGTATATAGTAGGGAGAATTATTAGTATTAAAACAAAAAGCAGTCTTGAAATAAAAAAGGAATGTTTTGATGAGAAGCAGCTTCTTCAAGGCAAGGGCAGTTTTCTTCAGCTTGTTTGAACTCTTTAGGTAAGAATCTTAAAATTAGTTTTAATTGAGCTCCTTTAGGTAACTCTAAAAAAACTGTCTCACAAAGTGGCTGCTGAGGAAGAAACTACAGCAATAGTTTGTATCAGATTGTTGATCTGATCATGTTTAGTGTAAGCTGTTAAATTTTGACTGACTGCCACTCTGTGGAGTCCCATAACTTATGTTTCTTTAGAATACTTTTCTTTTTTTCACTTAAGGTACACAGTCATGATTATATCATACTCTGCTTGGAAACCTGAATGAATAATAAATAGCCTTGCTTGCAGAAAGGGTAGCTCCCTTTGTTTCTCTGCACAGATTTCTGCACTAATTAGTCATTTACTGTATTGTTTTTGACTGAGTTTTTGTTATCTCAGAATAAAATATATTTTTTCACTCTTGAATTATTTT
Source organism: Chiroxiphia lanceolata (assembly GCF_009829145.1). Lineage (NCBI taxonomy): Eukaryota > Metazoa > Chordata > Aves > Passeriformes > Pipridae > Chiroxiphia > Chiroxiphia lanceolata. Next base: position 36,056,131 of record NC_045638.1, on the reverse strand, counting down.
TATATGGTTCTCTGCCATCTTCTCCAGTTCTTAAACTTTACTTTTAAATAGTACACTTTTGTTCAGTACACAGTTTGAACCCATGTCTATGAGGTAAAATCATAGTCATTTATGTTAGAAAAGACCTCAAAGATTGAGTCTAACTGTTACCCTAACACTGTCCTTAAGTGTCACATCTACACATCTTTTAAATACCTCTAGGGATGGTGAGTCCACCACTTCCCTGGGCAGCCTGTTCCAATGCTTCATAACCCTTTCTGTGAAGAAATTTTTCCTAATATCCAGTCTAAATCTCCCATGGCACAACTTGAGGCCCTTTCCTCTTATCCTTTCACTTGTTGGTTGATCACTACAACCTCCTTTTGGGTGGCTGTAGAGAGCTATAGGGTCTCCCTTGCAAAAGGATAGAAGGATTGATTGAACTTTTTTTTTCTACCTCTGACATCACGCTGCTGACTGTGTTCAATTCGTTGCTTTTTATAAGCTTAATTTGTTTTCAGGATTGGACTGCTACCTTACATGGCCATTGCTGCCATTCTATTCAGGTGAGAAGCTTCTGGCTTCTCTTCTAATGTATTTGCTTGTACTTGGAAGAATTAAAATTATTTTGTTTGAATTGAATAACCTTTTTTTCCCTGAAGCAATCCTGGGCTCAAATGCATCACTTTTCCTGATACTTCATTTGCTTCAAGTTTTTGTTGTCCTTTCTTTACCCTCATTTAGGAAATTAAACTCCATTAAAAATCATATCATCATTGTTTCCCCCTCCCTTTTTTTTAATCTCTCCCTGACTGTGGGCTCCACAGTGCTAAAGTTGTCTCTCCCTTTGTAAAAACTCTCACGGAAGTAGTTTAAGGTGCAAGGCTCTTGCACAGATACAGCTTCCCTGTAAAATCTTGAAGGAGCAGATTTCTTGAATAGAAGGGTGCTATCATTTCATAATGCTGTCATTCTCTAAGTGTGCATTGAGTACAGCAGTATCACCTTAGAAAACAATTATAAGGCCAACATAGGCACCATGTTTTATAGTTTAGTAGGTATTTTTCAACAGCCTGTGCCAATAGCTTCTAATTTATCCTCTGAAGATCACTGCGGGAGCTCAGTTATGGTGTGCATATTACATCTTGTAAACAAAAGTTACATAATAGTTGCCTGTATTTTCCTAATGCTTTGCACTTACCTGATTCATTAAGCAGATGTTGTAAAGTCCCTTAGTAATACTAGCTGACAAATGTTTGTGGGGTTTTTTTAATATCTTCATGTTTTTAAGCAAGGAGATCTATCTCAAGTGGAAGCTTCTTGCTATGACTCTAATGTGATTATTTCCAGAAATAGTATTCTAGGTAATTCTGAAAAGGTTTATGTATGTACATGTGTATGTATCAATATGTATGTTGTGTACTCTATTCTCTTTCCCTATTGCTTTCAAGGTTTATTGGTGTTTAGTAACTAAATATATTTTCAGTCTCCATCAGTGTATTGCTGAAAGATGATCACTTTGAGGTCTAACTATGGTTATTTTATAATGTACAATAATGCTATAGCTTAGGATATGGACTTGGAACTGTAAGCAGTATGTTAACTGAGATGGAATTTGTTCTTGACCCTATATTAATCCAAAAGCAGGATTATCATAGGGATCAGAAAGTATCCAGCACTTAAGCATGAGAAAACCAAGTGCTAGCATTGGACTGCAGACATAAGTAAAAGCAGATTTCATAATTTGGTTTTTTCTTTTACCCCATTTCTTTTTTTTTTTTTAACAAGACAGGCAGAGCTGGAGAGCACTACTCTTGTCCTCATCTTGGAAAGAAGAATGCCTGAGTGACTGAAATGGGCTGTCAGGGTCCTTTTTGAGACCTTCCCAATGCAGCCTTAACTGAATGTATTGGCACTCTGAAAGGATTGACTATGCCAGTGTTAGGATTCACTATGCCCTGAAACTCTTAAGAGATACAACACTGGCAAACAGAAAAGTCTCCTTTCCTTAAAATGAATATTCCTCGTAGAGATGGAAATAGCCCACAGGGCATCTCATGCAATCTTTCACCACAATTCTGTACATCACTGTTGTAATTTAGTAGTAGAATGCACAAAAAAACCCCAAAGAACTGGAACTGTGCTATTGGATAATAAAATTCCTATAGCCGCTGGTTAACATGATCACAGTCATGTTTATAGATAGTCCGATGTGTTGTGTTTGCCCGTCAGAGGTGATTCATTTCAAAACATGTTTTTGTATAGAAGATCTTTCCATCAATACGGCAAATCCTGAAAGGATTTGCAGGAGCTGTCTCAGTCTTTTCTAGAGGTTTGCTGCTGCCCCATGTCTTGCAAAGTTAGTACATATTGCAATGATAACTGAAAATATCAAACCGAGATTAGGTTTTAAGGCTATTGATGAGCAATATTTAATTGGAGAAACACATTCTAGGCATATTTATATGAAAATTCTGGTATTTATGTGTAAAAATGTAAATCCTAGGTTTTTTGCACTAGATATTTATTATAGTTGATGCTGGTATGGGGCCTGGTTGGCATCTTACACTGGCAGAAGAGGAGATGACTTCAAGTTCAGGTGTTCTTGATTTGTAAGGGAAATATTGTTTAGGTTTTTCCACTTCCCTTCCAAATTAAAATTAAAACTGCTTTACTCACTGGAGACAAGATACTCAAAAAATGCCAGACTGACTGTGGAACATAACCTGAATTTTCATAGAATTTGTGAAACTTGGAAACACTAACTGTTCTCAGCATCTAGAAGTTTTTAATACATTTTGAAACGTATGCAACTGATTCAAGATGAAAATTCCTGAGCCAAATGAATGACAGGGTTTCTTGTGCTATAGAAAGGCTACTGTGGCCTCAGTGGCTAGAGTTATTTCAGTTGTTGAGATGGAAGAAGTGAAACCGGAAGCAAAATTCTGTTCCTCTGCTTCCCTCCGAAAGTGTGGCTGGCCAATAAAGTTTCCCCATACTCTCCAACACTTACAAATTATGCATATAAAAAGTAATTTTTTGTGTTTCAGGAGGTACCTCCTAATGTCATTGACTTCATGTTTATTCTGGAACACATTTGGCTTCAGTGCAGCTGTGGACTCTAAACCCAATATACTTCTGTTTCTGGCTGATGATCTTGGCATTGGAGATATAGGTTGTTATGGGAACAATTCCATAAGGTAAAATATTTCGTATAATATATTTAACACTATAGAATACCTATCCTGGGGAATTAAGCCTAATTATTAAAAAAAGAAAGAAATGTTCTTAATCTCTTAATTCAAGACTCTAGTAATTGTGTATCTAAGTACTTGTATATATGTGCATAGTATTGGGACCTAAATAAACAGTGTGCAGTGAAAGAAAAGAAGTATAATATTTTCATTTTGTTTTTAAGTTTGTTCTAGGAATCCCTTTCCCCTTGACCTCAAAATGTGCTAATTCCTCAGCCACTTGTTTTTGTACTACAGTTACTGTTTTCTCTTCTTCTCATGCATGAATTTCTTCATTCCTTTCCATGCATAGTTAAGCCTTACACTATTCACCCAGTGCCTTTCCAGAATCCCTCATACACTTGTTTGCTGCCTTCTCCAAAACACTACAAGCCAGACTCACATGGACTGACCCACATGAGTTATTACATGATTATGTGCCTTAGAAGCTAGTGATTACATTCCTTAAAAACTAAAGAGGCAAAGCAGGAGTGAGCATACATCAGGGGCACATCTTACGAGCCTCATGTTGAGTTCTCCACGTGGAGCTCAGATGTTTTGTTGGCATGCTCTGAGTGCATCTCTCTCACATGGTGTTGGTGGGGTTGTACAGAGATATGAGGTGAGGTCTCTCACTCTTCATGGTGTTATAGTTCACTCATCTGGAAGAGCTGAGCTCCCATACAAGTGTACCTGTGTAAAGATACCAACCTATTATGATATAAATAGCATGATTTAAAAACATGGAACAGAAAGTCCTGGTTTAAAGAGCTCCAGACACCTTGGGAGATGCTCTGGCTCAATGAGTTCTGAAACTTAGGGTCCAAATGCTCTGGCAAAAGCGATCTATTGAAAGTACTGGAATAGAAAAATATCAGTCTTTCTTAGATAATCTATTTTAAAACTATTTTAGTTTTATCTTCAAACTAAACAGTTCCAACAATGCCTAAATGTCTTTGCAGTGTTGCCAGGTGCATTCTAAGACTGTGTTTCAAGAATGGATTCTCCAGTGGCTACAACCCACTTCACCCACTGTATCAAGCTTGTTACTATACCAGTCTTGGAGTATTAAAGATTTATTTTTTTGGGGGGGGGGGAGCTGTTTAAAAACTTCAGTTCTTGACTATTTACTTAAACAAACTTCATATTACCTTGCTTCTCTTAAATTTGTAACTGTTTTTTAGGACCCCAAACATCGACCGCTTGGCAAGAGAAGGAGTGAAGCTTACTCAACACATTGCCGCAGCTTCACTTTGCACTCCGAGCAGAGCAGCTTTCCTCACTGGCAGATACCCCATTAGATCAGGTTTGGCCCATTTTGAATTACAAATTTCTTTACCTGGTGCTGAGGAGCTACAATAGCCAATAAGTACTGGAATAGGAGAACTGAGGCTATTGTCTCAACCTGAGACAGAAAATGCACTGCTAGATGCCCGAAGTTTCTTTCCAGCTGACAGAGCTTTAGTCTTACTTTATAGGATGTAGAAGATTTAAGTAATGAAAATAAATAGGTATGGAGAAATCCAACAGCAGTAATACCTGTCACTTCCTTACTGCAACACAGCTTGGGGTGCAATCTGCCAGAATCCCTCTTGATGGTTATGGTTATAAGTAAGGGTTTAAAACGGGGTTCTCAAGAGAATGGGCAGATTCATTGCCAACATGTTGCACGAAGTCACAAAGCTCAGTGAAAATGGAGGTTGGATTCATTCCCCACCTTTCTAAGGTGCCTTATGGAGAACTTTATATCTCTCACTAGGTGGTATACAGGAAAATTAGATACCTACTTTTTAGAACTAAGTGCAAACTCAGTGTGTATGTTTGGTGAACTGTCTCCTGCCTAACATGATACAGCATCCCTCTGAGTCAGGGAAATGCAACTGTTATCTCCTAGTTTAGATTGTTATTCACAGATACTCAGAAAATCAGAAAATAAAATTTACTATATACAATCACCATTGATTTATTATCAATTTGATGTCAAAACTGGTGCCAAGCAATATTTGTGTTGCAATACAACTCCTGAGTACCTGAAGTACCTAAGGCACACTATTGATAATGGGATGTGACTGCCTACCAGACATGCTTTGCTTTATATCTCATGAGGAACTCTGCTGGCTTGATTTTGAGCTCCTGATGCAAAGATTGGTAGGAGCAGCCCAGGCTCTGCCAGCAGGGATAAAAAGGCTCACAGGACTGACCACAGCAATTTCCATCAGGGATGGCATCCAGCAACAGGTACCGAGCGCTGCAGTGGAACGCTGGGTCAGGAGGGCTCCCTGCTAATGAGACGACATTTGCCAGGCTGCTGCAGCAACAAGGCTATACCACTGGACTGATAGGTAAGGGAAAATGTTTTACCATGACCTTGAAGAATGAACTAGTTATATGAAGGGAATTTAGGGATTGTTTTAGCATGGAATGGTCTGTTAGTCACAGATACAAATCCTCTCCAAAAGGCTGAGTGGGTGAAAACCCCCATGTTTTGAAAGAAAACTAAAAATACTGCAGTTTTAACACAATGGTAATGCCTGTACAAGCTACCCAAAACAGGAAGAATGAAAAACTGTCTCATGATTATAATGGTGAGCATTTATTTTACTTGTGAGAGTTTTATTAACATAGAGACTGTTCCAAACAAAATAATATCTTTAAGTATTTTGTCTGCCTTTAGGAGGCAAGAGGCAGAGAAACAAAAGAGAAAGGGAGAGAAAGGAGCAAAGTTTGAACCACAGAGGAGATCACAAAGCACAAGAACCTCACAGATGAGGCTGTTGAGTCCCAGAGACATGATACGGTGGCTGTTCCCTCAGATGAAGCCAAAATGCAAAGGTGTCAGGGAAACACTCTCCCACAACACCTTCCTGTCTGTGACTTTGATCAGACACAACAGTTTCAAGATTCGTTGTTCTTTTGCCAAATATCTCTAAAATCAACTGGCAAAATTTCTTTTCCCTTTCATTCACTTTTTTTCCTGTCACATTTTATTGTGACAGGCACTCCATGATGGATCCCTTCACATAAATGGGTAGATAGGGTAAGCACTGTGTCCTTTAAAATCAGGTGATTTAGGGCCAGCTGTACCAAATGCATCATCATTTCCAAGTGCTAGAAATAGATGTGGCGGCATTGAACCACAGGCTAATTAACTGTAGTCTTTTTGGCTGTCTCTGTAATCAGTTGGCAATTACATAACTCAGTAAACCAAGGGTCTTTTGATTCAGCACACTTTCAAAGCAGACAACAGCTTCTTTTTATGTTTTGGGCGGGGGTAGAGTAAGACGTTGGTTTACAGCTTTTTCTCTTTTCGTGTGGAGTAGGGACATGCTTGAGAAATCCTCTTCCTGAGTCTGGTGATCAAAATGTTTGCCAACATTGCCCAAAAGTTTACTGGATCTTTCGGTTATATCTTCTGTATGTTAATCTATGAATTGAAAGTTTGGAAGGGAGCATAATAAAGCCATCAGCAAGTTAGAGTACCTTAATTCTTTGGTCCTCACTGAAAGGTAATGAAATCCTATCCTTATGTGACCCCTCAGTAGTTGAGAATCTCACAAATTTATCTGTTTATTGCCTAACCATTTGGGGATCACCCGTTACAGTGTCATGTTCACCTGATCAGTCACTGGTTTCACTCAGCATCCTTGTGCATGAGGAGAATGCATGGACATTTTGTGGAAAAACTGAGTGACTTGCCTAATTCCCAAAGAGAGGCTGACACTGTAACCTTGAGCTCCTTTTGAGTTGTTCACCGCAATGTTCTAATTTCTTCCATGCTTTAAAACCTTCAGGAAAGTGGCATCAAGGTGTAAACTGTGAATCCTTCAATGATCACTGTCACCATCCTCTCAATCATGGGTTCGACTACTTTTATGGAATACCTTTAACACTTCGAAACAACTGTCAAAAAAATAAACCTCCAGACCTGGATGCAGCCCTGCAAGCTAAGCTTTGGCTTTACAGTCAGATAATTACCCTTGCTGTGCTCACTCTTACTGCTGGAAAACTGATTGGTTTGATTTCCATCCGCTGGAAGACAATTGCCTGTGTTACTTTGGTGGGCAGCCTTTTCTTCATTTCTTGGTATTCCAGTTATGGCTTTGTGCAGTATTGGAACTGTATCCTGATGAGGAACCACGATGTCACTGAGCAACCAATGAGGTTAGAGAGGACTGCTTTCCTCATGCTGAAGGAGGCAATATCATTTATCAAAAGGTTTGTAGTTTTCTGTAAAGGAGCTGGGATGTGCTGGGCACTTTAGGAATAGAGTTTTTCTCACTAGTAACTATAACTGTATCATGAGTATTTTTACACTTCATTCTACAAGCCTCATTTGTGTTCTTTTTCATAAACCTTACAAAATATTGAGATAAAATGTGTCTGATGCATGAAATTATTACATGTTAAAATATCAAAACACTTGAAATCTATTTTTATGGATTGAAAAGGAAGCCAAGTTAGGTTGTTCAGTTTCTAAATTCAAGTTTTTCCTGCACAGCTTTCTATATTTTGTGCACCAAATGTCTTAAAGTACAGGAAAAGTAACTATTCTTATCTTCTACTTTGCAAAAACAAACATAATGAAAATTATAGGTGACCATCTTAAAAAAGCCACACGAGTATTAAAGTAAACATGAGACTGTATCCAGTTGCATTTAATTAAAAAATCAACAGAGTTAAGCATCTGATTTATTTAAGCACTGTGCAAATTCTATGCCTGGGTACCCATTGGAAATTGAAAATGATCAGTCTGAAAAGGATCTTTCTTGCCCACATTTCATGCAAAAAGAGAACTCATCTGTGATCAGTGAGGATGTGCTAGATGTGTGTATAGTCTATACCCAGTGTCTGTGTCTGTGCATAGATATGAAATCTTTCAAAATATTCCAAACACACACAAAAAATATTTTATTTTTTTTGTTCTTAAGAAACAGGCAAGGACCATTTCTACTCTTTGTTTCCTTTTTACATGTTCACACCCCCCTCTTTACCACGGCAAAATTTCTTGGGAAGAGCTGTCATGGTTTATATGGAGACAATGTAGAAGAAATGGACTGGATGGTGGGTAAGTATTCTTCATGAAGGATATGTTTCAGACACATACAGCTGTATATTTTAAAGCAGAAAAACTTATAAGACCAAAATACTTACAGAAATGTAAGCTATCAAAAACTTCTTATGGGGCACTGTGAAAGATTATTATTGAAACATTTTAAGTGTGTCTTATTCTTTCCAATTTGTTAATAGAAACCTTACTGTCTGTCTTCTTAAATTTAAGGGAAAATTCTGGATTTGCTTGACGAAGAAGGTTTGAAAAATCATACATTCACATACTTTGCCTCTGATCACGGAGGACACTTGGAGGCTCAGAATGGGTCTGCCCAGCTAGGTGGCTGGAATGGTATTTATAAAGGTAGGAAAATCACTGTAACTTTGTCTGAAGGTTAAAATCAGAAACAAGGAATTTGCTTGGATGAAGCTAGCAAAGCTGGAATGAGTTGTATTTTTAGCTTGAAATATAACCGAACAGAGTAAGGGCACGTTGTGTCAGGACTGGCTGCAACAATTTATTCTTTGTATCTTTTTATATTCCACCCAAAATCAGTGATTGACATAAAATCCAAATGGTCTTTCTGGTCTAAGAGGATCTCACTCTTTACCTCTTGCTCAGCCCTTTCTTCTGTGAACTATGTGAAATACGAAGTATGTGAAGTCCAAAGAAAGCAAAGAGTTGAATCTGTTGGATAAGCAACGTATTCCTGCATCTCTTTCTGTACACTCATATGAAACAAGCCAATGAAGAGGTTTGTGTTTGCCTCTGAGTTCCATGTGTTGATTCATTTTACTGCAGGCGGAAAAGGCATGGGAGGCTGGGAAGGAGGGATCCGTGTGCCAGGAATATTTAGGTGGCCAGGAGTGCTACCTGCAGGCACAGTTATTGATGAACCTACAAGTCTTATGGATATTTATCCCACAGTAGTTCATCTGGCTGGAGGAATATTGCCGCACGACAGGTATGGAGGTGTTTACCACTGGAGAGCTAATGACTAAAAATTGACTGTTTCTTATCATCCTTGGAGATCCCACAAATGCTCCTTTGCCTAAAGCCTAGCCTGAGATTTTAAACTAGTGAGTAAACTCTCACAGATATTCACACATAGGCATGTATGTGGCCAGAGCAGTTGTTCCTTCCAAGGACCTGGTGCCAGTTTCAAACACAGGTTCAGCCTCATTCAGGAAAGATTTGGTGGCTGAGGTTGTTTTGGCACCAACTGACTTGATTTACAGACACTTACAAGTACCTCCTAGGTTTGTTAAACCCATCTTGCTCAACAGATTTCTTTAAGTTCCCTTGAAAGTCACAAAATGTTAACAGTTATGAGATCACTATTGATTTAAGGAATAAATTACTTCTTTCTGCAAGACCAAGCTCTAAATATTGTTTATGTACTGCTAAATGAAATCGGTTGAGCCAGATATTACAAGAAATAAAATAAATAAACTAAAAAAAAAAGCAACTAAAAAATCTAGGTATGTAAATATTGGTTTGGCAGTCTGCTGGCTGCTCTAAATCAATGACCAAATTATTCTGTATGCTCTCTCAAGCACTAGCGCAGCCAATGCAAAAGCAGTGCTAAGTATGCAGTTCACTGTCAGGTTTGCCCCTACCTGACTGTGCTTCTCTCCATTACCTTAGGGTGATTGATGGACAAAACTTGCTGCCTTTACTGCAAGGAAGAGCTCAAAAGTCAGATCATGAGTTTCTATTTCACTACTGTGGGTCCTACTTGCATGCAGTGCGGTGGCACCAAAAGGACAGTAAGTATAAATGTTTGTTCCATGGTAACCACAAAATATGATTTTTTTCCTCTTGCTAATTGACAAGTTTCTTGTGTGACTGTTGTTTTTCAGTACTGAGATTCTTGAAATGGTTATGCATGACATATCACTGACTAGCTAGCCAGAGATGTCTTAAAGCAATGAAGTTTTTGTAAGTAACAAAGGGAATGTCTTAAAGTGGGATGAGAATACAGGCCCTGGAACTTCCACACTGGAAATTCAATGTGTTTTTTTTCATATTTATAGAGTTTTCCACCTTCAAAGTCAGTAGCTACACAGATAATCTGATTTGTGGTATTGGGGGTGCCAGGGTGTGTGAGAAGAGGTCTCCTTAGTAAATAGCTGTATTCCTGTTGCTTCAGGGAACTTTCCGGTTTTTTCTACGGTCTTGTAGTTGTGTCATAAGATTTCTTTCCTGCTAGGTGGAGCTATCTGGAAGGCTCATTTTGTGACTCCAGTCTTTCATCCACCTGGAGCTGGAGCTTGTTATGGAAAAAAAAATTGCCCATGTTTTGGGGAAGGCGTGACCCACCATGACCCTCCATTGCTGTTTGATCTCTCACGAGACCCTTCTGAAGCCAAACCTCTCTCAGCTGACACTGAGCCCCTCTTTGACACTGTCATAAGGAAGATTGGAAGAGCCATCGAAGAGCATCGCAGGACACTGACTCCAGTCCCAGAGCAGCTCTCTGTGTACAACGTGGTGTGGAAGCCGTGGCTGCAGCCGTGCTGTGGGACATTCCCATTCTGCTGGTGTGATAAGGAAGGAGACAGCACACGAATTTTGTGAGGTGTGTGTTCTAGTGACATGTTCTGTGGCACTGAGTCCTCTGCTGACAAAGCTTTCAGATAATAATTGTGTTATTTCTTTCTCTGGGAAGCAAAGTGGATGAAAATAAAGAAAAAAAAAAGCAATGTCAATCAGAAGGTTTCCCTTTCATTCTTTGCCACTGTGAAAGGTTTAAGGAAATCCTGGTTTTGCAGTCTTGTGTGTAAGAGAAAACTGTAGAGGTACATGCCTAATCTCTGACTAGAGATTATGCCTGCTCAAGGAAGACAGTTGGAGAATGCTGCAGAAAGCCTAGTGTACAGTGCTGAGCAGGCAGCAGTAAGAAATGCTAGGTTCACATAAAACTCTAGATATTTGCAGTTGTGCCTCTGTAGTACACAAATCATGGTTGCACACTATCCAAACATAGTAGTTTGAGTTGTTACTGCTTCCTGTACTGCTCTGTTGTCTCTGCAGAAATATTGTTGATTTGCTGAAGAACACTTGAGATGAGTGAATCTGATTTAGTAAGGGAGTGTCCTCAAGTTGTGAACTTGTAATCTGAAACTTTAGCTGGGTAAAAATTACCTACATAACAGACATTGTGAAGTACAAAATGTTGACATGCAGTATACCTCTGCAACAGTTACAAAAAAGAGAGAAGCATTTTTCTCTTCAGAAAGAGGTTCTGTTGCATACTAATTTGGCAAAAGCAATTTTATTGCATTTAAGATGCTAATAAAAGTGTTTTGGATTAATAGTTTGCACTGTTTCAATGCGAGTCCTAGAAAAACAAGATTCATCTGAGTATTGGAGAAAAAAAATATTCAGTAGCAGTATACATATTTTTACCAACTACAACTTGTATAAAGAGATCATGCTAATACTAGTTAAAAAACCCACAAAATAAACCAAAACTAAAAAAACCAAAAAACCTGCAGTGCTGTGACCCTAGCCTGACTTTCTAAGAAGACAACTTTGCACTGCATTTTGCAATGAAATTACACAGATTTTAGGGCTTTGAACTGTATTAATGGCTGTATTTTTGCACGAGTAGATGAAGTCAGAATTCATTATAAGCATCCTGCTAGAATTCTAGAGAAACTGGTGGTTGAATTTAGTAAATGGAAAAAAGTTATTGTAGTTTATTTGTTGTTTTGCTTCCCCATTAAATATCCTTGCAAACAGTTTACTTGTTCAGCTAGTTTAGTTGGCTAACACTTTTCTTATCTCTTAGTGATTTTTTTCCAAAGTGGGGCATAGAAATGATTTTACAAAATTTTGTATGTCATTTCAATATTTATGTTTTTCGCTACTCTAAGTTCACTTAGAAAACTTGTCAAAGGGAAAAGGGGCTAAATAAATGCCAGTGATTGCTTTTAGTACTCAGACGTGCAAAAAGCCGGAAAGAAAACATCAGTATAAAGCACACAGTGACTCAAGTTTTTGCTGGCAGAGAATTTGCTTGTGTGAACAGGGAGTAAACAGCAGCTTCCTGTGCTCAGGCACAGTGAAAAACTGGTTAGCTGAAGAGCAGGAAATACTGCAGGGCTCAAACTGCAGAGATAAAAGTTGTCTCCTTTCTGCTTCAGTGTTACTTCTTTACTTTTTTTTTTGTTGCTAGAAAAAGTCTTTGTTTACAATTTAGTTCTGTTTCAACAACAAGTAATCACAGCTGTTATCTCTGTACTGGATCACTAACACAGTGGTGAGGAACAGAATGCAAGATGTTTGCTTCCAGATAGTTTTGTTAGCAGGGAAAAATGAAAAGGTGTGGGATTTTGTGGGGAGGAGAGGGGTGGTGGGATATCAGTTTGCATTTTTAAGTCATGCCAGCACCAACATGGACACATCTTCAGTAGTGAGCACATGCTGAGAACGACGTAAATGTCTAGAAAGACTGAAAAAACAGTTTAGTCATAATTTGGACCAAAGCCAGATGAAAATTAATGCTTATGTTACTGGCAGTGTTCAAAGATCCGCCTTTCCCAAAACATGATGTAATTTTTGATAAATATATTTTTTTCAAGAAAAATCTTTGCACCAGAAACATCACAAGCTGTTAAGCAGTCATAGAAAATAAGTATTATAGTCAAATACATATGAGTAAAAGTAAAAAGCCCCATGTGACAACTTATACTACATTCAGTTATTTTTGTTAAGTGCAAAGAGGTCAACAAATAAAAAATCTCCAGCCCAGGTTATCCCTGCCATGGGCTTATATGAATCTGATAGTTTAAGCTGCTTCAACTTTCCACCTCACTGGCTCCTACTGACTTCTCTAGAACACAGTCTTAAATTCAGCACTCACTGTATTCAAGTAACTTGGAGAAGCGAAATGTCAGCAAATAGAAAGAGCTCAAATAGTTGCTAAAGACCTTTTGAACTATAAAATGTATTACAACAGAGTTAGGATCTGAAAGAAGGGGGGTGGAGACTAGATGTTCAGTTTTGTCGTGTAGGGAAAGAAAACAAAATTTAGGTATGTCTACCTTTCTGGAAAATGTAACAAAACCAAAAAGACAACATGATAGAAGAAAAGAGGGAGGACAATCCTTTTATCCCATCTCAAAGGCTGAAAAGGCTGTGTGGGAGAACCAAAACTCTTTATAGCATCTCTTGCTATTATTCATAGCATCTCTTTTAAAGCACTGAAATAGAGCAGTGAGAGACTTTATACAAATATGCACAAAATAAACTGGATAGGAAATCTAGAAAAGGCAGTAGCCATGTTATGCCAGTATTTCAAGAATAAGGACTTTGTACTCTGCCTGGAATTCATGTCAAATCTGCACAGCAGTTCCAGTTTGCTGGCTGTTGCTGGCACGGATCCCAGGTGGTGTCCACGCTGGAGGCAGGGGGAAGGGAGAGCAAGAGGAAAAGGAGCAAGTCCCAGCCCACTTTTGCCCATTCACTTCTTAGAGGATCAGGACTGCTCGGCACACCAAGGAGCAAGAGGGATTTCGGAACAAAAAGAGTAACTGAGACAAGGGTTTGTTTGTTTTCCACATGTAAAAAGGTGTTGGCCTTTTTTATTAGTCCTGATGATCATTTATCGTGGCTTACTGGCTTACAGAGGGAATTACTATCTGACACATTCTTGGATTTCTCTAAGAAATTTCTGATTTCTAGGAGCTACTGTTAGTTTTATGAATCAAGTTACTTTTTCATTTAACAGCTAAGGAAACTAGAGCCCAGTACCAGCTTCATCACGTGTTAGCACTGTCAGTAAGAGCTCTATTTTCAAAAGGAATCAGAACCTAACAGAGAAATGTGAATACACCTATTTAAATTGTGGGGGTTGTTTAATGTGTTGTACTTCTTCTACTCCTTCACTAAGAGCAATGCTCCTCAAATGGCTTGCAGTAAATCAGATGGTGCCACAGCCAATGGTATTAGATCGAAGTATCTTTTTAATACCACCAGTGTACCTCCCTGGTTCAAAGTTCACAGTTTTCCTGAGGGGCTGTACAAAGTCTCTGTCTAAATACTGACATGCGTGTGTGACCAGCTGGCTGTGGTGCAAGAACCTGGGGGAGAATGTGTATAGCAGCAGAGCTATTGTAGCAGCTTTGAAACCTTATCAACTCCCTGGGAACTCAAGGGATTTCTTAAATGTTCAGATCTGTCTGGTTCTTTTGCTGCACTACAGCTCACAAGGGGTATGATGATCCTCCACTGCTTGCTATAGACTGAGAACATTTTCATTGCAATAGTTTTAGCTTAATCATGTACCACAAGCTCTTTAAATGCAATGCTGTCTAACAGTTACTGGAAAGGCAGAGCTCTGCCACAATTGTTAAAGCACCTTAAAGATATCACCATTATAGATGATGACCAGAGCCATCGCTCGTTCTTTATTCTCACAGGTTAATGCCGTCATGCACTTACCTGATCATCACCCCAGCTCTGTCCTGTGGGACCACAGTTCATCAGGGTTTCAGGGGAACTGCAATCAGGCTGTGATAATGAAACACCACTAGGCTGCCATCTCAAAAAGATTTGAGATGCTAGTAATTAGTCCTTTGCTTTTCAAAGTACAATATTGGGCTTCAGGCATCTGCATCCACAGATGTACAGCAAGTACAGTCTTGCTTCAAACAGTCACTGCATTGGGTCAGAGAGGTCTTGCTGCTTCCCCATTAATCTCTGACTCAGCCACTGGGCAGGGAGGATAAACTGTCAGTAGAGTCTTTCAAGATCTTGCCAACACCAAAGGGAAACATCAACCCTACAGAAAATTCTGTAACTGACAGCAATCAAGTTTGTTGGGTTTTTCTTGACTTTTTTTTTCTGTTTGTTTCTGTGTTTGTTTGTTTTATTGTTGTTGGGGGTTTTTTGTTGTTTGCTTGGGGTTTTTTCTTTTGGTGGGTTTGTGGTTTTCTTTGGGGTTTTTTGGGGTTTTTTTGGGGGTTTTTGGTTTTTTTTGGTGGTGGTATTGTTTTTGGTTTTGGTTTTTTATTTCCCATATTGTCTCAGCCATAGCTAAACAAGCATCTAGATGTTACTTGGACAAATCATCAATGGACCCCAGGTTCTGACTCTTTTAATACTGTTTTCCTGGTCAAAATAACAATATCTGCAATTTTTTAATCTTATGGTTCATCCTTTGAAATGTACAGGGAGGACTATACTCTGGTCTGGCCAGTTTAGTATTCCTTAGACATTCAAGAACACTGTTATATACTAAAAGGGCAGAAAAAACATTCTCAGAAAATACTATGTTTTCCTGCTGATTTTTGGAGGAAAAAAACCCCACAAGTCTTTCATTAGTCCAGATGAAACTTTTCAGTTCTCTGTGTTTAGAAGTGACTGTTTGTTTACAAATGGGTTTTGAGTTGTTATAGAAAGTAAATATTATAATGACTTTCAATCTGTTCCTTAATACAGCTGACGACACCTTTGTTCTTGTTCTGTTTTGAAACGGAAAGAAGGGTTGAAAAGCAGGGATTTTGCATGGATAGGATATTTCAGATTTTTCTGTCCCTTTTCATAATGAGGGAATGAATAGCATATCATATGAATTTAGCACAATGTACACCACAAAGGTGAGCATGTGCCAGTCCTCAGTGGAGCCAGTTTACCATGTACTTCTGCATGACTGTTTGCACAGTTCCAGTGCAATGTTTTCTGAAGATCCTTTAGGCCATTCACAAGGAAAAGGAGCGCATTTCCCAAGCCATTCTTTTTCCAAAGAGAAAAAGAGTGTGCTCTCTCTTTCAGCAAGCATAGAAAATCGCTTCCACTCATAAAGTTTGCCTTGTGAGACAAAAATAAATATTTAGAAACCGAATGATTATTTCTAGATTTTTAAAGGTTGGGTTCATAGAGTTGGCATATAGAAAACCCAGCAAATTAAATTTATAAATGGCATTAAGCTTTGGAGTTCTTTAAGGAAATAAAGATATTTATGTTTACAGATAGTTTTTAGTAACATTCAGAGATAAATACCTCTTTGAATGTACTAGATGGCATCTAAACATGAAAACATTACAGTCCCTTCCCTAAGAATTACACTGCAAATATTAGTTTCCAGGATGGCTTTTATTTGATGTATTTTTTGTATTTTCTAATCTCACAGAAAAGGTTAGATTATTTTCCTTAAAGTTGATCTGAGGTTAAGTAGAAAGTGAGATACTAGTTTTACTTACCACTACCTCATTTGTAAAATGGTGAAAACCTTCCTTTCAGTGAACACCAGCATTCCTGTGTGTGTATTGTGTAACAGGCACCTTTGGCACTTTTTTAAAGCCATTAACATTTAGCCTTCTTTCCAAATTCCCACAAGTCCTCCTGGAGTTATCAGCAGTTGGAAACAGGCCAGATCTTGAGGAACTGCATGTAAGATCACTGGAACTGCTGGGCTCTGATTTTTTTTTGCTTTTTCACCAGAATTCATATGACCAATTATGGACCTGTTTCATACAAGGGAAAACTATGAAGTTTATCAGGGAAAACAATGGTAAGAAAAACATTCACTGAGGGCCTTTCTTGATT
The DNA here is from genome assembly GCF_009829145.1 of Chiroxiphia lanceolata. Taxonomy (NCBI): domain Eukaryota; kingdom Metazoa; phylum Chordata; class Aves; order Passeriformes; family Pipridae; genus Chiroxiphia; species Chiroxiphia lanceolata. The sequence continues at coordinate 36,039,313 of NC_045638.1, read as the reverse complement.
TTAGGTATTGTTCTTAAGAAAATGTAAACAAATCTCTACTTTCTCTCTGCCACCCCTACCACAACTCATTGAGGATCTAAGAGTAGCTAATACAGATTTGGATTTATTGGTATTTCAAGACCTTTTACCCTACTTTTATAAGACACAGAGGTTTAGGAGTATGTATAATATGTAGTATAGGACTTACTGTACTTACTGTGTATTAGTACTAGTACTTACTGCGCATTTAATGCATTGTAGTATCTATTAATGAACTCAGAAGATATGTTCTAGCATGTGTATCTTATTTCAGGTGAGTATCTGTAAGCTTCTGACTGCAAACAACTTGAGCAACTAAAACATGTATGGAGATATTCTTAGGGATATATCTTAGGAAGATAATCAAGTTTAAGCTTGTTGCTGCACCTTGATTTTGCAGATGGTCCCATGGCTTAAGGAGCACTTTTCAAACACTGTATGTAGGAATGGGTGCAGTAGATGCAATAGTCAAGCCATTGCCATAATGACCAGCGTGACTTCACACCAATTACCTTCATGCTCCTGTCCCACTCATTCCAGGAGCCTTAACGGGACCATCCCACACCCCTGTGCAAGGAGTGCCTCAGGACACTTGCAAGTATCCAACCACTCAATCTACTGGGAACATCCGCTGAGATCAGTGCATATGTCGATAAAGAAATGCAGACACAAAATTCCCGTGCGAATAAATAGCAATAATAAATAAATCAATAATATAAAAATCATAATAATTTAAAAAATTACTGATAATAGAAAGCTCAAGGACTTTTTTAAATATTCAGGAGCTCCATCTACTGGCAGTATTTGGTTGCTGTTTGACTATACTGAGTCCCCATAAAACTTTAAGAATAATAAAGTCCGTTGTAAAGCTTAAAGTTGTTTTTTGTAATATTTTGTAATATTACCTCTTTACTTTTACTTTTAGGAGCTATTTAAACATTTGGCTAATTTTATGCTTGTTTCCAAGAACCTGTGTATCAAGTCCTTCAAAACCTAATTTCTTGCTGATACTGGCTGATGATCTTGGTATTGGAGATGTGGGTTGCTACGGCAATGATACAATAAGGTATGAAATAAATTATCCCTTCCCGGTGAAGTTAAGTAAAAAAAAGCACTGGTGACAGTATTAGAAAATTCAGTATTAACTGATTAGATACACTTCTTTTCAACCTACGTACAAAATAGTTGCTCTACAGTAATTCCTACTCTAATCAAAATTATACAGGCATGCTTGAGAAACTTTCTTGAACTCAGAACTTTGCAATTATGCCTGTGCAGTGTACTTGTCAGGCATGTGTATAATGTACAAATTTCCACAACTCCAGGGAGATGAAGAACTGAGATTAGAATTTAATATCAGTTAACAACTTTAGTAGGCATTTTTGGACAGCTTAGACTAGGCATTTTAGGCATTTAGACAGCTTAGACTATGTGATATATTTATCCCTAGTGCAGTTATCAATCTGTATGTAGATTGATTGAGAGAATGATTGTAGAGATATCCTATCTTTGCTCTAGCCTGTTATAGTCCTGGATATTGTGTTTTACTGTATCTATTAACAGACTCTTTTTCCCTGTGCTGCATGAGATTTTGATATGAGACAGACCTGAAATACCTTCTCTTCCTCCCCCTCCCCCTTTTTTTTTGGTTATTAATAAAAACATACGTATCCATGAAAAATTAATTTCTAAGGAGTCAAGGTGTCTCAAAAATATATATAACACAGAGCTTTTCTAGTTGAGTTGTAGGTAAACAGATTTTTGTAAATTTGATGGTGATATTCTCCACAAAACTAAGAGGAGTGGGATACCATGAACTTCTGTGTAATATGTTTTTATCAAGAGATGGCATTTTTCTCTTTAGGACTCCTAACATTGATGGCTTGGCAAAGGAAGGAGTGAGACTTAATCAGCACATTGCTGCAGCTGCTGTCTGTACTCCAAGCAGAGCCGCTTTCCTGACTGGCAGATACCCCATCAGATCAGGTTGGGCCACTCTCTAATGGTTTGATGCAGTTAGTCTAGTCAGTGTTGATATTAAAAATCCCCTTAAACAAACAATTTTAAAGACTAGTTAATCTTGGGATTTGGAGTTTCAGTGAGATGGGAAAAAACAGAGATGAGTAATGATTGATTTCTATGGGAAAATGCCCACATAAAGCACATTTAATGTGGCTAAATGGATGAAAATCAGCACAAAGCACTTAGAGACAGAAAAATGAAGAAGAAAATTATGCAAATGCTGCCTGTTTAGTGGTATTAAGATTATATTAAACGTAATATTTTTAATATCCTGGCAAATTTTTTCACAGTGAAATGCGTCAGACCATGGAATAGTTCTCAGTTATTATGTTTTAAAACCAATTTACTTCGGCCATCTAAATTCATGACAGAAAACTTCAGCCACCGCATATGGCAATAGTAATCAGTGCAGCACCTCTGATGTGATTCTGATTTGCTTAAGGAGAAATGTAATCATGAACTGTGCATTTCAGAAGTGTGTTCCCCTGACTCTGTAAACCTTTTGTTCTATAAAAAACTTATTTTCTTTTTTTTTAACATTATATTTTGATAGAACTTTGATTGTAAGACGTTGCCTAATGTCCAAACATAGCCGTCTTCCTGCCACTTGTAGACACCCCAGCATAGCTGAGGCATCTGCATTGGAGTAGCATATAATGACAAGGGACTTGGAAGAGACATAATTCTGGAGGCCGATCAGAATATCCCACGTCATACTAAGTGGCTTATAAAAAGGCACTAGGCTTAGACAACTGAGTCCCATTCATTAGAAAGCACATTCTGAGCAGACTGAAAATCTGAAATCTGGCTTGTTTTATTTTAAAGACTATTATTCCTCTGTAGGCATGGCCTCCAGCACTCAACAGCAGGTCCTCTTTTGGAACGGGTGTTCTGGGGGGCTTCCACCAAATGAAACTACTTTTGCCAGAATACTGCAGCAGCAAGGTTATTCTACAGCACTTATAGGTATGAGACAGAGCAACTTGTCACCTTTTCATTGCTTATTATTCAAATTAGGCTGATTCTGTACCTACATTTATTTTTTGCAAAATGTCTAGGATCAGTTAAACTAGATTTTCTTGTATGCACAACTTTCAAAATCAGCAGGGTTTTTAGAATGCTATCCACAAGTCCCAACGTCAGTAAAGTATATCTGATAGATCCAAAATGAGAATATATGGAATATATAAATACACACTGCAAATGGAAGTAAATTCAAAGGAAAGAATCTTGTTTGCCCAGTCCAGATTGCTCTAAGATGAAACAACAGAGATTTTTACTGATCTATTAGAGCAGAAAAATATTGTCTGCTGTTTGGTATTGAAACACCAGTAGTCTTAACTGTATCAACTTCAGCACAGTGGTCTTAATTATATTGATTTCAGCAAGGTTTTTGACACTATCTCTCAAAACATCCTCATAGGCAAACTCAGCATGGACTGGATGAGCAGACAGTGAGATGGATTGAGAACTGGTTGAACAGTAGATCCTGGAGGGTTGTAATCAGTGTCACAGGCTGTAGTTAGAGGCCTGTCACTAGTGGTGTCCCCAAGGGTCAATACTGGGCCCAGTATTGTTTGACTTATTCATCAGTAATGAAGATAATTAGGGGACTGAAGCATTTGTCTTATGAGGAAAGGCTGAGGTAGCTGGGCCTGTTCAGCCTTGAGAAGAGACAACTGAGAGAGGACCTCATCAATATGTAGAAGTATCTGAAGGGATGGTGTCAAGAAGAAGGATCCAGGCTCTACTCAGTAATGCCAAGAGGCAGTGATGCCAGTGAAGACAAGAGGCAATGGGCAGAAACAGGTGCACAGGAAGTTCCACTTGAAAATAAGAACTTCTTTACTGTGAGGGTGACTGTGCACTGGAACAGATTTCCCAGAGAGGCTGTGGACCCACCCTCACTGGAGATACTTTAGAACTGTCTGGACATAATCCTGTGCAATGTGCCAGGACAACCCTCCTTCAGCAGGGAGGTTGGACCAGACTTTCAACCTTACCTATTCTGTGATACCTGGTGGCAAGATTTTCTGTTATTTAAGCATCCTGCTTATTATCACAGTTAGGATGCTAAAAGTGCCTTTATTTCTGCAAAAGGAAACCCTTACAAAAAAAGCTCAAAGAATCCCATTTACTTCAGTGGTCCTTGGCTCAAAATACATGTCTGAAAAAAGAAAATCCTGTTAACTCTTTGCTAATTTTGACTGAAGAGCGATTAAAGGCTGTGTGTTTCAAGCATCTCTCCTTTTTAAACTCCTTTTGATGTAGTCAAAGGTGTGTTGTGCTTAGTTGTAATTACTGTGCTTTTCACACCTCTGCTCAGCTCTGCACACTGAGGTGTCATTTAGTTCCTAAATTGAAGCAAGTCTCAGTGATGTACTGACTTCACACCCTGCTCACTGCAGTCTGATATAGCTTATACTGTAAACTACATTCATGTACACAAGTACAGGACTGGTCAGCAGTTCTCAGAAGTTATTTGTCTAGGTAATAGCTCCTAAGCCCATGGTCATAGACTGTCTGTCCTTCAGTGTCAGGATAATTACACTGCTCTGTAATATGACTTAATTAAGGTTCATTATCACTGTATTACATATTCTGATATATCCAATTGTACTGGATAATTGGAATGGCCTATTTCTGCTACTCATTTTAGGATGAGTATGGCCACACAGAACCAATACATACATCTTCTTCCTGAAATTTGTTCCAAGTTTATGAAGGTCAGATTGAAATTGTATGTAAAATATTTCACATTTTTGCACTTAGCTGTTTCTTTTGACACAAGGATGTCTTCAGTTTCTCCCCACCAGGTTACCTGTTAATGCATGGCTACTCCATCATGTGAAAAATAAGAAGCACCAACTATTGCAACCTTATTTGTTCTTATTCAAGGATGTGTCTAAGCTGGGCCATTGCCCTACATGGAATTTAAACTGATAGGCGAGGAGAAGCAGCTGTTCTAGACAGATAAAGTGCCAATGCATTGTCGCTCCTTGAATCTATCCCCATTCCACACCAGCTCCTCCCTCAGCTGCACCTTAACTGAGGGGTACAGCCAACCTCTTAGAAATACAGTCAGGTACACCTAGGAGTCATGATGTTGGATTTAAGATCTTTATTTTATATTTTCAGGGAAGTGGCATATGGGTGTGAACTGCAAAACCCGCCGTGATCACTGCCACCATCCTTTAAATCATGGTTTTGACTATTTTTATGGCATGCCTTTTACCCTTTTGAATGAGTGTCAAGGCACAGACGACCCTGAACTGGCCAAGTCTTTGCAAGATACATATTGGCTTTACACACAGATGATCACCCTTGCAGTATTTACTCTTGTGATTGGAAAACTTGCCAATTTTTTCCCAGTAAAATGGAAAATAATCATCTGTCTGGCCATCTGTGATCTCCTTTACTTCCTCTCCTGGTTCTCCAGCTATGGTTTCACCAAGTACTGGAACTGTATCCTGATGAGAAACCATGATATCACCGAACAACCTATGAACCTAAACAGAATAGCTTCTAATATGCTGAGAGAGGCAGTTACATTCATCAAAAGGTAATCAACAAAAACTGTATCACATTTTAAGGGGTTTTAACAATAATGTCATTATTGTGTCATATAACACTAGGTTAGGTAGCTGGCATGCTGAACTCTCCATCCTAATGCTGGCCAGTAATTTGTTAATTTCTGACATTTTCCTACCTGTCAGCATCCAGCTGCTGTCTTTTGTCTTACACATCTGTCCTGGTTCTGGTCAGGAGAGGGTTAATTTTTGCAGCACCCAGGAGGGGGCTGCAAAAGGATAGGGAGTTTATTCTATACCACCTCACATCATTGCCAGGGTGGGGAGAAGGTGTCTCTCCCGGTCAAGTAAGCATGGCAGAGGGAGCGGTAGGGTAACTCCAGTTCTGAGCATTTTGCATGTGAATCACTCGTTTGTCTCTCTTCTACACTTTTGTTACTAATATTGTTGCTGTTACTGTTCATTTTGTTATCTCATTGCTGTTTCCGGTAAACTGTTCTTATCTCAGCCTGTGACCTTTACCTTTTGTGCCTCCAATTCTCCTCTCCAGCCTGCTGCAGGGGGGAGAGAAAGGGGGAAAAGCAGGCAAGCAGCAGCGTGGTTTGGAGAGTCTCAGTGGGAGCACTAAACTGGAAAGCACCATTCCTAAACCATGACAACATCGCTGGTCAGTTCCTTGGGAAAGGGAAGATGATTCTTCTGGTGTTTATGTTTTGTTCAGCTGAGACAAAGGGGTCCTGGCCAAGGACTGTGCCTTCTGTCAGTAGGAACAGAAAAATGGTCTTAGACTGGTAAATGGACTGTTATAGGAAGTGTCGTATGAAGTTAATATTTTACAAGCAGAAGAGTGATAGTGAGTTTTGTTTAGTTTCGTGTTTGGGGTTTTTTTCCGACAGGTGTCCTTCATTTCTATCAGTAACCTCAATTGGAATTGAACAAACCACTAAGTCTTTAAATTATTCATGTGTTAAGTCTGGGAACATCCTTGAAAAAGACTATTCTCTTTCTGTCAGGGTTTTGGGGTTGTGTGTTCGTTTTCTCAAGGAAATTGGAGGTAAAATATATTCCTTCTGTAAAACTTTGAGTGTAGGTAATCTTAGGTTCCTAGGATATCCTACCTGGCCTGATGTTTAAGGGATCATGGTTTCACTGTGGGTACAGTGTCATATCTGCCTCTTCCATGAGGATGCTTCAAGAGTTCAGTGACATACATCCATGTTTAAGTTTAGGCAAGCAAGTCCTATTCTCCTTGCCTCTGAGATTGTGTCAGTCTTTCAGCTACAACTTTTCCTCATCACTTATTTAATGTTCTAGCATGTCTAATTTGGAACGTGAAAAAGAAAGGGCTCATTACTGTTTTGATCTTAATACAGAACAAACATCTTTGAGAGTGTGTTAAACCTCTCTGTCTCCCAAAACCTCAAAAGCGAAAAGATGTCAAAATAAAAAAAAAATTGTTTAGATCACAATAATAATATTTATTGAGATAGTAACTACAATACCACTGTTATATTTTGCTTTGAGTGACAGTTTGAAGAGAAATGACCCTTGTTTTCTTTTATTTCAGAAACAAGCATAGACCATTTCTTCTCTTCGTTTCCCTTTTACATGTTCATACCCCTCTCACTACCACAGAGAAGTTTCAAGGAAGAAGCAGGCATGGCCTATATGGAGATAATGTAGAGGAGATGGATTGGATGGTGGGTAAGTGTTAGTCTTAAAGAAAATTCTTCATTTATTTGAATGTGGAAAAGAACTTAAAGGAGTGATCACCACACTCCCTTTTTGCACATGTAAAAATCATGTCTCAGATACACAGTTGGTTTCAAAGACTGCCATACCATAACCACACTTCTTTTTTTTCCTTTCTTAAGATGAAAGCTTAAACTTTCTTTGTAAGGATTTGTTCTTTATCTTTTTTAATTGACACGCTTCTGTGCTGAAGTGTTAAATGCAGACATATAATCAAATATGTCCTTGATCATGCTGTTAATCAAAATTATGACATTTCTCCATCTCTGTCTGGTCTTAGAAGATGTAAGTGGTGCTGATGCTAAATATTACATTATGCTTTTTCCTCATGCAGTTCACCTTTTGCTGCTGCTTCTATAGTTATGGAAGCTGTTCTTTGCAAATATACTTGATGCAGAAAGTGATGAGGACAACCAATCTAAGATAAATCATATTCTGTATAAACATTTGATGTTATCAGTACAAAACCATTCCTTATTAAATTAGGTTTGAATTACAGTCCACAAGGTTTTTATCACTGCTATCAGGAGATGATTTTGGTTGATAGTATGTAGCCTGGTCTCAGAGTCCCTGTTCAGTTCCTGGTGAGACACGGCAGTTTACTATGGCTACTAATCAAGGCAGTACTATTATTTAAGCTTTTCAAGATGTTTGAGGCTACCCACTCAGCATATTCCTTGACTCAGAGAATTTACAGAATAAAGTTGACTGAGTATTCTGAGTAGTTTGAATAAAAGGGTCAATCATTTAAATTATTTTCCAGTTGGTGGTAATTTTCATTTTCCTGTTTTTATAGACACTACAAACAAATTTTATAAACATTCGTCTGCTTTTTGTTGGGCTATTATTATTTCATAGAATTATAGAATATTCGATCACCGATTTCAACTCCTGGCCCTGCATAGGACACCCCAAGAATCACACTGCGTGCCTGAGAGCATTGTCCAAATAGTTTTTGAACTCAGACAGGCCTGGTGCTGTGACCACTGCCTTGGGGAGTTCCAGCACCCAACCACCCTCTGGTTGAAAAACGTTTTCCTGATGTCTAACCTAAACCTCCCCTGACTCTGCTTCATGCCTTTTCCTCGAGTTCTATCACTGGTCACAAGAGTGAACAGATTGGTACTTGCTCCTCCGCCTTCCCCTTGTAAGAAGGTTGAAGACTGCAATGAGGTCTCCCCTCAATCTCCTCCAGGCTGAACAGACCAAGTGACCTCAGCTGCTCTTCACATGGCTTCATTATCTTCACTGCCCTTCTTTGGACACTCTCTAATAATTTAATATCTTTCTTATAATGTGGTGCCCAAAACTGCACACAATATTCAAGGTGAGGCCACACCAGTGCAGAGCAGAGCAGGACAATCCCCTCCCTTGACCAGCTGGTGATGCTTTGCCTGATGCCCCCCAGGACACGGTTGGCCCTCCTGGCTGCCAGGGCGCTGCTGACTCTCATTCACCTTGTGACTGACCAGGACCCCCAGGTCTCTTTCTGCAGCACTTTGTTCCAGCTTCTCATTCCCTAGTCTATACACACAACCAGGGTTGCTCCATCCCAGGTGCAGAATCTGGCACTTTCCACTGTTAAACTTCACACTACTGGTGATTGCCCATCTCTCTTATTTGTTGAGGTCTCTTTGCATTGAATGTGGTAGATAATAACAGAACTCATTCAGGTAAATGGAAAGACTCAGTCTTCGCTGAATTTTGAGTCAAGACCTAGAAAATCTGAGTGCATCTCCTGATGTAATTATGATGCTACGCTTTGTTTATAGGAAGGCTTCTGAATGTTATCGACAAAGAAAGCTTGAAGAATACCACATTGATTTATTTTGCATCTGATCATGGAGGATCCTTAGAGGCTCACAGAAGAAATTCTCAGTTGGGTGGATGGAATGGGATCTATAAAGGTAAAATTTTGGTAGTGTGTACATGCGTAAGATTTCCTCTTAAAAAGAAAATGATAGATTAAAATACATTCAGACAGACTAAACTTAATAAACTATATGCTGGTATTACAATATTGGATTATAGATCTGAAATGAAGATCTATGGTATCTCTTGCATGTGCCCCCTCCAGACTGTTAAGCCTTGAAAAGCTACTGTGACAGCTTGCACAGATTGGCACTTACTGTATAACGAAGTCTGAAAACTGCACCCCTCACTTATTTCCCTATGGAAGAAGAGTTGCGTGCACCTTGACCTTGCTCAGCATGACAATGCACACTGTCTAGTAGCAAGTTACTTGATGGGCCACACAAGCAATGTTTGATACAGCTGGGATCCATCTAGGAAATGCAAAATCCATCCTAAATGCAAAATGAGCCTTTATTTCTTGATATGAAGTTTCCATACCAGTAACAGTTGCAAAAAGGCCAACAGACACATTTGAATAGTTTGGAATCTAATCTAATGAATTCACTTCTACCAGCTGAACACAAGTATATTAGTAACAGGAAGGCCAGAAAGGAAAGGTAAATGTCATTAGAGATTTCAGTATGAAATCATGCCTGCTTAGAGAGAAGGCAAAAGAAGATATAATATCAGTTTAGATATCAATAACAGAAAAGCATGCCCATTTATGTCCACACATGGCAGAGCAGGGGACATCCCATTGAAACTAACTAGCAAGATTAAGAAATACAGTTTAATTAATAAATATCTGTAAAACTGACTGCTGCTATTTGAAAAAGCATATTGAAAACAAGAAGAAAAATAAGCCACACATCCAAATAATGAGAAGAGCTTCTGCTGATTGAAAAAGCATGAGATACCACTATTTTACATAGCACAAAGGTTATTGCAGAAGCACTTGGACTTGCCCTGCTTGTTATCCGTCTTACACCTTGTCAGCCTTTAAATCCAAGCTCTGGGAACCTTGCCTCTCAGTTGTAACTATTAGCACACCTCCTTTGTAGCAAGGCACAGTATTACCTAGCAAAGCCTGGGGCTAATGTAAGCTACCATTCAGTTGCTGATTTATTAGCTGAGCTAATCAGCTGCCTTCAAGTTTTGTTCGCCAGTTTTCCTACAACACTTTCCAGCCACAGTTTGTCATTTCTGCCTTTGATAGGAGGAATAACAGAGAAAAGGTCATATAGGTACCTGAGCTCAATCCTTTTGCAATTTTTGTTTTCTAACTGGATCCTTCACTTGGAGTTCTGACTTTGAACCACACTGTTTCATTAATATTCCCGTCCTTGACATCTGTAACTTATATCTGTAATTAGTTAATGGTTCTCACTTTGAAATACTATTCAATGAATTTGTTGACTTGTAAGAGAGACTGCATGGAGGAAAGAATTTAGAAGACCAGAGGAATGCAAGAGAAACCAAGTTAAGAAAAACTCTTTGTATTACCTCAAGACAATTTCAACAGAAATGCAGGTGGAAAGTCTTTGTCACTGCAGCATATTCAGAGCACTCCCCTATTTAATGCATGGGTTCTACACTCTTCCATTTGGCAGCACCTCAGAGCCTCCCTGGGACTGTATTCTCCTGGAGGACAATCAAATATTATCCTAATTCGCCTTGCTGCCATCCAGAACTGCAATTAATTTTGTAATGTTCCTGCTGTCTTTGATTGTGAGCTGACAATCAAGCTTGCCCTGTCTAATTTCCCTTCCTCAGGCACCAAGTGGGGCTGCAACCCCTATTCCATCGACAAGTCAGATTTTGCTCTTAATTATTTAATTAATTCATTAATTCATTCATTTTATTAACTGATTTTTATTAACAGATTTTTTTTCTTGGGCATGTTTTTAGGGAATGTGGAGAGTATTCTCAGATATTTAAATTGAGATGACCTTCAACTTAAGCTCTGGGTCAGAACGACTTCTCAGGCATCAGAGGGTGGAATTGTTCCCCTTCTGCCAAAAATGCTGCTTAGTAGTGGGTTATTATATGTGCCACCCAAGAAAGCAGTGTAAAATAAAGATGTTAATAAGACTTATTTTTGAAGAACAGAATTTCCCATGTAGTCACTAATGAGAACACACTAAATCCTCTAGAACAGTAAAGTTACATGAATATTCTAAAAATTTTAAAACCTTTTATTAAACATGCATAATGAACATCTAGTATCTCTTATTCTTTTACCTTTTTTTTACACTTTCGTCCTCTTCTTTAACAGGTGGAAAAGGAATGGGAGGATGGGAAGGAGGAATCCGTGTTCCAGGAATATTTAAGTGGTCGGGAGTGTTGCCTGTAGGGATAGTTATTGATGAACCTACAAGCCTTATGGACATTTTTCCTACAGTAGTTCATTTAGCTGGAGGGGCAGTGCCTCAGGACAGGTACAGAGGTGGCTTCATAAACCATATTTGTTTCTCTTTCTTGATTTAGATAGAAACTGACTAAGTCATGCATCCTGACAGCCACAGGTGAAATTCTGATTGTTTCTAAACCAGGCAAGTCTCTAACTTACGTTCTGCATAGCCTTCCCCGTCTTGTCTGCTTGTATGGAAAAGGCAAAGGAAAAACCAGTATCTTTTATCAAAGGTCATTTAGCTACCTCAGTCCTCTAATCACCAAAAGGCAATTTGGTTGATTTGGGACACTAGGATGACTGTAAAAAAAAAACGAACAAAAAAAACCAAAACAAAACCCACAACCAAAGCCACCCTTTTTAATTTTACTTTTTTTAAATCAAAAATCCACAGATTTTCACGAAGGTGGTTGGTCCTGTTACAGTACTAGGAAGCCTAGGAAGCCTAGGGAAGTAGGGAAGGTGGAGCAAATGGCACATGACCGATGTTTTTCTGTCGGTACTAAAGTAGCTTCCTCAATAGTAAACAACTTGTAGCATCTATGTTAGCCTCCTCTAAAGAACACAAGAAAGCGTAGGTGGCTAAGTCATTTCAGCAAAAAGCAAAAAAAGTACCTGTGGTGTGTAAATAAACCAAGTCTTAGTCAATTCAGTAGGTGGCTTTTTTTTTTTTTTCCACAAAGCCTGAAGCTCACAGAGCTGTCAATTACTTCAGTGACTTCCATTTCAGGTAGCAAAATTAACCTGTGCTTATTACCTACTTCCAGGAAAATTACAGCAGTGGTGACTTATCTCCCCAGGCAGGACGTGTAAACTAGCTGTATTTGCAAAAACTGCTAGTAAGTGTTAATTCCTGATCTCCACCCATTCACACAATTAAAAATCTCAGGGCTCATTAGCTAAAAACTACCTTAGTTGAGAGATGACGCTTGACATTCTAATGCTACATACATAGAGTGAGTGGTGCTCGTGCTCCAGCTGCAGACTGAAATCCTTAAGCAGTCTGGTGACTCCGGTTCCCTCCCTCAGGGTAATCGATGGTCGCACTTTGCTGCCTCTGCTGCGTGGGAAAGTTCGACACTCCGGGCACGAGTTCATGTTTCACTACTGTGGTGTGTTTCTGCACGCAGTGCGGTGGCACCAGAAGGACAGTGAGTATCAACATCCCCCTCCAGCAAATCAGAGACCATGTAATGATCTCTAGCTCCCAAGAGAGTGCCATGTAAAAATATACGTACATATATCCAGAGTAAGTTTATTGTCTCAAACTCTCAGTTCTTCTGCAAAGTGCAGAATGGCCTCATTGTTAGCTGTCCTGCCTTACCTGAGATGAAGGGTTTTGCTTCTTGGGAAGCAAAGCTTCAAGAATCCCCATTTCGTTGCAGTTTTTGTATCACTTTTGATGCATAAGCATGCGGGATCAACTTTAGTGTAGGACTGAAGCAAAAGGAACTGTGCATTCAAGGTCTTTATCCTAAGCAGTATTTTGTTTCTTTTTATTAGTCCTCTCTTAAAGATACAAGGACTCCCTGAAACAACATCTCAGCCTTGGCCATATTGATCACCATAACTGGTCTACTCTGGCCTCAAATCGGGAGGCCTGGAGACATGCCATCTATAACGCAGCTGTCTCCTTCGAGAACACACACAGGATCACTCTCGAGGAAAAAAGGCAACGCAGAAAGAACCGTGTCTTGCAGATTACACCATCTAAGGAGTCTTTCTGCTGCGCCTTTTGCAATTGGATATGTCTGTCACGTATTGGCCTCATAAGCCACCAGCGTGCCTGTAGCAAATGTGGATAGTGCCTTCCCAAATCTTTGTTCACGAAGCCTAGCCATGATTAGTCCTCTCTTATTTGTTTCATGTTTTTCAGCTGTAGCATTAGACAAGCTGACTGCAGCTGTAATGCTTTACTGAACTTTCAACAAGAACCCAACACTGGAACTAGACGATCTTTAATGTCCCTTCCAACCCAAACGTTTCTGTGGCTCTACGATTAGCTGAGCCAAGCCCATAACCTAGCACTTTAGGCAGTCGGTTTTGGTTAGGGGTTATCTCCCCTCCCGGCCCCGCGGGCTCCGGGGAGCAGCGGGGGGGGCCGGGCACGGGCCGGGCCGGGCACACACAGCGCCGCCAGGGGGCAGCGCGGCACCGCCGGCCGCCACAGCCGCGGCCTGCCGGGCGGCGGAGGGCGCTTTAGCGAGGAGGTTTTAAACAGCAAAACAAAACAAAATAAAATAAAACCTAACCTCCCGGCCCTTCAGCGCAGCCAGCTGCTTCGTGTTTCGTTTTCGCATCTCCAGGTGCCCCGTATGAAAGGCCACCCCCAGCTGCGGGAGAGCAGAGGGAGGGTCGTCAGCCCCCCAGTGCAGTGGTTTCGTTCCCAAAGCTCTGTAGCTGCTCATGACCTCCTGGAGCACGCAGCCTGTGATCCTGGCCGGAGCTTTGAGCAGACGGGGCCGTGGCCCCATGCCTGGCAGAAACCTCAGGTCTGCCGATTTGAACCTCCCTCCCCATGCACCCAGGACACAGCAGACCAGTGTGTCAGGAGACTCACTATGAGAGCACAGCTCTTAGAGCTGCCGGTGGAGATGCAAGAGATCAGTTCACCTGACAGACTGGTGGCAAGTTGGCCCCACACCAAAACTACCAGTAGATCCAGGCTTCATCACATCAGTCTCTTCTCCCAAGTAATGTTGGCGGACAAAAGGAAATGGCCTCAGGTTGCTCCAGGGGAGGTTTATACTGGATATTAGGAAAAATTTTTTTATGCAAAGGTTTGTTAAGCATTGGAGCAGGCCACCCAGGGAAGTGTTTTTGTCACCATCCCTGGAGGTATTTAAAAGATATATAGGTGTGGCACTTGTGGACATGGGTTAGTGTTGGACTTGGCAGTGCTGGACATGATCATCTTAAGGGTCTTTTCTAACCTAAACAATCCTGTGATTCTACAATCTAACCCCAAGCACAGTCACCTGTTCACATTACCTAGAGCAGAACAGCAGTCAGAAACTCAAATCTCCTATGTCTCTAAATTAGTCACCATTCTTAGAGACCTCTGTTTCCTTTTAACAGACTTTTTTTTTCTGGAAACAAAGTTTCTGGGCAGAGAAAGCTGTGTCTGACTGCCGGACTCCTGGAGAAAACTCCTGCTAGATGAGTCATGCCCCATTTCCCTACTGAAAGGCTAAATACATACTCCACTCTAGCCATGCATTTGAAGAGCTGCTTTTCAAGTTGAAGGACTGCTATTCTCCTCACCCAGCTTTCATCACTAGTTCTTCTAAGCTATATAAGTTCTACATAAGTAGCTACACATACTTACGCAGATGCAAGATGTATTTTGTGGCAGTTCATGTTCCTATGAAGCCACATGCACAGCTAGATTTCCTATGCATGCCTTTCTACAGTTTTTCCCATTGAACCTCAACTGCTTATGGCAAGGATCCTGAAAACAATGCAATGTTCTGCATATGAAAGACTAGCTAATCAAATATGTGGCTCAGCTTTCAACCAAGATATAAATTTTGATCCTTTGTTCCAACTGCCATTTCTTCTGACTGGGCTGACAGACTATTTAGAGAGTTTTAGCTCATCTGTAAGTAAATCACACTAATATTATGTATTTAGTGTCCATTTACATCTGTCTGTTGGTCAGCCTAGATATGAAGCCATTGTATTTTGATGTCAACCAGGCAGGATCCATCCTTTAAGCCCTTCACTGAAGCCAGAAGAATCCTTTTTTTATAAGTAAAATAGTCCTTTCCTTTACCCCAGCACAATAAGTCTTGTTAGTGAGAGTACATTTTTTTCTGCTCATTAAACTGATTGATTGTTACCAGATGGGGTTGAGAGATGTTTGTACTGAAGCAGCAGGTTTCCTTTCCCTTGGACATATTAAATTAACATGTTGCCCTAAAATTCACATGCACCTTCTGATTCTATCAGAGGTACGTCAACAGAAAATTGCATATTCCCGTTTGCCTCTTGGAGATGAGTTCAACTCCCACTGCTTTTATCAGCACTGATTTCTACCACCTTTTTTTTTTTCTTTTATCCTTCTGTAACCCAACTGCCTGCTCAGCTCACCAACACAGGTTAATTACAATCAGCCTCTCTGTATCCTTCAAAGTGAACTAACAAGGACCTGGCTGTGTCTTACTCTGCATTTCCAGTAATTATTTGCAGCCGTGCAAAGTGAATGTTAAAATTTAGCAGCATCAGACACTCTACACTCAGTACTCCAAATTTTCATACAGTGTATAAGGAATTCAGCACAATTATTTATGGAAAAGAATGACTAGTTAGTTTTTTTCTGAACATTGATCACATAAATTCCTATGTAGAGCTAGATAAGCCTCTCCATCTCGTATTTACCTAATAAATGGTTATTTTGCCAATATCTCAACAGCACTCCAACTAAGCCAGATACTCAGAAAAAATGCCTGTCCCAGAAAGTGCTTATTTAACTCCTTGTAGCAAGTATCTGTGCTACCTGACTGACAAACATAAGACCCAAATCCCATGCTCTGGGAACCCTGATATCCAAGAAGATGCTTGCATATTTGTCATGAGACAAATGTTCTTTTAGTTACAAGAGAGGGATAAGCTGAAGGACATGGAGCTCACCCAGCCAGCAGCAAAGCACACACTCTAACAGACCTAAGGAATACCTGTCTGTCCTTAGTAAGCTGTCAGAAAGTGAGCCCAATCAACCTTCATCATCCTTTCTCTCACCATTTCAGAAATGGAGATATCTAACATTTAGAAATGTTATGGAATTATTATGCCAAAACATTTCAGAACCATTGAGATGTCATCCCTCCACAGAAGCGCAGAAGGATGTGGAAACCACATCTGCTTAAGCAGGATGTGGAAACCACAGGGTGAAAATAAATGCATACACAGCCAGCTAGCAACTAGATCTTTTAAGCTAAAATATTACCTGAGCCTTAATATCTGTTATTTGTTTCCCCTCACCTTTTCAGAAGTTTTAACATTTTATTTATTAACAAAATAATGTTCTAGTAGTAGTGACAAGACAGAGACCAAAGAATAAAGCTGCAGGCTCCAGATATAAAGAACACCTTTAAGAGAAGAAAGGAAGGAAAGTTCAACTAATTCTATTGAAGTAAAAAGAAAATTCCATGTAGGGACAATGGAATTGTCCTACATATATCAGCTATATGTGCTCAGTGGATTAGAGAAGTGGCTCCAAGTGTTAAATGTCCCCTTTTTTCTTGTCTCCTTTTTTCAGACATAGTACCTAATTGCTATCTTCTTGCTGGTCACAGAATTGCTTCCAAATTCTGTGTACTGTATTCTAAATGTGAGGTGAGGAATAGAGGAAAAAGGAGGAGGAAGTAAAGTGTGCTGATGAGCTGCATTCAGATTTAGTCCTAGCCATTTGTCATTTTTTCATTGCAAGTTACAGACCTGTGCTTGTCCTGTGGCCAGTACAAGAGCCTGATGACGTGCAAGTTGTAAAGCTGCAAACTACCTGCCTTCATCATGTTAACTTAAAAACTAGACTCCAGATTTTACTGTTTTCTTGGCCTACAATTACCATCCTATTTAAAAGTGTGCTGGAACATGAGCATGGAAATAAACTGTGATGAATTTCTGCCCAGGTGTACTTCTTCACTCAGATATACAGAGGCAGCAGAAGAACCACCTACAAGTACTTGCAGCCAGAAACTGGGGACTGCATTCTCCATTTTCCCTCCCCAAGAGGTTTGTAGATTTTTAAAGGGACACAAGAAAGTCTCAGACTCCCTCTTTATTCAAAATATTAGGCTAACCATTCACATACTGTATAGGGCCCTGCATGTACCCAGAGCCAAGATGTTCCCATAAGCCACAAAGAACATCTTAATCCTGACAGCTTCCACAAGACCCCTTCCCCATGTGTGACATAAGCTTGCCCTAGGAATGACAAAGCAGGTAACTTAAATGTGAACCAAACTTTCACGACACATCCCCCACCCCTCCCAATTCCTAAGATGTCCAAATGTGCTTCTTCTGTGACAGGTGGCACTGTGTGGAAAGCTCATTATACTACCCCAGTATTCCAACCAGAAGCCTCTGGAGCCTGTTTCAGAAGAGGAATTTGCCCATGTTTTGGTGATGGTGTAACCCATCATGACCCTCCGCTGCTGTTCAATCTCTCACAAGATCCATCTGAGGCAAATCCTCT
Source organism: Chiroxiphia lanceolata (assembly GCF_009829145.1). NCBI lineage: Eukaryota > Metazoa > Chordata > Aves > Passeriformes > Pipridae > Chiroxiphia > Chiroxiphia lanceolata. Next base: position 36,021,528 of record NC_045638.1, on the reverse strand, counting down.
GTCAGCTGACACTGAGCCCTTGTTTGACACTGTGATGAGGAGAATAAGAAAAGCTGTGGAAGAGCATCGCAAGACGCTGACTCCAGTCCCACAACAGCTGTCCCCTTACAATAATATATGGAAGCCATGGCTGCAGCCATGCTGTGGGACATTCCCATTCTGTTGGTGTCATGAAGAAAATAACAAAGCAGATAGCATAGTTTAATACCAAAATCAAAGTTAGCTTCTTTAAAGAAGTTAATAGTTTTCACATTTACATGACATTTACATTCATAGAGAAATTAGAGATATGGGCTAAATTACACTGGAATAACTTAAAGAGATATTATTGGGTTTTTTTCTTCAACCTTTTTCTATACCCACAGAAATTCAGTAAACCTGTAGTTTAAAAATTAGGGGTCACCTGTATAATCTACCCCTCAAGTGCATAATTCTGGATTAAATACCACAAAAAAAAAAATTTCTTTTCTTAGTGATTTTCAATTCAAGCAAATGATGACTGATAAGAAAGTAAACTTTTCATTGCAGATGTTCGTACAGGAAATATGCTTATTAAGACAACAGTACCCAAAAGGGTACCCCTATTCAGGGCTTATCTTTTAATGAAAAAAACCCTGTTGCACAAAATTGAAATTATGATGACAATGAAAAAAAGGAAATAAATAATGAAAAAACCCCAAGTTTTATTTGGAAACATACCAAAATTCGTTTGCCTCTCCGAAATAAACACCTAATAATTTACAGCAATTTTTTGCCTCATCTCTACATTCATTTTTCTATCATGTAAGAATTCCCACGGAAAACCAAACTGACAAGTGTGTTTTAAAAATTAGATGGCTGAAGTTAACATCTCAAGATCAGCAGCAAAGTACCTAGCTATACTGAAATGTTAAACCACAATTCTTACCAAAATGCATTCCATGTAGTTAAGTCATCTCACTTGCAAGAGCATTGAAAAACATCACCCTTGAGAAGATAGGTCCCAAATTTCACAATCTGAGACCAATTTGTAAGCTGCATGTCCCACTTGAGTGACAGTTACTCTGATTTCATATGAGGACCATGCAAAATGTGCTTTGTTTTGTGAGAAAGCACTTTGTTTTCAGTAGGAGGTGTTAAAAAAAAAATTCACCCCACACACTAATCACTTCTGTGTACAGGTCATCTTCTCCAAGCCAAGCAAGTGTCAGCACTCTGTACAGTCATTAGGGAAACGGAGGGGATTAAAATATGTAATCCTCTCTTGTTGCCCTCAGGTTAAATAAATTCATCTCTCAATATGTAATCCTAACCATGCTCTTGCCAGGTTTTGTGTCAAATCCTATTTTTAAGTGGAGGTTTCTGTATTTTTGCCTTCAGAAAAAGTAGATTGCAGGCAAGAAACTCAGATTCAAAATTTAAGCCTTTCTGAACACAGCTAAAGGTCACCCAGATTTTAAAAGTAACAAAGGATGGTAAGAGCTGCAGAGCAGGTACTTCAGGTGACCTATTTCCTTAAAGCTAGCAGACTTGCAGAGCCACACCAGTGCAGCTCTATTCAGTACCAAGGTTGCCCATGTATCATTTTTTGCCACAGCAGCTCCCAGCGCTTTCGCCAGCCTCAGGACAGAAGCAAATGTATGCCTGGACTGTGCACCTTTTGCAGTATTTTCAGAAAACCTCCTGACTTACACCTCCAATGTGGCAGGTCAGCAGTGTGGTAAGTCACTGCTGTTTAGTTCTAAACATGGTTGTGTGTGACCATGACATAACATCAAGTGCAAGTCTCCAAAAAGCTGACTGGGCATTTCTTCAGGTTATTTCCCATTTTGTCTTTCCTCTAAAAGGTCACCAAGAAAGTTATGTGGAAAACACTCCACATAAATCAAAGGGCACTTATGACAATGAACTGATTGGATGCATCAATGTTACACTTGACAGGGGTATCTAAAAATACATTTGTTCTCACTGCTTGATAGCATTTAAATCCACATCAACATTGCTAAGAACTCGTCAGAAGATTCGACATTTTTCTGTGGCTGACTTGGACCAAAACCAGAGCAGCTGCATTTCACTGGATTCGTGCAGGGAGAAAAGAGCATAAAAGACCATGCATTTTAAAGCCAGTTTGGCCGATTCAGAGATGGAGGACAAATCTTACTGCTCAGTGGGGAACAAAACCAAATGCTGTTCTCTAGAGTCAAGCCAATCAGTTTAGTAGCATCTACACTGTCAGTTAAACATGAGGATAAGCTTTTTCTCAGTTCACGTCACTGCCTTCCCCACTCCATTAGGTTAGATATCAGGAAAAAGTTTTTCACCCAGGGGGTGGTTGAACACCAGAATAGGGTCCCCAGGGAAGTGGTGACAACAACAAGCCTGAGAGTTTAAAAACTGCTGGACAATGCTATCAAGCACATGGTGTGATTTTTGGGGAGTCCTACATAGGGCCAGGAGTTGGACTTGATGATCCTGATGGGTCCCGTCCATCTCAGCATATTCTGTGATTCTATGATTCATACACAAGAACATGCCCAGTCCCACACTAGGTCATGATGAGCGCTTTTACCAGAGGATGGGAAGGTGTTCAAGCACTCACTCAGCTTGTAAGCATAGGTCGAAACTCTAGAAAGCCAGACTAGGAAGGCCAATACATCAGCAAAACCCTGAACTCCATTTCTAAGCACAGCATGAAAAAAATCACCCCATATAAATGTAAACATTAAACATTTGTGTAACACCTCATTCTTCTGAAAGTTAAATTTGCTAAACTGCCATATAGAGTCAGATGCTAGGGAGTCACGTAGATATTCATGTTGCCTTCCTGACATCCAAACATAGATAATTTTATCTTGGCTGGCATCTGTGGAAAGCCAGAGGGGCTTTCAGGCAGGAGGAGGAAGAATTAGGGCTGGCAGCATAGCATAACTGGCTGTTGTTAACTCACTGTTAAGAAACCTCAACCAGGCAAATAGAAATGTGCTTTTCCCATACACAGAGGGAGAGGCAGACAGTGCACACAGAGGTGATCTGCAGGCGACAAGGAGAACAACGTAATGGAAAATTGGTGAACAGAATGCACATCACTTCAAAAAACATGAGGGACAGGAGAGAAGATTTTTCAGTCCTAAGCTCATTTTACTGTCTAAATCTAAATGTATCTTAAAAGATAAAAATTTTGAGAAGACAGTGGTAAGCAGAGAATGGAGGTTAATTATTTTACTCATTTCATGCAGATCCTAGCCAGGAGTGGTTGCAAATCTCTTTGTCTGTATATACTCTAACCAGATCACGTAAGATCTGCACAAGCTATTATTCTGATCTCCCGGCAAATGTATATTCCCGTTAAAGCAGGTGAACCCAACATCACCCAAGAGTTATCCTCAAGCACACTTTTGCATAAAATGCATTAACGTGTAAAAAAGCTGTTACAAAGACTGCTTGAATAACTCTGGAAGGAAGAAACTCTTGAATCAGTTCCCTAAGTTTGCTTGAAAAGTCATCTATAACGATCTTTTGCAAAATATATTAATATAAGAATAAAAGCTAAATTATATGCTTTCTCCCTTCTTTTCTCCCTTTGTAGAAAGGAGCAAGGACTACATAAAAATGGCCTGTTGGGAAAACCTGAGACAACTAACCAATCTCCAAGCCAGTGATAACCATACCAGTATATGCCTACACATGGTTCAATACACACACCATAGAGAGGGGAGTATTACTCTGTGACAAATTAAGTTTGTTTTACTGAAAGAGCTGTGGTTGTACTGTGTAAATGTTTGACATTCACGTTGTATGAAGCTGACTTCCACTTAAATTGTTTGATCATTATTAAATGACATTTGGAATTGTTGCGTTAGACTGACTCAACAGAGTAATTGTCAAATCTCACAGGATTGAGACAATAAGCTTCTAAGAAACTTCACTTCACCGTGTTTAAATATTAGACACATTGCTTTGCTCCCTGCTGGGACTCAAGGGAATGCCAGCATATGGATCACAAGATCCCATCATTTAAGGATGCAAAATAATTGTTTAACAAATAAACTCAGAAAAGTAATTTGAGCTCAAAGTTCATCCAGCTTGAAATTCTCAAGGACTCTCAGTATATTTGAGAAGCATTTACATAAAGGACCAAAAAGAAGGAGTAAATATAAAAAAACCCTTTTGCTCTTTGACAGAGTGTAGGTTAAAATACACACACACAGTCATATATATGGTATTGAACTCAATAAAATACTGAAGATTTTTTTAGAATGTTGTGATTGTAATGTTACATCTAATCAACTACATTAAAAAAACCCCCAAATTTATTCAAAACCTTGCTTCTTTTTTGATTACCATACTATTGCATTCTTAAGATTTTTTGAAAGTAAGAAAAAAACATTTTAAAAAAATCTCAACTCCTCATGTTGAAATAAAAGGGGTTATTACAGCATCCAAACAACCCTGACTTCTACTCTGTCATTTGTCTAAAAATTGTAAGTAAAAGGTTTGGAAACAGAAAGAATTTATGGAGGTTTAAAAATTAAAAAAAAAAATAGTCTCTAAACAAAAGATAAAATACGTGCCCACCCATCACATGCAGTCAGTTCTGTTCCAAGTATTTAATACTATGAGAAGGCTTTGAATATCTTATTGCTCTCAAATAAAACAAATAAAGTGTTTCATGTATTTATCATTGTTCAGAACACTGTACAGTGCCATAAAAGGGAACAAACACTTTTCCAAGGCAGCCATCCTGAAAATCCTAAAATAATCACCAGTCAGAGGCTGGCTGTCTTGAAATTTTATTTTTTTTATCCATCCAGTTTGATGCATTTGAAAGGGCTCTGACAACAGTCAAAATAAAATTCAGGAAAAAAAATCTTGCAACTATTTCTTCCCCTTATTCATAGTATATCATTTCCAGTTTTCTAACAATTATTATTTATGAAGTTTAAGTCAAATATATATCACTGTACTTTTTTAACTACCTTTGATATAATTATGATATGATGTTATTACGAGTTGAAAGTTTATACCAGGATGCAAAGTAAGGCTTGAGTGTCATCCCTTTAACCATTAGCACCACAGAAATTGTTATTTATGAGCCAGCCAACTTTGGATGAACAGAATTTCAGCTGAGATATTGTGCAACCAACATACTGACAATGTAGACTACTTCAGTGACCACGAACTGACATGTATTTTTGCAGGCTATTTAAGAATTTTCTACTATGCATTTAATCTCATTTAAAAGGCTGATTTTAAAAAAAAGAAAAATCAAACTACAGAAATAAAATCCCAATATCATGACAAGAAAATTGGTGGGAAATTGAAATGTGAGATGTGAATTAATGAGATGTGACTTAAGAAAACAGGCCCATCTCATGTTATTTTCAAAGTCATAGGAATCAAAACAGTTTAGATTAGGAAAGCAACAGAATCACATCCATTAAGGAATAAGTAGGCATGCTGCAGACTTGCTGCTGCTGAACAACTATATATTTACAGGAGCACACAAACATATATCGCCATCTGCTACTAATCCAGCCTCCCGTTCATGGACAGAAAAATCAAGGTGAAAAAAAAACCAAAATGAAACAACTAAGCATTTTTTCGAATACCAGCTTCAGAAAAACATCTGTTTATCTCCTGTTTATACATGAAGAGCACCCAATAAAATTGTTGTATGGCAAATAAAATTACCCTCTAAATCAGGCTATGAATAACTCCAAGCACATGACAGAAGTAGTTTTGTTTTGTTTTAAACACAAGCTGTCCTCTTTAAATACTGTCTGCCACACAGCAATAGCCTACACTTCTTAACTTTCTTCATCCTAAAAATACTTGGGGCTATACCACAGTTTAATGTGGGAAAATTCCAGGTAAAGCTTGGTAAGTTTTTTCTCCCCAAGTCGTGTTTCAATGTAGGAAACCTCAGCTCTGTGGCTGATGGCAGCATGCAGCCCATAACACCCCTCAGACCTGCCTGTGGTCCCAGGATTTCAGGATGATGTCCATAAAAGCACAGGATGCTGCCTGAAGCATAGCACTTGCAAATTCTGGAGTCACATACAAGATTTTCCCTTCTCACACATTGGTGACAACAGTTCTGTACTAGAAGCCACTACAACACTACACTATGTGTAATTAGTTCAACTTTTTTTTTATATGAAGACAAGATGTAAAAAACTTGGGCAGGGCCTTTAACAGCTACACTTTTCCATGAAATACAATAAACAAAATAATGTTGTGCTAATTCAAGAGATCCTAAACATTGTAATTATGTATGTCTGTAGAAATAATTATAAGTCTAACCTTTTAATTCTGCTCAGCAGGTAATGCTAAATTTCTCAAAAGCAATTAAATAAAATTAAAAAATAATTAAAGTAACTAGTCAGTCACAAATAATAATCCCTGGCACAGTGTAAACAACCTGCAACTCTGTATCATCTGATAAGTACATGACTTCATATGTCTTTTCCATTTCTTTTATTTCCATTACATTAATGTACATTCTTTGCAAAACATTGTATAAGCCACACAGTACCATTTTACATACTGACTGTTTGACGTGTCCAATCACAGCTCCTTCTACTACACTCATAAACCTATATAAAAAACCTTTCAGTTACAGATTTCACATCAGTAATTTTTCTCTCATAATCTAATTAATTAAGACCTAGTTGTTACTGTAAAAAGTACACCTCCCCGAAGCATGAGTTCACATTGATGACTAGTTTTATAGTCTTCAAAACCTGTTTGAATTATGTTAGCAACAATGCTTTTAAAACAGAGAACTTTCTCAGAAGTGCACAAGGATCACAAAGAAACAGGGCTAATCAGCAGATCAAATGCCATGTGAGTAAGAGGACACTGCAGCTGCTGCCATCTCCACGCAGCGCTGCACTGGGCCACAGCACCAAGAGGTAGAATGCACCTACCTGTGCTAACATGTGAAGGTCACCTACCCAGAAAGACACAGGCTATCAAGGGTCCCCAGGTTAGTCAAAGGGAGATGATTCTTCCCCACTTCTCTGTTGACCCTAAAACATCTAACTTAACCTAGAAGCTTATACACAGAAGACACACCAATGAGTTTCACTCTTTAAGAGTGCTTAGAATAAATGAGAACTAGACAAAAATCAGAAAAATCCTACAAAAGTAAAAGCAAGTCCACTATTGTGAATATTAGAAAGTAATTCTAAGATACTCAAAAATATGTTTTTCTTGTTTTAAAGGACTTTTAATTTCTTTCGTTAATTTCCCAATTTGCGCAAGTATTCTCTGCCCCACCCTCACATCCTTTTGATGGAGGAAAAAGAAATAAAAATTTCTTCTTCCCTCCTATCCTGCTTTTTTTTCCTCCACTAACACCTATGGTGATCCCTTTTATGCATAATGTAACAGCATTTTGAAACAGAATTCCCAAGTTATTTCATTATGTATATCTCTACCAAAATTGGTGACATATTAAGACCAAAATGTTTCAAGTCCTGCATCATCACTGCAGAATTTTTATTCTAATATTGAGTAAGATTATTGAGGTTACAGATAACTGTGTGAAACCTGTTATCATATTAGCATGACTGTCAAGATCCTTTCTTTCAAAGTTGTTTACTTTGAAAGAAAGTACTTTTTCTTGTTTGTTAAGGCAAACTCGTTGAGATAAGTCAAATTTAAATACCCAAATTCACAAAACAATCCCCCATAAGTATTCTTAATAAAATGGAGTCTCATCAGTAGATTTTTTTCTGGAACAACCCTCACAGATTTATTGGTTCCCACACACAGCTATTGTTTAAAATATCTTCAAAGGGCCTGTTTACTAAAACAAGTGCCAATTGTATTTTCAGTTGCATTCAAATTGCCTGTAATATGGGGCTATCATCCTGAGTGAGAAGAAAGCCTTTATCAGCTGCAGTTTGAAGTATTGTAAACGAATTTATATAAAGCACCGGAAGGTTTACACCATACCATCCGCATTTCTTCCTCTGACTACACAACTCAGAATATGCAAGTAAAGCTAACAATCTTTTAAAAAGCAACAGTATCCTATAGCAACAATATAAAAGGTTAACATACATTACCAGTCTGTCTTAAGAGTTTTAAACCACTCTTCCTTACACTAGTTATAAAGCTGAGCATCTTCCTATAAACAGACAAACACAGAACATCCACTAGAGATCTCAGATGAAGTCTAAAGTTCCTCTAATCTTAATCATATTTAAATTAAAAAGTTTTGTTGCAGACTCCAATGAGGACAGGATTTCATCTCCTCACTGTTTTCTCATATTGAAGTCTACATCATGGTTGCCCTTGAAAGCATTAATTTCGTTTCTGGAACAAGTTTTTTATTTAAATAGCTTTATAGTGTCTTTTATAAGTACTTCAGGAATAATCTCAGTCTGGGAAATAAACTCAACTTCCAAAATAATCTCATTTTCTATCATGTTTCCCACTCATGACTGTTTCTGCAGAATGCAATGGGAGGAACAGAGAAGAGTGATAAATACATGAGAGATCATACTCAGAGCGTACCATTCATTATTCTTTAGAAGGCACTGTTGGAGGACAACGAAGATGAGACATAAGTAACAATAAAGATGAGGCACACTTAAAAGTTAAAAAAAAAAAGAAAAGAGTCTGTATCTGTTGATCTCCTCCAAGATTCTATGAGGATCCATAATAACCTCTGGCATCAGGTAAACTGTTAATATAGCCAAGTATTCAAGAACTGCGTTTATAGAAGATACATATATCATGATGGTCTTTACAGTACACTCTATCTTAATGTAAAAATGCATCCAATTTCTTTTTGATATGTTCAAAAGCATCTTTCCCCATATAGTCCATGCGCCCTTCCTCCCATTTTCTCCGCTCATCTTCTGGAATTGGTTTTGCTGGTTTAAGGTGAATAGACAGCTCTGAAACAGAATCTGCAACCTCATTCTGTGGGAAGAAGCAGAACAGTGGGAGAACAGTCATTTAGTTGTTCTCATTTCAGTGTTGTGATGTTAAGCCTTAATTGTCAAACTTCTGCATTGTACACTCCCAGTTCAAACAATAAAACAAACTATTCAAACATCCATTCCTCCATTCCTGTTTTGATAATTTTCATTTTGATAATGATCATTTTCCCACGCTTTTACTACTTCCCATAGCATCTTTGAACATACCAAACACTTATTCTATTGATCTTTACTCAAACCTTGGTATATTCAGCAACAACACAATAAAAAATTTGCAAAAATGGCCTGTTTAGAGTAGAATAACTCCTACAATAAAGTGTAACCATTTATCTGTGCAAATCTTGTTTTCAGTAGGCTTTCATGTGAACATACATTTCTAGAATTTTTGGTCATTTGTTTTATCTGAACACCAGTGAGATCAGTATTATTTAGCAGATGTGAGACACATGGCTCGCACAAATTAATTCAAAAGATTGACACTATTCTTTATACCAGTAGCTAATTCATTTTGAATGAGAGTCCAAAACTTGACCTTGAACCGGAATTCACAATTATCATAGGTGCACAAATGCAAGACATTATTAGCAATAATTTCAACCACATAAAAGATAAATTGTGTCCATGCTTGACCAATGCCAGTAAAAAGGGAACATCCCAACAATTATGATCTGTAATAAAGGTGAAATATAACAAGGACTAATCAAGGCAGCCACTGAAAACCTGCTTTCAGTACTACTCGAAGAGGCTTAAAGGCAATCAACTCATCTCATGTTATAAACAAAATTGAAATCAATTAGAATGACCTTCTACTGAAGCCCTCACAAATTCAATATACAAGTGTTTCAGAACAGAACTTAATGGGCAGGAATTAGTGGCTTAAACTGTCTAAATGCCCTGGAATATCCATTATATCTGCCAGTTTTGGCCAGACAAGGCACAGGACTTGTGCAAGACAAGGTAAGGTATTTCAAACAGCCAACATGACACTATGTGCTTGGGTACTGCATCCTTCCGTATGCATCCCCACCTGCAACCAACATCACTCTAAACATGACTATATACTCTGAAGAGCATGCTTGCTCCCTATATATGCAAACACGCAATACGCATTCGTATTTAATTTTTGAGCAGCAATAATGCATGAAGATTCCTTTCTTTGTCATTAGCAAGTCTTATCAACAGCTCTGGATGCAATTAACAAGAAGACTGGAATCATGTTTTTAGAAATGAAGAATTTTAGCCAGGACCCAAACACCTCTGGCTGCAGGGGAGCTACAGGTGTTTTTCTCAGTCTTAAAGTATTTCACCACAGTGCTTCGCAATCACACAAAAGGCCTCATTAGGAAAATGGCTGTGTTGTGTACCTTACAAGGCCTTGACACCCTGTCAAGGCCATCAACACCAAGTCTGTTCCTATTCTCACACCACACGCATGTGCAAGTGCCCATAAATGCAGTGCAAGATCACAAAGGAAAGCCTAGTCTGTCAGGCTACTGTAGATTCCCTTTCCACTTGCTTGGAAATATCACTTCAGCAGATAAAAAAAACCCAACAAACAAACAAACAAAAAAACCCACAATCAAACAAAACAGAACAAACAAACAAAAAAACCAGTTTTGCTTGTATTAGTACTGGACAACTAAAATTAACACCATGCATTGATTACTTGGGGGTTAGCACACAAAATACCCATTTAAAAACTCCAAGTTTTGAAAAGAACACTAGAAAGGGATCATACCCCAGTATTGGAAGCAGTTAAGAAATTACATAGCTAAAAGATTAAAGAATTTATTTGCACATTGTATCATAACTAGTTGAGATTTCCCAAAAATTATGTTGGCAGCTAAGACATGCATGCAATCACCAACAGATGTACAATGCACAAAGCTACATGTACCAGTTCTGAGGTTTCCTGAAATGCAGGATGGGACACAGGTTGTTCTGAAGGTCTGTCAGGCTCAGAGAGATGGACGCTAGAATCGCTTGGTTCAACTTCATAAACAGGTTGCTAAAATACAGCCACTGAGGTTTTATTAGGAGAATATTTTTTTATTCATACAATACAATAGCTTTCAGTCTTGGGGTAGGGGAAAGTAGTGATGGGAGGAAAAGCAAGGAAGCACATTATGACCAAGGACAAAATTCATCTCACCTAGCTTAAGCTATCAAAATGGCATTGAATCAAAATTCTTACTGTAATTAATCTAGGACAAATACCTCCATAGGGCAGTTCATCTCATCCTAAGGTAGGTTAAAAGTGTCTGTCATTCTTCAGTGACTACAGATACAGCCTCGGAAGTGAGCTTACAGTAGACACCTACCATTATTGAGGTCAAACCTCAACAAGAAAAATCTCATTTTACGGTAACAGTTTCCTCTATGATGCATAAGCTTTTTATATGTATGAAAAAAGAACAGAACAATGTATTCCAAAACAGAGGCAAAATAGATTGCCCAAAAAATATTGTCCCAAATATTTGCCTTTGACAAATACTGAAACATAAATGAGTAGGCAGACCCCATTCTGAAATCTTTTCCCCAAAAACAATCCCACAAGACTACTGAAGCAAAGCAACAAAAAGTGGAATGATGGTATTCCTAATTAAGAAGAGAATCAGGCTATTTCTTTCTAATTAATATGGTCTTCTGATAAACAATCCTAGTAATTGAAATAATAATAGAAATTTAAATTTTAATGAAACTACTTTAAGTGAACATTATAATTTTTTTTACCCCAAACACCTTGATAATGTGTTCCTATTTGGTTTGAGCTTTCCCAATGGAGTCAGATGCATGAGGCACACAAGAAAATACATTCTTTGCAAATAAATTATTTTAAAGTTATAGAGCTGGAAGGCTCACAATTTTCCTTAAGCCCCTGAAAAGGGAAAGGGAGACTACAGTTTTACTTTATGGAGTAACTATAGTCTAAAGAGATGAAGCACTGAACATATTAAAAGTTGTCTTCATCTTACTAGAGAGCAGTCCACAAGTTACAATAGCAGATGACATTAGAACACTAATTTTATTTTCTCCCAATTGTACCTTGCACAGCACGGTTTATCAGACAAGGTGTAATGACTTATACCTGCAGAAGCATTCTGTTATTATGTCCAACTTAATTCCTGCATACAATAAGGGGACCTGGTGCAACAGAAATACCCAAATACAAGAAAAGTGACAAAAGACAGGAAGACTGAAATGTTCATTAGTGGATTCTTTCAAGACTCTCCTTGTTGCCCAATTCACAGGCATTTTGGGAACAGTTTTCTGGATCAACACTTGAGGGGAAAAAAAAGTTCTACACAGGAGTGATAGAAAGGATTCTAGTTTTAAACATATTAATTCACAAGACTATTAATATTCAAAATATTACTTTGGTAACAGATTTTTTATATTACATTTTATTAAGTACCTAACAACTTTGAATAAGTAACCTCTTCCTAAAATACAATGCAAACTCTTTCAACCTCCAGACACCTCAAGCATGCATGACTTAAGATTAAAAAAAATAAATATCCTTTAGACTATTTTTGATGCCAGCAAGAACATTCAAGAGCTACAGCTAAATTGAAGATAAAATCTCCCAGATCAGAAGCATAATGAAAGAATCTCCTTTTAGTATATAATTTTACTTTGTTAGTGCAAATAGTAATATACAACATACTTACAGCTTCAAAAGTGAGTTCCTCAGGTGAACACCCTGTGGGATTTATTTCATTTGCCTGCTCTGGAAGCTCAGGGATTTGCTGCGAATTGGCCACATAAGGACTGACCTTCTTCACTGTAATTTCAACTCCATTGAAAGTGTGCTAACAAAAACAAGAACATCACACCACTAAAATACAATTTTTCAGAAAAGTAATATCTTATTTACAACAGCTGCACTTCCTTAGAGGGATTTCAGCATGAAAGGAATAAGTTAATGCAAAAAAAAGTGGGCAGTCCTAGATTCAGAGCACGTTGCAGTTTAGATTTTTGCACTCATGAGCATGCTAGCATAATCAGGAGGTAAATCTAACAGGTATTTCCACCTTCATGTTACCATACCTAAAGTATTTCTTTAATGCACAATGTCTTAAAAATAAAGCATGTTAAAATATAAGATCAAAAAATACCCTTGCTCTGCCTTCCAATTTGTCATGATGTTAACAAACCAAATTATTCCCTGGTGGTAATTGTTCAACTGATCCTATGGGACTATGCAATTAGTTCAAGGATGGTAATAATTTAACATTACAAAAAATTAAGAAATATTTACATATGCATAAATGTGATCTAATTTGTCATGTCTGGAAACAAAATTAAAAATTGTACTTCTATACATTACTTTATGCTGCTGGTCCCAAAGAAATCATCTATTTATCAACAGGTTTTTTTATTCTATTCATGAAAAGCATAGATTTCTGCATTTTCTCCAAAGAAGAAAAATAGCATAGAGATCAGTAAATGTTTCGTGACATACGAGTACTGTGTATAACATCCTAAGTGTAATTAACTCCGCTTTTGCAATTCTGATTTATTTGTTATGACCATCATGAAACAACTTATAATGCAGTTCTGAAAAGGTGAAATTTTATTATAATTCAAGGATTAGTTTGATGGTCTATATCAACTTAGCTTCAAGAAAAACAAAAGTCTGTTTGTTTCAGAGCCAGATTATCACCTTCTTCAGCTAATTTGTCTTTAATTTGCAGAATCTATGCACATACATTCCCATAAAAACGTTTTATAAATTAAGAAGAGGGCTGCGGTAAATCTTTAGGAGGGGTTTTTAGTACTGTTGGCTTTCCAAACTTCTACCTTGGATGCTTCTACAAGTAATCAGTGCTACTACCAATGAACAGACCACCTGTACTGGGATTACACGGCAAGGTTTTGGTACCGGGGTGTGGGGGGAAGTGGCAGGTCCACGAAGCCCCCAGGACCCCTGAAACTTGAGGAGCTTGAAATATTGCAGGGTGTGAGGCCTTTCCCACGAAGAACAGTGAGGCTAATTAAACATTCCCATGGACACAGCCTTGAGTTTTAGGGAGTTATCTAGAAAAGGATAACAGTACAAGGACGAGGTTGTTGATTGTGTGCAGGTGTTAAATTCCTAGGTGTTTTTGTGAAAATATATTTACATTATGTCTGTGGGAAAGTAGGGGCCAGTGAGCTCCATAAAGCCTGCCTGCTGCTCTGAAGCAGCAGACACCTCTTGTCTCATCACTCTGTTCGTGTGTGTGTGTGTGTGTCTTCTTTTCTTCACGGATTAGCCCACCACATCATGTAATTTCTTCCTCTAACAAACATAAAATTTTCAGAATTCTTGGTTTTGATTTCAACATATTCCAACTAACTCCTTATCAGTTACCTTGCATTCCTTGGATTCTGATTCTTCCACCTTTTGAAGTTTTTCTAACAAAGGCAGTATACTGGCACTGTATATATTCCACCAGAGGGCAAGAAATGACAGTTGATGAAAAGATCCAGAGGTTGTGTCATCCTGCATAACTCTCTTTGTCTGAAGGTTGTATTTGTAGTTCCAGGGCTTTGTCGCTCCCAAGAAGTGAACAACTTTGGCATCTCTACCAAAACTGTAGAGATCAAACATACATTAAATATTTTTTTAGCATATATAAACTCCTAAAGAAACACACTCTCACAGGTGAGATAATTGGACATTTTGCAGCAGTAACACATTCAAGATGAGTATATATTTTAATTTTTTTCTATCTTATTAGTTTAAGTCATCTCATTTAAAATACAAAATGTTGCAGTGCCATTTGCTTCCAGCTGCTCATTCTAGTAGAAAAGCTCATGAAGGAAACTGAGAGGCTCATGCAGTACCATTTCCAGTCCTCCTGCATGCTCTGTTCACAAACAAATACCACTTCAAATATTAAATCAACATAATTGGTTATTACTGACTTCATATTAAAAATTACTACTAATTATATTGACCTGATTTCACCTCTCAGTAAGAGTGTATTGTGCAACTGGAACAGAAATTCATAACACCTTAAATCCAACTTTCTTTTTACCTGAAAATTTTTCAACTGCATTATCTTAATTCATATAATTAGTAGCACAAATTTTGTTTCACAGAAGAACCTAAGAAGTGGTTCAAAAAATTTAAACAACAACTCCAACTGTTTCTCATAGAAATTACTCGAAATAAAAGGAACAAGTTTAAAAGTAGAGCTGTCAGAACCTAATGCCAAAGTAATTACATCTTTTCAAACATGAAAGAAGCTTCTCCGAAAGAACATGAGACAGTGTAGAGAACTCTGGGACTCTCCCTGTGTCCAGATGCAAGACATTCATATTGCATTTAAGCTTCTATTGCCTGGCTTTTACGTAAGATCATTTGTTACTACTGTAATTTATCATCAACAGAATATACCACTATTACTCTCTTACAGAAGGATGTTTGTTAACAAATTACAGAGGTTTACAGTCAGTCAGAAGTGTTACTACTTACTGATTGAAAGCAGGAACATAGGTGTATACAGCACTGCTGCTTAAGTTATAGAGGAAAGGTAAGTGTTTGCCAATATCTGCTGTTGCCCAGTTGCTGAAGAAGCTATTCAACAATCCTTGATCACCTCCTAAAGAATACATAAAACAGTATTACCAGAATTACGTATTATGTGTACACGCAAATTTATATCAAAATTTCACATCCAAGCATGGGAATGAGACTGGTGTGTTCGTGGGACAGCAACTTGGGCTTGAAAATATGGCCATGTGAGCAGGTACAAGTGAATAATACCTGATTCACTCCGATGCAAGTTCAGTGCAAATGAAGTTCTATTGTAATATATGAAGAAAGGAGTAGGGTTTGGTCTCCCTCAGAGCAGAAGACTGAAGATCAGCTGTATTTCTCTCTCCTAAGCCAGACAGCAAAATTAAAACTTACTGAGCAAGATTCAGATCCAATGTCCCTTCATTGCCCTTTTCTGGGAAGCACAGTCCACATTAAATCAACAGGTCTTAAATACAGCATAAGAGGCAAAGTTTTGCACCTTTAATTCTTTGTGGGGCAGAATTACATAAAGCACAGAGAACTCCTGCTTTCCTCTTTTCTGCCTGATAGCATGGAAACTGTGACTTGCACTTCATTCCTTATGCCTTGCCCCTTACCATCAAAGCTGCCATGTTCAGCAGCAAACCGGAGCAGTAGGTTGTAAGTTTTCAAAGAGGGACGGAACACAAATACTCCACTATTAAAGCAGTCAGGCCAGCCAGAATCGGGAGCTGCTGAAAACTCTTCTCGATCAAACAATTCATCAACATTGCAAAGCACCTTAGAGAGAGTAGGAAAAGAAAGAAAATGTTAGAAGAAATGTTTATCTAAAACATGAATTGCTAAATTAGTACCAATGCAGTAAATTGCTAGTTTGGTCTAGTATATGGCTTGCAGGGCATAAAAGTATTGGCAATGTAAATTACGCTAGGGGTCAGAACCCATATTTTTAATATAATAAGGCAACACTGACTGTGGTTCTCCAAGATTTCTCTGATAAAAGCGCAGAGCCTGTGATATTATTTCATGAACCTTGGAGACCATCTAGAAGGTCCTTTTAAATATTATAACATACTCTGAAAATACAGTTTCCTTCTCTCTTAGCTCACCTTTCATAGTTCATTATTCTCAGTAACTGCAACAGACCTGAATGAAAACTGTGAATCTAAATAATTTGGGCTAGCAACAGACTGACTAAAGGGGTAGTAGAAAAAACGTATCTTGCTACCAGTTTTCTAATGTAAGTTAAGTTCTTTGTTTTTTAAACTTCACACAGAAGTGAGAAAATCAATCAGGTTAAGGCCCAGATCACATTTAAAGTTGATGGAAAGACAGCTGTGCAGTCACTGAAAGTCAAGACCCCACCTATAACAGTGAAAACCAGAAGAAAATATTTTTAGGAGAAAGATTACTTAATTGAATTTAAAACAAAGACAAAAATTTGCCTTCCTCCTTAAACTTTAATGTAAATCAGGAAATCATAAGCCTCTCTCCTCAAGAAGAATAACAACTTAATTTGATTTCTGATTCAAATACTATTCTACTAAATTAAAATGTATCCCAGACTTTCAAAGTGAGCAGTGAAAGTGCAAGGGAAGGTTGACATGATTGTCTGTGTCAAAATTATGGCCATTTTTTATCTCTATACTTCTAAAAGCTTTAAGAAAAAAAGTAATTAATGTTTCTGGGAAATTTTTTTTTCCATTTTAAAACCAGCCTGCCTTCCTGATCAGAATACTTAGAAACAAAAGTATATGAGAGAGATCTATTTTAAACATCTATCAGAAGCCTCTGTGCACAGAGTGAGTTTGTGATCTCTTTTGAGGACAATCCTGAGGCTACTTTCCCTAAGAACTAATTTATTTTTATGCAGCCAGTAAAACTGTGAGCAGCAAATCTGGTCACTTCATAGGCCAATAGGCTGCCTGACAAGGAATTATCCCACACTGAGGAGACAGACCCAAATGTTTCCACAGCTCCCACTCTACTCACCAAAGTGTCTGCATCCATGAACACACATTTGCTGAATTGAGTAAGAGTCCAACAATGAAGCTTAGTAAAGGTTACACCCAGTTCTGGCCTCTGCATTAGAGCCAAATGGACTGAGTCAGCACTGTCAAGCACATCCACCTGGATTACTTCATCAAATACACTGCGGAGGACTGACCTACCAGAGTGAGCAGTGGAGAGAAAGAAGGGCACTTAGACCTAAGTTCATCAGAGTTCACTTCAGGTATGAAAACAGTGACACACAGCACGATGTTAATTATGCCAATAACCAAGGCTAGATTGATTGGTTAGAATAAGAAGTCAGAAGTGCAAAGTCCTTGCAAATAGTCTGCTGAAGCGACAGCTATCAGTCAGACCACAAACCATTCATTGCCTCTTCCACTGTGGGGGCCAGCACATCTCAAAAGCAACAGCTGCTGTATGAAGGAGAAAACAATCCTTATTTAAGTCATTTGGTCTCCTGTATAAACACAAACAGAAATTAAAGCAGCTTTCATCCTGCACAATTGATTCTAAAGAACAGGATCATACTTTGTTCTTTCTCCATTGAACAGGATAAGACATGCACTGCCAGCACAGTCATTTGCACCTATTATGCCCAAGTAAACACAGTTTCAAAACTACGCATTTTCAAACAGACAATATATACTTGCTCATTACTACAAATCATCTCAAATGAGACTTTTAGGAAGACACTTTTTTTCTATGCATGTCTTTCATGGGAATTTTATAGGTAACACTGAAGTAGGCAATTTTCCAACAAGAAAAAAAGTCTTTTAAACACAGGTTATTTATTTGCATTACACTATTAACTGCAAAGTCCTGGATATCACACGAACACAGAAAGAGAAAAGCCTGTGCTGTTTGAAATCTAGATTTCAGGGACATTAGCTTTTGCTGGCCTGATCTTCAAGGGACAGGAGTCAACCGAGAAAGATCTAAGAGTGGGTACAGATTTTTAGAAGGATAGTTCAGGGATGTACTTTTTAAAAAAATGCTATCTTTGATTAAAAATATATATTATAAAGGTTTTTCTTCCCACTGAATGGGGATGAAAAAAACCCTGGGGATTTAGTATTGACCCATGTGTCAAACGGATACAGTATTCCCTCAGTAAGGTGACAGTGTTCTGACATAACAAAATCCATACATTAAAAAGTCTGTAAAAACAGATTTTTGTGCATCCAGTCACAGAAAAATGTGAAAACATGTTCCTTGAGCCAGATGCCTTGCAAATATATTCACATGGCATACAGAAATCAAGAGCTTGCACACTGCCTAAGCCATAACAGAACTAAGAGCTTAAGTAGCTATGGCACAGCATGTTCCTTTTAACAAGTGACACAGTCCTCCAAATAACAGGGTTTGAGTTCGACAGACCTAATCAGATTGGTGTAAATACAATTCTGTAGTGCTATAGAAACATAACCCAAACAGGAAAGTGATTTTGAAAAAAAGAAGCAAGAAGAAATTAATTTCTCATCATGATAGCTGTGCACCAATATTTTAAGATTACTCATCTGAAGCCTAGCCCCTTAGGTTTTTAGAGAGTTCTGATGTTACAGGTGGTTAATATCTTGCTCTTTCTAAAAGAGAAACACTTGGGGGGGAGGGGGAACAACAAACCAAAACAACAAACCAACAGCAGTGCCTTTATTTCAGCTCAAAAGCATGACACTTGAACCTTAGTTCCAAAATTTTCAGCTTAAGTTCTCAATTATGGGCTTAAGACAACTTCTAGCCACAAGCTCTACTCCTGTAAGTGAATTCTTATTATGCTTGAAATCTTATCATGGATGTTATTTGGGACTCCTGTCAGAAATCACTAGCCAACAGGGAAGCCTACTAAAATCTTTGATGCTGTTGTTTGTTCTTCCATAATATCAAATCTCCAAAAATACATGAATACTTACCTCATCCCACTGGAAATCTCTGGTGTAATTAGAACTGTCAATTTTCTAGATGTCTTATGGTTCCTCAATGACTGTCCGAGAACCAGAGCGCCTTGACAGTACACATCATCGGCAGCAAGGGTCACAAAGGCTTGATCTGTTACTGCAAGCAAACATTCAGAAGGTTCACTTTACAGCTCTAACATAAGCTGTTTTGGCAGATTCCCTCCTCCTCTAGCTAAACAACAGGCTATGGCTTTATAACAACCTGCAGTTTCTGTGATAAACTCTTTTCTCTTCCAAACTCCCCCCAGAAGACACAGTCGAATAGAAAATCCAGTGAGCGTGACTGCACTATGTATGTTTCTCAATTGTGTTATTTTTGATCACCTGATTTACATAATGACAGGTATGAAGTTTTTGGACTAGCCTTAAACAAATAATTCTCTAAGTCTTTATTGTCTAAACATAATGTCAACCAAGAAAAGCCAAAATTGTAAATATTTAGGTTTGAGATTTATCTAACATAATATAATACAACCAAAAAGGAAAACGTTCCTGTTTATAGAGTGCCAAAAGCTAAGGAAAAGAACAAGATGTTGAGTACTAGCCAGAAATATTCTTCTTTCCATAACATCACTAACAGACATTATTCTTTGCTCTGTCCTCTTTGTACTGGAGTAACTGGTGCTGGCTGAGCAAGTGCAGAGGAATTGCTACCAAGATTGGTACACCTCCCAGAAGCTGAGGATCCTTACCTCAAGTAACACCAAGAAAAATGGGAGTGTTCCCCATTGTCAAGAAACACATGGGAAAAAAGTTACAATTAAAAAAAGAAGGAAAGATACACTTCTGCACAACAGGAGACATAATGTATTTTGTAGAGATACCAGGCCTGTGGCAGTATCATTAGGGGCTGCTTCTTCAGCTCTGCCCTCTGACAGAACCACCACTATCAGAGTTCTCCTGGGATGAGCCAGAACCAATGACTCAGCAAGGTGAACAGCCTTCTTGGAGCAGAAGGATGACCTCAGCATTCTAGGCTGCAAAATTAACCAGAACAAGACAAGCAGGTCACACAGATGAGGGGAATTCCACTGAGCTCTACAGAGTTTCATAAACACTTGCACTGAAATACTTGTTTAAAACCACTGTCATCCTAAGGCACAAGCAATTATGTTAAATAAATCAAAACAACCAAACAATAGCAACATAAAACCCCTGTCATACAGTTTCCAGGGTCTGTGAGAGACACTAGGAAAGAATCTCAGAGAACTAGTTGCAGAGAACCCAAAAAATGACCTCATGGCTGCCTCAGCCAAAGGCTGCCAAAATTAATGAGCTCAAACCTCTAGCGTAACATCAAGGTATGCACTAAAGTATGGTTGGTGCTTGTGAGTATTAAGCTCTCAGACACTAAGTATTTTCATTTTTCATGTCCTCCAAATCTAGAGCAAAGCACAGACTCACTGGTGTGTTGTCTTTGCTCCCCCCTTTTTGCCCCTACCTCTCACTCATCTCCAGCCAGACCCGAATTCAAATCAAGCATTATATACGTTATGTTTGCTGACATTGCAACACATCTCTGCACCTTAGGAGAATCCTCGTAGTGTCAAACTTGGCCAAAAAGCCTGAATCACCCACCCAAATTTAAAATAGTTTGCAGAACTCACAGCTAAGTAAACTCCAATAATATTTCTAATGACAATTTCCAGAAGAAGCAAATGAAAAAATGAGCTTTCAAAACTCCTGTTATTGTAACAGCTCAAACAAGTTATGGGTGTTCCAGAAAACAATGAATGGGGAGTTACTTTAAAAGGACAGTTGTGCAAGTAAACTGCTCCTACTGCAATTTTCCAAAAGGTTAAAGGAATAAATATAAGCATCCATAAAAATCAATATAAACCAAAAAGACACTGAAGGCTACTTAAACAATAAAATTACTCTGAAAAGACAAAAAGTCAACAAAGAAAAGCCCTTTTGTGTTGGGCAGCAAGCATCTTCAGCCAAAGAAAGGTAATAAAACAACTACTGAGAGGAATGTGGGAGGTAGGTTAATACAAAAAGCAAGCTGTGAAATGAGTGGGAGTTTAAATCTTAAAATACGGTTTTAAATAACAACCACGAAGCTGAACACAATCTTTGCATTGCTTTTGCAAATACTTTTAGCTACAGAAACTGAATCTCTACTTAAGTAATACATATAAAACCACACAAGCTAATCATCAAATAGTTCAGGAAGCTGGTATGGCAAATTACCACATCCTAGACATGCTTTCATGCCCTGTACCTCTGGAGCAAAAGCTGTGGTCATAACCACAAGGAAGTAAACTGCCAAACAAATACTGCTTCTAAGGAAGCCTTTCTGATACCTCACAAAGAAACCAAGTGTCTGTTTTGAGAATCAGATATGGGATACATGTTATGGCCTTCTTAATACAGTGAATGATTAATTAAACAGATAATCAAACTATTGGCTGAAACAATTCTACATTAAAATATTTCTGGTGCAAAGAGAGAAGCATGTTCTAGCTATTTTAAAATCCTACAGGGGCATCACTAACCCATTAAGGAACCATAGGGGGTTTAAAATCAAAATATTTTATCATTACTTCTTCTTTCATCTAACCCCTGCTTTCAAGGAAAAAGTGTCACTTGACTTGCCTTATTTATAAATTTCCTTGGAATACTGTCCTCACAAGTAAACATTTTATTTTTATTACCGAAAACTAAGGATCATGTTTTCATATAAACTTATGAAAGTAAACTGTCCCCATTTAACTGAAATCAGGACAATGCTGCATTAATTCTAATGTACATAGGGTTTCACTTGCTGACTTTAAGCTGCAAAAGAAGATTTGATCTTTTTTTGAAATCCAAAGGTGTGAGTATTTAGAATTTATTGCCATTGGGTTTTTTTTAAATTGTCAAGAACACCACTATGCATAACTTCCAATTCTTTGTGCTGAATGACAGTAGGGGTTTTTATGGACAACATCTAGTGTGAAGAATATTAAGTTTTCAAGCAAATTGTTTTCAAGTTGTGGATCCTTATTGCTAATATCACTATCAGAGAATTATGAGAAAAGTAAGTGTATGATTAGAATCCTATTAAAACCCTATCATATGAATTTATAAATCTGCTCATTTCTCTTATATGGATTGCTACACAGCATATGATGATGCAAATTAAGAAATCATTATCATCAGTAGTGGCTTCTCAGTTTTATTACCTGTCAATAGTTTCTTCAAACGAAACAAGGATTTTCAAGAAAGTAACTTGGTTTGTTATTTTAGAACCTGAAGCTACACATAGCCACACAGAAAAGAAAACAAAAGTATATGAATCACTACAGTCAGGGTGATCTTATGTGGAACTTGTTACATCTTTTTTAGCAAAGATTGCCAACTTCTTATGCTACTTACTCATGGCAGTAGTACCTCAGACACTGCCAAAGGCAAAATTCTTTAACCAGCATGAAAACCAACTCTAGGGCATCTAAAAGCCTTACTTCGAATATGGACAGAGCAAGCAGACAAGGTAATGCTCACTTTGATGTTCAAAGAAAAAGAGAAAAGGAAATTAACAAACACCAGGTACCCATTTTGAGAATCAGGACTGACTGGTAATAACAACCACTGAGTGACCCAGATGCACCTGCCAGCTTCAAGACAAGTTTAAATATGGTAGGAAGGTTTTTTCCATAATCCACGAGACAGAACTTTTTAAATGTATTTTCGTATTTCTTCTGATAGACAGAGAAAGGATAAATGTGCTTTAACTGTTGCTCCTAGAGGAACAACTCAAATTTACCAAGCTGCCCAGTCCAAAATTGCAACAGGAGACCAGACACTCCTATGTTATGATTTTTCTACAAGCATATTCTAAATAACACGTTGTCATCTCATGCATAAAAATAAGAGCAGATAAGTCAATAGCCAAACGCCTCCAACAGGTTAGTTAGGTGTGTGCTGCCATTCATACTAACCAACATTGCACAATTGCTTTCTTAAATCCCTCCCCAATACCATCTGTTGCTCTTTTGTCACCTCCCCCCTACTACTTCCAAGACAACCTGCAGGATGAGCAGGCTACAGTCTGGACCTGTGCCCACTGAGCCCAAAGCACCTTTCTGAAATCCCAAGCAACAATGACATAACAGCCCCAGCTCACAGCACGTTCCCTAACAATGATTTTGTTACTCCCCTCCCACACATAGGTCTCTATGAATCCTCCCCCAGAAGCATGTCTCAGCGAAAATGTGTTAGACTACCACAAAGACAAAGCAAGCAACAGGCCTTGACACTTCTCTGACCTAGCACAACCACGTCTTGGAACAGAAACCTCTGCTCCAGCTGACACCCACAATGTTACAAGCGGTCGAGAGGTATTTCGTTACAAGTAGGTAAATGAATAATGCTATCAGACAATAACCTGTGTCAGACCCCCCTCAGAAATTATTATGCGAGTTTTCAGCAAAGAGGTAACTCTTGCCCTAGTAAAAAAATTACAGCTTCCTCAAGTTGGGTCCAGTAGTAGAAACATTTACATTAGTAATGAAGATAAATAAGCAACACTTTACACAGACCTTTTCATAACAATATAAATTGATATTCAATGGAATGCAATATTTCTCTTGGCCTAATGAAGTTCTGCCTGATCCAAAAGCAGATCTGCTCTTATCTTTTATTAAAACAATACCGAATTTTAGTAGACAGGATTATGACTGTTGTGTTGGAAGAGGACTTGATTCCAATTCTTTGTAGCTTTTACTATGTTACATTCTGCTTCAAGAGCCTGCAATTTTGTTATTCAAAATAGTAAACGACCCTCATAAAAACTGAAATGCAACATTGGGATCCATCAGGCTGAATGCCTGACATCCTTCAAATTGTTCAGTAAACCCAGCTTTGGGGGAGCTGCTGCTCAGCCTTTCCCGTGGTTTTCAGAGCATGTTCAAGAAACAAAACAGCACCTTTACCCACCACATCTGGTTATCCCTAAAATCAGTACCTCACGGCTTTAAGGATAATCGAATAAGACCAATATCGCTGTTTTGTAAGAAGAGGCATGAGAAAGGTTTCTCTGAATCTGCCTTAGACTGAGGGAGCCAACCCCAGGCTGTCACCCTGCGGATCCACCAGGAAAGCGCACAGAGACCCGAGCAGGCCAACCTGTACGTACAAGCAGAACACATAAAGGAGCTCAGCTATTTCGCTCCAGCACCCAGACAGTTAAAATCTCAATCTGAAGGTGCTAATTACAGCACAGCATGATAAGCACCGCTGATAAGGAAACCGCTGAGACCCTCGCCCGCATCGGGGTGTGAGAAGGACGAAAGCCCCGGGGGGCACCAGCCTGCGCTGCCGAGCGGCCCTTCCCTCCCGAGGGGCTGCTGAGCGCAAGGGGGGCTGCGGAACGCCGGTGCCCGGCCGGGGGTACTCACCGGACATCCTGGTAGGCCCCGGGCCAGCCGGGCACGGCTCGGGCCGGACGCCCACCTCTGCCGCCGCCTCACCTGCTGGCGGCGGGCCCGCTAAATCGCCAAATGGGATTAGCCTCTTTCCTGCTGAAGACAGCGGCAGGTGAATTACATTCGCAAGGACTCCTGCGCAGCGGCAGAAAAACGGCATTAGCGGCAGAAACCGTCGGGGGGGCGGTGTTGGCACGACCCACCCCGCCCGCGTTCCCGGCGCTGGCTGTACTGCAGGACAGGCACCCTCCTTTTGCCCGCTCCTCTTCCCTGCCGTGCGCCCCCGCGCCGCCCCGCTCCCGAACAGGGCACAGTCCGGAGCTGGAGCCCCGCACCCCCCGACACGGCCCCCGCACCTGCCCGTGGCGCCCTCGCCCGCCGGCGGCGACGGCACCTCCAGTGGGCGCGGCGCTCCCGCTCCCGCTCCATTGGCGGCCCGCGGCAGCGCCCACCCCGCGCCCGGGGGAGGCCCTCTCCTCCCCTCTCCTCCCCTCCCCTCGCCCTTCTTCCTCTGCCAGCACGGCCCGGCACGGCCCCGGCGCGCTGCTCTGAGCGGCTCCGGGTTTCAGGCGCTGCAACAGAGCCTCCTCAACCACGCATATGGCTGTGGAGGAACGGAGAGGAAGGAAGACAGGCTGTGGGAGACTCTGCCGTGCAGCCCTTGGAGGGAAACAAGAAACCCTGTGGTGGTGAAAATGGCAGAGTGTGGAACGAGGTCTTAAAGTACGGTGACTCCAGTGTGGCATGCTGTCACCCAGATACATGGGGTTTACTGTAGTTTAAGGGAGTCTACCCGTAACTCTCTGGGGCCATTGTACCGCCTTACAGATACACACAGTGTGATAACTTGTCACCCAGATAAGTAGATGTTTTCAGGGAGCTTGTGCTATTCAGAGAGCTATAAATATTTTAAGAAATGCATAAATAAATGCACAGTTATTCACACAGCGTGTTTTTGCCACTGACTTAGAAGTCATGTAACCATGACATGTAATTCAGCCACACAATTTCTCTGCAAGGTAAGTTTAGGCTGGCATGGTTCAGCTGAGGTATTTTTGCATCACCATGTGCTGTGGACATCAGTAACTACTTAACAAAGGTCAAGAACTTCAGATAGTGTGCCACTGAAGAAAATACCTAATGGTACCACTCAACTCTTTAAAAAACTTTATTTCCAGCAATTTGCAAGAGATCACTGTTGCTGCTCCAAGCTGCAGCATTTGTTCTTTCACACACTGAGAGAATCCCAAAGGTCCACTAGAGAAGAGGATATTATTGCTCTAGTAGTGGTGAGGTGCTTAACAAAGGAAGAACATAAACACATAGGAAATCAAGCTTAGCCCACAGAAACAAAATTCTCAGGGGTCTGTGTTCGCCATCGGTTTATATAGACAAGTCAACTAAACAACATGCTTATCAGTACCAAGATTGCTGTTGTAGATAATTTCACGGACAGATCTATTTCATTTTGGGGACTTTATGACCACAAAAGCTTTTTCTTGGTAATTAAAGTGATGTCTACATTTAGATGATTTTCTGTTTTACTTGTGTGTCACCAACTTTTTATGCAGTGTAGAATAGATTTTAAATATCGGAGCCAGTAACACAAGCTCGAGTTCTGATGTTCCAGCAGCCAGCTTCTATTCCTTCCTTCCTTCCCTTCCAGATTTAAATACATTGGATCTCCCCTACATAATCCCTCAATTACCTCAAAAAATAAAAGTAGAAATAATTATCACAATAATTATAAAAATATTATTAACATCATCATCCTTTTTAGTTAAAAAGGTAATTAATTAACACTGAAAAGTGTGCCTGCACACTGGTATATTGGCCACATGCTGATGTAGTTAGACCAAAGGGCTTCAGAGGGTTAAACACTTGGGTAAGCAGGGTTTATCCATTCAGATTCATGGTTTTTGCTCAAATTATCTGTAATAAATTGGCTTTTGGGCAAACATTAACATGAGTAATAAATTGTTTTGAAAACACTGTGGGCAATTTTAAATGAAGTGTCATAGTATGTCAAAAGCAAAAATGTTAACAGTGCACATAGATCCTTCTCTAAACAGGTACTGGGAAAAAATAGATAGTTAAGCTGGATTGGTTGGTTTTTCCCTGTAATTTGTGGTTAGTTTGAAGCATTTCTTTCTCTGCCCTAGTGGGACACAGTTGAACTTGTGTATAGAAGGTACCAGTCCTCATATGTCCTGGAAAGTAGCAAACAAAATAAACAAAACTTAGATCATCTTACGTAAAACACAGTATGTGTTTATTGAAAATTTTCAGGAGAAAGAAACAAAATATATATATATTCCTGGTTAAACAAACAACTCAAGTGGTAATAGCAAAAGACTTAACATTTCATTAATCAAAACTTTATGTCTACCTGAAAAAATATATATCAATCTGTTCTAACTATTAACATGGAAAATTAGTATATTAAAAGAAATATCAAGTGTCCTTGAAAACTATATTAAAAATATTTTCTCATTCATAAGTTGAAAGTGATAGCCACAAAGGTGTTAATTTTTTTGCAGGTTGTCAAGGTGTTTCCATATTTAAACTGATGTACATTATAATTTCTTACTTTCAGGACCAGAATAAAGATTGTGACAATCTAAGAAACTGATATATATCCATTTTAAAAATAATTTAGATAAATAGTATTATACTTTAAGAAAAAAGTACTTTTCCAGTTTATGTCTTCCTCTCAACAATTTAATAAATACAAAGTCATGTTTACCTTCATCTAAATGGAATTTTGGTAGCAAAACCATACTTTGTATACAAAATTAAGATAACAACATAGTGATTGCCTTATGCTTTAAAAAGTTAGCTAAAATGGAAGTATTGTCAGTAAACTAATAGTTTTGTCATCTTTCATCTGTATTTCACTTATTTGCTGGTATTTTGATTCAGTTATCTAAATGAAGTCAGAGAGACTGGAAAAGTGTTAGTTTTTCTGATAGATTTATCTACAGAAGGACATTTGTGAGATTGTCAAGGTTGATTAGGAATGAGGCAAAAAGATGAAACAGTTTTGCTAGAAAAAATATGTCAACCACACCTCCACATATGTATAAAGTTTAAAAGTTATGACTTAGATTTTAGAGAATGAAGTGTCACAAACCCATCCTCAATGAATCAGAAAGCTTTGTACCCATCGTCCCTTTTCAGAAGCTATGAATAATATGTTGTTTTTAAAAAAAAAACCAGCTTCCAGATTAGTGCATTCAAGGTTCCTAGAGCAAGGCCTAAATTTTCAAAAAGAGAAACTAAATTAATGTGAAATTCTAGTTCCTGAGAAGAGCTAAACACCATTTCAGTAATTAAGTAATTAAATAAATAAATACAGAAATAAAATCAGCATGTATTTCTCTTATTTTTATTTTTTAAAGTGGTTTGTCAATATACATATTTTTTTCAATTTATTATAAAATTAAGAATGAATTTTCTACCTATACTTCCTTTCACTTTGCTAAAATTCAGACATAAATACAAAGTAAAGGCAGTAAAATTTTTAATCCTTTAGACAACTATAAGTTTTCCTTAAATATTATAAATATTACAGAAATATACTGAAGAAACCCAACATGCATGAATGAAAATGGCAAACTCCTTTTTCCTATTCTATCAGAGGGATTGTGTTTTGGGTAATTTTGAAAAGAGAAAAAGAAATTTGTTCGATGACTCAAATGCTGACAAACCCAAAACTTTCCGTTTTTAGCTTATAATGCACTTGATTTCTTTATTGTTTAAAATAATTTCTAAGTCAAAATCCATATCCAACCTTTATAAATGCACATCAGATAGTGCAATACAATCCCTCGATGTTTTAAGCATATCTTTGATGACATGAAGCTCAAGGCACAAAAGTGACATCAAGTTAGAGAGAGCAGTCTCGACAAAACATTCATTAGAAGAAGATTTTTTTTTTGTCAGAACAGCACAGTAGAATGTCACCAACCAAAGGAGCCTGTGATCAGAGGGCAACTCTTCCTTCAGTGGTTTACACTGCAGCCCCACCTGAAAAATTAAGATTGAACATTCAGTATTTCCACTGTGGATGCTCTTTGCCAGCTTTTCAGAGTATTTTTTGCTTGAGACAACAAGTAGAACCTTGTATCCCCGGAGACACATGGACAGCCTTCCCCATTTGTCTCACTCCCCGTTTCTAGAGGGCTGTGGGATCACTGACCTGATACTTTAGTCACATTCTGGCCATAGAAACGGAGGGAAAATGAGCGACTTTAGGGACCCTGAGGGCACAAACAGCCTTCACAGCCCTGACCAGCCTCTTCCAGGGTGTCCAGGGCTATATTACAGCTGGATTTCCCCTATGTAACCCTGCCCAAGCCTTCCCACAGTGCCTTTATTCCTGCCCTGTTTCTGCCCCCACTCAAATTGTTTATCAAATTCCCATCTACTTTAGAACTAAATCAGTGGGAAACTGATTTGGTCTTACCACGTGGTTTGAAACAAAGTCTCTTATTCTTGTAAGCAGAGTAGGCTGCTATCGATCCAACAACCAATATTACAAAGGCAGAAATTACAGGCGATGTAACTCCAGCTATTAATCCTGAATCTGTGGAACAAGAAAGGTTTGGCTTTTATTTCAGAGGTATTGAAATAGTTTGACTTAAGCATATTGTCTGCTAAAGTATGCTTTTACCAAACTGTGAGAACTGTTTGGTGAAAAAATAGAATTAAGCAGATGAATAGAAATTATGTTACATTACAGCTGGTGTGAAAATGTTGTCTTAAAGCCTAATTTAGTATATATGCTACTTTTATAAGGCTAACATTGTTTTTCTATATCATGATGAACAGAAATAAATTGTAGAATAAATGATTTACTCTATACCTGTGTTTCCTCCATGATTGAAATGATGCTCCTCTTCTCCTGGAATAGAGGGTGAAGTTTCATCAAAGAAATGTTTGTCAACTTGTTTTGAGAACTCAGCCTTTTGCTCAGCAAAGTATGATTTTGTATAAGAGGGCAAAAGGT
Source organism: Chiroxiphia lanceolata (assembly GCF_009829145.1). Taxonomy (NCBI): domain Eukaryota; kingdom Metazoa; phylum Chordata; class Aves; order Passeriformes; family Pipridae; genus Chiroxiphia; species Chiroxiphia lanceolata. Next base: position 35,991,694 of record NC_045638.1, on the reverse strand, counting down.
GCAGCTTGACAGGATCGCAAGAGAGGAGCTCCCCTTCTGGTCCTCACTGACAGCTGTGCTGACTGGAGGAGTAACTTCATCCTCCTGGCACTTCATTTTTGGAGAAGAATATTATCATCTAATAGAAGTGTTATACCTAGCAGTCTGCATCAAACTGATTTCACAGGGAATGGGAGGCCAGTATGCTCTGGCTATTCTGTGCTGCCAGACAATCAGATGACTTATCTGTAATTTAAGTCAAGATCTGGTGCATCTGCTTTCAGTTCTGGGCAGAAACCCCTTGCTTTGGGACTGTCCTAGATGAATTCAAAGGGATAAATCCGGCAGGGTTCTGGCATGTGCCAGAATGCTACAAAATGTTTAGGAATATGTTTCAAGTTTTAGCTTCAGGCTCATAACCATGTTTTTTGGTGAAGAATAGCTAATCTAAATAAAAATGTCCCTCAGAGACAAACAGATTACCACTAAAGCAAAACCAAACAGCTCTGATTTACAAGTGTTAGGAAGAAGATGCAAGGGGAATTGGGAAATGCTACCTGTTATTACCGGTGGTAAAGGCTTCCCATCAAGGAGATCTGAGTCATCAAAACCTCCTGCAAGATGAAGATTAGGATTCTGGTTGCAAAATTATCCAATCAGTGTAACCCCTCCAGTTCCCTTGTCCAGAAGGACATGTCCATGGCTCACCACCACAGTCATACTAGAAGTAAATACAGGATACATGGTGGTAGCCAGGATAGATGTGCCGATTTCATTTTATTTAAGTGGATGTCCGGGATCGCACTCAAAATAATACAGGTTTACATCCCTCTCCTCAGTCCCACTACCTGGATGCCCCAGAGCCATCTCAGATGTACATCTCAGTACAGATTTGAACACAGACTTATCCACGTCCTGTGGCTGGATGTCAAATTTGAACCATCTCATAGTGCAGTGTATACACGCCCAAAACAAAAAAGTAAACAAAGTGTTAGTCTCATGCCACTTAGGAGCCAGTATCTCACATTTTGGGCAGACAGAAAATCTTTATGCTACCAACACTAAAGCTCAGAAAATCTTTCCAAAGACTGGAACAGTCATTAAAAAGGGAGATGATGGGAAAGGATGATAAAAGCTATTAATAAAGAAATAAGAGAGTAAAGTCTTAAAAATATCTGCTCTGAACAGTTCATCGGGCTAGATTTTCTTAGGAGAAAATATTCTTACCAGAATTACTATAACTTCCTGGTCGTGGTGGAAGAGGTGGGTATAGAGGTTTTCTTGAGATGTCACCTATTGATAATTAATATTGTTAGATGGTTGAATGGGCAAAACTGGGAGCTTTAAATAAAAAGTATGATAATTTGAGATTTTCTACCTATTTTTAATTTGTCCTCCAGCGAATTAAGAAAAGGACCTTGTCACTAGTTAAAACTACTTAAGCATTATATCAACAAATAGCTAGCTACTAAAACTGATTTGGGAGCGAACGGGGAATGTTTTCTAAATTAAAACATGAGAAGAATTCATGAAAATGTTGAAGGAAAATATTTAATGTATTTCTGGCAAGTGGTAATGCTGTTTAATGCCGACAGCTCGGAGATACAATGTGTCAGTTGAGTGTCAGTGGTTCAGTTTTGCAGAGCTGACAAAGAAGCTGGTGTTCCAGGCTGGGCCAGAGGCAACAGGTCATGTATGTGCCATCAGCAGGTATTAATAAAATCTGCAGATTAGTTTCATCTAACAGATGCTGAATTTATCTAATGCATGATGAAATTTCTGCTCTTGAACTGTGCAAAATGAACTCAGACTTCAGCTTCACTTTTTTTTAGGACTTTGTGCTAGCATTTGCCATAGCATTGGAAAGAGATGCATTGGCTAGAGCAGGAGATCTGACTCATAGCAGTTTCCAAACTGCACATACAGTGCTGGAGTAGCAAGAGCTCTCTCAGGTCAAAACCTGCAAAATTTAATGTCCAGGGCTGTTGCTCTGCGTATGTAGAGTACATCCTCTCTTGCAATTCTTTCTTCAACCAGTTCAGTCACATATTTAACTGTTCTCATAGCCAGACAGAGAATTTAGCTCTGACTAAATCAAAATTAGGTCACAGAAATAAATAGAACTTTCTCTCCCCCTCCTTAAATCTTTCTTTCACCTTCCAAACATGCCAGATGTCCTTTCACCATGTTTTCTCTTGCCTAGCTGCTAAATAGTAAGCTTCTGTTTCTAAGTAGCATTAAGGTTCGGATTCAGCAAATTATTTAGATCAGTGTTAAACTTCTTGTGAGTATAGCCTACAGCCAATGGATTTTAGGTAGAGTCTTAAAACTTTGCTGAATCAGACTTCATCCAATGAATTATATTCAATGGAAGAAGGGACTTGCTCTGTTTCAGCTCTCTGTGTAATGAACTAAGACTCACTATGGCACAAAAGCAGAAAACTACCAATCCCATTTTTCATTTCTATTGTGTTCCTGCACTTATTCAGCCTTCTCTAAGGATAAGAAGACATATTCCATGTCACATTACCATAGCTCCTCCCGCAGTATTGCATTCTCTTTTCACAAATTAGGCAGAGTTGAGAAAAAGACTAAAAAAAATGCCAACGTTATATCTGAGGAAAGAAGAGAGTACTCACCCCCACCAAGAGCATCTCCTAAATGTAGATCATTGTCTAAAAATGAATAGGAGGAAGATGCAGAAAAGTGAGTTAGACACAACTCTTGTGGGAAGTGAAATGTTAGTTTTAATATAACATGTACAACTGAATGTTTGACAAGCATCTTTTTCAGGTTAGTCCCACAAACTTACCTAAGCTATTACACTTTTCTTTAAAATTCTAATAGAATCTAGTAGTTTCCTGCACATTAATTGACAAATGATACAGTATTTTCTACTCAAAATATGAAGGGTTTTTTTCTGCTGTAAATTATGTCAAAATAAATCTTATAGTTGACTCAAGATCAATACCTCTAATATATCTGCAAGTACATAAATAAAATTTGCTATGTTAACATAATAAACCTATTTTTTAAATATGTTGTGCTGTATCTCTTTTTTAAATATGCTAAATTGTCAACACCTATGTCTGTGGTTAAAACTCGTATATGTATGTTTGGCTTAAGTGTAATTTATTGAACTGCAAAAACTGAATACCCATTTCAAGAACAAATACTAGGAAGAAATAAACCTACTTGGAGAGAGAGATTGAATCAACTAATCTATGTGAGGGTCAAGGTGACATAAAAATTTTGCTTCAGGCAATCCAATGCACCTGTCTGAGGTTGGGTGATAGCCTAGTTTTTCTTTGCCTGAGCTAGAAATGTTTTAAAATAGACTTAAATGTCTGCATGTGCATGTTACACAGAAAATCAACAGGCTACAACCATTGCCCCAGCATTGTACACTTGTCTTGCTGTACCTGGGATGGAATTTTCCATCCAATAAACAACTTGTCTATGAGCTGCAGATGCAAAAAGAGGAACTCTGTTTCCAACATATGGATGTGGATATGAGTGTGTGGGTGATATTTTAAGGTGTATATGGAATGATGGCGAGTTCTGAGAGAAATACATTAGATGGATGCCATAACTCCAAGAATCCCTTTCTTTACACTTAGATGTGGAGTGCTACAATAAATCAGAAGAAATGGGACAGCAAAACCTACCTAAATTTTGACACCAGTGCTTATTGCCACAGACAATTCGATAGATTCTCAATTAAATAAATATCTTTTTCATTATTATTGTGTTAGAATTCCCAAATCACCACACAGAAATCTGCCTTCTTGTGTTCTTTATATCCAGCAGGAGTGAGAAGCTGCTTTTGCACAATATCTAATTATCTAGTCTCATTTGTGTGGCAACTCAGAAATGCTTTGGTGTCACCAGGCAATCTGGCAGGAAAGTGATCAAATTCATTCTACATAATCTGGTTTGTTCTTGTCAGGTGTTGATCCTCCCTGTGTCTGGCCAGAAGAGAGTTGCATTTCAAAAATACCTTTACCTGTCAAATGGTCACACTGAGAGAAGGAATAAATTGAAAACTGGATTCAATTTATTATTGATATGAAGAATTCATGTAAAATTCAGGGTTCTGTTCTGGAGGGTTCATGCAGAGATTTGTTGCATAAATGCTAAGGGTGATCTGAATGAAATACAAATGGAAATGCACGTGTCTGTAGGGACCATAAAAATCAGCAGTGTTAAAAGAAGAGACAATAAAGGTCACTATTCCCTCCGTAAAACTGAGGAATATGTTGTTTCTGTCAAAACCAGCTGGCCTATGTTCCGATAAGATGACAGCACAGATGACTTGTCAGCAGACGAAAAGCAGAAAGAATTTCTACACCAAAGGTTGCAGCATATCACTACTTTTCCTGATCATCCATCCAGAAAATAAGACTTGGACATAGTCTGTGTATTCCAAACAAGCAAAACCAGATAGTGGGCAGCAAGCTGGCATAGGGTTCAGAGACAATGAAGTAAGAAATATTATGAGGCAAAAGAACCTCTCCATAATACCTGATTTCTCCTAAAGGATATAAAAGATCTGTACATAAACTAGCTCATCATTCCTGATCATGAAGAACCACAGAGACGGGATAAGAGCTCAATAGCTAGCATACCTTGTCCCATATTGCACATGATGCTCACCAGACCACCTAAGCACATACACCTCGGTGCTCATGAGCACATGGGTTTGAGGATATGGCTTAATTAAATCAAATGCAGGATGAATGCGAGCGGGTACAATCAAGTTATTTTGAGATTTTGTAAATAAACATTACCTTCTGTTAAATTTTGTGATGAATTTTGTTGCACTAGGAAAGTACCTACAGGAGAGCTTCAGCTCAGGCAGAGATGTGTGGGATGCCCAGAGGACATGGCCTGTGTAGTAATTGGCCTCAACTGACCAAAAATCTCAGCCAGCCTCACCTCTCAATGGTATTGACTGAACGAGACATAGAGGTAATGCTGACATTAAGATGAAGCATTAGGTAGATGCTGAAACATACTATTGTTTCATCTTTCTGCACTTTCCAAATCCAATAATTGATTTTTAACGCTGTGGGCTTGGGATTTTTAAAACTCTCTGCAATCCTCTTCAGTGCTGAATGGTCTGTAAAATGTGGAGTTCTTCATTCTCAAGAATTAGTGCAGTGGATTCAAATCATTTGGCAGTCATATCTCAAACAGATTTCTGAGTCCCTAAAAATCAAATTCATTTCACCTGACTGAGGCAGCTTCAGTGCAGATATTGGAATTCCTAAGCTACCTTTAAATGTGACCAAGGACAGAGTATTTTAGGCACAATTCAAGTAACTTACTTGAAATGTTCACATTAGGATGAGATCAAATCCACAATTGTGCAGTATTTTAAAATAGACAGAGACTTCTAATCTAGGCCAAACACAGATTTTCTTGGCCAAATGAAGTGGGAAGGAAGAATGTAACCACTAAAGGATCCAGTAGCTACCACATTCACAAAATGCTGCCCCTGTTTGTTCAAAGAGGAAGCCCTTTGTTGTGTGGAAAATATAACTGCTTTCGTGTATCGCAAGTCTTACTGCACTGTTTATCCAGAAAAAGACCTAAAGTTGTTGTGTGGGCTAATGTTATCCAGCATTTTCCAATTCAAATATTTTGTTTGATAGACAGAAATTTATTTCAGTGTTGTTTAGGTGAAAAAGCTCTATGTTATTATAACTTGTTCCATAAAAAATATGTTTTTTTCAGCATTAACATTGGAATTTATTGTTTGGCATTCTCAGGACTACAGCTAAAACCTTTTGGTTCTCTCCACCGTCTAGAGCCCTTTTTCCTTTATGAAACAGGTTTTGTAGCAACCAGTACTAGATAATATGAAGTAAATACATGGTGAGAAGAAAGAACACCTAATTTCCTTCTGATTCTTTTCCAAGTCTGTTATCAAGCATCATGAATAATTATGCAAAAAGAAAAAAGAATGGGAAAAAAGTAGAAGATCAGTTATCCATTTTTAGCAACAGTTACCCATTGTTATACTCCTCAGGGAGTTCAATACAGTCTGGAAAAGCGTGAAGAAGATTTTCAGGAAATAAAATATCACTGGCCAGTTTGGCTGTAAAGTCTTATTGGAAGTGGTAAAGACTTGTAAATGGTAACTGTCAAAAAACCACTTACTTTACATAAAGAAGACAGCTATTACTTAAATAATCTCAGTAGCAAAAATTATCAAGAATCTCACGAGACAGTTTCTTACATATACAAAATCAGCTTTATGACCCATTATTACTCACTCAGCACAGGCCTTGTGGGTCTTCTGATCACTGTAGGCTTCCTTGTAATTATGTCATCTGGTGGACACAATGACACGCCAATAAACAATAAGCTTCAACTTAACAAGAGCAGATATCTGCAAATCTAGACAGCTGTTTATCACAGTAGAAGCTAAAAATGAAGGGATGTGTTTTCAAAGCCATTATTTGTTTGTTTGTTTTAAAGAAGTCTTTAATTTTATGACAGAAACATTGAAATCTAGCATTTTCTAGTTCTGTATCTCTTTAACTTAAGTGGTAGCCACTTCATATTCCATTCCTCAAGGAAAAAGACTTAAGATTTATTATGGGTGTAAATGCCATAGTAAAATAAGGATGTGAGATTTACATACCTGGGTGATCAAGGGCATCAGCTAAATCAAAATCGCCTTGACCTATAAGGAATGTGACAAAAAAAAAGACACTAAGTCAGTGGACAGGTTTCCATGACCTCCAGACCTGAGGGCTCTGTACAGAGCCAGAACACCAGTAAGAGGCAAAAAACCCCCCCATCCAAACTGGAGCAGGCACAGAACAAGCTGTCAGCTGTCATCCCCGTGCTGTGCAGTCCTGAATGACTGTGAGAGATGGGCTCATTTAATTCAAAGAAGCTATTTGTTCAGGTAGTGCAAGGAGAAGCTGCTCTCTCATGTTATCTATATTCATCTGCTGTGCAAACATGCCTTTGAAAAACACAGGTTGCCTGTTATAGGGCACAGGACTATTGCCAGGAGACAGCTGAAAATAGCATTCAGTGTGGTACTTGCAAACCAAAATCATTAGGTGAGAATTTTTAATATCTTCATTATTATTTTACTAGCACAGCTTCAGAGAGCAGCTTTACTGGCAAACCTGTGATCACTTGTAACACAAATCAACTTTCTTTTTTTAATTCTTCCTGTAACATGGGCCAGAAGCAAAAGATACTAAGATGTGTTTACTTAATTTAGTTTCCCTGTACGTTAAAAAGTCTGAGAAGTGAGAAAAAAAAATCCTTCCTGTTCTGTGTTAGGTGACCATAATGTCTTTAAGTGTCACAGCAGGGCAATTAGCACCCTGACTTTTGAAATTAGCAGGTAAATAAAACTGGAAAATGTTTAAAATATATAAACTGAAGCAGACAACTTTGAACAGAACACACATAGTTATTCCTGTGAGTTTTACTTTCAACTCTACAATCTGCCACTTTCCTTTTAATACACAGTGTTCATGAAACACCTCTTTGCAGAATATGAATCCATTCGTTTTCATCCAGGCTGAAACTGCATCATCCTTGTGTTTGCATTCCAAATACAAGATCAGCTGGCACAAACTGACAAAAAGTCTTGATATGTCATGACTTCCCTAAACAGAGAAGTATTACTGTGCTCTATCGAGTAAGCCTCAAGATGCTCTTGTTCTGCATCTGTTTATTTTCCCATCTAAAAAGCTTAATACCAAACTCTTCATTGAAGTGTTTTTCTTGATAAGTCTTGAACACTTCACAGCAAGAAAGGCATTGTTGTTCAAGTGGGGAAACTGAGCAACAGAGAGAGGCTGTCAGAGGTTCTTCAGCACAACTGTGCTCTGGCTTCAGCTCAGCTCCCTGATCTTGACAGGTGCTGTACATCTTCATGGCATTCTTTTCATTAATCACTGTTCCTGAATAATAGCTCTTGCTGTGTCAAAGAGCTCCCAGAAAGATTAATTATCAGTGGTGAAACACTGTGTGATCCTCAAATAACAGTCAGAACAGGAGGATAAAGTAGAAATGTTTTGATTCCCGTGATGATTTTAATGCGAATCTGTGAACTTAATTATAGCTGGGGTCTGACAGAAGAGATAAAGCAAGGTTGGAATGCAAAGTAGCAAATGGCTTCTAAAGCAAATCTGTCCCTACAAAATATTATGAGGAACCCATGTTTGGTAAGCAAAAATAGGTAACAGCATAAGGCTTTCCCACTAATATTATTAGAGTAGCATTTTATCTCTTATAATTTGATCTGTTCTCAGTGTGTCACCTTATCCTGCCACCTCTCCTTCCGGTGCCCTGGCCACTAACCTTGCCGAGTCCAGTAACCATTGGATGGGGTCTTTAGGTGGATAATATTAATGGAATTTATAGAATGATTTGGGTTGGAAAGCACCTTAAAGACCATCTGGTTCCAACTCTCCCTGCCATGGGCAGGGACAACTCCCATCAGACCACGTTGCTCAGGGGCCCATCCAACCTTCCAGGGATGGGGCATCACATGGGGCAACATGTTCTGGCACATCATGACCCCTACAGTAAAAAAAAAAAAAGTGTTCCTAACATCTAATTCAAACCTACTCTCTTTCAGTTTAAAGCCACTACTAAAGCTATATTCTAAGACACTGACAGATTGTTTTTTAAGTATGAACCCATTAAATATATAAATACATAAAATAGATAAGTTGCTTCATCAGAATATATTCCCTGCCAGAGCCCTGAGTGCACCACTAGCTTTTGCTGGCCCTGAGTCGCTGTCCATGGGCTGTCACACCATGCTGCTCCCCAGCCATGGAACCATGTGATCTTCATGCAGGCCACTACCAGTAGGCTGATATCCTGGCATTGCCTTGACTTATATGGTCAAATTATATGTTTATGAAGCATTTCTTCAGTGCCAGGAGTATAAGCAATTTAAATTTGACTGTCCTTTGATTTTGTCCTCTGGTTAAATCCTCACTTGATCAACATCCTAAGTGCTGGAGGAGGCTGTCTGACCTGAGCCCCACTGCCACAGGATGCTGTTGTCAGGGCATGTTGGACTGACATTTCATGTTGGACTGGGCCATCAGAAATAATTTTGTAACACTGAATAGCTGTTGGCAAAACCAGCTTCTTTACAGATCCTGATGTGCAGGAACTAACAATATGGAAAGCAATTACTGAGGTCCTAATGTTGCAAAGAGAATGTGACAAAATCATCTCATGAAGGAAGACTGGAAAACTTCAGTTACCATATTTCTTTGAAATTAGAAAAAAATAAAAATAGGAGGTGGAATCTAATAAGAACTCAAGCAAGATGATGTAGATGCTTTCAACTGCTTGAGAAGCAAAGCAAAACAACAGACTGAAACAGTTACTAACATCTACCCTTCTACTGGACGACAACAACATTTCCCTCACCTATTGTATGTCTGTTCTGTCATCAAAAACCTGGGAAAAGGCAAAAAGAGTTGTCTTGAGACTGCAAGGGAGAAATAGAAGAAAGCTACATCAATTTTAAGAAGAGAAATTTTTCAGATTGATATTTTAAAAATTATTTCTGACAATAAATCTAGCAATAAAAAGAAACAGACAGAATGACTGCTTGGGAGGAAGACAGGAATCCACACTGAAATCTCTTTAGCTGTGTAAATATAAACCTTGACAGATGGGCAGTTTGTATGTGGACATCTGTGCAGCATTACAAGTGATATTGCAATAAACCAAAAGATTGCTTAGACTTTCATCCCAACTTCCTCTGATAATAGGATCAAATGACCACAAGGACTAGGACTTTGTGGAGCAGAATTTTAAATGCTCATTACTACTTCTCAGACTGTACCTAGACATTTTAAGAATCTAATTTTGGAGGATAACAGGTGGTTAAATAGCTGAACAGCCCAGACTTCATTCACAAAAGGGTGCATCTAAAAACAAAACCACATTAGAGACTCAGAATATTTAGCTCAATAAGAACTGCAGTCACTTCAGAGAACTTTGAAGATAAATGACAAGGAAAATAAATTACTGAAGCTTCTCCACAGAATAAACAGACTGAAAAAAATTCATTTTCCACATATAAAAATGACCCTTTTTTTTTGGATCAGCTTCCATAATAGAAACAGCTAGAAATATACTCATGAAAATGAGAATGAAAGGCATTTTAGTGGGGTGAAAACAGCTTTGTGCCTTTGGGGTTTTTATTTGATTGGGGCTTTTGTATATGCTTCTTGCTGTTTGTTTTGTTGGTTGAAAAAAGTTATGAGACCTGAATAGTTATGAAGATATTTAGCTATGCAGGTGGTAACAGAGTTATTTCTGTTATTACTACTTTGGGCTAGTATGCTATTTCTTGGCATAACTTCTAACCTTTCTTCTGGGAGTATCCATGTTTTGACAAAGAAATAAAATTACTGTAATACTGGTTTTTATTGGGTGGTCCTCGATGATTCATAACAGAGAATCTGAAAAAAATGCTTATAAGCATTGCCTAACACCGCAAAACAGTCGTTATCTGCAAATGAGAAAATGTAAAGCTAAGAAGGCAAGCCTTCCAGATGGATATATGGATTGTACTGAGAAAGGACCTATTTTAATTATGTTTACGGTAGCTGCTCAAACACAATGAACTATAATAACAGCAGGACTTTTGCTAGCACTGACAATTTTATTTGGGATGTAACTCCCTCATTCCCACCCAGTGCCATTTACTGTGCCAGTAAAAAAATGAAGTGTAGACCCAACCTAACCTTTGTAATATCATATGTGGAAGGCTGGTGATATGGAGACTGTTATGGTTGCTGTTTGCCACAGAGATACTAAGACAGTTTTATCTCCCCTGAATATAAGACACATTCTGCTGAAGCACCGTGGAGCTGAGGTCACCTTACCCTGCCAAGGCAGTCAGTCCCCTGCAAAGTCCTCAGGCACATGTGCATTCAATGTTCGCAAGCTTTGGCCCGTATTAGTTTTCTGAAAATGTGACACAAATATCCAGTAGCTAAAATGCAGACAGGAGTGTCTTTTGTCTCTGATTTAATTTGTTACCTAAATGTTAGATGGATCCATCACCCTTTAACTATGTAGCTGTTTGATCACAAGGGTCTGAGGTCCCACAGCTTTTAAGGAGGATTTACGAGGAACAAGGCTGGATTCTGCAGGTGAGTGTTACCAGTCCATCATTACGACTGTGGTCAGAAGTTTTCTGACAGAAAGCTACCATGACATCACTCTGCAATTTCTAATTTCCCTAAGTAGGCTCAGTCCTGCACTGAATCCATACAAGCACAGCTTGTGGTCCTTAAAATGATGCATATTTAAATAAGACAGCATGAATATTGCTAAGTGAGAATCCGGTTATGTGACAAATGAAATTAACTTTTCAGGCTTTTAATATGCACAGTGTAGTATTAAAAATGAAGCTAAGATCCATGAGAAAATGTATTTTTATGTGTTTATACATACATCTCAAATGCATAGATGCATATGTGTGTTAGATAAATTTGTTATTAATATTATTAAATTATTATGATTAAATTAATTGGTTTTTAGTGCATTACTAGCAGTCATATGATTGGTATGGTATTACCTGTGTTACAAATAAATTAGAAGCAACTAACTTCAAATTGTGAGCTAGATAGAAAGGGAAAAAAGGCTTATTTTACAGTATTTAAAGACATGAACAAGTATGATTTCTTCAGTGTAATTAAATAAGAATTGTTTTGTGAATACAATGAGCTTAAAACATTATGAAGCTGGCAGAGACTGGGGAAGAAGTGAATGACTCAAAAAATGAGAACAAAAATTTTCTAAAAGGGAACAATATGTTACCAAAATCACCCATGAGACACATTTTATGTACTTTTTAGCTAAAATAGTAAGTTATTCTTTGCACAGACCATTTCTGATTATAATAAAATCATGAGACCTATTTCCTCTGTAATGAGAAAATGGGATGGATTTTCCCATGCATATGATTCAGAACACACCCTTTTATTGATCCAACTTTATTCAGGAAGCAATTATGTTTGTTTAAAGGAAATTACTCATTTAAGAAAAGTTTTGAGAGAACATTAAAGTTTACACCCCAGAGTGGACACTGTGGACAAAATCTCAATTAGCAGGAACTATTTCTTTCATGTAATACCCTCATGATCCATATTTCCTGATGAGGTTACTGTAGCTTGTTTTTCCTTCATGACCCTTTAGTTTCATAAACAATGACTGCCATTACAACTCCTCGATGCTGGGGTGGAAAATGAGTATGCTTTAAAATCTATAATTAAGACCTAAGATCCAGTATATAGACCACAACATGTGGCCTGATTATTGGCTTCATGTTTTTAGCTAGGCCACTTCTGGTTGTAGTTTGAATTCAAGGGAAATTAAAAGGACTGTCTCACTTATTCAAACAAGAACACATTTAAATAATTACCAGCAACTTAGATGGGCTAATAAAGCAAGAGTGGCAGCATTGCTTTAGCTCTGTGCAGCATGGTCTCATCAAACACGAAAGAAAATCTAGCTCTATGATATTCACTTTGCTCTGGACATACGAAGTACACTGGTAAAATACATGCAAAATACCTCTAGATCTTCAGCAGGGGTAGCACAGATCTCAATAGTGCTATCCTGTAACTTAACATCAAGTTGAATTTGTTTCAGGAATTCTGTGCCCCCTGAAGTCACAGTAGCCCATCAGCATAAATATCTATATTACTTCCAAAGGGGTTAGTAATATTGCCAAATTGAAGTGGATGATCAGGGTGTTTTATACAGATTCTTTGCTTGTGTGTTTATGATACAAGACAGCAATAAAGCAAGGCCTGTCTCTTCTCTCTTTCATGCCATTAAGAACATGTTTTGCAGAAAAGAATGATTCTGGAAAGATTTGCTGGACATAAGCAAGCAGGTCTGTTCAGCAACAAAGTCTCTACAGAGTAAATGAGAAATACAATTAGGTTCCCTTCTCAGGGCTGAAGAAGCCTCTGCAGAGGCACCACAGTGCACAGAGAAGCCTCTCAGAATAACCCTGGACAGAGGGTGATGGAGCATCAGTTTGTATCTGAATTTCAGAAGCAAGAGACTTGGAAGAGGATCTGACAGCTTACTCTTCCACAGAGAACTGAAATGAAGAGCCTTGTCATGGTCATGCAAAGTGTTGTGAATATCTCGGTTGGATTTATGAACAAAGAGCCAGTTTCTTTCTTTTACCATTGCACTCAGGAAACAAAATGGTCTGTAAGACATTTGTGAATAGAAATATCTGGCTCGCATCTCAACTTCTGCTCCTTGCAGATGGTTGTCTGCAAGATGGAGCTGCAGTTTTGATGCAATATAGATTGTGATCCTGGGGGCTTTGTTGCTGTTAACTCAGGACTGTTCCTGATGTGGAGTGTATGCTCCTGGTTCCTTCACCACTGGTGTTGTAAGACCTGGGATGTAAGGAAGGAGACCTGGGATGTAAGGAAGGACTTTGCTTTAATTTTTCTGCTAATCTTAGTGCCTATTCTGGCCTTTGTTTTCATTTAATATGGAGCATTGCTGCCCTTTAAAAATATATTGCTGTGATTTTACTTCCTACATAAATTCCTCGTGAATTAAAAATCTATTGATGACAGACAAAGCTTATTCAATGGAAGTGGGACTGTTATATTTTCATATTTTCATCCAAACCCTTTCTATCATCTGAGATGGTGTTTGCCTTCATGAGATACCGTGCTACAGATCAGATTTTAGACAGTATTTTCCCATAACATTCATAGACGTCAGCCTGTGGAAATGGAAGGAAGACTAATCAAGACAATCTGAACCTCCCTTCTCTTAAGGGCCTATTTTTATTGATTTCTAATCTTGAAAGAATTCTGACATTTGTTTTTTTAATTACCATCATGGGACGGAAAGGGATTGACAATTGCTGATGCAAATGAGTTAAAATACATACTGAAAACAGGCAGGTTGGGCACTGCTGCCAGGCTTGCAATGTGGCAGCAATGTTTGAAAAGTGAATCTGAGAAGCTGAGTAACTATCCCATTTTTTTTCTCTTCTCAAGCTCTGATGTCACAACAACTCTGCCATTAGTGTTTCAGTTACTGTTTCAACCAGTTCAGAGATGTCAATTTATCTTGCTGCAGTCACACCCTTGAATGATAGCACTGACATGCCTACAGATAATGGCCGTTCTGGTATTGGGAGCAAAATAGTTTTGGACGTCAGCAGGAGAGAATTTGTTGTCTGATACTTTCCTGCCCTCGCTCCCGTGAGCGCTTCAGCATGTGCACAGGGACCTCGCACAGAACGACAGTGAGGACTGGAGCGAGATGGAGTAGTAAGAAAAACAGGACTGTGTTTTTCATCTCTTCTATTCTGCCTCTTAACTCAAGTGAAAACTACATTATTCATAGAACTAAGTCACATAGTGCCTCAAATCCAAAGAGGTCTGTAATTTTCTCCCCATAAAGTACCCAGCTAATTAATCAAGAATACAATTAATTTTGAGTCAAAAACTTTGTAAGCCTTAGCTGAACAGTGGTACGTGGCTTACTGGCTAGCAATAAATGCTATTCCCTTTACCTGTGTAGCATTCCATACCCGATGGAGCAAACTTAAGGCATCTCAGACATCATCAATCTTTTCACCATCCTTGTTACTAAGTAAACACGTGATCTATCAGCTGACCTTAAAGACCATGGATATATAGATTATGTCTATATTGGGAACCTGTGGAGCATTCTGGACAGTCAGGTCTGAGTGAGAGTCTCACCTGCTTTCCAGGTCCATAAAGGAGAGAGCCCTCAGGTTGCACTGCTTCCCCACTGCAGGTGTGCACACAGGTTTATGGTCCAAATAAGACCCACACTATGTTTCCAACAAGTGCATGATCTCAGTTACTGGGGGGCTAGGAACCTAACTTAGTTGTGTCTCAGCACAGCCTAAGTGGGCAATGTAGACACAGCCCAAGGTGGATTACCACATGTCAGACCAGCCTCAGTAACTGATGTGGGATGGACTCCAGTGGAAGGTTTCATTTGGATTGGGGTAAAAGCCATTCAGACAATTAGTTGCTGCAGCTCAACTTACATGGGAGCCTTCATGCAACCTACCTACACTTGGAAATTACAAAAGCCAAAGTAGCTTAAAATGGAAGACTGCACTGAGCATGTAAGTTTCTGAACTGTATCGGGTCTCATTTTCCTTGTGCAATACGGTCCTTCTTTATGCCATGCTTCTGTTGAGATGTGTCCATCAAGGCAATGTAGCCAACTAACTAAAGATAGCCAGACATAAAGGAAGTGCTAAATGAGAAGAAGAATAACGTCATCTGGTCTGACTGTGGTGGCCCAGTAGTTTCTAGAAGTTATCACAGATGGTTACATCTTAGAAAAGAATTAAGCTGCAATATAAAAAGGGGAATAATGCCACAGACATTTCTAACATGAGGACTTAGACCAGCTTTTTAACAGCATGGCCAAGCCTTTCTCATATGTCTTGACTGGGACTGAGAAGTGGTTCCTGTATATGTCCCCTGAAACATGGTGAATACTTTGATGATGAAATTCAGTGTCTGTTGCTATAGATTAAAACAACTAATTTTGCTCATCAAAGTGGATTAAATAGTTTCCAGAGTCATAAGACTGTGCCTAAAGCCCACAGCAACTTTCAGCAATGACTTCTCCCCCAAAGCAGGGCCTGAACAGGCTCTAAATTAAGACATGCATAAATCAAGAATGATTAGGCTGACTACCCTTATAATTAAAATGGTAGAGTATATGGAAATTGGCTTGCTCATGCTCAGATTGTTTGAACAGAAATACTCAACATAAGACAGTCCTCCAGAACAAGAAAATCTGCATGCCAGAGATGAGAGACTGCGTGAATCATCACTGGTCACAACACGCTACATGCAGGCCAGCACAGTCCTACTGCTCTGCTCTTTCTATGCAATGTTACTTGCTGTAGACCTCTAAATAATTTCTCATTTGTTAAAATCAAAATATTGCACTAAGTTAAGGCAAAGTGTTTTCCCTGCTCATCACTGCAAGGTCTCCTAGGGACTCCATTTCAATCAGGGGTGGTGGGAGGATCAGCAGCAGCAGCAGCAGCAATTTTGGAACTAGTGATCAATGATAGATTTCTTCCTGCAGCCAAACACTGCACTACAAGTTTCTGAAGTAATGCTAATACACAAAAAAGAAAAGGTTACAAGTACACCATATGGCAAGTGCACACAAGGATGATCCTATCTGGTTTGACATCAAAAAAGCTGAACAGAATGTTTTGCTAAAAGACCTTGTGTTTGAATATAGTTAAATGACTAAATATGAAAGGGTTCCATTTTCCTGACTGCTATTTGTTCATCAAAAATATGTATATAAAACTTATTCAATTCTTACCTAATCCTGCATGAAAAAATGTATGCTTATGCGCTGAATGCATGGACTAAGGTTAATCAATTATTAATTTATAATTATTTAACCATAAGCACCAATACAAAAGCATGAGAATCTTTAAACTGAATAAGAATTTGTTTTTACAAAAAAAACTGTGTTTCAAGGTATCAATAACCAAGAAAAGCTTTAAAACATGAAGTCAGTATTCTACTAAGGATCTCTTTGCAAACTCTTAAGTGCCTCTGGAAGCTCTCATTTTACCGCTTCCATTTAAAAAGTTTATACTCAAGTCTGAGCTTGTGAATAATTTTATGGGAGTAACATAATAGAGAAAATAAGATATTATAAAGAAGAAACTCCAACTAGCATGGCTATTATGAACAATAATCCAAGAGATATATATCTCTTTAGAAACTGCAGAAGTACT
This sequence comes from Chiroxiphia lanceolata, assembly GCF_009829145.1. Classification (NCBI taxonomy): domain Eukaryota; kingdom Metazoa; phylum Chordata; class Aves; order Passeriformes; family Pipridae; genus Chiroxiphia; species Chiroxiphia lanceolata. The sequence continues at coordinate 35,974,887 of NC_045638.1, read as the reverse complement.
TATGTAAACACTCTTGAATGCTTCTCATGAATTGGTAGCAACAAACAAACAAACAAAAGGCAGTAAGCATTTCCAAATAAACAAACATATTTGTTTTAGGGGTTGGAGTTTAAGGGTTTGATTTTTTTTTTCATTTTTAATAATCATGCTCTAGAAATAAGCCAAGGCAAAGGTCACTTACCTCTTACATAGACTAGAAGGAAGCCAAAGCACAAAAGAAAAATACTTCTGAATTTCTCCATGCTCTTCTATACAGTGCCTTGATTGTACCGCTTGTTTTTTTCCCCAGTGATGATGTTGCAATGGCAGTGCTAAGGTTTGAGGGGCACGCTTAGAATCAGCGTCTCTGCCCAAAGAGGTCTCTCACCATCACATCCAAGCAATGCAGAACAGAGAGAAGTCCCTGAAAACCTGTTTGCGTACGAGACAAGTAACAAAAGCAAACAACCCTGCTAGGGCCAAGCTGTGAGCAGCACCTGAGGTGCGAACTGTGCTCCAAGAAATCTATTTATTACCCAGGCAGGAAGCATGGAGAGCGGGGGAAGCAATGGCAGCACCCAATGAGGAGGGAGCCAGAATGCTCCGAGTCCACCTCCTCCCCGCAGGGGAAAACCAACCTGTTTGACATCCTTGCCTTCAAAGCAGGGTGTGGTGCTGTGAGAGCTCAAGTAGCTTGTAAGAGGAGACCATCTTTCTCTGAAGTGCGCTTGAAAGAATCACTCAGACATACTCTGTCCTCAAAGCACCACTTCCCTGCTTGGTTCTTGGCTGAGCAACAACTACTGATAAAGGCAGTACTGCCAGCGTCTTAACCCCTAACTCAGGCTGCCATGTTAGGGAATTAGAGGCCAAGAATCTGCTTTGCAGAGACTTGGGAATTGGCTAAAGAGGAATGACAAAAAAATCTAATTTTATAAACTTAAAATGTGATGATGGACTACACAACTGAAGCATACTCAGCTCCCCGGTGGATTCTTATCTTCACAAGGTAAAATAAACATTGCTCATCATGATTTTTTCCATTGACCTAGTTTTGTATTTAATTATACATATCCATGCATATTCTACATGGAGAGAGATGTCAGACAGCACCAAATATGATGATACAAAGCTTTGTAAAATGAACAAAATTCATGCATCTATCTGTACATGGACATACTTTAAAATCACTGATGTGATTAAATCCAGTTCTGTTACAGCCTCTCTCTGGCAAATACATATACCAACGCTTCTGTCCTTTGAACTGGATCGCAGCCATCACACAGGTGTTCAGCACCAGCAAGGAGACTGGTGTGCATCCTCTCTTGGGCTGGAGGGTAAGCTGCAGGGGGTTTTGTCAGTGCTGTTTTGTCTAGGGCAGCAAATAGCTCAGGACTCTGTTCCATGAATGGCCAACCTGAACACCTGTGGTGGTGCTGGGTGATTCAGTCTAATGTGGGGCACAGGCTGCCCCCAACTGCATTTCTGTTAACTAGAACATATAACTGAATTCATGCTTTTATGCTAACTACAAAAAACAGATGCAACAACATAAGTTGGACTGATAGAACCTGGTGATACTGGATCTTCAAGAAGCTTGATGTTAGAGTAGGTCAACTCTCCCACCCGAATTTGAACCAGCAGAATGTTTTATAAAAGTCTGGCTTATTGTATCACATGGCTTAACTATTTTTAAGCTACTAATAGAAGCTCTAAGGTTCAATTTGTGTATCATCATTGTCCATGTCAGGGCCAGCTGCTCCATCTCCAAAGAGTTAAGGACATTTACGTTGAAGAGGTGACTTTGTCAGCCAGTTAAAACAAGAACTATACCATGCAATGAGCAATCCCGTAGATCCAGTTTATTTTTTTTCAAGAATACCAAAAGCAGGCCTGCGTGTGGTAATCTTCATATCAGTGTTGAATTTGCCAGAAAGGAACAGGAAAGTTAGCAAGGCTATGTACTAGTCCCAGGCAAGTCCAAGCACCTCATGTTCAGTAGGTTTATTTCAAAGCAGTTGCTCTTCTACGTGAAGTCTTCCCAAAATGCATTCTCTCACCTGAGAGTGATTCAAATTCATTGTGATACTGAACATTCTCAGATGAAGTTTGAAGATGATGTACATCTTCTCTAATTCTTCTGAAGCCAGCTACTGCTCTGTATAGTTAAATAAAACAATACAAAGGTAGCACTGGAAGGAGTGGACCTAGTGTAGGAGTCAGGATGTTTTGAATATCTCACTTCTGTTCTTGGAGGCATTGCAGGAACTCATTAATTTTAGTTCTGTCAAAAACATGCAACTGCTTGCCCAAGATAGCAAATAAAAAACCATTATATATTAAAAAGAAATATATAGCCATACACCAGACCATAAATTGGTTTTAATACTTTGAGATATCATTGACCCATTGCTTTCAATTTAAAGGGAAAAAAGAGTTCTGACTACTATTCACCTGAGAAGGTGGATGAACTCTCTATCTTTTTTTTCATTTGTTCTTTCAAGAAAAAAACCAATATTTTAGAAATGGCAAATGAGGGTAGAAAAGGAGACAGCGTGTTTATCTATTCTCTATGCCACTTACTTTTTGCCCATCAGGCCTCTCTTAGATGAGAGAAGCTAAAAAGGAAGAAGAGGACAGCCACAACTCATCACATTGGCAGCCTCATCCTTCCTGTGGGCAGAGGTTAGACACTGCTCTCTTTGGCATGGGTAACCTGCTGTATGCGTCTATGGGAGATGAAAGAACTGAATTATACAGTAGAACTACTTGGGAAAGCCACTAATATCCTACACTACTCATCTTTTGTCATAAAACCAGAAGTATTTTAATTAAAATATTGAAGCATCCAGTAATATTAGGCATTAATTTAAATGCAAGCCAAACACACAAGTGAATTGATGATACAATTTCTTGTCAACAGATTATAATTACTATGCACTAGCTGAAACTTTAATGTTTTTTTCACAAGCAGATGGAGGAACATGTATTTTATTCTGCGGTTCTTAAAGTACTCCAAATGCAGAGATTTGAAAAAAAACTTATTTTTGCTCCATTCAAGTCCTTTTTCTATTCCTAATAATCACTTCCTTTCAAACAGGTCTTTTACATTTGTGTAACAGAAAAGAGCAAAAAGAAAATAATATTTTCAGTTTGTAAAAAGGTTAAGGTTTTTCTCATCATCTTGTCAAGTAAAAAACACACATAGAACAGTAGGGCTTAGATGGTGGCCTAATTAGTGGAAAAAAAGGCACAGAAATGCGGCATTGAGAGTGTAATTTAGCCCAAGGTACACTGAAACCAGAGTGCACTAAAATGTTTTTCTTAGCATTCAAAATTTGGCACTCACGTTGAAACGAGATGAAATAAGAGCTACAGTAAAAAGCTGCCAAATTTCATGCTTAAGAATTGCCTGCTTTCATTTCCACAGCCCGATGAATTTGTCTGGATAAGTATTTGAAATGGGCATCGCACTTGAAAGCCATCAAAATATTTTTAAAGCAGTCTTTTCCACTGAGAGCATGAACTTAACTGCCACCACATCTACCCTGTAGAAGCTAAAGTGGCGTATTATTCTACAAAAAGATCCTGCTTTGATTATTTTTCCTCCTATAACTGATGGTAACTCCTTGTCCTTAAAGGATGTAGACTGAAGAAAAAACAGAACTGAAGAACGTGTGCCACAAGGATGGGATAGAGCTCTTTGTTGCCATCCATTTTAACTCAGTTTAATGGTAAAGGTACCTCACCAGGGTGAACTTGCAGTTTGGGCCTAGAAATGACAGTATTTTTTCATTCCACTGTACATTCCACTATATCTGACTGATACCTATACAGAAACTAGAACGTTAATTCCCAAATTTGACTCTGAAAGTCATCGCAGGTCATAAGGCCATGATGGGCAGCAGCTGATCTGTGGGAGATGACCATAAAACTACTTAATTAGGGTGATGAATAATTTTTAACTGATAATGTTTACTATGCCAAGGAATGGGACAAATAATGAATTAGGATATTTAGCTATGTAATGTAATGGTAGCTGAACAAGGAAGAAACAAATCAAAGACTCTATGGGTAGTGAGGCAAATAGCAACATAGCAATTAATATCCCAATAGCTGCAAGTGAACTGCTACATTTTATCCACAGATAAGTAACAGAAAGTAACAGAAATCCATAAATTGGCAGCCTCTCACAAGAGAAAAGCCTATAATTTCAAGCTTTCTCTCTAAACTTTTCTTCCTAGGTGGCAGCAGCGAGTCTTTCTTCCTTCTTCCACAACTCCTGCCTGCAGATCTGTAAAGGGGCAAAACTAGACATGAGAGATGCTGAAATCAGCATTACAACAGCCTTTCCCTGCAAACACTGTCCTTAGGTTTGCCTGCTTTGTGGAGTATAGTTGTCCCCAAAATTCATACAGTAACCTATGCTTATTTAGACTGAAAACTAGAATTAGTAAATTTGTTAGTATTTAGGCACTTGGCAACCCCTGCATTGTTATCTCATTCAGTTATGGTCCTCTCACCTCAGGTGAGACAACACATGGCCCTGCAACAGTGTCTGCTTCTAAAGGATGTGATAATATCTGGATGAGGAACACTCAACAGTGTTTAGTTTGCCCATACTAAACCTTCTATTGCTGTCCATATTTTCAGTAGAGTCTGTGTTATCAAATCTTCTTCAAAAGCCATGCCTGTCCTTCACAGAGATGTCTTCTCTGCACTTCGTACTGGTAAGCACCCTGTGAAAGCAACTCCAAACTTTACTGCTCTTGGCCAACTTTTTTCTAAAATGATTAAAATGTCTGTAAGAAATACATCTGAACAGCTGATGGAGCAGGAAGACAAACTATTTGAAGGTTCCTTCTCTAGTTGAGCACCAAAAGTTTCGTATTTTTAGAACTACTAAGGAGAAAAACACATAAACCTTTTTTTTTAAATTTATTTTTAGAAAAATCACAATGTTGATAGGAGATTTTAATAAGTAACTTTTAAGCTTGCAAAAGCTGAAAAAGGATTCAAAAGCCTGGTTAGCTAAAAGCTATTTTGAGCTTCCCCTGCCATTCTATTTCTAACAAACTCCGACTTATTTCTGTTTTCTCCACACTTGCCATTGATATGAGATACCTATTTATTCATTCAGGTGAGCAGGACGTTTCTTTGTATTTACATAGAGCGTATGTTTATATAAAAGTCACTTTTGCACTCTCAAACACACTTAAAGGTTTTGTACCAAAAGCAGAAGTGGGGCAAGGGGCTTACAAATTAATTCCATAACAAAATACTAAAATCTGTGTAAAGCTTTGTTGCAAGCTAAGAAACATGTACAAGAAATTCTTAAATGAATTATCCTTGGCATACATTCATATTTGAATGTACAGATATATTTACAGGTTTAATATCCAAATTCAGTAATAACTTCTAAGACGTTCCATGAAATGTCATCTTCCTGTAGACCTTTGTCAGGTGGCTAAAGCACATTAGTAGGACACATACTGTAAAACTGCATGAAAATTTAAAAGAATTAGAATGAAAGCCAACAAAACTGGTCAGACTATTCCTTCCAGATGGAACTAGTTATTATTCCAGATTTAGTCCTTTAGTTGTTATGAGTTGCAGTTTTCCGTGTTTCCACAGATCCTTGAAACCTTCCTTTCACTTTCAAGAGCCACAGCACAGTTCTCAAGTGCTTTCAAATAAGGATGCAGTCATAGGTCGTCATCCCAAGGGCAATCCTTCACAAGTCCAAAAGCACTTCTCACACGTATGCTATTTATACTGTTCAGTGGATGCCTGTGGAGTGGGGTTGGGTAGTTCTGGTCAGTCTTGCTATTTTGTACTTTTGACCTGTAGCACTGTTTCTGTCCCTTCCATGTCTATGATACACCTCCTGAATTCAACATTATTTTATGTTAAGCTTTTGGTTATGGAAGTCTGAAGATGTTACTCCCCACTCCCCAGTGCTTCAGCCACAACTGTTTAGTCAATGCCAAATATCAATCTTGCCGGATATACACAATCCAGCTATGGTTCTGATGTGCAAATAAGGCTTTTCCACAACTGACCAGCTCAGTACTCGCAAAGCAGGAAGAGCCAGAAAGGATAAAGGGTCTGTATGCACTAAGTTTTGGGTTTTCTCAATCTGTACCAGACAGATGCAACGAAAAAAAATGAAAAAACAAAACGGAATTTTTGTCTCTTGAACGCTCAAGAACAAGTATCTCTTCCCTGGTGGCTGACGCAGGCAGCTACATAGATTGGGTCAGCAGCACCCACACCCAGATCCATCACTCATACACAGTGAGCCACTTGCTTGCCGGTGCCCACAATATACACCAGGCTGGTTGGTTGGCACACTCACTGCACACAGGGTATTAAAAAAAAATGCTTGTACTGCCTGAAAGCAATGACATAACAAAACCTTAATTGCTTATTGTTTTTGGAGAGGTAAGGAAAAGTTAAACATACCGAATGCACTTGAGACACACCCAGTTGTCAGAGGAGCAAAGGCAAGAATGTAAAGGCACAACATACTTCTACACTCCTGTCATTAAGGCCATGTAGTGGTGTGCAACAATGCTTCACAGGGCTAACCATACAGAAGTACTCAGGTCTAAGTCACACTCCCAGAGATGTTTCAAACAAGAACAGTTTTCTAATGCAACTTCAGACTCTGCTCTTTACGTTATGCTTTTTTTGTGTCCTTTTTTTTTTTTTTCAGGCAGAAGGCAGGCTCTCTATCCAGTTTCAAGATCTGTTCTTCATCACGTTTCTTTAATTTAGTTCTCCAGAAGTGTGCGTTGAACTAAGAAGTGAAAAAAAATTCTAGATTAGTACACTAAGTTCACGGACATTATAAATTATTTAATAGTTTATGCAGACAACAAAGTTTCAGTAGGCATTTGGCACTGTGTGATAAATTCAGGTAAGCAGAGCTTGATTCTGTGAAGCCAAAACACTGCACATCAAGGTATATTACATCCCAGTTTTCTCACTCAAATAACCACATCCTACTACATCAGAGAATCTATCTACACTTGCAGTTTCAGGCTTGCAGTTTTTGCGGATGCCAACATGAAATGGAGTACAGACTGTGTAAATAATGGAAAAGTAGGTTATTGAAACAAGGTGTCTAGGTTAACTATATTTTCAGGAAGTCAAAGATAAGCCTACATAAAATTTTAAAAACATAAATCTATTCTGTTGTGCCATCTGATCTGGCTTCATAAAGGACCTCTTTTAAACTAGAAGCTGTGTAGGTACACCAACACTATCACCAGAAGCAGAGCTGACATCTGCTGACTCCCAGAACTTAGATCAGGAGCAGCACCATTCTGACCATGGATGCCCAGTTTCTTGGCTCAAAACGTGATCATGCTTGTCTGCAAAATACAGTAGAGGTATGAAATAAGGGATGTAATGTGACATCAATACGTAGGCAGGAGTAATCATATATGATAACATCCTGAGTTTGACTTTACTGGTTAAAATAGAATATGCATCATCTGACACATTTCACATTTGAGTTCTCATGAATCTTGGCCAAAATTTTAGGATATTCCAACTACAACTCATATTTTTAACTGCCTTTGGTATAGGTCTTTGAATGATCCTACTTGCTTCACTAATGCATTGCTGAATTGAGCATACCTGCCTATCTCCAGTCCTGACAGCCAGTCACAAGAAAATGTTTTGCCCTTAAAGGAAAAGTGTTTATAAAGATGTTTATAAGCCAGATGAAAGTTTTTAGCAAACAGATGAAATATCTGAGAAAAATAAGATATAACTGTTGGGTTTTTTTAATTACATAAACCCCAGAAATAATTCTGTAGATTTTAAACTCACAGAAGAATATACTGAAAATATATACTGCTTTGGTATTTTAATATTCAGTATTTCAAAAACACTCAATAAACTTCAGCATGAGGTTATACTACTTCTTTCTTTGTTGACCAGTCACAAGGGCTAGAAGACCAAGTTTTCACCTATACCATTTCCTCCAGAACTATCTATGGCTTTCCCAGAGTTAAACACCTGTTCTATCAGCCAAGTACCCTAGACCACCGTAAGTGAAGGGTGAGGTTGTAAAAGTTTTTGTTGCTTTAAAAGAGACCTTTCCACAGGTGTCACCTTTGTAGAAAGATCAATTACGTGATGGTTCTTTCATACAAGAATCATTCCCTGTTCACAACAGAAAATGCTTTAGTTACAACAAAGTGAGTTTAGTCCCTCCTTGCCTCCAGTGTAATTACATCTCTATTCTGATGCCTCAGAGCTTTTTGGATTTTTTTAACTTTTGTAGATTTTAGAAGTAGTTGTGTAGTAAATGCAGATTTTAATGTAGCTGTATTATATCCCTTACCCTGTAGCATAGTAGTTACACATACCCAACCCTGTTACCCCATTTTGTATCAATCCCTCTAAATTCTGTTAGCGTGTTTAGTCTTCTTTTCAAGTTATAATTGTAGAAAAACACTTCTGTTTAAGAACACAGCACCCTAAGCCTGGACTAGGAGGTATCACACAGACACAGTAACCTTCAAGCCCAGAACTCTGGAGGAGTTCCAAGGACTATGTGTGCTGTGAAGAAGATGAAGATGAGGAAGAAGGGGTCCCAAAGACCCCAAACTCAATTCCTACAGGGGCATGTCGAGGGGCAGAATGGGGCAGAACCGGGGATGGATAGACCTGGGATTGGATAGACCTTATAAAATCATAGAACCACTGTTTGGGTGCACACATGTGCTGTGTATTCCCCTGGCCTGAGGCTAATTAAAGGACCAACTCCTTTTATCTTATCTTATACACTAAATTGGCCTGGAGACTTTTTCTCCACGGTCTCTTTAGGCAACAATTCAAACATAATTATTTTTAATATACATTTTTGCAGAGTTCTGTATCAGTTTGTAATCAGAAAAGGTTTCAGATTCCAATCAGAAACAACACAGACTAATAAACTGCTAATTGCAGTTATGTATTACACTAAAGAAGCAGGCTTGTGTTTTCATAATTGTCTTTAACAATACTTCTGCAGAGAAAATTCAGTTCTTTACTTTCTCTAAGCTCCTGTATTTCAATGACTTCTCAAGGCAATCAACCAACCTGTTCAAAGAACAAGAAAAGCAGAGACGAGTGGCCACATCTTCACAATGTAATTCTTGAGTTAGTTCCAAGTTTGTTGTCATGGTAAAATCATAGAATCACAGAATTGTTTATTTTGGAAAACATCTCTAAGATCATAGATTTTAACCATTAACCCTGCACTCCCAAGTCCACCACGGAACCATGTCCCCAAGCGCCACATCTACACATCTTTTAAATACCTCCAGGGATGGCAACTCCTCCACTTCCCCGAGCAGTCTGTTCCAATACTTGACAATCCTTTTTGTGAAGAATTTTTTCCAAATATCCTATCTAAACCTCCCCTGGCACAACCTGAGGCCATTTCCTCCTGTCCTATCACTTGTTACCTGGGAGAAGAGGCCTCCATACAACCTCCTTTCAGGTAGCTGTAGAAAGCAATAAGGTGCCCCCTGAGCCTCCTTTTCTCCAGGCTTTTCTCCCAGTTCCTCTCTCAGTCGATTCTTCTAAGAGGCTCCAGACCCTTCACCAGCTCTGTTGCCTTTCTCTGGACACACACCAGCACCTCAATGTCTTTCTTGTAGTGAGATGCCCAAAACTGAGCACAGGACTCAAGGTGTGGCATCATCAGTGCTGAGCACAGAGGGACAATCACTTCCCTAGTCCTGCTGGCCACACTATTTCTGATACAAGTCAGTATGCCATTGGCCTTCTTGGCCATCAGGACACACTGCCAGATCATATTCTGCCAAAATTGATAGTTATAAGTATTTTTTTTAAAACAAAACAGTGCAAATAATTTTCTCCACTAAGTTAGATGTCAATAAAGTGCATTTAATAGGATCCCCACCAAAAAATTGATTTTCCATCTAGATTCTTGTCTTACCAGGTGGCTCAGATTGTGCTCCCCTATGGCTATCCATATTCACATTCTCTTCATCTGCTAGGAAACAAAGAGATGTTTAGTGTTCAAATTCTTTTATATTCAAAGTTATTGATTAATAGAGATAATTTGACATAAGAAACAGCATTGAAGAAAATGGGCTACCTGCTGGTAGTTGAGCTGCCCTTGTTTTGCCTGCATTTTCACTTTAACATGCATGGTAGAGATGTTACTCAGTTTCCAAACTTCCTAAATTACAAAACAGCAGTGCCTGGCAGGATGACTGCACTACCCCACACCAAATAGTCAGAAAGACTGAAAGAGACAAAACCAGAGCTTCTGCCCCTCCTATCACTCACAGGATTCCCAAAGTTCTCTGATCTAAGTTATATCTTATTTAGATGGAAATAAAGCAGATAGCAAGCATGACTGCAGTAGAATCATTTGGGGATGACCATCGGGGTAGTTGTCATAAAACTAATAAGTAGGTAGGCATCTTGAGAAAAGACAAAGGCAAAATTTACAAAATTAGAAATGACAAGGTATTTTTTTCAGCATGAAAATAGTCTCAAATCCCCAATCAATTTTCCTTTAAAAGTATTTTCTTGCAGTCTCTCCTGCTTACGTTTTAACAAGAAATGCTTTTATTTTAGGAATGTAAAGCCTTAAGTTCTTCTACTTCTGAAAGTCTAATTTTTGGGCAAGGCATTCTTCAGTCACCCTGTCTTAGATGATTAGTAAAGAAAGGTTACTTCTTGTGAACATAAATTCACTGGGCTATTAAAACTACCTTATGCATAGGATCAGTTTCTAGTCCCCATATAAATACAAAAACACATCTCTTTAGACAGTAGAAAATAAAATTAATTTAGAATTCTTACCGCTTTGTTTGAAACAGAGTTTCTTCTTCTGGTAAGCAATGAAACTAGATACTGCTCCAATTACAGTAGCAGCCACAGCACTTACAATTCCAGCTATTGCTCCCTGAGAAGCTGAAAAAAACAGAGGTTTGTATACATTTTTCAGAATTGAAAGCCATGTCAAAATAGTATTGTCTCAAAGTAAACCCTATGAACACTTCCAAAAATCATTAAACTGAAATTACATGAAAATGTAATCATCAACTCTTTCTGTCTTTATGCATAATGAAAAGTGATTTGTCTCATTTTATAACCATTGATTTCTTAGCAATGCCTGTTGTTAAGGAACTTAAGCACTCCTGTTCTAATTCCCATTAATTAAAAACGCTACCCTTTCATGGCGATATCTACTTTCCATGTGTGCGATCACTGCACCAGCATCTCTGAGACCTTAACAATTATGAATTATTTGCAACATAGAGATTTTAAAGGATTATGAAAGCAGAGCTTGAAAGTAAGAATTCCACATTCCACAAAAATTTTTAAGTTGTAACCCACTCCCAGTAGTGAACATTCTAGCAGAAGATTAGCAACACAGAAAACTCCAGAAACCAAACTTCATATATCCAGACGCCATCATACACACAAATTCATGCATTTACCCTCATCTTCTTGGCCATTATTTGGAGTTTGGCCCCTTCGTTCTGTAAAAACAAACAGAAAGGTTACATTTTACATGTCTAAAGAACAGTCATATCATAATTGACAACCCTTTTCCCAATTAATCATCCAAAATTACAAACCATATATTATATCCATACAGTGCTAAATTCTGGCATTCAAACTTTCTGCTTTCAAAGTACCGGTCATGGTGGTGTCAACTACAGCCTTGAGTACTCAGCACTTCTACAAAATGAGCACAGAGCACTTGTAAAATATGGTTTAACCAACTTGTGCACCACCACAGAACACTCAGTGGAGAGGAGCACTGTATAGCTTCAGAGTAACACTCAGCTCTATTTCCACGGAAACAACCATCTTTTCCTAAAATCCCAGCCTCGTTTACTAAATACTTCTGCAATTCTCTTTGCAAGCAAGACAGAAGTTCTATAAATACTAACTATATTTGTCACAATGCAACTTGTACCATTGCAGCAGGAACCCGTGCAGATCAAAACACCCCACAAGTCTCCACAGATATTTCTTGCCCCTGCCAATTTTCAAGATACTGCCCCAAACATACCCTGAAAGGTGAAAGCTACACAAAAAAGTGGCATAGGTAATCTCTGTCTAGGATAACTCTCTGAAGAAGTCAGTAACCATTGGCACACCTCAAACCCCATCAAGATACTTCAGCTAACTCTGATCTGGAAATAATAAAGTTTCAGTAATGCACACAGGGATGACTAGATACATCCCAAGGATGACCATTACTGCAGCCTGGTTGCAGTGACCACCTCTGTACTGAGCCGAGCCACAATGATTAGAAATGTCAAATTACTAAAAGAAAGTCTGGCAAACTATGAAACGGTTTCATTCTGCTCAGAGTAGATACACCCTACATAGAATCATATGGTTGGAAAAGGACCTTAAAGATCATCTAGTTCCAAACCCCCTGCCATGGGCAGGAACACCTTTCACTACACTGGGTTGCTCAGAGCTCCATCCAAGTTGGCCATAAAACACTTCCAGGGATGGGGCATCCACAATTTCTCTGGGCAACCTGTTCCAGTGCCTCACCACTCTCACAGTAAAAAGTGAAGATTAAGAATCACTTGGAAGTGTAAGGATCAGTTCATCCTTTGGGACAAAGCACATTTTTGAGAACATGGGGTGGATCTTCTTCTGGCCCACCTTCAGACTTTCTAACTACAAGAGCGACAAGAAACTGACAGTATGTCACAGAAGATCTAAAAATAGCACCTGGAAGGACTTTAAGAACTATATTTATGGCAAATTATGAAGTAAGTACCACATTCATGTCTCAGTTCAAAAAGCCATCCTTCTTAGTATAAAAGTAAAAATCATGGAAGTTTTACCTCTAGACAAGTTTTACCTCTTAATTATTTGGGGTGGGTTTTTTTGGTAGAGACAAAACACATTACTTTTGAATTCAAAGATATGCTCTTAAGTTTCAGATACCAGAACTAAAGGTGTTACAAATTAGAGCATGTTAACCAGCTTGGGAGCAAGATTTTATCGAAAACTCAGGTAACCGCAGAAACAATATGAAGTACGACCTACTGTCTTACCATTGCTGCCACTACCATCACCTCCTCCCTTTGGTGAATTGCCATCAAGTAGATCTGCATCATCAAATGTGCCTATAAAAAATGTAAATAGCATTACCTTACATGTTTTAAGTTCAGTGAAAAGACACCTCAAGGCACATAATGACATGGAAATTTTCTCAAGATTGTTCAATTGAATTTGTCGTGGTTTTAGGCTTAGCATCATAGTCACAATGTGCTCACATTTTAAAAGCCCTCACAATGTCAAGTCCCTTCAGCTGAGCACTACACAGTTTGACAGCAGTACTCCTGCCTCCAGATTTTCTGAACAACTGCAAGAAGAGCAGAGTAGCACAAATCAGAAAGCAAGAAGCCCTATAAGCTACTTAATTGGAATAACCCAAGTCTCCCTATGCTGTGAAAGCAAAGAAAGGACGTGGATAGGAAAGGATCATTTCTTTTCAAGGCTGCAATTGTGAATGAACCTTCAGAGTTGGGTTTCTTGGTCACAAACAGTCCCAATGTAATTCCCTTCTCTGACTTATTGCAGGACATTGGTCTAGTCCCTCTCCATTTCCACTGAACCCTACCTTATGGAGCATTCCCTTCCCCCTCATGGGACCTTCTCCTCCTTCCCTCTGCTGCCAAATGAATCCTTAGTTTATGCAAAGCAAATATGTTTCAAGTAGTAAAATTAAAAGTATTGCATCAGAGGATGTTTTTGTTGAGTGGCAAAAGCACTGTACTGAGGTATGCAAGACCCAAATTCAAGTATCTGCTGCAAATCAGAAAGAACAAGAACCAGGGTTTGCATTCCAGTTAAAAACTTTACCACAATGTTCATGGATAATGGCATTTTCACAACTGCATCGATCTAAATTTGTTTTGTTCTGGGTTAGGCAAAGACCTCTAAAGCACAACAGGCAGGGAAGGACATGTATTTAAGCCTATCTTTCAAATACAAATAATTGTATTACTTAACTGGGCTTTTAAAAAAAAACAAAACAAAACAAAAAAAACCCACCCCAAAACAACCCTTTAACTTGGACCTTTATCTTTAATTTAGATCCTTTAAGAATAAAGATCATAGGCAGTTCCTATTTACCTTCTGGCATGACTAGAAGGGATTCAGTTTGTAAAGATGACAGAACTCAATCCAATACATGGGTGCTCCACCACCAAGCAGCCAAGCACAGCATTGCCCCAAGCACAAACACACTCTGTCCCATCCTGCCTCCTCCCCACACCATCCTGCTTTTAAGTGAAAGTGCCTCAACAGCTTTGTTATGGAATTTCAAGACTGCTGCAAAGTTTATTTGCAAGACAACTTTTCCTCAATCCTCAGTGTTTATCCAGTGCAACATCTGACATAGAGAGCAGCCAATTAACACAGATCAATTAGTAGAAGTGTAACTGAGACAGTAAAACCCTGACTCAGGAGTTTGTGCTAGAAGCCTTACCAGTGTCTTTGGGTTGATCTCGCTTGGGGTTATCTACATGCAGAAGAGAGATTTAAGGAAAAAAAAAGAAAAAAAGGTTAAGATATAAAAACTGGACTACAACACAGTAATGTTGAAAGGAACTGGGATAGATTAACGAATACTCTTCTACTGTTCAGAAACTCCTGTTAGGTCAGTCTTACCAGTGTCTCTAGGTTTTGAAGGAGGATTTGGCTTGGGACCATCTGTAAACAAGTAAAGAGTTAGAATAAGTTACTTGTGTGAAGAGACCAAAAGCAGAGCATGCAATGACCTCGAAAGACTATCTGACCTAAAAAAATGGTATCAAAACTTCCCCAGGTCATTTTTCCTTTCACTAACTAATGCTGTATTTGTTTGGTTATTTTAGCTAAACACTGTAATTTAATGCAACTAACAGTGTTTCTGCTATATTAACCTGTATGTCAGATCCTTGCTATAACAAACATATACAGAAGAACTCAAGTGTTATGCAGCATTTTAATTTGCACTTTGTATTTCAAAGGCTGAAATTCTTTACATTTTTCTATCAGGTACAGATTACTTGGCTGTTTTCTCTTTTAAAATTACTGAGTTTTAACCAATAATAAAAGTTGGTACCTCACTTAGAATAGAATTAAAAATACGGTCCCCACAATGACATTTAATTTAGCTTGCTACAAAATAGGAGAATAAGAGATCTTAGTAATTTTTTCTGTATTTGGTCACAGTCTTCACATCTGAAAGAGTATTTTCCCTGAAATTATTTCTAACATATTGATGTTTACTTGTGCTACTAAAATTACTTCTATAAAGGAAAAGATTACTTCAGATTTAAAAACTACTTCCATAAGTAATAGTTTATGGAATTAGTGCCATCTAGTGAAGACAACAATAATGAAACATGTAGGACTTGGCTAAGAAATTATTGAAATTCATACAGTTTTTGTGATCTAGAACCTTTAAAATGAAAGTAAATAAACATAACTAGACTGTAACTATTTTATCTGCAGTCTGCTACCTTAATCAACTCAGTGCCCTTTATTACATTTAGGTCATAAAGCTTGGATAGACATTGCACAAATACCTTTGAGCAGTATCCAGGAAAACATGATACTTACCAGGATGAAGAGCATCATCCAAGTTAAAATCATCTACAAAGAAATAGGGGAAATTTTAAGTGTAATGCAAAAACTGAACTAGTTTTAGACTATTTTTACACAAAATGCACCTCACAATGTTTTCACCAAGAATGTAACAGCATGCTCATTCAACAGTGGCCCACAGAGGAGCCCCACAGTTACCAGGCACTATCTGCCAAACGACATGGTGCTTTTGGTGATCATGATACCTGTCAAGAGCCACCTCAAGGTGAGCAAGCTCCAAACATGCAGACTGAAAGTCAACAAAAGGGATTTTCACAGAGTCTTTAAGTTTGTGAAATCACAAAGTGCATTTGTGAAAGCACTACCAGGAGACTCCAAAATGAAGAAATCCTTTTGCTTTTAGGGAACTGCTTTCTTTTATAGAAATATCACAACCCTGTATGCCACTATGTTGAAAAGTTCAGGTCTCTCAAATTATTATGTACACTACACTTGACTTTACAATAAAAGACATTACAAGCCAATTATATCCCACCAAAGTCCTGTGGTGGTGTCTTCTGAGATGGAAGAGGCTTCTTTGTCGTCTTTATCTCTCCTGTCAGAGAAGGTTAGAGAAAAAAAAGTTAAATACTATTTAATACACTGTTGGGAAGCTACACAAAAGACAAATATATGTCTATACAATGAAAAGCACAAGATCAAATCTATACAGCAAGACAATTTCCCCTTAAAAGAAATCCTTAATTGTTCCAAAGACAAATTTGAGTTCTATGTGGTCAACACCTTGACATACCCATAGCTGAATTGTTCCAATGAGGTTTAAACCAAACATACGCAGGGAAGGTTTCATGCTTGGTCATGTAGTGATACTTGGCAACAAACAATTCAGAAGAGCATCCACTATTTTCCCGCCTACCTCCCCAAATTTGTGAGTGCAATAATTACCAAGTGCATCCTCTAAGCTGAAGTCATCAAAATTGCCTGTAGAAGATAAAAGAAACAGTAAGGACACTACTTTTTCTTATTCACACCCAACACTTATTAAAGTCATAAACATATTTCTGATCTATCTTATGTTTTCTGCTCCCTGATTCAGAATAGAATATTCTCAGTCAGGGTAGAAGACATTCTTCGCTATTTCTCCAGATCATTATCCACAGATCTCTTCAGAAAAAAAGGAACAGCTCTAAAAATTTGTTCTACAGAAAGGACCCAGAGGGTCATAAGAGTCAATATAATGAACTTAATCCTTTATTCTTGCCACTTGCTATTGCATGCTTTCTTAGTGCCATCCACAGCATATTCTTTCCCAGCCTTCTTTCCACTGAACCACAAAATGAGCAGGGGGACAGCTCCAGTGCACAAGAATTTACAAGATTCAAGTGTGAAGAAGAGCCTTGGAGCACAAAGGCCATTATGGAAGTCATGTGATCAAGTATTGCTTTTAAAATCTTGGCATTAAAAATTAATTTTAATGGGTTTATCATTCTTATCTTTCCCCATAACAAGATTAGCAGTATGAAGGTGGTTAAGATATTAGCAGATATGATCTTGAGCAGTCTCTTTAACTTTCTAAAACATAGCTAAATGCAGCTGGTGCCACTACAGGCTCTCTACTCAAGGTCGATTAAATTCTATTTTCAGTCTTTAGGACAAAAACACCCACTCTTGCTATATTAAGTCAATTGGTAGAGCTACTGCTGCTTATCCAGTCAATTGCAAACACATTAACTCAATATATACATGATAAAAACTGATTTCACAGCATAAATACAGTAGTGTGATCTCAGCAGCAGAGGCTTGTAAAATAAGCGGACAGCTAAAACAACTCTTGGGGTATTTCCGATTGTTCATTATCCCTATTTTCACTGAAACATGGAATAAGAAAATGGCATGGAAGTAGATACTGGCTATTCAAGGAAAAGACATACAAATACACTGCTTCGGCCCAATAGAAGCTGAAAGACTTTTTCTACCTACTCACTATCAAGCCAGACAGAGCAAAAGTTATTTCCAAACAGAACTGCCTGAATTCAGAAGATAACTGCACAAAGCATTGGTGTGTTTGGCTTTTCCCCTAAGAATGAGGCTACCAAAGAGGCATCAGAACTGGCTACTGCAAAGTCAGAAGAGAGGAATAAAAAACAAACATCAAAATCAAACCAGGAGCAGAATGTCCCTTTCACTTGCATGACAGACCAAGCTAAGACAAGGACAAGTCATGACTTTAATATCAGGAATGACGGATGCTCCGATACTTGGTGACATCTTTCCTCTTAAATGAGGTCAAAATTGAAATCTCTTTTACTTCTCAGATAACTGCACTAATAATGCCTTTTTTTCTCCCCTGAGAAGAAAAGAGACTAAGATACATTTTTTTTTTTTAATAGGGAAGCTATGAATGACAACCGGAATGGAACAAAAAAAAGTGTTCATCTGGCCAACTGAACTGCTACAGCAGAAACTGAAATTTGAAGTCTAAGCAGTGATTCCCATAATGTAACATTTGAACCAAGAACCACCTTGCTCACAACCAAGTAGGGTTGCTTATCTGAAGTCAATATCATCTTGCAATACAATTTCAAAAACCTCTGTAAAATTAGAAGGTGCTAAGACCCCAATGCCAGTTACTTTTGAAGTTACCCCCTTGGCTACACTACATCAAGAAACCTCCATATTAACAGGCAAAAAGACGTCAGAACACTCAAATTTAAACAGGTATTTGCATAGTTGTTCCTCAACTCTGAATTCTAGTTTATTTGTTTTCTCGAGTACATGTATCTCTCAGGTTACAGTCCTCCTGGGAAGAAAGCCTAAGACAGGACCTGATCAGATATTTCATAGTCTGACTCTAAGAAGGCAGGCAGAGGGATTTGTTGAAGATGCATACTCCTCAAAACACTCTACCAGAGCAGCAACCAGAGGATGAACCATCACAAACTATTAACACTGTCTGTCTCAAAGTTAAAGATATATCACTAAGAGAATGAACATTACACTGGTGGGTATATTTCAAGAGCCCTGTTTCTTTTTAGGAGGAGTGACAGATGGAAAAACAAGCACATACACTCAACATTATGCTTTGGCGCAGCTGAAATGTGAGGGTATTTTAAGAGTTTCCCATTGCCATCATGAAACGTAATCCAGGAACTCATAGTTCCAGCTGCAGTGCTTTCCCTTAAGAGGAGGAAACCATTGTAAAAAGGGGTGCTTTCACTGACATTGCTATTTTAAGGGATTGTTTTCACATAAGATCTTCATGAAGAAATAATTTAGGATGTGAC
This sequence comes from Chiroxiphia lanceolata, assembly GCF_009829145.1. NCBI lineage: Eukaryota > Metazoa > Chordata > Aves > Passeriformes > Pipridae > Chiroxiphia > Chiroxiphia lanceolata. The sequence goes on along the minus strand of NC_045638.1, from coordinate 35,956,009 downwards.
TGCTGACTGTCAGTCTCACAGAAGACATGCTGCTTTGAGAGAGGAATAAACAAATTTGAGAGTTAATAAAAGAAAAAGATCATGCTTTATTGACTGGAGAGACTCAATATTCTGCAACCACACTTCTGCTTTCTGAGCATGCAGCAAGATGCCAGAGTCCTCACATACATTACTTTTTTGAGATAAAGTAGCAGAAAATGTCAAATACTAGCTTATGAAACCGGTTACAATAATCTGCACTCTAAGGTACTGGCAGTCTGCTTTCCCAGTAAAGAAAGGTGTTTCTCCACTGTTTATGGCAAACCTTCCTTTGTCTTTAAAGCAGCTGCTTTTACAACTGTACTCGCTCAGCTTTTGGTATGGGTGGGTCCAACTAAACTAGAAGTTCAGTGACTTAGCCTGAAAGGAAAAAAGCTCAGTACTAGGGATCCAGTTGGTTCCAGGAAAGAAATAATCAGAAAACAGGAGATAAAGCCACAGAACTAGACTAAAGGTATTATCAGGATCTAAGAAGAAAAAAAATCAGCAAGAATACACTGCACTCCCTACAGGTCTAAGGAGCACCCAGAGCAACTAAGCTTATAAACATTTTATTAGTCTAAGCAAAGATATTTACAAATAAAGCAGATACTATATTGCATATAAAGCATGATACAGCAGGTATTTCTAGCTCCTAGGGGCACGAGCATATTCAAGAACATTTCAGAAGTGTCTACAATATTTCCCTTTCATGTCTGTAGCTCAAATACCAGGATCTCAAGAGACGGATCTTTAGAAGGCTGCCCCTAGTAACCAGCATAGTCTGTGTTAGCTGTGGGAAAAACAGGAGGTAAAACAAAAGAGCAAACATAGGTTTTTGAATAGTTGAAGAGCTAGAGGGTATTCAGGAGATCCAAGTAACTATGCAAATAGCAGTGCTTTGGAAGACCTATCACTGCTCTCAGATACTTACTGCTACAGTATTAGTCATATTTACATTCCACTGCAGAAGCTGACAGGAGCTTTGGAAACTTCCTCCCTTAGTCACGTGTATGGCAACGCACCAAGAAAGGAGACTTGTGATGAATCACCACAAACGTAACTTTCTCACTTGAGCAACAGACTGCTTGAATTTTGTTTTCCTAAAAATGCAGTGTTCTCCCTCTTCCTTCCCTCCCTCTCTCCCTCGCACCTTGTGCACCACAGGGTGCCACAGAGTCTGCAAGTTGCAACTGGTCTTCCAGTTGTTGGCCTATGGACCAGGTGACAATGGTCACCTTGTCTTCATCCCACAGCTCGACATTACTTGCTACTCCATCAGTGGTTGACTTACAATCATGAAATATCTCCAGTTGGAAGGGACCCATAAGATCATCAAATCCAACTCCCTGCTCCTCACAGGACTAACTAAAAATAAACAATATGAATAAGAACCTCATTCAGACACTCCTTAGACTCTGTCAGGCTTGGTGCCATGACCACTTCCTTCCTGCCTATTGCAGTGCCCAATCATCCTCTCAGAGAAGAACCTGCTCTTAAGGTCCAATCTGAACTTTCCCTGATGCAGCTTCATTCCATTTCCTTGCATCCTGCTGGTGGTAATCAGAGAAAGTAGATCAGCACCTCTGCCTCTACTGCCCACTTGATCAGGTTTTGATCAAGTGAGCAGTAGAGGTAGGTTTTGCCTGCCTCCAGGTTTTGCCCCACCAGCATTAGTTATCTACTAATAAAGGACTTCTACTGTTCAGTTCACATTTTGACAATTATTTTCCAGTATGTCCTAAGGCAAAACCAAGAGAAGCAATTTAATTACAAAAAACCTAGGAGAAAGGCGACTTGGTTCTCCATATCCTACTCTAAGAACTCTAACATTTTAAATGGAGAACCTGAAACATGAAAACTACTTGCAGCTAGGTAGCTAACAGAGGAATGTACTTAAAACTATACTCTTTCCTCTCAGCCAGTGCTGAGGTTTGTAGGTGAGATCTCTGCGTCTGGCAATGCAGACAGAACATTTACTCCCATTGCCAAGCAGCAGTTCATCCCTGCCCAGAGTCTCACCTCACACTGTTGATTTCAAATCCTGTCCCTCCTACAACTACCGACCTATCAACGCTGCTTTTCAAGTTTGCTTTCTCTGCAGAGCAAGAGGAAACAAAAAACTTTGCATAAAATTTTGCTTAGCAGAATGAAGCCCCTTCCTGCTTAAAACAAATATGCCCCAAACACCAATAACAACTGTAAATCAGCCAAAAAAGTAAAGACAATTTTTTTTTTACATCTGGAGAGTGTCTGCTTTCTGCATATCTGGAACATTTACCAATGTAACTGATGGGAATAAAGTCAGCTAAATCTCCACTGGAATGAATAAAAAAATTTATTTCCTCTTCAAAGACACGTAATAAGACTACCCTAAAAACGATCATATTTCGTTTTTGTACAGTGATAGAAAAGTTTCTTCCCTGAAAAGTTACTTTATTTGCACCTATCTTGAAAATACAGTACATAAAAAGTTAGACAATTATGTGGCCTAATCTTTTTGTGATCTAACTGCTAGAAAAGAGAGTTTAGACTTATTTGTGATTTATTTTAATTTGAATTACTAACTATTCCTTCTGTTCAAAAATGGCAACTTAATATTTTTAAAAGCCTACAAGGCTACATTTTGACTCAAACTATTTACTTTAGCAGTAGTTATGGCAGGGTTTTTTAACAAAACATGGTAAAACAAGCCATCTACCAGAGATGAAAACAACCATATTTTGAAGCAGTTTGGGGAATTTTGCTTGCTTAAAATTTTCCCATGCACTGGGCAACTTTTGTTGCCCCTTCGAGCTATAGAAAGTAGGAAAGTACAATAAGGCTCTTAGAGCTCTTATTAACTATAAGCAGAGTTTTCCGGGGGAGGATTTGACATAGGAGTAAGAGGACAATGAATAGCTCTAAATCAGCAGAAAGCACACAGAAGAACTGAGTCAGTTGCAAAGCTAGAGAATTAACACGATGGCAACAGTCCTGTTAAATGCAGAGCTGCTTATACAGAAATGAGAAGGGGTGAAAGAGAATCAAGCAAAAGTAAGAACTCCTGTGACTCCCTTCAATCAAGTAGTGAGGATAAAAGCAAATATTTGGCATCTTAATCACAACCCACCCAGCGATGAGTTGTCTACTGCAGTCTAATTCTTTTCTTACAATTTGTAATTCTTCACATTCATAACGCATGTGACCACTCCCCCTCCAATCTACAGCTGGGATGCTGGGTGATAACCCTCAGTGGCAAAACAGCACCAAACAGAAGAGCCACAGGTCCCAGATCTTCTCCTTAAGCTTAAAAGAGCTTCCAAGGCACTGTCACTAACAGCAGCTTGGGAAGAGCTGAAGTATATTCTACACTCTGGGGAAAGCTGTTTTGTTGCAGAGAGTACCGCCCCCACACGTCCAAAATAAGCAAAACCCAGCTGACCACAGTCCTGGGCAACCTTCAGCGGCTGACCCTGCTGGAGCAGGGAGCGAGACTGAAAGGTCTCCAGAGGCCTCCTCCAGCCTCAGCACCCTGAGGTTCTATGACATGGGCCCATTCTAGTCACTGGACTAAACTCCTTGTGCTACAAAAGTCACAGAATTACAAATAAAGTAAGTCACTCTGCCCATCTGCAATTCTTTATACATATGAGAACTGAAACACATTCCTCTGTCTCCTGAAGCTTGTAAGCAGAAACCTAAGCTACACTAACAAAAGCTGTTAGAAAAACATTTGGGTGACAGAAGTGTGGTACTTTCATCAAGAAATTACAAGATTAAGTTTTGGGGGCACTGAAATAGGAAGCAGAAAGAGAGGAAAGGGGTTTTGCAAAATTCAGTAAAGGGGCTGAATCCCAATGACAACACATAAAAAGTTATTGGACATATTTATTTGATTTTTGCACATTATTTCTTACCTGTAATTTCAGGAGGGCCTGACCCCAATTCAAGACTGTGTCATATACTATGCTTATTGCTATTTCACCTATGTACTTGGCCTTACCAAGCATAAACACATTACTAAAATTAGTGAGCATTTTAATAAAGTATTTTCTAGATAGCAAATAGTTAGTTTCCTTTTTTGTCAATTCAGGGACTATGGCAAAACACAACTGGCAGACAGAAGCATCATCTTGTCTGCATCCATGTTTAGCATACCCTTGAAAAAGGCCACAGGTGTTTGATTAAATATTGCCTCGCCTTAAGTTATTTAAAGCCTGCATGTTTGGTCCTTGCACTTGCATGCTGAAATTTTCACCCTTCTAAGTAACTGGTCTTGAGTTCCTGGCATCCTTTCTCATAGGAGCCCTAAAATACACTGATGTCACTGTATGCATTAGGCATGAATTTACTTGATGTCAGCAAGGCCAGCCCTGGGGCCACTACTGCAACTGCCTTCTCTTGCATCAACAGAGCACCTGCAGAAGCCAACCCTGTCCTTTGGCCCCTGGAGCAGGCAAGGATTACCCCTGTCCCTCTTCCCAGGTCTCAACATAATCACTATTCCCCTAGGGAGGCTAACAGTGGTCCAACACACCCCTGATTTCCACCACTGCCTCTTGAGAAACCTGTGCCAGGGTTGGATAAGGAGCTCTGAAGCAGTCAGGAAAACTTGTTCTCAAATCTCACCAAGATCAAGCAGGCACTGTGTACCTACTTTGCATTCAGCCTTTTGAAATTCTGTCCTAGCATAAGAAATGTCAGTATCTCATTTTTATAAACCTAAGAAACCAAAAGTCTTTAAGTACATGTTGCTCACAGTCTACAGCTTCAAAGTTTAAGCTGCTCAAGAGACAGGATTTTAAGTTTTCAGAAAGCTGACAGCTTTCTGACAGCTACTACTCACATAGCCTAAATTTTCATAACCAGGTGCATTCTTACCACAAGGCTCACATTTACTTGTTATGTAAGTTCTCTTCCTTAACTATTACATCAATCAGTCTTTGTAGTATTGAAGTATATTAACTTTATTAATGTGTATTTCACATTATACACTGCAATGCAGCAAGGTAGTGGAATTTTACTGAACACTTTGGTATTGTTCATGCTTATGTAAAAGAAAGCAAAGGACAGCTCAGCCCTGTAAAAAATAATTTTATACTGTGGAAGTTTAGAGTTGTCCACAAAGGATAAAATATATGCCTGATAACAGCATCCTAGCCCCTCTAACATCTCTCTGAAATCCTCCCATCATTTGCTGGCATCATAGATAAGTAACTAAAGTGAGTCTGACTTCAAGAAGGTCTGGATCAGTTGAAAATCAGCAAGAAATATAGGTGCTTTGCAAAGTATTACTATAATTAGTATTCAGTACTGTGGATGTCAGTGACTAGTCAAATTTTCTTATACTTGAACATTTAAAAGCTACAAGAACCCTGTGTAAAACCACATCGGAGTGCCCCAATTTGGCTAGGACACCTCGTGTGCATAAGTAAGTATTTATCCTTGTAATTCTGTATTTTGCACCCTAGCCTCTCTCTTCAGTAGGCAAGGGCCTGTTGGAAATTTTTCATAACATTCTCCAGAGGTCAAAGTCAGTATTCTCAGCACCTCTCCTTCTTCCAGTGCCAAAGAATCCAGTTACTTCTCCAGGATTTCTGCACTTGCATCTAGAAATACCTTCAGTAGTTCCTGACAGGAACCCTTCTGCAGCTGACTGATATCCATGAAGCCTTTTGCTCTGAACTGTGTACTTCAAAACAGCAGCCACATCACAAGCAGTCAAAACTAGTCAGCACACAGCAACATACACACTGATGGCACTAAGATGGGCACCAGCGGAGATGGTAGGGCTGGAAAGGAGCATGCCTTCAAGGTCCTTCAAACACTCAGGTGTTCTGGCCTTCATGAACACATTCATGAACATTAAGCCTCACTGGGATAATAACCCAAATTGCAGCCAGCACCAAAAATTAACAGTCATATACACTGGAAAGACCATAACAGTGTTTAATCAAAGGATTAATTTCCAGTTTAGGAAAACTGTTTCATTCAACCAGGTTGCAAACTCTTCTCCATTGTGCAATTTAATAAAATCATTGGTTCTCCTGAAAGTAACTACAACTGACATCAAACAACTTAATGCTATTTTATCAGCAGAAGTTTATCCAGATAGCTTCTACTCAGATAACAACAGCTTCTCCTCCTTGCACTCAAGACCTCTATATGCATTTCTACAGCTCAGTACCCTGCCCAGCCTTTTGCAGAGAAAGACAGAAGTGTTTTCACGGAAATTGTGTGATGTCTTTAGCCACAACTTCAAGAGCTGTCTGCTTTTTCTGCTTATCCCAATTCAATAAAACACTTTACACAGCAATAAAGTATGTAAGATTGAAAGCTTTCCTCCCCAACAAATGGTCAGGAAACAAGAGTATTTTCCTTTGTCTGCATCCTTATTTGCTCACACTACATCTCTGGTAGCCTCTTAAGATCTTGAGGCAGGGAGGGATTGAAAAAAGAGCATTCCCGGGGGGCTCAGAGGAAAAGGGAAGTGCAGCAGCAAGGCTCAGGGGCTGAAAGGTTAGGGGGGTCTGCACTAGATGAAAGATGATAAAATTTTAGCACAAGGAAGGAGGAAGTACTAAGAAACCAAAATCTGTGATCTGGCAGGCACTGGGTAAAAATATGCATTGGCTCCAAAACCTCAACTGTTTTACTGGTAAATAATTCTCACTATGATTAAGGAAAAAAAAATTATAATTTATGTTGAACAAGTACATAGAACTTGGATTTGCATTTGTAAATCCCTTTTTAAAAATAAAATGTATTTGAAATATAGACTTGCAATGCACACAGAAGCAGATCAATACTGTTATTTTTACAGCAGTGCACTGACTGACATGAGGACTCCTAGTAGGTAGGACTGTTTTATGTCTGCTGATACTTGTAAACTGACATTTAATTTCACAGCTTGTTTCTTACACCTTCCTCACCAGAAGCCTTACCAATTCAATATAATTTGTATACTAATAGTAAAGTCCAAACAAATTCTGTATTCTAGCCAAAAACATTACCTGAACAATAAAATTGACTTTGCTTTTCTGGATTTTTTTCATTATGGCTTGTTCAGCTATGGCTAAAAAGATTTTTCAGGCTTTTCAATCTGTGTACTTGAAAAGAGCTACTACATCTTTTGCAAAAAGTAAGAAGAGGAAGACTTTGGGTCTTGCTTGTGGTTTCCTGTGGGGAAGGCAGGGAGTAGAGGAAACCAGACTCAGTACACTATTTGCAATGATTCAAACCATATTTTAATCCGTTGTTCTAAGACTAAACCATTTCTGGCACTAGTCAGCTCATTTTATAACAAAACCTATTGTTCTACTCAAAATAAGCACTGACATGTTTCAGTAGCAATAGTGACACTTTTCTTCCTATAGGTATTTACTATTAAGGTACTAACTGAGACAGCTGCATTATGTGAGAATCTAGTGAGCCAGGATTTCACAGCTTGTGCTCCATCACACCACAACAGCACTGGTTTGGAAATGGGCAGAACAGCTTCAGCCACAGGACGTGTGACGTGACAGCAGCCTGCTGCTCTGGGCAATGTGGAACACTGCAGCAGAAGGCTCATCTTTTCTACTTCTAATACCTTTCTATTGTCTATGCAAAATTACTACCAAAAAAATATTTCTGAAAGACATCCATGCACCCAGGTCAATGTGATTAGTTTCAACTGCCCGAACCAGACAGATAAAATAAATAGATTAGTTAATATTCCACTAAGTGGCAGCCAGAGAGAGATTGGCAAGCCAGAAACGTGGCATAGGTTTTGTCAGATTTGTTTCTCATTTAAAAGGCGGTTGCAAGTTTTTTTCAACTTCCCATCCTACATTACTTGAGGAAAATGGCAAATCCTCCCTTTTGTACCAAGGCTATATTCTAAGCAGTTTCAATGTGTTCGTGTGCTCAGCAAAACATCTGGAATGCATTCACAGTGAAACCGTAAGCATTTCTGGTTCAAGTGCATCTTGTGAAAGTACTTCTGTTATATTTAGGCAAAATCTTCAACAAGAATTCTCCATGTCCACTCCAACAAATAATTTCATCATCTCCACTGCATCACCTTCTAAATGCCAGACTCCAGTCTGCACTAGAAATTTACTCATTTATTAGAAATTTACTCATTTCATGGAACACCACAGGAAAGCAATACAAACGGATGGAAAACCTGTCTGCAGGAAGGTAAGAATTGCAAGCTGAAGGGAGCTGTGCCTGGGTATAGGACTGGCACTGGAGTCAGTGACAATAATGCACTGACAACACCCAAGGGAAAGCAGCAACAGGCAGGGAAGAGAAAGGAGGAGAGAGAGAGATTAAGTGTAGATGCAGAGGATTTGTCGGCTCACTACAGCCATGAGCTTCAGAATGACAGCTCTTGCCTAAAGATTTTGGGGAAAAAAAAATCCACATCTCTGGTAAGAATGCCCAGAAAAGAGCTGACCTTTACAGAAGGCCAAAACAGCATAAAGGAAAGCTGGAAGTTCTTGAGAATGGGGGAAGAAAATGATATTGTAAATTGGATTGAAAACTTGCTGGCTAAGACAAGCAGCAACTGCTCTGATTTGAAGAAGTGATGTCTCTATAACCATTTGCAACAACTGAAGAGGAAGAGAGCAGGGTATAGAGGGTGAAGTAACCACTGAATTTGGGATCCAATCGCAAGATTGCATCCAGGATGTACTGAGAAACACAGAGGCAGCCAGGTAGGCAGACACTTCTGGCATCGAAGAGGGAAAATACAGACAGGTATGGATAGCTGCAGGTGAGGGAAGAATCAGCAGACTGAAATATAAAGATATAAAATATAAAAAAAGATAGCCTTATCTAAAAGCTTTCCACATAGGCTATCCCAAACCCTTCCCCCAAAGCTTATCCTGAAACTTCTTGTTTCTAAATTTAACAAGGACTTCTGTGACTCCAGAGCTCTCTGTTTTGTCCAACAATAGCATCAGCTCTAATAAACATTGGATACTACCCGACACATTTGCCTCACTTATTTTTAATTCACTGCATCTCGCTACTACTCCAACTACTGTCACCACTACTCCTTCCCTCTTCACATAGGTTCAATATTTTCCTCCAAATCACAGGGAACAAACAAGTGGTGGTAAAATGTTAAGTCTAAACACTCTAACTCCACTTTTTCCAGACAGAAAAGCTTTAGAGTGTAGTATTTTTGTGGCAGTTATAAAAACCAGTAACACTACCAATACTGCAAGGTCTACCAGACTTGCAGGATTGGCTTTCCCAGAAATATCAGAGTTTAACAATTTTTCACTTTATATTTTCCACAGAATATTGGACTTCTTCACAAACAGAAAATATACAAGCAACATTTTTCTGCGGTTAAGCAAAAAAGCATACAAAGACAGTTTTATATTTAAAATCAGATTTTAATCAATTAGATTGATAGGGGTTTAATCAAAAAGAACTTCTATTTCACAGAAAGATTAACTTTTATACTGAGTGGTAACATTTACCTGATGAAAGAAAGACTGCTATCCTAAAAAAAATGTTTGATTTTACTTTATTATTCCAAACTCTTTGGGTCAAAGTGAAATGAGCTTTATGGTTACTTTAAATACATCCAGAATGTACATACATCAAGAAATATATTTTTCACATTTCCTGTGAAAAACTTTGAAGCAAGAAGAGCTCCAATGGGAGTTTTAGAGAACACAAGCTATGGGAAAAGTAGAGCAAATTAACATCTGCAGTTAACTAACAATTGCTTCGGTCAAGGGAGCTTCCTTTTATAAGTACTGTTAAAGATGACATTTCTTATATGTTTATAGTATGTGGATGCTTCACAAGTGACTGATATCTGTATAAAGTAAGCCAAATGCATTTGTTATGCAGATAATGATACTATGTGATCAGACCTGGCCTAAAACATAGATGTTTTCTTTCAAAATTATTTTTTTTCCCAGAACATGTTTGAATGACTCCTGCATTTGACATATCCACTATGTATTCTAAAGGAACTGTTCTATATTTAGAAAAACTGTTGAATATTTAGAAGAACTACTGTAAACAGGCCTTACTCCACAAAGAATAAGTTCTTGGACTGTCAAAGGAATTTGTCTTATGACTTTTTGGAATCCTTTGTAGAAAATCTTCTGGATCCTATTTTTCTGAGCTTCACAGTCACATCAAATGCACAGACTAAACCAGCTGAAAAGGAATTTGTGATGAGTATCACAACATTTATTTTTATTTTATACAGGCGAGAAATGTACCTGTTGCAGCAGGCAACAAATTTCCTGCATCAAGCAGGGACATCTTTCCCAGACAAGAATTTGCAAGCATATAGAGAAACAAAATCAATTTTTTTTAATGAAAAAGCAAACTAAAACTAGTTTGTATGTACCGAGCAATCTTCCAAACACTACCTTTTGCAGTATTGATCTCAAGTCTGCAGAAGAGGTGTTTCAGTGCTGTTGCTGGCACTATGTGCCTTTGCAAGGCAGCACAGACACCTTCTGCAGCAGCCAGTAAAATACAGACAGAAAGGCCAAGGGCAAGACACACAAGCTGGAACACTGTTTTCCTGTGTTGGGAATAACTTGCAGGGTCTAGGTAACAGAGGCTGATAACATGGTGGGACCCTTGTTGACCAAGGAATGACCTCCTAGGTCCAATTGGGGGAAGCATGCAAGGCCAGAGATAACATCAAGATTCCCTCAGTACAGCAAAATGCCTGAAAAGAACAGGAATTCTGTATGCCCCTATGACAGATGCTGGGACTTATGGATGCTCCTAAATGGAAAAAGAGAGAGTATGATCAAGCTGAATGGAAGGCCCTTCAGAGATGCTGCAATGCTGGCTGAGGAGTTGCGAGCATAGGACAGAGTTGGAGCTCAGTTCAACCACTGCCTTCTCCTGCCACAGTCTTTGGACCGTACATTGTTCAGACAATCCACCTGAATTCACTGCACTAGCAGCAGGTGCAGATAACCACATTTATTGGGCTGAGTAAGGCAGCCAGGCAGCACTTGGCCCCATCTCCATTGTGTCCTAATGGATATGGGTGCTCAGTGCACCTTATTGCCCTTGTGTAGCAGTGATAAATGCAGATGAACACAGAGGAAGTGGGGAAGACACATGCCTACCTCTAATGGAAAGCAGCCTCAGTCTGAATAGATAAGACTGGTAGCCCCTACCTGTTGCCACTGCCCCTACTGCCCTGAGCTTCTTAACCACTGCAGATGGACAGATGAGGCAAGAAGGCATTAGGCTTTTGGTATAGGCAGTGTGCTTTGTACTGGAAAGAACCAGCTACAGGACTCTTACTGACTCTGGCAATGCTGCAAGCACTCAGACCCATATGCTCTTCCCCTAGCAATGTGAATAATTTGCTGAAAGAGGTACCTAACTGATTAAGGGGACACTGGTGAGATTTAAAAGTAATTAGCAACTGATTCCCCAGAAAAACAAGAGAAGAGAGATTCAAAACACATTTATCTTACAACAGCCTTGTTCAGCCTGTCCAGAAGCGTACCTGCAGTTAACAGCAGATGTCAGAGCTTTGAATGATGCAGCTGCTGCATTAACAGCTGGAATTCCAGGTGTGCTACAGCTCTTGAATGAGTCAGAAGCCAAAAAATATAGCTGGTATGTTACAACTGGTGTTGTAAATACATTCTTTTTAATCCTTCTCGCTGAAGAAGCAAGAGCCCAATTGCTTTCACCTGGAATGGTGTACAATATGTCTGGAACTGGTTGTTGCAAAGGGTGGAAACATAGCCCTACCATCTGCCATGGTGTCACCCACAAAATTTTAAGGCAATGTCTCTAGAGAATTTTTCCACTGTATTGAGGACACTGATTAAAGGAAAAGCTCTCAAAAACAGTACCAAGTAACGGGCACCATATTTTCCCAACTTGAACTGATTAGTCTGAAGCCAGCAAATCAACAACATGAAGAAGGCTGAATTTCTCTGGCTATAAAATGCCCTAGCACATGACAAGTTACATGCTGAAGAGGCTGCCATGAGTTTGCAGAAGTAATGGCCTTTGGAGTCCCCTTAGAACATGCTCAGGAATACCACTGGCTCTGAGAATACATATGCACAGACCCCTAAGTGATCACTAATGCAGTGCAGAAATTACTCAGATTGGAATCATGATAATCATCAGCAGCGAGGAAAACTCCTGTCTGTGTCAGAAGAATGGAAAAGTTCTACAACCTGAGACTGTTTTGCTCATAATATTCTCTCAAAACACTTTTACTAGATTCCAAAGAGTCGGTTCCTGTGCTGGAGCATGAAAAAGTAGTTTAGCTAGAAGAAAGAGGAATGCCCCTGGCAAGATGATCTTAACCAATGACTCCTATTATTATAGCATTTTACCAACACAGCTGTCACCTGATGAAAGGTGATACCAATGAGAAGTTCAAGACAGCAAGAGTTAAAGCAGAGTCCTTTCTCAAGCGCAGGCAAACCCATCACATGCACCAGAGTAACATCAGGAAAATATTGAAATTGGTCTTGGCTGCATTGCAGTAGGTTGAGTCACACTTAACTATTGCCAAGTTAAATCACTTTAACTATGGAGAGCTTAAGGATTGTTGCAGTGACATCATTTTGATGTAGCAGTGCAGTGGCCATTTTATATAAATAACACCACATTAAAAAAAAAAGGCCTCAAGCTTTTCAAATTAGAGAAAATAGAAACACGGAGAAACATGTGCTGCACTTTTAATGTTCATACTGCCATGTATCCAGTCTAGCACTGCTACTGAAATTGTTCAACTGAAAGTTTTGTGGCAGCTTGTTAGTTTGTTTTGGTTTTTTTGAATCAGATTTAAAAGGCAAACAACTCCAGAGCCCAAAAAGCAGAGCTCACTCTCCAGGAGTCCTTGCAGCACCTCCCTGCCCTAGCTGAAAGCTCCATCTAGATTACAGACAGGATCATGTCACCATCTTTCATCCAACTGGTCATTTCTCTCAACACTGACTTGCCTCAACGAGAAGTCAGGAGCACAAGTGTTCCTTTTCCCTTTCCTTTTTCCTTTCCTTTCCCCATTCCTTTTCCTTTCCTTTCCTCAGAGCCTTCTAATTACAGTCACCTTACAAAGAAGGGATCTCCACCTGCAATTCACCCTAGGCTACTGATCTTACAACATAGATACCTCAGTTTCCAGCATGTACTTTGCTCACATACGGGGTGTTCACTACCATAACTGTTCCTCTGACAACTGTGTTTCTAATCAACAAGCTCTACTCAATTCTTGCAACAGATACTTAAACTATATATCCCCCTGTCCAAACTCTATATCCTCAGTAAAATAGCTTTTCATGCCTTGATCTTTCTGCAGCAGATAAGAGAGACTTTTCAGCCTTGTGTTTGCATGCAGCAGTTTTTTGCTGGTCATCATATGCAGAATAACACAGAATCATTTAGGTTGGTTTAGACCTCTGAGAGCATTGAGTCCATTTATGGAGTATCATGTATGGATTTTTTTGTTTAATTCTTCTTCTGCTGTAGTCTTCATATACATTGTACAGAAGTCATGCTGTCTAATACTTTTCTTTTGTTGCATTTTGAAAACCAGGATTACTGGTCAAATTAGATGCTGGGCTAACCTGGTGGTTTTGCAGGTGTAAGATCACTGAACCAGTCTCACTCCTCACAGTCAGCCACAGCAGGAAGCCTCCTGCCCTCTCCTCCTCTGTTGTCCCCACCTTATTTCCACTCTCCCATGCTTGGCCCTGCCACTCCCTTCTGCTGGCATCAACACCCATCAAACACTCCAAAGAGCAAACTCAATGCACCAGATTAGTCATCTGCTGACTTATCAAACTGAATCATCTCAGTGGAAGCCTAGATGGGCACCAGACCAAACACAGGAGGAAGCAGAAAGATCCCACTCCTTAGCAGGGGCAAACTGTCAGACTATCCATAGAAACCCGTGTATAAAAACTCATATTCGACCTTCCTCTGGATACAGCCTCAGTGGTATCTGAATTCCAGCTCTGCCAGACTCGCAGAGTTCATATTTGATAAATGAGACAACACTTTACCAGTTTTGAGGTTAAAACCGTGAGCTCTTCCTCTAAGCAAACTCAAATAACGAAGTTCACCCTTGCTTAATAATACATTCAAATCCTCATGATATGTTGAATATTGATTTAACACTAACAGCTTTCACATGCCTAAAATGGATGATCCGTAAGAAGTTATCAGTCTGGAGTAGATTCATCTAATTGAATCATGAAAGCAGGCAGTCACAGTGAAATCAGTCATCTCCACAGTCACACAACTGCTGAACTGCTTATAAAGACAGATCCTTAACTTTTTACAGTAGTTCTGCACATTCAGACTACAGCTAGCCTACTGACAGCGAGATTAAGTTTTTCAAAAGTATGTCATTCAGGTTCTATCTTTATTGTCATTTAAGACTGCACCACCACAGATCTGAAATTCCCCTGGAGGGCCCCACCCTCCTCAAGCTGACATTCTCAGCAGTTCTCAAATTCTTACATATTTTTAAGGAAAAGTGTCCAAACTAATTATAACCGATCTACTCAGTTCATATTATTGGCATTAACGAGTAGCCATATAAATTAACGAGCTTCATAAAAGCAATCTGTTTAAAATATAGTATCTTTTTTCACAGAATTCAAAACAAAACTCCTAAAGGCAGTTTTTGTGCACCTTCTCTCTAGTGAAGCAGAAACCAGACAGTCTCTTTTCATCTCCACACTTCTTGACAAAAAGTTTAGAAAGACTGTTTCTGAGTGACCCCAAATACTTCCACATGTTAAAGAGCATCACAGCAAAGATTTTGCTGTCTATTACTGTGAGGACTGCTTGCAGATGCAGAGGAGAGAGTTTTCCACACAAGTACTAAGATGATAAATGTTAGCAGTCTGAATGATCTGTTAGTTTTAAAGGTGGTTACAGTAAAATTGTACTATTATTGCAAGAGCTCAGCTTTGCTAACCTAGGATTCAAGACCACAATAGCGCCACAGCAGAACTGAATTCAAAGCAGGCTTGATGCCAAACTGCTTATCTGGCATCTGTATGCATTATCTACAGCTTCCAGGCAAAGTTAGGAACAAGTATTTTTCTTTCTCCTTTAAACTGAAGAGATAGATATCTAAGATTTGACGTGTTGCTTTTACAAAACACCCGAAAGAAAATACCTAGGCATAGCACCAAGTATGATTATTAACATAGTAAAAGAAGAAAAAAATGTCTTAGAAAAAAAGTTATATAAATGGGAAATCACAGTCTGCACTGCATATTCCAGTTTAGCAGTTTTCCTTCTGAAAAAAACTTGGTATTAGGGACTTTGCTACTTTTCTCCTCCCCCTCCCTCAGCCCAGTGTTTCCTTTTACCAAACACCAGCGCGCTACTACAAACACGCTTTTTTGATCAGCGTTCAAGAAAATCGTCCCTGACACACACTGAAGCAACGAGAAGCTTAGCAAAAAATACACCAGTGTGTTTCACCCTGCGGTTTTGCCATACTAATTTTTTTAAAGGGTATCGTGTGACGGCAGATTTTCTGGTGAGTAACTCTCCGTGCCCTAGGACCGCCGTAACTCCGCTTTCTTTCCTAAAATGGAAGCCGCGCTCCAAGCGAGCTTCCCGCAGCTCTGAAATCCCCTCCCAGCCTCCTTCGAGGACCCCCCTGCACCCAAGGGCCCTACTGGGGTAAGTACCACGTGTTCACTGAAGATAAAACACCAGGCAGGGTTTCCAGTGCGGAGGGCGGGCAGTAAGTTCAGGCATACTTTTCCAGTTAGTTAAATGGGGGGAAAAAAAAAAAAAAGGCTGGAGGAAGAGAGCGCCGGTTCCCTGCCCCGGACAGACACGGGCAGCCGGGGACCTGCCCGGCTCTCTCCCGTCCCTTCTCGTCCCGGGATCGCTCCGATCCCCACCCAGCCCCGACTCCGTGCGGAGCCGCAGCGCTCGGCCCCAGCCCGGGGACGGAGGGCAGGGGAGCGCTCACTCCCTCTCTCCGCAGTCCATCCGCGGCAGGATCGCTCCCCGCCGGGCCCTGCTCACCTTTGACGGGGACCAGCACGCCGAGGAGCACGGGGAAGAGAAGGAGCCTCCAGCGCCGCATGGCTGCCCGCCCCACAAACACACACACAGCCTGTGCCGCGCCCTGACAGCCGCTCCCGGCTCCCGCCGCAGCTGCTCCCGCCGGGCCCGCGAGCGGCACCGCCCCGGGGCTGCGGCACCGCCCGGAACACGCCCCGGGCCCGCAGCGCTGTCGGGCCGGGCGCGGCTGCCCCGCGGGCGTCTCGTCCAGCCGCGGCCGTGGGATAGCGCCATTCGCTGCCGGGCTGAGCCCGGGAGCTGGGTGGGTTTCCCGTGTGGGCCGGGCCGAGCCCTCCCGGAACCGGCGGGATGGAGAAGCTGCTTCGGGGTGCTGCTCAGCCCTGACCGCTGCCTTGCAGCCTGCCTGCGAACCAAAGGAGGCTCCGAAAGGGGGCTGCAGTGCTAAACTTGGGCCACAGATTTTAATAGCAAAGATGCACGCTTAGGTACCGCTGCCCTGTCTTCACCCAGGCACTCTCTTTCATTGTGTTTCCCCGGGAAAAATTACCGAACAGTAAAGGCACCAGGGCACTTAATAATCCTGCTTATGGCAGGCTTGCTTTTTCTCTAGTCGGAGTAAAATAGGTTTGAGTTTTGTATTTACAAGCAATGCTGCCCTGACCCGTGGCTGATAGGTGCAAATGTAAACCCGTGTGCGCTACAGCACTGTGGGAAGACGAACGTTAAAGATCCTGATTTCCTATAAATCCCTTTCCAGTGGCCATTTTGTGCCATGTATTGAATGCCTTGTGTTGAGGTCCAGT
This sequence comes from Chiroxiphia lanceolata, assembly GCF_009829145.1. Classification (NCBI taxonomy): domain Eukaryota; kingdom Metazoa; phylum Chordata; class Aves; order Passeriformes; family Pipridae; genus Chiroxiphia; species Chiroxiphia lanceolata. The sequence goes on along the minus strand of NC_045638.1, from coordinate 35,939,183 downwards.
CTGTGCCCAAGTGTGGTAGTAGCAGCTTGGAGCGCTGCTGCTGCAGGTCGTGGTCAGAACTGTATTGACACTTGTGCTGAGCTCTGCTTGGGGGCAGGTGTGACAAGTACACAACTCCCAAATCCGGGTTTTTCGCTTGCCAAACGTGCTGGTTACTGACTGGATATTAAGAAGTTCAGTGACACAGCATGTGATTCAGAAGGTGCTGTGCAACTGACTCAGATTCAGTGGTCATAGACCTTCCTCAGAGAGATCTATAGCTGTTCTTTAGCATTTGTAGAACCTTCCCAGCTGGAAAAGTGGAATGTCATAGAGTTAGCAAATCACTGTCACCAGTTCATAAATTGATGGTATAATTTTTTTTCTTTTTTGACAGTGATTAGTCAAGTCATCTTTAGATTTACCCTAAGGTAATAAAGAGTTTAACTGTAGTAATAAACACACTTAAAATTATGCTGTGTTTTAAATTAAGGATAAGCTTTTCCGTTAAAATATCTGAGTTTTGCATGAGTAGTATTGAAGTCAACATTACATGGTTAATAGCTTCCTTTTTTCCCAGACTCCAAGTCTAGAAGGATTGAATATTGAATATGTGCACATGCATTGTGTAATCCAGCAGCATGGATCCTGCCATTACATTTATGTACACATACACAGGAAATTATTAGCGTTGCTCAAAGGATGTCCTTTAAGAGAATGTTTGTTTATAACTGTTGTTAAGCACCACCTGAGAAGTTGGTTTCTTGCCAAAAAGAACAAGAATTGGTACTCCTCAGAGTACAGCACACTTCTCTAATCACATCATACCAAACCAGTATCCCCACCCAAGAATTGCAGAACTAACAGAGAAAACTGTTATCTCACTGACATTACCATGTCAGATCAGGGCCCTATAGCTTCCTGTTGCCAAAATTACTCTTCACCAAAGCTGCCATCTTCAGATGAGGTAAAATAAACCTCCTGTTAGAATAGATGTGAGATAACTGTGCTTTGTACTAGAGCTTTTATTTTCCACTTGGTTCGATCCTTGAGGCAGGGGTACAGTTAGCTGGCCATGGCAACTCTAAGGCTAATAAATTGTCCAGATTTATAAATATCTGGGGTTTTTTTTCAATCTTACTAATCCTTTGATCTGAAGATTTCACTGGTATTTTGTGAAAATTAGTTTCCTTATTTGTGATTACTATCTCTTCTATGGGTGGACTTTGATCAGAAAAAAAATCCAGGCTTTATTGTTTCACATGTAAGGCCAACTCACCTGTAAAAATCAAAATAATTTAGTAATAAGGCTGTTTATCTGATTGTATGAATAATACTCATAATCTGAGAACCACTTCTTCCAGTAGCACCTATCTTTGGCTTGCCCAGCCTGCAATGGTTGTCCTAGCAGGTCTTTCACTCTGTCTGTGTCCTGCCCATAGCCTCTACCAGGAAGCCTCTGCAGATAGCTTGGGCATTTGCCTGATCTGAAGATTCCTTGAAAGGAGAAAAGGTTATCTTAAGACTTACTTTTAAAGAACAGGAACTTTAAAAGATGTGCATGGTCTGTGGTTTGACCTGAAGAAAAAATGTGACATACAGCATCACAATGAAGGCTGGAAGTTGTAAACCCAGGTCAAACTGTTCAAACTTGAACAAACTCAGTGATGTGCACAGCTGAAGAGCTGTCTGTGAGCCACGAAAGTAAATGTTCCTTCTTCTCAGTTCCGTCCAATTCCTCTTCTGAAATAAGGTCCTTGTAGCTCTTTTCCTGCCTCAGCAAAACTTTTTTCCCCTTTTACCTATGAGTTTCCAACCTTACCAGAAACATCATAGCTTTCCAGATATTCAAAGAAGCAAAGAAAAGACAAACAGATTTTTATTTACTAAAAGCCAGGTCTTCATGGAGCAGTTAAAACATTACCAACCTTACCCCCTAGGATGCTTTTTGGAATTAGAAGGCCACAGCCACTGCCAGTGGATGGTGAAGCAGATGGGCAAAGACAGCACTAGGGGAAAAAAAAGAAAGGAGATGGGTAGTATTGGCAAGCTATTCTTTGATGTACACACATTCTGTTACTGTTACAAAATTGATTGAGTACAATAAGCCTGGAAATTATGTTGCCTTTTTTACTTTTGGCAATACTCTGCAATGACTGTATTTCAGGTGCAGTGTTTGTGAGGCTAAGAACATGCTCACATCTAAGGAGTGTATTTGAGTGAGTTGAGGATGTGGTTTCATCTAACAGCATGTTTTGGAAGAGTATTTGCCGTAAGTGTATCCTATGGTTTTTACTCAATCAGAAATCCAACTGAAGGGCAGGGTTTCAGCACTGGTTTCTATCATGGCATTTACTGAAGCATGGACTCTCATCTTTATGTTTCTTTTTGCTGTGAGGATATAAAGGTTTATGTTTTTATCTATTTTTAAATAAAAGTCAAACATATGACAACTTATTTTCTCCCAATGTTTTCATCTTGAGCTATGAGAAGGGGCTAGTTCCACTGGCAAAGTCTCCCATAAATAAGCTTAAACTTTTAGCAACAATCTGAAGTTTTAGGGCCACAAACAAACTGGTATGGTATAGTCAGTCAATACAATCACTTTTTTTTTTTTTAAGGATTGAATATAAAGAATATGTTAAAAACATAATTAACACCATTTGATCTTTGGTCAAAAATTATAATACTACATTAGAGTTGTTTCATTTTCGTTTCGTTATGTTTTTGGTTGGGTTTTTTTTTGGTTTTTGGTTTTTGATTTTTTGGTGGTTTTTGGGTTTTTTTTAAGAAGCAACAGTAGTATTCCCAGTTCTAAGGGTATATTTAGAATAAGCCAGAGTCCAAAGAAGCTCCAGAATCTCTGCTGGCTCCCCTGTTGGGTGCTATTTTCTGATGCTCTCTGCTTTGCAGGACAGAAAAGACATGAAGACACAGCAGCCCAAGGGTTTCTTCCCAAGGAAACAAACTAGATTCTTCTACAACCAGCCTGCTTGATAACAATGATTGTTTCAGAAAGGAGTTTTTCCAGGAGATCCTGAACAACTTCTGCAAAAGCCAATTCCCTAGTCCTTTCCACCCTCAGCTTTTCCTGAGGTAAATGTCCTCTCTGTTGGTACCACTTGTTCCCTCCAGTAGTAGCAATTATTGCAGTATACCTACACCACTTACAGCACTGGCTTGGGTAGTACAGCACCAAAGTCTATGGCAGCTGACAGCCTATCTCCTTTAAAGCTCATCCCATTTCTACTACTGTAGAGATTTCTCCTACTATAATTATCAGCTGAGTATTGTTTTCTTTTCAGATTCTCCCCACATAGCTTTGTACTTTGTTTTGTTGATTTTTATCTCTTGGTAACTATCCAAATACCTTTCTACATCCAAAGTCTCTCACTTTTTTTTTCATAGCAGTTCATAAAAAGAAATAAAATTTTATAGATCATTTTTCTGCATACTGGTCTGCATTTGATGAACATTAGGTGAAAAATTGTTTATAAAGTACCTGTATTTTAAATTACATGGGTGCCATCCAAGCTTAGTTCCATAATAGAAAATGCAGCTTATTGATTAATGAAATAACTTATATCTCTTATAAGAATTTTTTTAGCATTATTGGATTTTATTAGAAACAGAGGAATATTTTATTTCTTGCATGACCCTTTTCAAACAAATAAAGCCTGCAGCAACAACCCTTAACATTTTTATTTTCTTTAATTCCTGTTTTATTAGACTATAGTATCTTCAGTGAATTCCGTTGAGTTTTTTTGCTGTCTAGAGAGCCATTTATAACAGTTTTTCTTCATAACATTATGAGCTAGAAATATCTAGTCTAGTATAAATGGTGAAAGCAGTCTGGTTGTAGCAGTATATAGTATAGATCTCTACACAGGCTTATTAATTAGAGTGAAAAGCACTTTTTTTTTTTTTAAGATAAAGCCTTGTAAGGTATGCTATGGTGTAAACTTTTCCAAGAAAAGTAGAGTAGGTCTTCTGCAGATAGAAGCTCTTGATTCCTCTAGTAATATTTCAATTTTATGCTAAGTGTGTAAACTTATCTTTGTAATTTAACTGCTGAGATTCAGGTTTCATGGTTCACTACATACCTTTTGAAACCTGTTTCTCATAGCTCTGTATTTCACCATGAAACTTTGTTTTCAATATTTTAAGTCAGCTTTATTTTAATGTAAATATTTGACTTAATGAGAAGAAAATCTAGAATACCTTTCCTCTGTTTTTGGCAAAGTGACCTTTTTAGTTATGAAATGTTTGTTCCTTTTGAAAAACCTGTGATATCCAATTTCTTGTCTGTCTTTTTCCTCTAAGAACAAAATAATTTAAAGATGATAACTTAATGGTAGTTTTGTATGTTATTTTCCCTGATGTGAAATTTCGCTTGACTGCTATTCAGAGAGAAAAGAAAGAGAAAACTGATTGAAGCAGTTCTTAAACAGGTAAGTTCCACATTCAGTTTATACTGTCCGATTGAGCTGCATCCTTCCAAGTCTAAATGAATGTGATTTTGGCATTCCTGACAAATTTTAGAGGTGTTTTATTCTAGAAAACAGGAACATGTGAGTATAAGTTTTAGTTGTTCGGGTACTGTTGTCATTTGCCATATTATCTAAACATATGCTATTCAATGCTTTTGTTCTTGTATTTTCTCCTCAGAGTAAAAATAGCTCACTTTCATGAAATGTTATATTCACAAGAAGTAAAACAAGGTTGGAATGCCTTCATATTCAGCAACAGTGTGATATTTGTGGTACTCCCAGTACTGACATTCTCTAGACAGTAAAAAAAGGCCGAAGGTTCTTCTATTCTTGCAGAGCTTCCTTTTAAGCTGAAGTCTGCATGTATCATTGTTTCCTAAACAATCAAGTTTCCTAAAACATCTTTCCTGTAAGGATGGAAGGAAGCAATCATATGTGTCACTTTATGTGTTCCCCTTCTTTTCCTTGCCTCAGGAATGTAGCACTGTGTTGCTTTCCTGCATGCCCTCTGACCTATTCAGGTGAAGCTTCCTGCAGTGTGGACCAAAAGGCCACCTGCACCAGGGATATGATCTGGACCAGTTGCTTTTAAGGGGCTGTTACCAAACTGCATGAACTCTAAGATGACCAGGATTTAGGAATTTCAGTGGTCATCCAAAGAGACAACCCCAGGTTATGTGCTGTGCTGATGGCTCAGGTTAGAAACAACTGATTCAGAACAAGGAAGAAAGCTAAGGCTTAATGAAAGCTAATTATTCTTCTATGGTTTATTGTCTTCTGTATTTCCACCTCTGTTATGTAGCATGGGTTAGGTGACTGCTCAGTTTTGTAAATACCATGAGGGTGTAGCTGGATTCTTGAAAGAGGCCAGCAGCTCTGACGAACACAGCAAGAATTTAGCAGTCAGTTGTGAAGGCATTTTGTTTGTAATGATTTTGTATATGCACGCAAGATGCATCACATCAGGGTAAAATCTTTTAAGCTCCACTGATAAAACAAAAACATCTCTGTATTTCTTGCTTAGATCTCCATATAAGAATCCTTCATTAAGATGCTGTGGCAAATGCTGTTGGCAACTTCATCCATCTACAGCCTAAGACAGGCATAAACTATTTTAGTCGTGTGTTGCAGCTGCCCCAGTATGTTATGAAGTGTACTGTTGTTGTCCTTGGCATTAAAGGGCCCAACAGGAAAGATGGGGAGGAACTCTTTATCAGGGATTGTAAATGAAAGGAGAAGGGGCGGTCTAGAGGAATCTGATCTAGTAGAAGGTGTCCCTGCCCATGGTAAGGGGTTGGAACTGGATAATCCTTAAGACTCCTTCCAACCTAAGCCGTTCTCTGATTAAAGCTTTTAAATTTATGCTTCAAGCCCAAGTGTAGTTTGAAAGATGTGGCCTCTGTCTTTGCATAGCCTGGCTGTGGACTGAGTGACTGAAGGATGCTCAAGTGACTAAGTCATGCATGTGTGTGGAAAGACGCTCAATTTGGTGCCGGTGTACTAAGACAGGTAGACAGTACACTGTCTGCTCTAGAAAAGACATAGCTATATAAATAAGTGCAAAATCATGGCAGTGAAAAACTTGCAATGCTTTAAATATGAGAATACCCAGAATCAACCTCCTTCCACACACAGGAGAACCAAACACATTGCTAGTCATGCATGGTCTGAGGAACAAACTAATCCAAATAGTCAAATGCCCTCCTGATGGGTGGATGCTTGAAAAGGTGGGTAGGAAACCATTATTCTTATTTTCCTTTGAAAAACTTTAAAATTCTTCTTTAAAGAATAATTTTCAGGACTGGATTTCCTGCTTTAGGATCTCTCCTGTGGTTTATCTCATCATCTGTTTAGGAGCAGATGACAGTCTGTGTCTTTGTGCTCAATGATGCCAATTAGCCAGCTCACGAGGTTTCCTCCTCTTCCCATAGAGCTTTTTTTGGATCTTGACTCAGAAATGGCTGTCCTTGTGCATTTTGTTGGTGAAAAAAAGCTGATTCCCTGAGTTTGGTTCCCAAAAGATGACTGTTAGTATCCTTTACCTTGCAGCCATCTGTATGACAGTGATGGAAAGAAGGGTATACTGATAGGGAAGCCTAGATATTTGTTTGGGTGGAAAGGCAGAAACTTGAGGCGTTGTTGATGTTGTGGTCCAGCTGAGAAGAAATCAAAAGCAGTTTAAATTATTCCATGTTTCAATTGGCAGTGAGTGATAGTGTATTTCACAAATAAATCAGTTGATTCATCTTTGGGATTTCTTTTTTTTTTTTTTTTTAAACTAGTGATTTAAAGTCAGTTGAAGGTCAGGAATAACACTGTAGGCTGGTTTTTTCCGTACTACAGAGAGAAATAGTGTTTTCCTCCAATTCTTTATTAATTGTTTACTTCCTTTCCACTTTTACATTTCTGCTTTTGCAGAAATAAAAAAGGATCTATAACAGAAAGGCACTTAGTAAGCCTAATTCAAGTTATCTTTTATTATTTCCTTAAAATACATCTTATGAATAAAAATTTACATATTTACATGTGGGTTTTTTGTTAATGCTGGGATCTGGGGAGGCAGACCTATACTGTAATCCTGAGCAAGAACATTGACAACTGTATTTTTCTAATATTTTTCTCTTATTATCTAAAGAAAAAAATAAAGTGCAACTTGCTAAAGCAAAATTATAATGTTCTTGATTGTCTAATTTTTTTACTGCATTGCAAAATTAAGGAAAAAAAAGGAAGATAAATACAAGGCAAAATGGTATGTATGTGAAATACAAACCACACAGCTGGAACACCCCCTTTTCCTGTCTGGGGAGTTTAGGAAACAATAGTTAAGTCAAACAATACAGCATTTTCCATTTGAACACATAAAATTTGAGTTCATAAAACAAGCTAGCATAACTGTTCCTGCCTTGGGAACACTAGCTGTGACTAACTTCTCCATAGAATTTAAGAAATGTGGAAAGCAAGTGTCACTTGAGAAAAATAGCTCATGCATTTGACATTCCCACATCCATTTTTCTGACTCATTTATTTTTACACTGCTGTTTTCCTAAGTGCCCAGAGTGCTATCAGAAAGTTTGAACAAATGACAGCAAATCCTCCTACCTTTTTTTTTTTTTGGTGGGGGAGTAGAGTGAGAAATTGCAGTGGGGTCTTACTGGTCCTAATGGAGCCAGATTTTCACATGTGGGGCTTGTTATTGCCATTTTCAAAAATCTCAAAGTTATTACTCTTGGCCATTCTTATCATTGCTTCACCTTCTTTTCCCATATACTATTCCATTTTGTTGCCTTGTCTCCTACTTCTGCATCTGGGTAATTGGAAAAGTCATTTAAGCTTGTCCTTGCTGTCTGCTGAGAGCACTAGACATGAGGCAGCAAAAGAATTCACCATGGCCTTAGTTTTAAGCACCCCCAGCTACATCTGGTACTGTGGAGTCAGAGGGGAGACCACATTGAAATTAAGACTTACTGGAGAGTGTTCCGCTGCAGCCTTGTAATGTAAAATCTGAAGCTTTATGCTTGCCAAGATTTAAAAGAAGGTAAAACTACATAGTGATATCAGATGTGGAGGGGGGACCAAAAGCACAAATGTGTATTAATGAGGTCTTGCATTGCTACTGACTATGTTGCATCTCATTTATCATGCAAAACCAGGTCAAACTCTAATGACTAGGATGGTTTGTTATGCCTCAGTCTGCACTCTATTGAGTGCAGTGACAGACTTCAGTACTTTAAAACCAGCTAAGAAAGTAGAATGTATCAGTTGATCATATCAAGTATCTCAGACAGGCAGTAAACTTTGTGGATCTGTCCAGAGCATTTCTACCATAATTATATATTTTACTATAGATGGTCCCAGTTCTAATTGACATCTGCTGATATATATGTCAGTAAGGATCTTTTTAAAGGTACAAAATACTATAGAAGTCTGTTATTACTTTCTTCCTGATCATTGGTAAGAGCTAATGATATGTATACATCTATGCTTTGTGTGACAAATATACATTTGCCCCTTCAGTCCTGTAGTGGGTTGACCCTCGCCGGATGCCAGGCACCCACTAAAGCTACTCTCTCACTCTCCCCTCTGCAACTGGACAGAGGAGACAGAAAAAAAAAACAGCTAAGGATTTGTAAGTAGAGATAACAGCTGGGAGAGGTCCCTTACTGATTACCTTCACGGGCAAAACAGACTCAAAGGGGGCATAGTACTTAAAGTTATTACTAACAGGATAAAAGCAAAAGAGTAAGAAATAAAACAGTCTTTAAAAAACCTTCCCCCCCCCCCCCATGTTCTCCCTCCTCTCCCCCCGTGGTTTTATGGGGGTGGGGAATGGGGGTTACAGTCAGTTGTTGTTTCTGCTGCTGCTCAGAGAGGGGAATCCTTCCCCTGCTCCCGTGGGGTCCCTCCCATGGGCGACAGTCCTTGATGGACCTCTCCAGCGTGAGTCCATCCCTTGGGCAGCAACTCTTCCCAGACTGCTGTCCCATGGGTCACTCCTCCATGGGGTGCAGTCCTTCATGAATGAGCTGTACCAATGTGGGTCCCCCACAGGGGCCACAGGTCCTACCTGGGAAAAACCTGCTCCAGCATGGGCTTCCCTCTCCACGGGCTGCAGGTCTCCGGCAGGACCCTGCTCCATCTTGGGCCTCCTACGGGGTCACAGCCTCCTTCATGCATCCACCTGCTCCAACATGGGCTCCTCCATGGGCTGCAGGTGGGTCTCTGCACCCTGATGGTCCTCCATGGGCTGCAGGGGCACAGCTGCTCCACCATGGTCTGCACCACGGGCTGCAGGGGCCTCAGCTCCAGCACCTGGAGCACCTCCTGCCCCTCCTTCTGCACTGACCTTGGTGTCTGCATTGTTGTTCACATGTTCTCACTCCACTCTTCCCTGGCTGGAATTTCTTCTACGCAACAATCTTCTATTCTTAAATATGTTATCACAGAGGCGTTACTATTACTCCTGATTGGCTTGGTCTTGGTCAGCAGCAGGAAGTCCGTCCTGGAGCTGGCTGGCCTTGGCTCCACGGGACAGGGAAAGCTTCTAGCAGCTCCTAACAGGAGCCACCCCTGTAGCCCCCCTCATTACCAAAACCCAGCCACAGAAACCCACTACAAGTCCCTTCCCTATAGAGGCACCCTGCTAGCATGGGTTCCTATAGGACAGTGCCATGTAATGGGACACTGGGGATAGCTGTGGTCTATGGTTTAGATGAACATTACAGAAAGGTAGAGAAAGGTGCACTTAGCCTCTCTCTGAGAATATGCTGTGAGGGAGTGTGATTACGGGGAATGAGCTGTCCTTTTATAATTAAAGTAGCCAAGTCCTACAGGCATCCACTGCCTTTATATTAGAGTACAGAATGTACAAAAATATTTATGGTTTGTGTAAAGGTTCAGAAGAGGACTTTCCATATTTTGAGCTAAGATAGTGATTGTTTAGTGATGAAAATAGGGAGCTTAGGAACTGAGATTTCTGTTTTTATTCCTGGTGTGTGATCTTGAAGTACAGCAAGCAGGAGCACAAGGCATGCTGACTCTCAGCTGTGTTACCGGATCTGGTGCTGAGGGGATTTGGCATCACAAGACTGACACCACCAGAAAAAAACAGATGTTTTCAACATGTTGTTTCTCTGATATAGCAACAACAACAACCCAATGATTTCCAGAGGCTTAGCTTTGTACAAAATTCTCCTCCACGCTCTGCCAGCCACTCTCTACAATAGCTTCCTAGCCCACTCTCTTTTCTGAAGACAGCACCGAGACAAGGCAGATAGAAGAATCTCTTTGTTGTTGTCTTATACACAGCTGGAAATGTCTTGAAACACTTCCAGATTCACAGTATTTTTCTCTGCTGCATTAACTCTACTCACCGGCCTTAGCACTCACATCTTAAAGCTGGCTAATGAGAAGGAAAATCAAGCTTTGCTTCTCTATTTGGCCTATGGTAATGAATTTCCTGCCTCAGAAGTAATGCTGGGCAGGAGAGGATGCATGAGGAGGGTGAAACCATGGACCAACATGCATCTGACCTGTCGAGTTCTGTTCTCGCTCAGTGCTTTTGCAGTGGACTTTTTAAATTCAACACAATGGGATTTAAGGAAAACATCAGCTCAGCACACCAGTTTTGGCAACAGCTGAATGTCAAGTTTATGCCGTTCTTGCACATGCCTCTTTGCCTTTATTTACAAATAATAATTTATATAACTTTTAAATTTTGTTTATACAACTCTTGAAGTTTCCTGTGAGTTTCCAGGTATGTTTAATTATCAGTGTAATTCACAGTATACCACAAATTGTCTGATCCCCTGCTATCAGCATTTATTCAGTGATGCATTTGTATAATGATATAAAGGATTTTACAAGTCTAAAAGCTGAGATTGATACACGCAACTAATTTGATACATATATAAAATCTAATGCTGCTTATATTTACTTAAGTTAAATTTACATCATTTATGTTTACATCCTTTTTCAAGTGTTCTAGTTGATAATATGGGAAGGTGAAAATCAACACTTGATCCCTTGATCAAATTCTCAGGCATCTGGCTTGCAGACCTTCATTATTTCAACAGCATTAATTTTGTGTGGAGCTATTTTAGAGCTCAGAAACATTCCATAGTAAAGAATGAAAGAATGGAAGAAAATAATAAATTATACATCCTCGAAGTATCTTCCTTCAGAAGGTGAAGTAGAACTTTCTTTTTTGCACTGAGAGGTGGATGCATTTTTATGTAGCTATGTGTGCTTTACTGATGGTGAATTTAAACCTGTTTTCAAGAAAAAAGAATCATTTGTTTATACTGCCATCCTTAAACATGATTTGGGGAATGTCTCAAAAATGCCTGCTCTTGCTGGAAAAGTCAAAAGGAGTAGCAGTGAACTGAAATCTGATCCCCTCCAAACTGTGTAGGAGAGGTTGGCATTCCTTTTCCACAGAAAGCTGCTTTTTGCTATCAAAAACCCCACCATAACTTATTTCCCAACACAGATCACTGTATTGGTGATCCAACAAGCAAACAGTGATGCTAGATTTACTTACTTTTTTGGTTAAATACAACTACCTAGCCTGTATGTTAGAAACCAAGCAACCAAAGGTCTGCTCAGTTATTTCCATTTCTTTGCAAAGACTGAGAAAAGAGGAACAGTTCTTATTAAAGGATTTCCTGCTTGAGATTTTTACTTTATTTCAGCTGTAGCAATATGTGGCACAGGAAAACAGTCTCTTGCGTAGGGCACATGCACTCTGCCAGAGAAAACTTACACACAAATTGAAACTTTATACAAAGCACATTCTCCACCCTCAGATAAAGGAAACTGTCAGCAAAGTGCACAGAACAAAGATGCCTATGACTCATGAAACAGATTAATGGGGTTTTACTAGCATGCCTAGTTTGAGTTGAATATAAAGGATAAAAGATGTCTCAGACCATCCCTGGTGAATTAAGCAAATGCTGGATTCAGCTGTGGTTATGCTTGCTGTTCATATTTGGAATCTGATTTCTGTTGGAATTTGTCATATCTGTTGTTTTTCTTCATAAAATCTTTTTCAGTGTAGCCAGTAACTGTGGGTCAAAAAGAAGGCATGCACACATACAAAAGCTGTGGGTTGTATTTTAATAGGGATCCCTACTGCTTATCATTGCTGGTTTATGTAATTGTCTGGAAAAGGTCAGCATAGTTTGTGCTGTGAGCAACTGAAGCTGAAAATTTTTGTGCTTTTTTTTTTTTTCTGCACTGAACTTGCAATCTTTTGACTAAACCAAGTACGAAAAAGGAACTGTAGGGAAAAAATGACTCAATTCCAGCCTCAGGATATTGCATATTTCTTCTTAATTTGTTGTGAATCTTACTAACAAAGCTAGTCCCAAATAACAGTTAGTTACAAAATGTTTGGTTTAAAGACCAAACATTTTCAGATCTTTAGCTCTAAGGCAAGTCCCCTAGTGCTTGGCTTGATTTTTTCTGTCTCTCTCTTTTAAATTCTGTGCTAGAATTCTGTAATTTTGACTTTGCTTTCTTTAGTACATACTCTAACAGTTATCTTTGGTGTGATTTTTTTTAATGTTGATTATATTTCTCTAATATTTCCATAGGCCTAATGTAGAATTTAATATATTTTCTTTGCTTTTAATATTATGTAGCTGTACAAAGCAGCTGACTGGTTGCTTAAATACATCTCAGATGAGGATAGGGCTGAGGGAGGGTTCTTGTTTTTGGCTGAGTGGTGAAGTTGGCCTCTGCTGTCAAGAGGAAGATCAGGAAGGAAAATTCAATGCCAGCTTTTATTTGAATTAAAGAGCACACTGGAAGAATGCTCTGAAAGAGATTTGGGCATGGCACTTGGTCCTTGAGGGATTAGGGAAGGAAGCCAGCTCTCGTGTTGGATTGAGAAGGAATGCTGACATCTCACCTGTAAAGCCAAGGCAAGCTTTTCTTTTTCTTTAGAAATGGGGAACAAACCAGAAGAGATCACCAGCAGTGGTGCTATGTTATGGAGTTGTAATCTGAGGAAACAGTGCAATGGCAACAGGACTGAAACAGAAAGTCCAGGCAGAGGGGGCCACCCTCAAGTTTCTTCAGCATTTTTTTCCCCTAACGTAATAGATGGGGTGCAAGAGATTTTCTTTCAGTGTTTCTGGAAAAAGAAGTATTAATTTATCAAGTTCAAATTATAAGACTTAAGTAACAATACATGTTGTTACTCTTGCTGCCTGTCTTTAGGAAAGCAGGGAGATAGGTATGCGATCTGCATATCTGATAGCTGAATTGTCATGAAAATATGTACTTCTTGATAAGTAATGGGAGCAAATCCTTAAAACTACTTTACTTGTAGAAGTTTCTTCTCAAACAGGTGAAAAAATTCCATCAACAGTCTCACAAGCTGCATTTCTACCAGGGGAGCCTGGGAGTGATTCCTGCCCCTTGGCTTCAGATGTACCACTTTGCACCATCCCAGTACTGATTGAGGTGAAGACCCAGATAAACATCTCTCCTGGTGAGTTAAGCATGGGAGATAGTTGCAGGATTTTTCAGGAGATGCCATAATCAGGGTGACTGGGAGTCAAAACATGCTATGGTCCTGCTGTGGAGTATATCTGTCCTTTGAGGTAAATATAGTCACAGATGTTCAAAAATTGAAGGCATGTTTATTATGTAAGGAGTTCATCTACCCAAGTAAAGAAAAAATAGTATCTAGGAGACTTGCTTTGTAATTGCAGAGGCAGCCATAAGGAGAGTCTTTTGACACACCTGATGTTGCTTTCAGAAAATATTGAAAGAAGCATGTGAGTAATCAGCTGTAATCAAAGCAAGTTTTACTTCTGAAAGCAGTACTCTATCAGTGAAGGGAAATGCATGCCTGATTTATTCAGAGCAGTAGAAGCTGCAAGAAACTGCCCCATCAGAATTAAACTAGAAGACTTTGTTTAAGTAGGATCTATGTATTTGTTTGGCTTTAATTTTCTCTTTTTAGCCTTGTTTTGCCTGAAATTGGATACAATAAAACAGATTAATTATTTATATTTGAATTTTTTCATAATGAGTATGGCTTCCTGGGAACAGGACACCTGTGTGTACATTAGTTTCATCTACAGAATAACAAACCTATAAATAGGGACGGCAATCATACTTTCTCTTTACCTCCGCTGAGATTTATCTTAACATTATCAGGCATTTGCATGTATGAGGCTACAGTGGTGCAAAGGGTAGATAAAGTTCTGTAACACCTGCTGCACTTGTGAAGAGGATTATCCTTCAGCAGATATTAGTCAGGACCACTGTAGATAACAGATTTGTAGAGATACTCACCTGACATAGCTGAGACTTCTCTTAGCAAAGCCAGAACATGGAGAAAAACACAGAAAGCTAAAATTTCACTGCTGGCAGGAGAGTGCAGTCTAGAGTTAGCCCTAGCAGGACACTTTTCTTGGGAAAGGGAGAAAAAAAGATGGCCTTTGACCAAGTGTGCAGTTACAGGAAGAAGATTAGCTCCTGCAGCCTTTCTGTGCCAGGGACAGACATGCAGTGAAATGCAAAGGAGTCCTGCAGGGTAGATAGCAAGTGCTGTTGGTGATGTCTTCCTGTTGCATCCTGAACTCATCTGAATAAGTCTGTGTCCTAGAGGAAAAGCCAGAAGGAAATGCAGAATTTATTTCTCTGTGTGTGAGGGAACAAGGCTGAAATCTGCATAAGAAATAGGGAGGATCTGAAATTAGTCATGACACAAAAAGGCTTTTGTGTGATATAACCATCTCATCTGTGATTGCTAAGACAGCACTTCAGCTGTCCTAAAACTTCCTTCTGGCGACCAAATGCTGACTTTTGTGAAAAGATCAAATGCTTAATAACAAAAATCGACATGTCAGAAAGATTACCTTCTGGAAGTGAGTGAGAAGTATGGCAAAACAAAATATCAGAAAAGGGTAGTCTTGTCTGAGTCAAACTAGAAGTAATGTAAGGGTGTGAGTGGTTAGTGTTAGTCATCGGTATTTTCTGCACTCCTGCTACACGCCCTGGCAGATCCCGGCTGCCTGCTTAGGCCAGATGCAGCTGCATGGGGTAGTATACAGCCCTCAGCTGCATCTGTGGAAGGGCCTGAACTTTCTGGCTAAACAAAGATTGAACTTTTCTTTCCTTCCCGCAGAGAGCTTCACTCAGCAATAGAGCAGCTTTGGAGTATATGTTCTCCCAACAGTGTGGAGGACCTAACTTGGCACAGGATTTCTGCGCACTCTGGAATTGGTAGAAGACTTCAGAGCAAAACCTCATAACCTCAGTGACTATTCTCTGAGTCCTAGCTGGTACTGTTTAAATGTCTGCTGAATGGCACCACATCAAGCACTACAGTTTATCTTAATATCACCTTGGAAGGAGATTTGCTCCATTATGAAACTATGAGGCTTTAAATTTGTATCAGTTAAGTCTTTCAGAGCCTTTTGACTAGCAGAAACCTGGAGTACTACACTGTTTGACGTGATTCTGACTTATTAGCAGTGAGAAAAGCTGCTAATCTTTTCATGGGTTATGATTTATTTATTCATAGAGGCTAAAAATGACCAGATAACTGAAATTCACGGACCATCCATTTAAGACTGCACACTCAGCAAAGTCCAAATAAATAAGCCTAGCTCAGAAAGTCTTACCAAGGTACAGGTACTATTTCTATCTCTGCTGCAGTATTTATGTATGGCAAAGCTCTGGCTCTTACAGTACCTATGGTTTGTAAAGCATCTGGACTATTTGAATCTCTAGCCCTGCTGCAATAGACCATCTCTGAAGAGAACTGAAGACCAGCACAGCTTCAGTCCAAAAGCTTTCTATTTTCGTTGTTCCCAGACATCATCTGGATAACAAAATTAATTTATCTCCATCTGATAGCTTGGACAAATCATATGTGGATTTGAGTTTTGTTGTTTGGTTGGTTGTGGTTTTTGGTTGGTTTTTGGTGGTTTTTTTGAGGGGGGGCGGTTGTTGGGTTTTTTTATTTGTTTGGTTTGGTTTTTG
The DNA here is from genome assembly GCF_009829145.1 of Chiroxiphia lanceolata. Lineage (NCBI taxonomy): Eukaryota > Metazoa > Chordata > Aves > Passeriformes > Pipridae > Chiroxiphia > Chiroxiphia lanceolata. Next base: position 35,923,212 of record NC_045638.1, on the reverse strand, counting down.
TTTTTGTTCTTGTTGTTTGTTTGTTTGTTTGTTTTTAATCTTAGATAATGGGTTTAGAAGAAAATATAAAACTTCTGTGTCCAGGTGTGGACTTGCAACCAAAGGAAGGGGAACTGTTGCCCAGTGGACTCTTGGTTATATGATACAGCCTTTCTTCTCTCAAACTGGAGTTAAGCTAATTTTGTGTGTCTGGGATGAGCATGCAGCACACTGAGCAGAATACAAAAATGCTGCTCTTAGATAATAGGTATTAAGTAAGATATTAAGTAAGCCTAGGTTCCTGGTAGCATTTGCAAGCCAAAACCTTGATGCTTGAGGCAGGGTTAGGCAATAGCAACCCCTTTCCACAGCAGTTGAACTGATCAGATCCTTTCAGCTCCTGGAAAATCATAATATCTAAAACTAATTGCTGTGCCTCCAGCTCTTTCACGCATGCATAGCTTTCTGGTGGGTTGATACTGTTGAGACTAGTGAAACACAATACTAAAAATATATTTTAAAGCTACAATTTCAGGGTTTTAGCAGATTTTCAGTACTAACAGCACTGAGTCCAAACTTTTCTAGTTCCATTTTCAATATAATGTTTTGTAAATGGGATTCAAGGAAATGGAGACCTAAACATGGGTTTATTTAAATCTCTGGCCTTATTTGGTCCTAACCTCTGAAATCCTGAAATATTTGTCTTTTACAGTTGTACAAATCAGGGCAAATCCAAGTCAAACATCCTGGGACCTGTTGCTCTTTTTACCTCATGTCAATGTAATTAAGGAAAAAGCTAAGAGAATAGTTACACTGAATTATAAAATAGTTGTAACAAATAAGTATGCCCATCTGCCTCTCGTTAGCATGCTGTGACTCACACAGATGTCTGGAGGTCATCCCATTTCCTTCCTGCCCTGAGAAAGAGGATTTACACTTAGACTGTAGCCACCTTCTTTTAGACTTAATTTTGATTTTCTTGCAGAAAATTAATTCTAGAGAAAGTAACATAAATCTCAGTTGCTAACTAGTTAAGGAAGAAAGCAGAGTAAAAAAAGTATAATTATTTTCTTACCTTTTATCTTTTTCTATATGTTGCTTCTGTGATGCTTCCAAAATCATTGAGGAGTAGTAAGATATATGTCTGCTGTTCCTCATTGTCTGTGTCATCACCACCTGGATGTAGGGTACTGAGGCAGCTGGTGGAAGTGCTGAGACACTTTCCATCATTTATCAGCAATCCTGACTCACCAGGGGGTCCCAGTTGACTGGACCTTAGCAAATGTGACGCCCATCTACAAGAAGGGTAAGAAGGAGGATCCAGGGAACTACGGGCCTGTCAGCCTGACCTTGGTGCGGGGGAAGTTCATGGAGCAGATCACTTCAAGTGCCATGAGGGGCACATGAAGGACAACTGCGGAGCAGGCCCAGCCAGCACAGGTTTAGGAAAGACAGGTCCTTCTTGACCAACCTGATCTCCTTCTATGGCAGGGTGACCTGCTTAGTGGATGAGGGAATGGCTATGGATGTTGTCTGCCTGGACTGTAATAAAGCCATTTCCTAAAGCATTCTCCTGGAGAAACTGGCTGCTCATATCTTGGACAGGTGCACTGTTCTCTTGGTAAAAAATTGACTGGATGTCCAGGCCCAGAGAGTGGTAGTGAATGGAGTTACATCCAGTTGACAGCCAGTCACTAGTGGTTTTCTCCAAGTCTCCATACTGAGGTCAGTCCTGTTTAATATCTCTGTCAATGGTCTGGACAAAGTGATTGAGTGCACCCTCAGTCAGTTTGCAGATGGCAGCTGGGTGGGAGTGTTGATCTATTGGAGGGCAGGAAGGCTCTGCAGAGGAAACTGGACAGGCTGGATAGATGTGTCAAGGCCAATGTTTTGATGTTCAACAAGGCAAAGTAATGGGTCCTGTCCTTGAGTCACAACAATCCCATGCAGTGCTACAGGCTGAGAAGAGTGGCTGGAAAGCAGCCTGGTGGAAAAGGACCTGGGTATCTTTCTTGACAGCCAGCTGGATATGAGCTAGCAGTGTACCCAGGTGAACAAGAAGGGCAATGGCATCTTGACTTTTATCAGCAATCACAATGTGTTCCCAGGACACCAGAGAAAGCATTCCATAAATATTTACTACAATACTACAGATGCATTGTTAACACTTGATTAATATGATAGAACAAGAGACAAATGTTGTTGTTCTATTTAATGTTGTGGTCCTTGTTTATTTATGCTACTTTGTTTTCCGAAGGAAAAGGGACACACAAAAAGCATTTAAGCAGTTTAGAGCAACAGCTAGAGTAATTGTTTCTGTTTTCAGTGTTCTGTGAACACTCCTGCTAGATGAGTGGCAAATTAGGAAGATCATAGAATCGACCAGGTTGGAAAAGACCTCCAAGACCATCAAGTCCAACCCTTGATCCAACACCGCCGTGGTTACTAGACCATGGCACTAAGTGCCACATCCAGTCTCGTCTTAAAAACCTCCAGGGACACTGAACCACCACCTCCCTGGCCAGCACATTCCAGTGTCTGATTACTCTCTCTGTAAAACATTTCTTCCTAATATCCAACCTAAACTTCCCCTGGCAGAGCTTAAGGCCATGCCCTCTTGTCCTACTTCTGGTTGCCTGGGAAAAGAGACCAACCCCCACCTGGCTGCAACCTCCTTTCAGGGAGTTGTAGAGAGTGATGAGGTCTCCCCTGAGCCTCTTCTTCTCCAGGCTGAACAGCCCCAGCTCCCTCAGCCTCTCCTCACTTGTGCTCGAGCCCCTTCACCAACCTTGTTGCTCTTCTCTGGACCTGCTCCAGCACCTCAATATCCTTCCTGAACTGAGGGGACCAGAACTGGACACAGTACTCCAGGTGTGGCCTCACCAGTGCTGAGTACAGGGGAAGAATCACTTCCCTGGACCTGCTGGCCACACTGTTCCTGATACAGGCCAGGATGCCATTGGCCTTCTTGGCCACCTGGGCACACTGCTGGCTCCTGTTCAGCTTCCTGTCAATCCAAACTCCCAGGTCCCTTTCTGCCTGGCTGCTCTCCACCATTCACCACCACTCTCTGGGCCCGGCCCTCCAGCCAGTTCTTAACCCAGGAGAGAGTGCCCCTGTCCAAGCCTTGGTCTGCCAGCTTTTTCAGGAGAATGCTATGGGAGACAGTATCAAAGGCTTTGCTGAAGTCCAGATAAACCACATCCACAGCCTTCCCCTCATCCACCAGGGGGGTCACCTGATCATAAAATGAGATCATGTTGGTCAGACAGGACCTGACCTTCCTAAATCCATGCTGGCTGGGTCTGATCCCTTGTCCATCCTGTAGATGTTGTGTGATTGCACTTAGGATGATCTGCTCTATAACCTTGCCAGGCACTGAGGTCAGGCTGATGGGCCTGTAGTTTCCCAGGTCCTCCTTGCAGCCCTTTTTTTGGATCAGCATGACATTTGCCAACGTCCAATCATCTGGGATCTCTCCAGTGAGCCAGGACTGTTGGTAAATGATGGAAAGTGGCTTGATGAGCTCTTCCGCCAGCTCCCTCATCACCCTAGGATGCCTTTGTGTAAAACTTTCCATATAGATGCATTGAATATGTCAAGTAAAACAATCCACCCTTTGATGTATGATGGTTTTCAAAGACATCGCTGCATTCACATTGCTGGATTTCTTTTGGAAGAGCCAGATGACGTTAATGCTGTTCCAGATGCTAAACATGAAAAGTTTATTGGAAGGCTCATAGAAGTAGCATTTCCAGCTACAGACTTGCTACTGAGGTACCAGCTAAGTGGGTTTTGTTTACTTTCAGTGTTGAAGCACTGCAATGCACAGCATAATACATGAGGAAAATGTTAGTCTTGATGTCTCAGATACACATTCATTTGCAAACACTCATCCCATAAATTAAGGACTGTTTCCTTTAGCCGCAGACATATGTGTTTTTTATGGCCAACTTCAATAAGCATTTAAGTTTACATAGCAAGGAAATCATAATTATTAATGTAAGTAGCTTTATGAAACAGTTTGAGTAGCTTTTCAGATAAAGAGGACTGCTAGTGAAAATGCTGACAGGTGCTGACATTTGGTCTCAGACTGTGACCTTTCCTTCTGTGTGTTATTTAGTGGAATGTGAGAATTTGAAATAATGTCCTTGGTTTTGAATGGGAGAAGGGGTAAAATACATTCATTAAAGATGATCAGCAAGTGGAAAATGTTCTGCACAGCTGTGTGGCTACTGCTCCCCAACTCCCTGCAAGCCATTCATTCCTGAGGCTTGTGGTTCTGGCAGAGCAATGATTCATTAGTGTGCCCTCAGCACTCAGCTGTTTTATGAATAGGAAGCACCTACCTACTGGACAAGTTTTATAATAGCCCAGGATTTCCATAAAAAGAGGGTGATAACTTCAATTAATGTATTATATTCTCTAAAAATATTGTGTTGGCACTTGGCTTTTGGTGTGGATTCTGAACTCCAAGTTTTTGGTAATTGGACCTATTGTTTTCTCTCCTGCAGGATTTCTTTGCTGAGCAGTCAGTATATTGAACATATTGTAACAGCTTTTAATGAAAGAAAACTGTTTTTTTAATTGTGTATGAATAAGATTTCTACTGTCCTCCATAAGTATATTATAATCTCATGTGTGCTTCATAAAGGTATTTGCATTCAAAACAATTCTCCATGCTTTTATCTTAAAAAAACCCCACAACAAAACAAAAACAAAAAACCAAAACCCAAAAATCTGAGTCTTCCTGGTAAAATACATGAAATTTGACAATTAAAAGGCAAGTGGGCTACTGTCCTTAGTCCTGTAGTGCTCAGAGCAGAAAGAAAATGCTGGAAAGAGTTGCCCTAAAACTAGAGGTACACGTTAGACTGTTTACATTTTCGATAAAGCTCTGAAACCAGCAGTTTCAACAACTTAATAGACACCATGAAAGACATATTTTAAAAATGGCAAGGTACGATTGCTTACCTTAAATGCAAGTTGTACTCTATGATTTATCTTTCCCATAGGGCACAAAGTGCTATTGATTCGACTGATCTCTTACTGTGTTTCAGGCTCACAATGCTCAGACTCTATAGGTGATGTACTCAAGACATGTGGACACGTGGCTGCTTGGGGAAGTGGTGAGTTAAAGTGTATGCCAGTGTCTTAAGAGCCTTCTGAAATACTGTGACTGTCACAGATCTACAGTCAGGCACGATCACTGTGGAAGTGGGATATGGTGGGCTGCATATGAAGGCTTATTTCTCAGATCTCACTCTCTCCTTGGAGATATGGCATATCAGAGCTGCATGATGAACTGTTTTGGAGAGAAGTATGAGACTGGCACCTTCATACTTTTCACCTTTGTCAGTGGCTTAACACAATGAAATGTCATCTTCATATTGGCTTACATTATCATTCTGACACATGTATTCAAAAGAAATTCCAGTTGTGCTTTTTATCATAACCAAGTCATTATTCATACAGACTAGATAAGAGCAAGACCATCTGTTTGTGTATTTGTATGTGAGGGTGGGTGTGGGTGTGTGTGCACTTATACTCAGGGGGAACACCTGGGAAATGATCAGCACATAGCAACAGAAAACAACAGGTCTCCTTACTGTTGGTAAGATGAACCCCTTTACGATTTTAATGAAATGTCTGACATTGCAAACACAGAATCACAGAATCATTGTGCTTGGAAGGCATCTCTTGAAATCATCTAGTCCAACCCCCCGCTGAAGCAAGACTAGCCAACAGCAGGCTGCTCAGGACAAGCGTCATACTGATCTTCAAATAAGTATTGGATTACCAAAAAAACTATGGTAGTGGCTTAGAATCATGTATTTTGTCTTACCAGATTTCTGTAGTTAGCATTCATGGTTCCTGTTTTCAACTGTTTCTCTGAAACCATAACAAGGAAGAATTGTAATTCAGACAGAAACCTGGAGGTCCTCTCTTAATCATGATTCCAAGAGCTGAAATTTAGAACAAAAAAAATACACAGAGATTTTTGAATTATGCAAACACCATATCACATCTGTTCTATACTCCCCACAAAGTTGCATGGAGTAGAACCAACAGCCAGCCCTTGAGCAGAGTAGCTGTTATGAATTAACTACCTGCACTGGGAAGATAATTTACCTTGTGACCAAGAATTTCCTCAAGCTTTGCTCAGCTCAGGGATGAAAACCAGCAACTGTTTTAGGAAGAAGCCATCATGACTTTTTAAGGAGTGGGCCACTCAACTTTTGCTTCAAAAACAGTAGAGGAGGGAGAAATGTTGATGAATTACTTTGGAATCATAAAATGTTGATAAGCATTCTTTGCTTCCCTCTTCTGGAAGCTTCAAATTCTTTCTTATGCCATCTGCAGTTCCATCACATAACTTTCAGTGATTCATCCCCATCTTCTGTTTGTCACAGCTGTCATTTTTACCCCCCCCCTTGTTTAAATGTACCACACCCTGAAGTTGCTTGGGTTTTTTTAAGAATAACATCTGTTATGTAGGGTAAAACATACACAGGTATTCTTCCCAATAATGCCAAGGCACTGGAAGGATTAAAAAAAAAAAAGGTTTATTTCAGATGCAAGGACCATTTCTTGATGATGCAGGTGCACTGGGCCTCCAGGGAAAAAAGGTGAGCTCCTGCCCTTTCAGGGCCTCTTTATCCTCTCTGTTTCTCCCTCGCCTTCCCAAGGCCTCTGTGCATGTCTCTTAGGGCTATCACTCTCCTCTCACATATCAGAGAGCAAGGCTGAGAACTCTTGCTATGCGGGGAGGGGGGAGAAAGCATTGAAATTGCCTTTGAGAAAGAGTTACCATTTAAGCAGAAAGCCTTCCTAGTGAAAATCGAGTTCCTTGCTTTCTGTCATAAATTCTTCTGAATTTGTACCTATCCCTACAGTTATCACATAGAAGTAGTGCATAAAGATCCTTGAGACAGAAGACTTTTTTCTACTCATGTGAGTAATGTCACAGGCATGATGCATCTAGGATTTACAAAGGATCCAAAGGGGTTAATTTCTTAGAATTAAATAAACATGTAGAGCCTGAAGATTCATTGGTTGGTTGGGTGGGTTTTTTTCAAAGATCCTCTGCTGGGATTGGTTTTGACTGCAGGAGTCAGTAGGGATATTTCATTTAGAGGTTTGTTCCTCTGACTTTTCTACAAGCACACTATGTCATTTCTGAGGAAGCTGACATGGTTTTAAAAATTCCCATGGGCACTATGAATTCCTTCAATTCACATTGTATTGCCAAATGTCTATAGGCATCAATCAAGGCTCCTAGAAGGTCCTATTCAAGAAGATGGTATTGACTTTGAAAATGGCTTTTTATGTGATATTCAAGTAAACCTGTTTGACTTTACAAGGTGACCTAGAGGAGGTTTTTCACCAAGAATGAGTTTACTTCTAGTAGGTTATTTCCTAGTCCTATTTATTTGCAGATACAGGTCATGTTACCTTGGGCTTTGTTTAGAGGAATGTTATCTTCTTCTAGAAGCTTCCTCTCTTACAACCTAATTTTCTTTGTATTTTCTTCTGACTTCAGTTTTTTTGAACAGAACCCCTGCAGATTCACACTGCTGTAATGCATAACTTCACAGTACTGACAAGAGAGAGGTATGAGTGGGAGAACTGCAAATATTAATATTTTCTCTGTAGCTCTGTTACAGGACTACTACACCACTGAGTGTTCTCCTTGAACTGCTACTTGCAGCCCTCCCACCCATGTCTGTACTGTAGAACTACATAACATCAAGAGGCTTCTAGGCTGACTAAAAGTGCAAGGGGCATAGTCCAGATGAAAATGAGAATAATGGCCACCAAGCATTTCATGGTGATCAGGATTGCTGAGATTAATTTGGATTTGGTTGTGGAGTGTTTGGTTTTGTGTTATAAATATTTGTTGAACTGTTTGCATTCTTTTTTCTTTCTTGAAAATAATCATATTAAAACAATTGGTAAAATCTGAACTTAACAGGTAAAAGATAATTAGCTACTAGAAAGTGGATACTGACCAAAAGACACAGCTGTGTCAGAGTTGAATGAGGAGAGGGAAATCAGAAATTATAATCAATAAACACACAAAACCCCCCACCCCACCTTTTAATTTTAATAGACAAATTTTACAGTAAAACTGTGGAATTTAAAGACAACCTCCCAGTATTTCTGAAGGTGCCAAGATGCTTGAAGTCACAAGTGCAGGTGTCCTGGTTTTGGCTTTGATAAAATTAATTTTCTTCCTAGTAGCTGTTACAGTGCTGTATTTTGGATTTTTATGTTTTGGGCATTGCTCAGTAGTGCTTAGCCTAAGTGAAGGACTTTTCAGTCTCCACCACTCTGCCAGTGTGCAGGTGCAGAAGAAGCAAGGAGGGAGCATGGCCAGGACAGCTGACCCAAACTGGCCAAAGGGATATTCCCTATTATATAATGTCAGCATATAAAATGGGCAGTTGGCCAAGAGGGGCTGATCACTGCTTGGGGACGGGATGGGCATTCATCAGTGGGTGCTGAGCAACTATATCGTGCTGGCAAGGTTAGATTTCTAACCAGGAAACACTCTTAATAATGTTGAGATAACAGAGACATTCTGCTGTGGAAAAAAAAGCAACCAGCCATTGTAGAAAGTCACCTAATTTGACCGTGTACAGGCCAGTTTGTAACAAACTGAACAGGCAGAGTCTGAGTATTTAAGACTGATGAAAACCACTAGTTGTGCACACACTCTTCCTTCAGCACTGGGTATGCAGAAATGTTCACTTCTGACCTTGTATTACTATGCACCTAAGTGTTAGAACATCACTGGGGGGAACAAAGAACCTCTGCTTATATCCTTCCTGAGGCTCTGCTGTACTTCAGCTACAATTGCCTGTCTTGTATATACAATGAAAAACACCTCCATTTACAGCTAGGTAATTTTTCTTTGTGCTAAAGAGGTAAATGGACCTCAAAATTAGATGATGATTTCATTGTCTTTGCATTTGTCATCACTGGTGATTGTAGGGCCTACACAATACGTACTGATGGCTCATATGATGCATTGAAAAATAATCATGATTCATTTGCTTTTCTCTTACAGAAAGTTATGTCACTCAACAGCCATGAGGGGAAGGTCAGGGGAAGGGAACAGCTATTAACAAATCCCTTTAGTGGCCTGTTAGGTAAGACTTTGGAAGAGTGATGGAGGGAGGAAACAAGTTAGAATTTTGTACAGCAAAATCTTGTTATGAGAGAACTCCAGGACAAGATAATTTGTTCTTTGTTTCATAAATACAAAAATTAGGGCTTTCCTAGCATACATCACAAAGCCAGTGCTTAATGCAGTCTCATCTCAGATGCAGAGTAGAACCTGTAATAAGGGACCAGCTACCAAGCTAGCTGAGATGTCATGTTAACACTAATCCTAACTCCTTGGAGAACAAGTAAAGAGCAAAAGGACACACAGTAAGAGTGCTGTGTAATCAGTGTAATGGATGCATATTCCCAAGGAAAGCATTGTTGGAATTTTTTTATAAGAGATTTTTTTTTTTTTTAAATATTATCCAGCTGTAGCAGAGATATAGCAAGACTAAGCTTAAGAGAGGTGTCTCTGTTGGCTGGGGAGACAAAAGATCTGCTCTACTAACATTTGTTATGGATGGGCTCAACTTACATATATACAAATTCTTCTGTATTCAGCCTTTGAATTTGGTGTTATCATTTAACTTGCTTATAAGCAAAACTTGGTTCCAGGTAGCAGTTGGTATTCAACAACTTCACAAGTTTTTTGATAACTAGACTGTAAGGAAATAACAGAAGCAACTGGTCTCGTTAATAAAGAGTGATTAAAAGATCTCTTTGGAGAACTGCAGTTATAAGAAATAGATCTATGAAGAAATGAAGAACAGCAAATGTCTTTTTCTGGTAGCATTTCCCTTTCTCCTTTTTCCCCATCCCGGTTTTTCAAGCAGCAAAAGTATTAGTTTGCTGTTATGTTGTTGAATCTTTGTTTTCATTAATTCCTGGCTCATCTTTTTCTGAATCATGCCAAAATTTAACCCAGTGTGAAATTTTGTGATGAAGTTGCAAAGTAGAAACTTAGCAGAGGAAGCTGACATCAGCATGCAAAAGAGCGTATACAGTCCTGTTCATCTTCTCAGGGACATTTTTGAGTGGTAGTTGCTCTGATCCAGCTTTATGCATTGGAGATTAAATACCACCCCCCAAACCAAACAAAACTAACCAACCAACCAACCAAAAAAAAAAAAAAAACAAAACCCCAAACAAAAACCAAAACCCAAAACAAACCAAAAACAGCAGAAAACCCACTTCCTCTATAATTCAGCCTCTGCTTTCCAAACCGTAACTGGCTTCATGCAAAAGACACAGTTCTTCTAAAATTAGCTATTCCAGACTTACAAACTCCATCTACTTCTGACTGGAGTAATGATGAATTTTAAAAAATGGTTCTAGTTAGAGCAGAAAGAAGAAAATATATCTAGGCCAGTGCAAACAATATAACTTAATACTCTTAAGTGTCATAGCAGCATTGTTTTCTTTCTCCCTTCCTTCTTTGTTAGGAATACACTATGATACTTCCCCCCTGGCCTTACAGTTTATATTCCATATGTAAAATACCTCCCTTTTTCAGAGTATGCCATTGGGCTACTAATAAGTTGCAAGACTGACAAATTTTTTAATAATGCTTTGAAATAAAATTTCCAGAAATACAACTCTGTCAACTCTCCAAATTTCCTGTATCCTCACCCTGTTCTTCTTACTTTGCAGCTACTGATATCTCAAGACAGTGTTTTACATGGAGAAACTGAGGCACAGAAAATCTGCAGATGTTTGATGAAATCAGAGACAGATCCAGGAACTGAAGTAGAAGAGCAGTCCTGGCCTTTGAGCATATGCCCAGAAAGCAAAGGAGTGTGGGCCAAAGGAAAAAGAAAGGAAATATGCTTTCAACCATAAATGAAGCATTTGTTATATGTTGGAGACCTGAGAAGAAAAGAACACTGATTATTGATCCCTTCTCTAACTTTCCATATGATGCAGTTTTAAGAAGACTGAACCAACATTTATAACCTGCATTGCAAAACTGTCATCAGTATGCAGGAGGCTATCCTTTCATAGTAACACTCTCATTCCTTTCTTTTGAAGTTTGGTGGGTTTTTTACTTCATATGAAATGATTAAAGTTCCTTGTCTTCAGAAAAGAGAGCATGCCTCCTGCAGATGCAGTGTGCAGGCTTCTGCATCACTCTAGCTCTGTTTCTTCATCTTATCCAGTAAAAATTTAAATAAGCTTTAGCAAAAAAGTTTGAGAGAACCTCACAGGACCATATCTCACTGGCCACAATGCACTCCTGGGGTATAAGTGCCTTGGGAAGAACATTTGAACTTGAGCTCTCTGTAGATCAAGTGACTCCATGAAGAAAGAGTGTTACCTTATACTCACACTTCTTCGAAAGGCAACTGAAGCCTTTCTAGCTAAAGAAAAAAAAATCTGCAAATTCTACATAGAGTTAGGAACTTGCCTGCATTTCCCTGTAGGCAAAGCTTATTTTATGTTTGTACTTTAAACATTGGAATCTGTGGCACCTCAAAGTGACTTATTCTCTCTGAAGCTCATTGGAACTCATTGGGAGAGCTGCACGGGCAGCACTGAACATTATGCTAAGTTCTCTGCATTAATATTTCTCACCCTACATTTCAATAGAGCCATTTTTAAGAGTATCTAATCAGAATACTCCTTTGCATACCATTGGTCAGCAAAAGAAATACAAGAAATGGTGTGGTTTGTGTGCTTTTAGTACTGCAGCCCTTGTCAATGAAAACAAGATGAAGGCAGTTCAGGACCTCTAATGTCACAAATAACAGGACAGACCTATATAGAACAGATGTCTCCTGTTGTAGTGCCACTCGCAGTTGTGGTTCTTCTTCTCCTTTGTAAAATATAATTTCCATTGGTACTTGATACAAGACAGAAAAGGGACCCTAAGTTACTCACTGTGGGAAAGCACATTATAAGGGCTGGGAACTGGCTAAATAAGTTTTCAATGTGTTCTATGGAATTTTCTTCAGAAGTATTCAAAGTCTTCATAAACTTATGTTAATACTGACAGAGCTGCACAAGACAGTGCACAGCTTCTTCAGTGCAAAGCTGTGAGCATCTTTCTAACGGGGAAATGCATATTTTTGGACTTGCAGGATAAACACAGCTGAAAAGTTAGTTTTAATCAGGCTAATTTTTGTAGTTTAAGAAGAACCCAGGTTTTGCTTTGTCATGGCTGTGTGAACAGAGGTTTTTAGTAATGTTAATCAAATTGTTAGTGGTAATATTGCAAGGTTACAAAATTACTCTCTCAAAAGTAAAGATATATTGGGGATGCAGATTTTTGCAGCTGTTAAATGCTGTCTTGGACCATTTGTGAATGTGTAGTGTGATGTAAGTCTTAAAAAGATTGGGTTTTTTTCCCCACTGGTCCTGGTATGTGGCTCGCTGTCTGGGGGGAAGGGGTTATTTCCCAAGCAGGTATTTTCTTCTTTGTCATGGTGCTGTTCCATGGGAGGCCTCTTGCCTTGTTCACTCGTAACTATCCCAGCCCACCTTGTATGACATACCTGTTCTCCATGATTCCTTCTGTGTTCCATGCCACAGGTGCTTCAGGAGACTGAATGAATTCACCATCACATTGTTCTTATGGGAGAGGGGGGTGGTGTCCTTCCCATTTGACCAAGAAGCAACTGAGATGTAGAAGAACTCAGGGAAAATCTTCCCACTATTTTGGAAAGTCCAGCCTGAATCCTCTGCAGCCTGATTTTTTGAGAGCACCTAACATTAGCTGTTCATTTTTGGCTACAATTTGCAAGATGCAGGGTGTTAATATTCACTTAAAAATTTTGATGATAAAATAATTACAGGCATACATTATTTCAGATTTCATGGAAATAGTTTTTTTAAAAAAGCACTGTAACAGTGCATTGATACTTCAGTGACTCAGCTGGCTCCAATATAGCATAAAACAGGTATTATATGAAGAAAAAATTGCACCCTTTCTACCACATATTTATAGATATTTGTTCTTAGGCTAGCACAGATAGAATGAATCTCCAAACTAATAATCAGGCTGCGATCATGAAGCTCCCTGACTCATATGTGTCATGCTGTCTCAGGCTCTATCACTCTGATGATAGCTGTTTATCTTAGATCACAGCTCTCCGAGACACAGTTTAAATTATTTGCCACTCAAGAGACAGCAGCAGGTTTTCTGCAAGTGATAAAAAGGAAAAATATGCTGATCAAGTGCAATACACAAGCTGAAACATCCATTATTTAAGCATAGTTCCATTCTTTAAACATATCACTCCACAAGTCTTTACTTTCAGCTGCTTGATCTTGAGAGCCTGTTTATTGATTCAAACAGGTGAGGGCAAACCTTTATATCTGGGATGGATTATAGAATTACAGTACTGTTTCTGTGGGATTTTTTTTCCATTTCTTTGACTTTAAAAGGGCCTTGCTTCTGTAACTATGTGTACCTTTAACCCTATTGTCTTTTGTTGTCTTCCTTTCCCATTTTGACAAAAGCCTTTGATGATTCCTAATGGTTCCCAGTGTCAGGACCTGCAAGTGGAAAAGTGTTTAGAAGATACTTAGCAATTCTTTGAGAAATTAGAAAGACTTGTCCGTGTTGGATGCAAACAACTATGAAAAATCCATCCCAGAACAGCCCATGATAGCTTACAGTCCTCTGGGCAATGAGGATTTCTGGTCCGAGGGCCAGGAGTGAGGCACCTTGCCATCATGAACCCAGTCTTAGACACATGGGTCAGCTTTCTGGACTGCCAGAGAGTCTGCCCAGGCCTCAAGACAGCTTTATTTTTTTTTTCTGGTTTTGGTAAAACTCTGTTGATGATGCCCTCAAAAAGATCTATCTTTCTTTACACCTTTCACCTCTTTCATAATGGGATTCTCCTAACACCTTTATTTTCAGGATGATGGCAAATACTTGTTACTGATACAAATTGTCATTTCTGTCAAGAATGGTGTAGCCAGCAGGACAAATGAGGTGATCACCTCCCTATACTTGGCATTGGTGAGACTGTACCTCAAGAACTGCATTCAGTTTTGGGCCCCTCACTTTAAGAAAAGGCATTGAGGTGCTGGACTGTGTCCAGTGAAGGGCAGCAAGGCTCATTAAAGGATTAGAGAACACTTCTTATGAAGAATGGCTGGGTTTGTTCAGTCTTAAGAAGGCTCAGGAGGGACCTCATTGCACACTAAAACTACCTGAAAGGAGGTTGTAGCCACATGGCAACTGCTCTCTTCTACCGTGCCTGCAGTGAGAGGACCAGAGGAAATGGCCTTAACTCAGACACTGCAAATTCAGATTAGATATTAGAATTTTTTTTCCCCCTGTTAGAGTGGTCAAGCATTGGAATAGGTTGCCCAGGGAGGTGGTAGAGTCACCATCCCTGGAGGTGTTTAAGAGGTGTCTGGATCTGGTGCTGGGTGATGAGGTTTAGTGGTTTAGGGGTTCCAATGATAGTGCTGGGTTGATGGCTGGACTTGATGATCTTAAAGGTCTCTTCCAACCTTGATGATTCTATGATTTTATGTTGGTTTTTTCGGTTCTGTTGTGTTTCTTTTTAGTTCACAGCATGCCATTGTTGAAAGTTATTTGCAAATTAGGATTTGTTTAGACTTTTCCTAGAAATGGCAGGCTCTGTTTCCTTCCCTTTCTTCTCCTTTGCTGTGTCCTATATTGAATAAAGGATAGAGCAGCCACTGTACATAATAATTCAGTTTTGTTTTTACAGAATGTGCTAATGAAAACAAACCTAGAAATGTTACATCCTGCATCTGGCTATATGCCTTTAATTATGAGTGAGCTGCATTTTATAAGCTATGAAGGGATTTTGTAGAATACACTTTTCTGAGCAAGAGTTTTGGAGGCAGTAGGGTTTTGAGTGTGCTGTGCTAGCACCTCACCTCTGCAACTCACCTGTCCCCCAACAGCCAGTGTGCTCGGGGTATGTCCTTGGGCCCCAGGAGGATGCATTTGCAGTCCCACACATGGTCCTGTAGATTATGCTCAAAATTCAGGCTGAACAGAAAAATAACGTATCCTCTTTTAATTCTTTAGGCTGGAAGTGTGCTAGTCTGGCATGTCACTTGCAAGCTAGGCATTCAGAGGATGAGAGAAAAATGAAGAAGGGTGGATTCACAGAAATTGAGCACCCTCACCACTGAGGGGATAAAATCCTCCTGGGGCTGGTGGAGTGTCAGAAACAAGAAATCAAGCATCCCTCTCTGTTAACATTATCTTTCCAAAGGCACATAGTAGTGGCAGGAAACTTCTGTTAGTGAGTTGCTTTCCTTCCAGCTTGTGAGACTGCTGCAACAAAAACATAGCTCAGCAATACATGTTGTGGTTATGCCAGCGGCAAGACACTGTTCGGAAGGGATCATCTGTAAATAAACAAAGATCAAAAAGAGAAAGGAGTGATCAAGGGTCATGTGATGATGACCTTAGAAGCAGAACTTTCCAACCCCATTTGGTTTCCAAGGGACTGCGAATACTATTTTTTTATCCCTTGTCTTTATCTCTTATCTCTGCTGAAGAAGGAAATTGTATTTTCATCCTCATTTTACAACGAGTTTGGAGTAATTGGTTACCAAAATGCATAAAGTTGAGGCGGAAGAAGATTACTGTGGTGGTTTTAGTTGTATCCTTACAGAGTGCCATCTAGGGAAACTCAGTAAAACCTCATCAAAGGTTGAAAGCTTTGTCTCCTTAAAAATCAAACCAGAAAATGCTTCACCTATACGATGATGCTCCAGGACCTTGCTACAGCTACTGAGAACACTGCTTGGAGTACATAGGGTGGCTGTAAAACTATAGGAAAAGAAACTGGCAAGGGATTACGACAGGATACAAACAAACTAGGTTTAAAAAATCAACAATCCTTTGTCCAGCTTGTGAGAAAAATTAAGAGTTTTAAAATCCTAACTTGTAAACGTGGTGATTAAATCAATTAAGACAATTGTTCTTCTTTGTTTGGTTCTCTGAGAGGACAAAAAAGGAAATCTTTAACTTTTACAAACATATAAGGAGGTCAGCAACCGAATTTACCTATATTTTTGTTTTATTTTAATGGCCTGTTTTGATCTCCTGTTCTAACTTAATGTATTTTTAATCAATGTATATTCGGAATAATGTAATCAAGTTCATAATTACACTTCTGCCTAACATTTCCTTTACTTAACATTGCTTGAGTCAGCCTAGAGAAGTCTGTTTTTTCTCC
The DNA here is from genome assembly GCF_009829145.1 of Chiroxiphia lanceolata. Lineage (NCBI taxonomy): Eukaryota > Metazoa > Chordata > Aves > Passeriformes > Pipridae > Chiroxiphia > Chiroxiphia lanceolata. Next base: position 35,906,944 of record NC_045638.1, on the reverse strand, counting down.
TATCTTTCTGGAAATTGTGATAGGCAAGCAAATAAATTCTAAAGGTCTCGAGGCAGCTAATTATGCTGAGATACGTTGATGATGCTTGAATTTCTACTATTATTTAATTTCCTAAAATAAACTTGCTAAAGAAAATTTCCTTTATTTCTTTTCTTTCAGAAAGGCTCCTAAAATTCTTGCAAGAAGCTCTCAGAAGGGCCTGTGCATTTAGGACCAGCTCTTCAGTCTTCAGGCATGAAGCCATATGCAGACAAGCTTCCCTTCTATAGGAAGCAGCATTTGTTCCTTACACCATCCCTATCTTCTCTATCTTATCTGTTCCTTTCTCATCTCTTTTTTGGCCTAACATGGTCAAAAAACTGTATCTTACACGTGCTTGTCTTAAAAGGCATTCCATAAAAGGTCTATGTGAGTCTAATAGCCTTGCTGTATCCCCTCTAACATATATGTTTTCCTAGATTCTTTGGATTAGGAACAGTCTTCAAACCCTATACAGCTCTTAATCCAGTCACAGTTCAGTCTATGGCTTGGCTCCTAGGTGCTGTTAAAGAAACATATCTAGAAAATTTCATTCTGCTTATGTCTCTGATATCATCGTTGCATCAGTTCTTTTCCTGGGAAGAGGCTGTAATAGGCTGGTGCTATGTTAAATCAGCCAATGATAGAAGTTGTTCTCATTTTTCCTTGAGCTGCACAATGTTTTTTCTTTACAATATTGATTTAACAGTTTATAAATGTTTGATATTTACAAATACCAGTGGAAATAAAAACTGAGTTGGCAAATATATCAATGTCATTCTGTCATTTGGTCATCCCTCTCTTGAATTCTTAGCACCCCTTTTACAAGCAATCTCGACTCACATAATTTTAACAAGAGGATAACAGTAAGTTCCTTTTTTTTGTAAGCATGATTAATAAAAGGGGAGATGAAAATCAATTATAATTATGGCTAACAGTAAAAAAAAAAAATCTAGAGCTGTGATACCTGGGAGTAAATTAATTGGTAGAAATTGGGTAAATTGTTAATAAGTATGTAGCCTGTTCCTGCTCTGTCTAACATTTTTCACATTACTGAATTGGAAAACTCTAAGAGTTAATGGTGTCACTGGGTGAAATTCCTCCCACTTTCACCCCCTTTTAAGTCAGTGTCAATATCCATAAATTTTTATAGGTCTCATTCTCAGACAGTGGCAAGTAGCACATGCTTCATTTTTTTGCATATCTTAAGTACATATAATACTTAAGTAAATATACATATTACTGAAGCCCAGAAATTGTAAAGGATTTTACTTTTATTACAAACTGAATAACAGTTGTTGAAGTTACGCTGTGATTTCTTTTCCCTCGGTATCCAGCCCTCTAATCAAGCTCTCCTTCCTCCCATTTCCTGCTTTTAGGAGAGAGAGGTGTTGTTATTTAGCAAGTGGCTTTGTCTGTTCTACTCCATGCTAAAAATGACAAATGTGAAAGAATAGTAAAATAGCCAAAAATTGCAATGATAACACAGCCATTTCCTACCTTTTTAAAAAACCAAATATGAATAAATTGTCCTTAATAGCATATGATTATCTTTTACAGTATCTACATTATAAGAAGAATAAAAACATAAAAAGCTTTAGAAAGGTAACAGTGAGTTTTGCAGTGCTTTTCATTTTGTTGTTCAAAGTGTATTACACTATATGGAACAGAATTAATATCTATTGAAAGTATAAAATAAATAAGGGAAGCTTAATTCTCCATACTGGATACAGCGGAAAAAATTATTTAATTTTGTTGTTAATATTCTTTAATTTTTACCTGCCCAACAAGCTTTTTGCTTTGTGTTTCGCCTTGGAACCATTCAAGCTTTGACAGGCCTGTGTACAATTGCAGGACAATTCTTAGTCACCTGGCACTAAGTTGCAGTAAATCAGTGTTTTAAACTGAATAATCTCTCATGGAAGAATACTGCATGTTCATAAACCCTCATCTCCTTGAAGTATTCTATGTTAAAATGCCAAGATGGGAAACTGTATTAGCCAAACATCTCTCCCTCTGCCAGTAGCTGCTTTGAGTGGAAATCAAGTGATTCAAAGAACCTGAACTAGGGCAAATCCCATCCTGAGTGAGGTACTGGTATACATGCAACTCTGTCCCTTTCTAATTAGCTCCAGCAGTCACTGTGTCCATGATTCAATTAGCACTTTGTAATTGTAATTTCATTCTAACCCTATTTTTGATCTTATATAATGCCTCAAGCCAGCTTAACTTCTTTTCCTCCTGTCAGAAGGGAGTTACTAGCAGGGAGCTGGAATGGCCCTGCCAGAACTCCCCTGGCAGACACTGTGCCTGCTCTGTGAAAATGTACATTTCACCCTTCAGCTAGATCTAATTTAGAAATCTTTGAGCTCATAATGATTTCCTATAGTTTGGCCTAATTGAATCTAAGTGCTTTTGCATTAGAATTGGAATGCCCAGCTGGGCTGAAGCTGAAAACCTGTGACCCTGAAACACAGTCCCAGAAACACAAACTGTCCTCCATGTGGGCAGTTGTCATCTACTGCTGCAAACCCACAGCCATTCTCTGTTGCAACCCAGTGCACAGATTGCAAAAAAGTTTGGTTAAGACAAAAGTCTTCTGCAGAACTGAAATACCACCACCACCACGTGCAGCAGCTGCTCTGTGCAGTGAAGCTGCTGCAGCCAGAAGGACTCTCCTCTCCAAGAAGTGAGGCACTGCTGCAGGAGCTTCTCTGCCCCTAAGTGTCCTCCTGCGAGGGAAAGGGGCTCTGTTGCTGCTAGGGAATGTGCCACCCAGGTAAGGGCTGGACTCTGAGGTTCTCTCTTCTCTCTGTGACTTGGGAGGCTGTGTATGACTGACCAGCAGGTCAAAAGTTCTACCTCCAGCAGGTGCTGGGAGCAGGGAGCAGACTCAGACAAAGCCGCTTTTTCTTTAAATCTATTAAAGCCACTAGGGAAATCTCATCGGTGTCCTTATGAAATTCTGTCCTTGCAGGCTTCTATAGTAGAAGACCATTCCTGCCCCCTCCCCCACCCAGTTCTGCTGTTCTCTTTAATGTTTGGGGAGCAATGAGAAGTATTTGCACCATGTCTCTTCAGAAACCTCTTCTAAGAATGCCATACAACTATTGCACAGTGCAGCTTCTCTTATTGGTCTACTAATCATCATAAAATATTAAAAAGTAACTATCAAGCATGACTATGGAATATGAACCCGTGATTGTATCTCCAAGCTAAGAATGATTCAAATGATGTTATGCATAATATCTAATAATCACCTAGCTACTAAAATTATATCCCTACAAAACTAGGCAGACCTTTTTATTTTGTTTTAAAGACTAAATCTAATTAAGAACACTCCTGGTGTGTCCAGGAGGTTGGAAGAGCTTCGGCATGCATTCATGCATCCAAACTAAATCAGACTGTTAGGCTCTAATATTTACATTTCACAATTTCTAGCTTAGTAAATTATACTCCCAAAGTAAATATCATTGCAGTGTAGCAAATTATTTACAAAATATGAGCTAAGGAAAGTAATTCCATTCTGTTTCCACCAAGGTGAAAATCACAATCATCTTACTGGGCTTAATCCTATGCTCCATTAGCAGGAAAATTTTCCATTGAAGTCAGCACAGATATTGCTTTCATAGGAAAATATTGTACTCTCTAGGATACCTCATCTTGCTATCAGTAAAGTCAGTAGGAGACATACTTCTGAAGGTAACAGCAATAAAATGAGATCTTCAGTGGTGTTTCATAACGTGCTACATTGGCAAGAAAAGAACCATCATTTTCAGCAATCATGGAGGTTACTCTCAAAGAACTGATTTACTTCTGGCAAAGAAATACATGTGTATTGCCCTGAAATTTAAGAAATTTCAAAGTAACCTACACTGCAGCATGGAAAGAATGTTAGACCTTATGCATTTTAATAATCCCCACAAGGACAAATCACTTGATTCATTCAATAACTTCAATGTTCCAGTTAATGTCAATATGCATATAATATAGCACCTTAAATTGCTGATGTTGAATTTTATTTTTAAGGAAAATCCCTTTGTCTCTCTCAGAAATGTCCCAGAAAGTAATGAAACCTTTTGTTCTAAATGAAAGATGTTTTGTTTGACCAGGCAGCAGTATTCTTTTCAACTTTTAATTTGGCAGGAAGCAGGAGAATCTTCAATTTTATCCAAATTGATTTATTTTTGACTGTGATTTGTTTGCATTTTCCTACTTTGAACTCTTTCATATATGCTCATGACGACCTTCTGAGATATATTATAAGTCTGATTTGGTAGTTAGAGACAGCAAACAGTTCCAAAACCCCCTCTTCAGTCCTCCTGGGATAGTATGTAGGACTATCTTCCCCCTGCTTTCACATACAAACCCCTTTGGAGCTCTCCCTAGAGATGTTCATAGTGTGCAATTAAAGAGGGGTGGTGTAGAGATCTTGCCAATTTTTCTGCATATTTCAAACTAACTATATTGTCTCTGGACTTTAGCCATGGAAATAATTTAGCTTCTCAGAGCAGACAATTTTTGTCTTTGGCATAGTTGGTATTCCCTAAATAAAAAAAAGATCAGCCTACAAGCTATTGACTTAGAAAAAGGAAATTATTTAATAGAAGCCCATTTCAGAAATGTTACTATTAATCAGTTTAATCACAAAATTCTTCCGATTCTAAGTTTATGCAAAAAATATTCATCTGAGCAGATATACAATACCAAACATCCACCTTTTCCAAAAATAATTGGCAGAACAATCTACCAGTTGTTCTTAGTTTGTTGCAGATATTCCCAAATGCTTATAAATTTTATTACAAGACTTTTATAGATTTTTTAGTTTTTAAAATATTAAAGATTTCATAGACGCCATCAATACAAAAGAAATATTCACAATTTATCCTTCAGTTTGCAGTGTCACTTATTTGTAAAGGTTAAACCTTCATAAATTTTGAATTCCTGATAATTCACAAGCTGAATGCCAAGATTTAAATTGTAGTCATAGGAGTCACTTTCAGGATTCTGCATAGTTTCCACACAGTTTTATTTTCTCCATGATTGCTTACTGCAAGTACCGCTTTACTTCCCGACCCCGCAGTAGGGCACTTGGGCAACAAGCACACTTGGCTGGATGTCGAGATTCACATATGGGCTGTTCACATTAAACATACTTCAGGAATGTTTCAAGGCATTACTTAGACTGTTAATTTTTTTAAATGTTTCAAGTCATGGTTTTAGACTGATCAGATGCCCAAAGAATTTGTAGGCATGGTTCAGGGATCTGGCCCAAATACACCGGGTGCAAGTAACCACCCTGCTGTCAGTGTCTGCAAGCTCAACAGGTACAGGTGTTCAGTGCCAGTTGGCCCCTGCCAGAGAATAATCTTGCATATTTAACTTCCTGGTATAGATGAACCTTTAGGGGCAGCAGTACAGCTAAACTAATTTTCATGTCAATCAGCAGTGAATGAACAATTTATGCAAAGATGAAAGAATGAATCTAATCTTTACAACTCTGTTGACTCGACACATATTAATTTCCTCTTTCTTAAGTAATGCTTAGAGCATTTATTGATTGCAGATCCTTGGCAGAACAAAAGCAGGTAAAAAGATCAGTGCATCTTAAACACCTTTTTATTCAGATCCACGAGAAGCTGTACCTCTGCATTGCTGCTGATTCCCATGTTTTGGTTCTATCACAGAATCACAGCATATGCCAAGTCGGAAGGGACCCATAAGGATAACTGAGTCCAATTCCTGGCCCTGCACAGGAACATCCCCAAGAGTCACACCATGTGCCTGAGAGAATTGTCCAAATGCTTCTTGAACTCCGTCAAGCTTAGTGCTGTGACCACTTCCCTTGGGAACCTGTTCCAGTGCCCATCCTACCCACTAGGTGAAGAACATTTTTTCTAATATCCAACCTAAACCTCCTCTGACACAACTTCAAGCCATTCCCTTGGGTCCTGTCCCTGGTCACTGCAGAGAAGAGATCAGTGCCTGCTCCTCTTCTTCCCCTCACAAAGAAGTTGTAACAGCAACGAGTTCTCCCCTCAGTCTCCTCCAGGCTGAACAGACCAATTGACCTCAGCCACTCCTCATACAGCTTCCCCTTAAGGCCCTTCACCATCTTTGTTGCCCTCCTTTGGACACTCTCTAATAGCTTAGTATTTTATAATGTGGTGCCCAAAACTGCATACAATATTCAACATGAGGCCCCATCACTGCAGAGCGGAGTGAGACAATCCCCTCCCTCGACTGGCTGATGCCCCCTCCCATGCTTTGTCTGATGCCCCCTCGGACACGATTGGCCCTCCTGGCTGCCAGGGCACTGGTGACTCATATTCAACTTGCCATCGATCAGTAACCCCAGGTCCCTTTCCATGGCACTGCTTTCCAGCATCTTATTGCCCAGTCTGTATGTACATCCAGAGTTGCTCCATCCCAGGTGCAGAATCCATTACTTCCCCTTGTTGAACTTCATATGGCTGGTGATTGCCCAATCCTCTAATTTGTCAAGGTCTCTATGCCGGACCTCCCTGCCTTCAAGGGAGTCAACAGCTCCTCCCAATTTTGGGTCCTTGTTGTCTTTCTATTGCAGCACAAACCCAAAAGACACTGCTATCACATAACTGATGCATAGACCAGGCAGTGACACAGTACAGGAGAGAAAAACAAACACTAACGGAAGGAGGTGTTGGGGCACGGAATAGGTGGGGAGCAGGAAAATGCATGAATAGCAAGGCGTGAAATATTGTGTAGATCAGCTAAATTCAAGTATGAGCTATGACAGGAATCACATGAAAGCAGTTCTGCATCATCTGCCACTTCTAAAGTGTGCCCTATGAAACTTCAGCCGGAGCACTGAATCAGCATCTTACTGCAGTCAACCACACTGTCTTTCCCACAAAACCTCTCCACCTTCCACTTGAGGGGAAGATAAGAGCTCCGCTGGGTCTTGGGGAACTTGTGGGTCAGGGCAGAAGGATCAGTCTCACCATGATCCCTCATGAACCAGTCTGTTGCTGACAGTAGGGGTCATGGGGTTAGGAGCTGGAACAACTGAGAAGTAAATCTCAGCAAATTTTACTCACTATCCTCCTCTCCAGACTTCTCACAGCTTTTTCCCTCCCAAGCAGAGATTGCTTTATCCCATGGCTTCTCAGTAATACCCAATTGGAAGTCTGCCACCTGAAATGGTTGTGCTGTTGTTCCAAGTGCATATGGCAGTCTAGCATAGGCATCAGGAGCATGGTTCATCAGACCAAGGATGGACATAAACGTCTGAACTAGCTGTCTAGATTCCACTTATCATTTACTGAAACAGATACTTCTACAAAGTGACTCATGACCTTGAATATTGTGTGCAGTTTGGGGCACTGCAATATAAGAAAGGTATTAAGCCATTAGAGAGCATCCAAAGCAGGGCAACAAAGCTGGAGGCCCTTGAGGGGAAGCCACCTGAGGAGCGGCTGAGGGCATCTGTTCAGCCTGGAGAAGAGGTGACTGAGGGGAGACCTCATTGCAGTTACAACTTCCTTATGAGAGGAAGAGGAGGGGCAGGCACTGATCTCTTCTCTGTGGTGACCAGGGGCAGGACCCGAGGGAATGGCCTGAAGTTGTGTCAGAGGAGGTTGAATATTAGAAAAAATGTTCTTCACCTAGTGGGTAGGTTGGGCACTGGAACAGGTTCCCCAGGGAAGTGGTCACAGCACCAAGCCTGACGGAGTTCAAGAATCATTTGGACAATTCTCTCAGGCACACAGTGGACTCTTGGGGATGGTCCTGTACAAGGCTAAGAGCTGGACTCGATGATCCTTGTGGATCCTCGATGATCCCTTCCACCTTGGTATATTCTGTGATTCTGTGATCTCATGCTAAAGTTGCTTTCTGAAATGAATGGTATGCCAGAAAGGGCCTGTTTCCCCCCATTAATTCTAAAGGGAGTTCAGATGTGCTTCAGACATGATCACAATACTGCAGACACATAAAGTTAATGAGGTGAAGCTCAGTCATTGTTGCCCTGTATAATGAATTGAATAATCCAGAAATAAGAATATCATATTCCAAGATGTGTTATAGCTGAATTAACACAATCAAAGTTTTACTTAAAAAAGCATTGCATTTCCCACAACATGTTTCAGTGTTCATTTAATCTAGAAAACACTGTAGAATGAAATATTATTTGTAGTATTGCTCTTGAGTGTCCACTTGACAAATCAAGATATACCACAACCAGAACATGAGATGTTACATAGATTTTATGTGCAGGATTCCTTGAAATTTGTCTATTGCTAGATGTAGGTGTCAGCTTACTCATTTCTAGGAATTGGCTCCTTGTCAAGAAGAAAGCTTGTAGTCCCTGTAGCCTTTTGCTTTCTCACAGCTTTTTGGGAGCAGCCGGTCTTAGCTTCAGCCTGAGAGAAGAAGCAATCACAAGCAGTGGTGTTCTGGGAGTCTCACACCCTCGTGTTTTTTCTTCACCACGTTAAAAGTGTAAGCATGGCCATATGTGTCATTTCTGAGTTTCCCAGAACAGTACAAATTTACAGAGATACGTAAGAAAGGCCTTCAGGCCTGTAAGTACGTGTACTTATCCACACGTACAAAGCCAAAAGATTTAACAGGGATGTAAGAAACACCCTTCCTGGATCAGCTCAGTGGTCTCTCCAACCAGTATTCTGACTCCAGCAGTGGCAGCAGGATATATTCTTTAGGGGAAGTATGTGAGTGTCACATGAAAGGGGGGTTTCCTCAAACCGTTTGTTTGTTTGGTCTGTCAACACCCCAGGAAAGCCAAGACCCTTCTGCCCGACTAGTCTGACAGCATCCCATCATGAGGACTCCACTGATCAGTCTGCTATATTGGAAGGCAGCTGGACTAACTTGTTTAGGGACACACACAGACGATGTATCAGAGCTGAATCCTTTATTACAATTTAGAAAGAGGGACCCCCTCCTGGGTCTCCCCACTTTTATCAAGTATGACTGCTGGCACCCTTGAAGGACACACGCTAAGCAGTGTCTGGAGTAACACACTTTATTAATAAACGCACTCGTAATAGGAAGTTGTAACAGGTTAAGGTTCGAAGATTGCAGTTGATAGTAATTGACTGCAAAACCTAATTTACAGCAATGTACAGACAAGCTCTAATCACCAATGAAAGCTAGCTTGAGATAATAATTCAGAATACACAGAGTAAGATTCTTAACCCAATAGGCTTCCCCATGGAGGAGAAGACAGGTTCAACTTGTTAACTGATCCCAAAAGTTGTGATGGAGTCTTCCCTAACTTCTCCCCATTCTTAACTTTTTTACTATTTCTTGAGTGACTCTAGTCATATACACTTTTGTTACTGATGGGTATAAAAATTCTCTTGCTTTGCTCTGAAATCACAGAATCACAGAATATTTCAACATTCCACCCAGGAAGTAACAATTGCATTTAACATTATAATATGTGTACTGCTATAACTTTTGTTAGAATTTGAATAAAACTTCGCAGTTTTCTCTGATTTTAGCCCAGTCATCTTCCCACAGCAAGCCTACAATTTTCCATGGTCCATTCCTTCTCACACATCTGCAAAATTAAGTAATTTAATTCATAAGTTGAAATTTGCAATAGTGTGACCTCCTTACCCTTTCTAGCAAACCATGCAGGGATTTTATTGGAGTACTTCTTTTCTTGCTAAACTGAGGCAGTTTACCATGGCTTATAATACAATATTTGCAAAATATTCATACAATAATAATACTACTATATGAGCCCTGGCATACTGATATGGTACTTAAAACATCAGAAGCGTCTAGATATATTTCCCATTACCTGACCTCCAGTCATTCATTACAACCTTGAATACACAGCATCTGACTCAGCTGCTCTCTCTCTACACCAGGAGAAGCTGCCTGTCTGCTGATGGCTTTTTTTCTCTATTTCCTTAGACACCTGTCAGCACCCACAGCCCTCTTTCTAGGATAGCATCCTTTGGCCTATATTTAGACTTTGAAGAGTAAGATGTTCTTAGTCTGCCAGGTATCGGGAAGGCATATTCCACAACAAACAGCATCCTCATTGCATTTTCAAGGATTCACGTTGCTTTGCTTTTCTTGCTGACCCTGTTACATCTTCCATTTGATTTAACTCTCTGTGTTGAAACAAAATAACATCTTGCCAGTAATGGGATTATGATATTAAAAATCTTACACACCATTGTCTTGTTTTTTATAGGTTGCAAGTTTAATGGTGTTCTACATCATGCCCCTCAGGTCTTGGATACTAAAGGATTTTGGTTACCGTGAGGATCTCAGCTTTCACTGCAAAAAGGGGGAATTTCTACCCCTCCTTATCTCAAAGAAAAGCTTGAAAATATTATTTCAACAAAAATAAAAAATTTAAAATCTGGAATCAAAGTACCATAAAAGGCAGAGCTTATTTATCATTATACGTGACTTCGGCAAGTGTGGGGGGAAGGGACACTCATTCATTATTTCTGAATGTTTGCAGGGGCAATACTGATGGTGGAGATTTCATCTTTAGGAATGCTTTGCCACCAATGTCTTTACAGCAGTAACAATATAATTCTTTCCTCAGTTTGTGTGAATATGAGTAGTCCTATGGCCTCATTTATTCTCTCTGCAGATCTGGACCTTGATCTTGCAAGCTATTTATTTTGTACCCATAAAAAGGTGCTGCAGTGAAATGCAGTAGTGGTACCCACAGGTAGGAAGCCCTGACTGTGCAAGATAATAGATCTTGCAGCTAAGCAAAATGAGTGCAAAAATTGGGAGACATTCAGTTTATCTATATTAAATTTGCCTTTATAGAAATCACAGTATGTTCAAACCCTGCACTGCTAAAAAAGAAGATAACGTCATACAAAATTCCTGTTCACTAAGTGTCCTTTACTCCAAATGTCAAAGGATGCACCTCTTCTCACACTCCCTGTTCAGGCGACACACAAACACCAGCACGGAAATAGAGGGATTTTAATGCAAAATCTGAAAGGTACCTTCCTTTCGGTTCCATTAGGTGGAGCTCTCAGACAAGAAGAAGTGAATGAAAAAACCAACGCAGCAGGCACCCTCAGGAATTATTAGTACTGCACTATGCCGGTATTTTTCCCTGCCGAGAGCTTTCTCTTCTTGATAGAATTCATTTGTATCCAAATAGAAAGGTTATTACATGCTTTCAAAACTACTATTACTCAGCAACCTGCCTCTACAACTAGGTTTTCATTAGCTTAACACACTACCAAGATCGAGCTGCAAACTTTGGAGATAGCTGAATGCTGCATCACTGGTCTCAACATAAATAACCAGACCAACAGAGAAGTAGTTATGGAACAGAGTAGCAGAGCAGATAAAGAATTTAAGAGCAATACATAAAAACCAGAAAATTCCAGCAAGAGCTTGACCACTAATGATAAAAGTCCACTGATATTAATGGTACAGGATTCAGCTGAAAAACTGGCCATGCAGACACAAAGGCATAAATCAAATGGAAATGGCAAAATGTTTGCAACCTGATTTTCTGCCGCTTTGCCATTCTAGTTTCTACTCTTGTTTTCATCTCATAGTTAACATATACATTTTTACAATGTTTTGGTGTAGCCCTCCCAATTCCTAGACAAGGGAAGGGACAAAGACAACCCTGTGTAAAGTACAGTATAAGCAAAGGACAAAATGCTGGGTACATATTTTCAAGGCTATTGACTCTTATACCAATTGTTTGTTATGTGCAATAACTTAGAAATGTCAATGTGTTTGCCAAATAAATTCTGTGTTTGGCAAAATGGGAAAAAGGAAAACAATGTTATATAGACTATTATCAGAATTAACAGAAATTAGCAGAGGTTGTCCAGAGATATATGGAAGGAAAGAGTTTGAACTGTTTCCTGTTAGACTCTACACCTTAGTCAAGCGAAAATATTGACTTAATTTAATCAATTCAATTGTGATTAAATCTTGCTAGTTTTATCTTCTATAAAGGGAAACAGGACACTTTTGTAACTGACCATTTCAGTAAAGCTTAGCCCGTCTCCTAAATTTATCCTTGATATAAAAATATGATCATTTAATGACCATTGAGGTGCAATGCTGGAAGGTGGTTTGTATTTAGTGCTTGAATATCATGTCTAGTTCCAGATTATTTTGCAACAAAACCTTTTGCAAACATTTGAACAGTCTGAAAGTCTGTTCCATATTCAAACTTTTTAAAACCTGTGCTCTCTTGTACCGAAGTAACCACCATTTAGCACATTGCACTAAAATAAGTAATACTTAGTGCCTGTGAGACCTGAGAACTAGCAACTTTGTTTCTATATTGAAATCAATTGGCCTTATTATTTGGTAGGCTTTCATTTTACACACTACTCTAGATTTGCTTCACAAATGTAAAAGGAAATCTTCTCTTACTAGTACAGACTGCTGCAATGTAAGAAAGGTGTCTTTCCCCAACAGCTAAGCTTCATCCCTCACTTCCAGATTCTGCTCTGCACAATTCCTCAGAGGAATGTTTTGTGACCATTTTTGTGACTTTTTAGCTTTTAATTTTTCCCATAAGCACCTGCCATTGACATTAGAAACTTGTCATAGGTCAGATCTGACCTTTCCTTCTTGACACTGAGACCATAGAGTGGGATTGTTCTGGTCTCACTGGACAAAGAGCACTGGTTATAGTGGCTGCAGCTGCAACCTGTATCAGATGCAGAAGGCATAAAAAGGCAAAGCATCAGGAGCACATCTTATTTTGCACTTTCCCTCATCTGCCTTCAGGATGGCCTTAATGACTACAGCATGGTAGGCAGTTTTCAAGCTCTTCCCTGTGAATCTGCTCCTCTTTCTGATGATAATACAAATCCGTGGTTTGATATGCTCCATCCTCAGTCATTTAAGGCTGCACATAGCCTCTACTCATCCTGAGACCCTTAACTCTAATAGACAGAGTTCTTATTATTATCCCTATTTTATGTCTTCAGGCTATGTGACTTCTTTAGCGTTATCCACTGAGCCAAGGGCAGAGTAGGAAACTGAACCCAATTCTGATGCATTCCAGCTCTGCCCATTGAACTATACTTGAAGGTAAGGTGACATTACACAAAGAGATGAGCGTAGGTCTGATTTAAACTTCAAGAGAGGGAATGTAGGTTATGGCAGTCATACCCCGTTTCCCTAGATACCACAGAGAAGCAAGCAGGAGAAGGGTCAAGACAGTGGAGAGCTGAAGCACTTGGTGCCGCACAGTGAGCCTCTGACAAAGTCCTATAGGCAGAGAACGTAACTGGTAACATTCATGTGGCTAGGCATGACAGAATCAACATGACCATTTTCCCAGTGTAAAGCAAAAAGCTCTTTCCATATAAGAAATTTTTCCATCAAGAGCTTGTTTTAGGAGATAAGTGTTTTTCTGTGGAAATTTTTCCAGCAGCAAATTCTCAACTATCTGCTATAAGTCCCCTTAATTCTCCAGCTTTCCAGTGTCCATGTCCTTGAATGGGCAAAGAAGTTCTCTTATTCATGATTTCCCTAAAGTACAGTGTAGTTAAAATACAGAAAGGCAATCTTAACTACAGAGATTTCCACATAGTTAAATTAAAAGTGTCAAGCTATTGTGACTAGATTTGTCAAAATCTCAATGATAAGCTCTGCTGTGCAGCAAACTGTGCTTCTTTCATGAAATGCTGGTGAGGAACAGCAGGATGCTACTTCTTAGGAAGCTGCAAACCTCCTGGATGTGTCTCCTCAGCTTGTGTCTGACCCATGCACCCAGAGCTGTGCCACCCTTTTGAAAGGGAGAGCCTGAGAAGACAGTCAGTGCACATGCTCTGGGCTCAGAAGGAAAACACTGTGATCTTGATGAAAAAAATAGCATTCACACAGCCAAAATCCTGATCTGTTACTGATAGTGCTGCACCACTCCTTTCTTTTCTTCACCTGATATTCGGGCATGGTGCCTTGAAGAGAACATAAATTCACTTCTCTTGACTTCTTTGTCTATTATATTCACTGGAAAAGTGCTCAGTGCTGGTACTGTGTCTCCCAATATGGTTTCTTTTTGAATATCTGTTTCAGAAAACACACCCCTGCTGCAGCACAGTGCAGCCTATAGCAATGAAGAGGAATAATAACAAAATCCTTAAAGACAGATAAGGCATTCTGGCTTCTATACTTGGTTCAAACTTGAATCTGAAAGGCTTCTATAGACCATCAAAAAATATTTTCCCCCAGTCTCACAATAGGTTATTGAATATTAGACATTTCTGCTAGTAATTATATGGGAATAAATTCAATTAGCTGAATTCGTTATACTTCTTAAAACCAAACTTTTATTTGCTCTGAATAAATTTAGTCTCCTATTTAGTAACAGTCTCCTCCTAAGTTTCATTAAGATCTCATCCTGCCAATGGCTGTGCATCTGCTAGTAAACAAAGGTGCTTTGTGAGATGCCGTGATAAACAAAGCTTCCCAGTCTAGTTACATGTTTCACTCAGGACTGATCTGTTCAAAACCTGGTAATCCTGCACATTTGTTTAAACGAGTGGTTCTGTCATGACCAGCCCTGACCTACTTTCCCCAGTGCCTTATTTGTTGCACACACATTTCAGCTTTCCTCTGACTATCATCCAAACACAGACTGCCTTTTGCTATCTCAGTAAAATGCTCAAAACACTGGGGGTCCTGATGAAGGGACACCAACACCACTTTGCTACACAGAAAGTACAATGTATTGTACCCATTCAAACCAGAGGTATTAACCCGTTCCTCAAGCAAGCTTGGGATCCATTTGTCTTAGCTGGCCAGTTTGACGTTTTATGGCAGGGAAACAGAGGAGCAAGTCAAATATAAAAAAATTTTACAACTCCTGCAAAAAAAAGTAATCTATAGAAGAAAGATGCAATTAAAGGGTAATAGCATTTAAACATGACCATGTCTAACCTCTCTTTACTATTGGCAAGAGATAGATGGAAGATTAAACTAGTTCACTCCCTCCACAATACATTGTTCTTCATCTTTTAAATGGACACACAATAGAGCCTTCTGTTAGACATATCAATCTCTTTCACATTGCACATGAGCTATCATTTCTTTCAGGACATCTTTCTGCTCTTTAAATGACAGCTTGATTGTTGGAGACAATCTCCATCACAGCAAAACTGTTTATCTAGTGGTCGAGTGAGTGGAGCTATTAGTCCTAAGTCCAGTTGTGTGGTCACTAGCTAGAAAAAATCATTTCAAGTTGAATGGATTCTGTTTTGATGTCCAGTATCCAAATCTTTAACTCAAAGGGGGTTCTCTAAAGGTTCATGCAAGAACAGAAAGCTTCTCCCCCAGTTCTTCCACTGAACTCTTCAATATTGGGCAATTCCTAGATGTTTTCTAAATAGTTCACCTTGAGTTTAGTTTTCAGTAGAGATTTTTCATTGCAAATGAATGGTACAAAAAAGACAGTTTGTATTTCAATGCAAATAAAAAAAACCATAACCCAAGGTATTGGTAGAGTGCTTGTGTAGGAGTGTGTAGGATGACTTAAGTGGAAGGGAAAGGGAAAGAGAAAGAGAAAAGGGAAAGGGAAAGGGAAAGGGAAGCCAAATTAATTAATCTACTTCTCTCTCCCTGCACTAAATGAAAAAAAGACTGGTAAGCATATTTGAAAAGAGTCAAGCAGAAAAATATTTATTTACAGACTTCTCCACAATTGTACCAGGTAGAAAGGAGAAGGCATTAAAATTTTATCAGATTTCTCTTCTGAAATCTGATGGAAACAGAGGTGAGCCATATTAGCTACCTCTTAGGATGGACATGTGCCCAACATAAGCTCTCTTCCACCCTCTGATCCAAAAGACATGTATCAAAAAACATTCATGGACAATTAGGTCAGAGATACCTCCTTTGCTCCTCCTTTTCCTTAACTTGCTTGCTGAGTTTATTCCAGGTTTTCAAATTCCTGTTGATAAAATTGAAGAACAAAAGTGCAGCTAGGGCTTGTGCAAGTGACAATTTTCAGAGTACCTTCATTCTCTAAGCAGCTTGACTTTTCTCGTCAGGGAAGCATATCTGTCAAATCACATGTTCCTCTCCCTAAGATCCAATAACAGGGCGCTGATATCTGAAAAAGGATGATATGTGGGAACACGCAGTATTTAGGAAAGTTACAATAATACAACAATGCAATCCACTTTCTACTCCACTTTCTACTTCTGTCCATACTCCTGGACAGAAGAATTAAGTAAATCACCCGACCTTGGATAGCGAAGCAGTACCACAGTCAGGAGCAGAACTGAGCTTTCCCAAGTCTCAACCCCACTGTGCAACCACAGGGCCACATAACTTGCTCTCACAGTTTCTTAGAAACTCTGAACCACTCTGGCAGACAATGACATCATGAATAAATCCAGCTGGCATCAATCACAGCCTTAGCTAGGTACAGGATGAACTTCAGCCTGGGGAATACAGCAAACATGGTCCCTATGGCCAGGCCATGTCAGTTCCTGCATCATCACACAAACCATATTCCCTCTTTTTCTGGGATGAGGTGTCAGGTTTGGATCAAGAGCAGCACAAGGATGGCCCCAGCAGTAAGTGTTTGAGGGCATAGCACAAACACCATCCCAAATGTAATTATTTGTGCCATAAGCCAGATGCCCTGAAAGAGGGCTGGGGGGGCTCTAAGTAAACCCAAAGGCAAACAGAACTGTGCATCCTCTACTGTTATCTCCTCTGAAAAGCTAGGAGCGCTTGTGTCAACAACTTCGAGAGCATCTGGAAAAGTAGAACTACCTGATTTTCTGTCCCAATTTGAGGCTTTGATTTGATAAAGATCCATTCTTACAGCCTTGAGTCATTTTCGTTGCTTTTTCTTGCCTTTCTTTTCCCAAATAGTCTAACCTGGAAAGTGGAACTCCAGTACCCCAGGAGGGTATTACTGACGTGATGCAGCCTGACAATATGTAACTCCTGTCTCCTTCTTGCATTTCTACTCTCGAGTATTCTATAAAGAACATCTTTTTTTTTTCAAAGCTGCATTGTTCCAAGGACTCAGTTAATCTGTTCTTTGCTGTGGCCAATAAGTGCTTTTTTTTATCCCCATAAATGACCACTATTTGGTACCTCTCCTCGCTGTGAATTTCTCCAAATTGTAAGGTCTTACACCCCCTTACGTAAAGCTACATCTTCTGAATAATGCATATAGATTATGAACTCCTATGATTTTTCTTATGGCTTTGATTCATCCAAATAGCTGACCAAAGGGAAGTCCATTAATTAACATTACTGATAACTCAGATCTTGTTTACTGGCTCCCTCTTTGGGAGGGTTATTTGTTCTGTTTGTTTGATTGCTCTTCATGCTGTGTGTTCATGTCTACCCAGGCTTTTATGTTGTGTCCATCATCATGAAATGCGAGATGATTGATAACTCTCTTCTAATTCACAGAACAGATACTGTCTGAGCAATAGCAGACTTTGGCCTAAAAAGCAGTACTCGAGGTCTGACATGTAATCTGTGTATTTGTCCAATCTAATTACTGCCACTTGCATCAGTGTTTTTATGATATAGACACACATCCGCTCAGAAAAATCACTAAAGCTACAGAGGCAGCTGCCAGGCAGTCGTTCCATCACTTCTGACTTGGAAATGATTTGAAAGATGCTATAGAGGTGGAAGGCTCTGAAAAACATCATTGGTCCCTTAAACAACATATTTTCCTTTGAGTCTGCTCACAGTCAAGTACTCTTTTATTAGATTAGACTCAGTTTTTCACTAATTTAATTGTCCTTTCTTGTAATCAGGTAAAATTCTGGTTTTGTTGAAGTCAGTAATAAAACTTCTACAACAAAAACTACTGAATATATCCATTTTTTAGATAATAGACTGAGAGTTGGGCTAAATTAATATGCATTGAGACCTGTGCAGCAATGCCATACCCAAGCTCATTTGTTGACAATTACCATTAGTGTTTCTAACATGTGTGGCTCTCTTCAGGGCAGACACATTCCAGGAACAGTTGGCCATGCGCATTCACTGGGCATCTCAGACATGTTACTGGCACTCAGTCTTTATGGAATTGTTATGAAAGTCTCAAAATCATTCCAATAAACCAGAAAGTATCTCCTTATTTTTTTTTGCATTTAAAATTCCCATGAAGTCATTGAAAACTGGGCATGCAATGAAAGATCATATTTAGAAATGATCAATCTGTGTTTGACCATCTGCACCAGAATCACCTCAAGCTAACACCAGTGTAAATTACAAGCCTTTCACTGACACTCCTAAAATTATATGCAAAAGCAACTGCCCTATAAAAAAAGAAAGGGATTAGGCTGATTGGATGTTTCCATTGGCAAAGAAATTCAAAAATGTTATTTATTTCAATCTGAACTCTTCTTCCTGATCTGCCCTTGTCTTCACTGAAAGAGGGAAACACATTGGCTTTGCATTGCTGCTGAGCTCGGGTTTACAGTGAGAGAGGATTAAGTTATGACTTCTCCAAGCAGCAATCTCTGTCGGCACAAGCTTTATTCACCACCACAGACCACTGGTGGTTCCCTTCTCAAACACGGCAGCCCTCACCCAGGGATCCAATGGCTTCAGATCCTATCCCAGACCAGGGATGTACTATGAGGATTTGTCCCCATTAGTGGAATCCAGGGTGACATAGACTGTCCAAGCCTAGGAATATAAAACTGACCTTGTCTTTCCAATAGGTTCTAGCAGGTCCGAATAAACACCCTGATAGGAGGACTGGAGATCCGACAGGCAGTGAGGATAACTTCATAGTGGCTAAGGTTGCCTGTGAACATAACAAGAAATAGCCCAGTCTCCTTGTGCCATCTACGTCGCATAAGCATCCAGTACATTAGCATGGGATTTAATTTGGGCATTCAAAGCTGCCTGCATAAGCTCGTGACTGTGGGTCTTTTCACCCATCTTTTGTGCATGTTCTTCCTTGCTAATATGTATTTGCTGCAGCACATTTTCAAAGGGAATCAAGAAAGAGAAAACTAAAAGCTACATATATTAGTATTCCTGTTTAATTTAATATCAGATTACAAGGTGGAAATTAAAATGATTTTTCTGTCACTGTTATCTCTCTTCACTTGGCAAAGATGG
Source organism: Chiroxiphia lanceolata (assembly GCF_009829145.1). Classification (NCBI taxonomy): domain Eukaryota; kingdom Metazoa; phylum Chordata; class Aves; order Passeriformes; family Pipridae; genus Chiroxiphia; species Chiroxiphia lanceolata. The sequence continues at coordinate 35,887,834 of NC_045638.1, read as the reverse complement.
ATTTCCTTCTTCCCCACTGCTTACTAATAAGACATCTGAAAACTAAGATGGTTTTTATGTTTACTTCCTTGTTTAAATCGGCTTTCTCAACTAAGGACAGTTTTGGCAATATATTTGCTGTTTAACTTGTGATTTCTGTGTTGGCTCAGGCTCCACCAGTGACAGAACATCAAACACAGAGAAGCTATATATTTTTAATTATGCAGGGATGCCCTCGTGCATAAGTACATGCAAATTAAACAAACAGAATTCAAAACCAATTCAGAACAGATTGTGCATGTTACACAATCAATTGCATTTGAGGCTCAGAAAAGATGGTGCACTATTTTGCTTCTCATGCTGACAAGTATGGAGACTATCAGCCATCACTTGGTACAGCATCATGCCATTGCTACTGCTGTGTCTGGTACTGCCAGGTTTGGTACCACTTTATCGAGAGCTGACAAGCCAAGGCAGGCTGACGGCAATACACAAATGCTCGAGTGTGAAATCAGCTGAACAACTGGTCTACAAGGAAGAACACTTTTCTACAAAGGAAATACTAATGTCCAGCAAGAGGATTTGAAAAAATATGTCTCAAAGAATCTGACATAAGCACCCAGCCATCTGCCTCCAAAATCTAGCACTCTTTTGAAATGGGAAGGATAAAATAATGAGAAAAGTTGCTGTTTGGAGTCCAAGCTGCATTTTATGAATTTGGTACTTGCACCCCGGTGGCATCACAGCTCCAAACAAGATGCAGTTATTTCAAAAGACAAAAAATGTTCAGTGAAAGTCCTGCAGGGCAAGGTGGTCACATGAAAATGAAAAGGAAGGAAATGTGGCCATCTGCATACTGCAGATGAGGAACTAAAATATTAGAGACAGAGGCAGCACAGTGGGTATCCCTAAAGAGCTGACCATTCCTCCTGCACAAAAAAACTGAGCTTTTTTTGAAAGTTGAGTAATGTGTCCCGCAATACATTCTCTTGGGATATTACCTCACACCCTTTAGACATTTCACTGTATTGGAAGACTCCTTATTTAAGAGCCTAATATTTCTCTTTCATATTTTCTTCCCATTCCATCTTAAATCCCCATGCTCAGCATTAATAAGAACTTTTCATCTAGAGTGTTAAAGCCTGGAGTACCTATATAGCAGTATCTTACCTTTTTCCTCTCAAATTTGATTATCCTTAATTTATCCACTTTTTATATATTGAAGTTTTAATCTTTCCGTCTCCCTGTCGATAAAGTTGCTCTTGTCCTTCTCTGTGGATGATGTCTCAAGGTTTCTTTCAGCCCTATCTTACATGGTTCCATGGTTCAGTGTTTCTGTATTATTGTTATGGTTGCACCCAGAACTGAAATCCAGTGAGCACCTTCTGTGAAGACCTGGCTCTGCCCCCACTAGAGATGCAATGTGATAACTCCTTGCATTGCACCAGACGCAGCTGATGCCGTATGAGCAGTCTGTGTCTCACTGAGGGTGCTCTTGCCAGCCACTTGCTTGGGTCACCTAAGGGAAGGGTGCCTGCATCTCTGGTTGCCTCCCAGCGCAGGGGTGGACTTGGGGCACCTGGGTCCTTGCCAGGAAGCCTGGACCCGGCCAACTGTGCTGGGCCGGCAGGCAGGTGTCTGGACACACTTCAAGCACTGAGTGCCAAGGTTGGCGTGCATGGGATGTGTGGCTGTACGGGCACTTCTGGCACTACAGAACTCTGAGGTGAGTCGAAAGCTGCACCGGAGCTGCTGCTGGGGTCGAGGATGCCAGGCGATGGTCTTTGATCCGATTTTCGTCTTCCTGTCCTCGCGCTATCTGTCCTGAAGCGCCTTTGGTTCATATACCAAAGACCACAGAGCCACGGGGGAAAACCTGGCAGGTTGTGACCCATGCCTACCTGCCTGGAAAAAAAAAAAAAAAGTCCTTTAATTTAATCGGAGGTGGGGAAGGGTGACCTTTCCGCTTAGAAAACGGCGACAAGCCGTCCTCCCCGCCGCCAGCCCCCGCCGCCGGTCGGTCTCCGGTGGGCAATGAGGATGCTGAACATGCCAACTGCTGGCGGAGGGGTTGGACGGGGAAAGGAAACCCCGTTCCCTCGCACCCCTCCGCAGTTACAACCACAACACGCACCGGGGGACGGGGCTCACCCACGGCGCGGCGGCGGGAGGCGGGGGGACCGCAGGAGGCGGTGGCGGAGGAGGAGGAGGGGGCGAGCGGCGGGAGGGGAGGGAACACCTCGGCTGGGCGGAACACGCCGGCCGGCGCGGTCCCAGTCTGCCGCGGCCGGGCTGCTCGCGCTGCCGGCGGCTCCCCCTCGCCCCGCACGCTCCCCTCGGGGCCGGGGGCGGCGGCGCCCGCCGCATCCCGCCCGCAACTTTCCCTCCCCCGTGGATGGCTTTCGTTGGAGACCCGCAAGGCAACCGGGCGCTTGACACCTGTCCCCCATGGGCCGCCCCCGCGCTTAAGTTTGCCGGCGCCCGGCCCCCCTCCGCCGCCGCCGCCGCAGGGCGGGCTTGAAGCCGCGGCGGGGCCGCGGTGCCCATGGCCGGGCGCCCCGCCGCGCCGACCTGTCCGTGCGCACCGCCCCGTCCCGCCTGCCGGGGACCCGCCGCGCCCGCCCGAGCGCCGCAGCGGGGGCGCTGAGGGAGGCAGCCCCCGTCTCTCCGCCACCGGATCGGCGCCAGCCGCCGTTGCCCGCCGGGTCACTGGCGGCGGCGGCGGCGGGGGCGGCGGCGGGGCCGCGGGATCCGTCCGCGCTCGCTGCCCCCGTGCAGTTCCCGAGTCGTCTGTCTTCGGCGGCGGTCCGCGGGTGACATGCAGTCCCTCATCTCTCCGGTGACCAAGGCTATCCTGGTGGCTTTGTTCATCTTCGCCATCCTGCTGATCCTCTACGTGATTCTGTGGTACATCTGCCGCGATGTGGATTGCGACCATGGGATCTGAGCGGCGCCGCGGGGACAGGGTTTAGGAGCCGGGATTCACCCCGCGGGGCCGGGAGCGGCAGCGAGAGCCCCGCCGGGCGGCAGCCGCCGCCACTGCGGCCGAGCAGGGGAAGGGAAGGAAAGAAAAGAGGAAAAAAGAAGAAAAAAAAGAAAGCGAGAGAAGAATCTAGCCGAAAGAGCCCGGAGGACAACTGCGACCAAGAAACCAACCTGAGCTTGACCTTCAGAGACCAGGGTGACCCGGTAAGTCTCTGCTCTCCGCGGCGCGGGGATGCGCGGGTGCGGCGGGGCTGCCTCCCTCCCTCCCAGTCCGCTCACTCTCCTCTCACACACAAAACACACACACCTCCCTCTCACACGCACGCACATGGATGTGGCACAGGCGCCCCACGGCACGCGCACACACACCAGTGGATGGATGTGCGTGCCTGAGTGCCTGCTGCACGCAGGGATGCCTGTCCCCTGAGGACATGCAGGACCCGTCCTGCTGGCCGGGATAAATTGTGTCTGCCCCCGTCTCCGTGTCTCCCCGCTTTAATTTTCTAGAGGTGACAACGCGCAAAAGGCAGCGCGCCCGCGGGAGCGGCGGGGGCCGGGTGCGGGTGCCTGAGGGCGGCGGGCGGCCGCCGCGCTGCCTTTGCGGCCCCACATTGGTATGCAGGCGGTGACTGCGCCGCCAGGCAGACCGAAAAGGTGAGCTCAGGGGATGGGGAAAAGCCAACGCTTCATCAGTCCGGGGGCAAATCGGGAAGTTACGGAAAATGAAGGGAAAGGTGACAGGTATCTGGCCAGTGCCAGCAGGCAGACTTCGGGGAGGGGGTGTGAAGCGGGATAAGTTTCTCCTTGAGCAGGGGCAGGTTGGTGCAAGGAAGTGGGGAGATGACAAAAAATGTGCATGGGAAGTTCTGGATGGTAGCAGACCTTGTCTGGTCTCACTGACGCTGCATTTCCTACGTGCCACTCTCCCTTAAAAGGGTTAACGCTCAGGGGTTTACCACATGCCCAAGCTCGGCAGTGTCAGAAAATGTTGATAAAAAAGTACACAATTGATGAACACGTACATGCCGAGCATGTTGGGACACAAGAGGGGATGTATCCTGCCCACCCGTTTTCCCACTTGAGAGAATTTGTTGTTGGCTTTTTTATTCTTACTATTTGGTTGTACTGAATACCCTGTGCTGAAGCAGAGAGACAGCAACACATTGTGTTTAAAGTGGAAAAGACCTACTCAAAGAAAAACGGTCCCAAACACTTGGGCTGTAACTGTTTTTGTCCTTGACACACAAGCTGTCGGGAACAGGAGCAAACTCTCACTGCATGTGTTATCCCTGGCGGGACGCATTTGGATGCTGCAGGGTGTGGGTGCATGTACACAGTGGGCAATAAGAGAAAAATCTAATTCGGGTTTAAAGGGGGGGAACGGGGACCTAGCCAACTGTAAAGTTTAATTGTGTGGTTCAGGATAATTTGGCATTGAGTATTGGTGATCGAAAGCTCACCTTTGCAACAGGAGGTCTGTATGTGGGAGGAAAGTGTTTGGAAGTCGATTCTCTTGCCATTTTGCTTTGTGCATCTGTTCAGATTGTGTTTTCAAGAGCTTTTGACCTGACTAGTTGATCAAACATGACATTACTGTTAACACACGCTACTAATGTGATTATAACAGCAGTGACATCAATGTTTCCTTGCCCTGCAACTACAGTAGCAATGCATTTGTTTACCTCCCCGGTGCACACTCTGAAATGTCTGTTACTCAACAGCTCTGAACAGCAAAGGAAGAGGGAGGAGGAGGGAGAAACTCTTACAGGCGTTTAAAAATGACCATAGCTCTGTCTCTCTTATGTGTTTAATTATGTAGAAATAAAATAACCTCCAAGTCTTCTTCTTTATCTTTTTTATTCACGGTTTCACCAGTAAGTACAGTTGTTTTTACCTAAGTGGCGAAAACCTCTTCACACGTTGACATGTCAGGTTGTGTCACATGTTCCCTTCCGAATTAACAGTGGTGCACGCCTTCTGCCCCTCTCCCAGCTGGCAGGAGCTAGCAGGTGAGATGGTTATAGAGGCTTTGCCATTTAGTGTTAATTATTTCACAGTAAACCAGTGTTTCAAACTGTTATTTATAGAACTGGATGGAATGTGGCAAATTAATATGGTTTTCATAAAACTTTAAATATCAAGAGATATGTGTATGGGTGATTGAAATACCTGAAGTGTTGACATGACCAAACATTTTTATACTACCCACTATAAGTGGTTTTAATTAGCTTAATAATTGCAGAAACCATGAAATAGTCCATTCAGTTATTGTCTGACTATTAGTGTTTCCAGCTGGCTCATTATTATTTTAAGCATATTGTTTCTAAGAGACAAGATGTAGAATTGTTTTTTTAATAACAACTTTTTTTCTAAATAAGGTAAATATATATGTGTTTATATATAAATATATATATAAGCATTTTTAAAAACACAAATGGGTATTTGCCAGCCTAACACAATGTAAAAGTAAGAGGAACAATTATGAACAGTATTGAATTTGATTTGTAGTTGAAGTCTCAGATGTGTTGGCTTTGGATCAATACTGTATATGTTCATTATTGTGTATTAACAAATGCAAAACCGTTAACATCTGAAACCCACCTTTTCCTATTATTGCGACACTTGATAGAAGAGAATGAAATCCTGGCCTTGCTGAGCTCTGTGTGGAATTTTGCAGTTGATTTCAACACAGTCACAAACATACTGGC